>NC_083387.1:22322500-22952083 GCF_031755915.1 Ziziphus jujuba
CTAAGCCTATATTTGACCTTGTCATTTGCAGTAGACAATTTTAGGGTAAAGTTTTATGGTTAGGTTCTGGAAGATTGAATTTTTGTATTTCTATTACTATTGGAGGATCGACCACCAAATTTCCACAGCTGTTGGCATTTGGCAGTCCTGGTCAAATATAGGCTTAGCATTTATTGTTTTAGGCCTAGGTTATAGGCCTACTTTGGTTTTAAGATAGTCCCACACGTGTATTATTATATTTTTTCCAATTATAAAAAAAAAAAAAAATGGGTTTGAAAATTCAAATAAAAAAGAGATTTAAAAAAAAATAAAAAAGAAGCTTTTTGAAGGTAGGCCCATTTACTAATTGATACAGCCCAATCTCAGTCTTATGGGCTAATTAGAGAAAAGGCCCGCAATAGGTTTTCCTTTCCGACATGTTCGTCTTCTCTCTGCCTGACTCTGTCTCACTCATTGTGTGTGCTCTTCTTATTCAATTCCCTATGCCACAATTCCATATCTGCCGGTGAGAAAAGGCAATGGCTTTGTGGTGTAGGGTCGGCCAATCCAAGTTTAAGCACTTGTACCGCCATTTTAAGAGTGTCCCTTATGGATCTTTGCTCAATTCTACTGTTTCAAATACGAAACCATGTGTTTCTCCAGAGAACCCGTATTTGTCCTTTCTCAATAAACCCACTGATTTTTTCAACAAAGTGAGGTTTTTTGCTGCTCCTGTTCAGGTATTGATTTGGGAATAGCTAGTTGCTTATTGGGTAGTTGGTAATCTTTGGTAAAGTTTAGATTTTGGTGCTTTTTTTTTTTTTTTTTTTGTATTTTTTGTATTTTTGTCAGTGGTATTTGCATATTTTGCTTCCCCACCTACACTTTGGTGATGCTCTTATTGAGTAATTGAATTTTCAATTACTGGGGCATGATTGAAATTAAGTAGCCATCGGTTAATTTGTATGTTATCTCATTTTTTTGGTTGCTGGGTAGTCTGTAACTCTGGTAGAATGCTTGAAGTTTATGGTTTTTTAATATGGTATGACTTTTGAGTTAGTCTTAAGTGGTGCTGTGTGGTATGCTGTTTCAGGTTAAGCAAAAGGAGGAGAAGGATCAGAGTGGACCGCGAATAAACGAGCAAATTAAGGCTGAGTTTGTTCGGCTTGTGATGGAAAACGGTAAATCATTAGTTGTTGATAGACCATTATGCATCAAATGCATATTTAAATTTCCACCTTACGCATATCCATATTATATATACATTTTTATTCTGGTGTTGGTGATATTCTTATCGTAAAAAGGTATGTTACAAGCCCTTGCAATTGATATGAAAAGAAAATGAGGATGAGGCACCGTTGGTTAAAAAAATGAAGAATAGGAACTCTTATACTATAGATTCCAAGTAGACCAACAGTCTCATGATTGAATTATTGATCTGCACAGACTTCGGTATTGGGTGTGAGTGTTGAGTGCATGTCTAGTGTTGGTTTCTTTTTCCCCTTAAGTTTTTCAATGTATTTGAAATGTCTAGGTGGTGTATACATATCAGTGGCCAAGTGGCAGATGCAAATATGGCAAGATGTAGTAAATAGTCTGTGTAACATAGATTAGGAAAGCATAAGGGGTTTGAACATTTTGGAATGTAAACTTTGCTAGTATGAAATGCTTAATGTAAAAGAGAACAACAAAGAATAATCACTTCTCAAATGAACTAAAAAACTACGTTCTAGGGTTTTTTTTTTTTTTATATTATTATTATTATTATTATTATTTTTTTTTTTTTTGTAATAAAACTAATGAAGCTGTTAAGAATTGTTGCTTCTAAAATTGAGAAATAGCTTTTTTATTCATGTCCAAATAACTCTTGAGAAGCTGCTATAAAATGGTTTGTTCCAATGAAATTGTGAATAAGTTGCAATTATGCTTGCTGCTAATGAAAAGGGTGGAGTTTCAATTTTTGGTGCACTCTGCTAATCTATATGGCTGTAGTGAATTGTATGCTTCACTAATTCTAATCTACTTCTGCAAGCAGAGCATGCAATTGTCTCGAGCTGTGAGGCTCTGGATCGTGCAAGGAAACTCAAGCTTGATTTAGTCGAGGTATATATTTTAATTTTTGTGGTAATGTTACTTGTTCTGTAATTTAACAGAACCCGTTCCCCAAGTTCATTATTAATATAGTGATGCAAAAAAATATCGGTATACACAAGCTGCATGAGTGCATGAAAGCAGGCAGAAAATGAACGAAGCTACAAAGTCTAAAAAGAAAGGAAAAGAAATATTTAGCTAAGGAAAAAAAATATTTAGCTAACTGCTAGTCCTGAAAGATCAAAGTTACTGATACACACATAGATGTACTCTACTTCACAATTTTTTCTTTTTTTAAATAAAATTTTTCACGTGGCCATTTCTTCATACCAAGCTCTGAACATCTTGAGGTTTTGTTTTGCTTGATAAGAAACTTGGGTCTACCATTTCTCCCAACCTTCCCCAACCCCAGTATACACCTTTAATTATGTGCAACAATGCCCAACGGAATATATCTTTAACTTAGGGGGCCTTGTTTTGATCATCCACTAAATCCTAGCCATGGAAGACTACCTTCTATTTGTATATTGCATATATAAGATTTTGGGTCTACTATTTATCCCAGCCTTCCCCAACCTCAGCATACACCTTTAATTATGTGCAACAAGGCCCAGTGGAAGATATCTTTAACTTAGGGGGCCCTGTTTTGATCTGCCACTAAATCCTAGACATTCAAGATTACCTTCTATTTGTATATTGCATAATGCCGCCCAACCCAATTGTCTCATGTTGGGCAAAAATATACTGTTCTAGTCCAGCATAAGTGGCATGCACCTACTGAAAAGAAAGTATCAAACAAACTATAAGATCAACCTTTCTTTAATTTGTAGGAATCAATTAGTCCTTTTTGAATGTGGTATTATGTCTTCTATGACTTGAATAGGACTACATGCAAGTTTGTGTGTGACCACGGAGAATGTTGCATGCTTGCTTTCAAACACGTTAGTACATGCAGATTATTTAACTATTAATTAGCTACATCCTAGGTATGGGTATTGTTATTATGTCTGAAGCACATTATCAAAAACTTCAGTTTCTTATCAAACAGATAACTATTGATTATTGTAAATCATTTGTTAATGTAAAATGCATATCAATTAACATTGTTCACTTATATTTTACAGGTTCAAGGGAAAACCAATCCACCTGTCTGTAAAATAATGGACTTCCATAAAGAGAAGTATCAGAAAAAATTGAGGGAAAAGGATCGTGCAAAAGTCAAGGTACTATTTGTTATGGGTTTTCTTACCTTGTGTAATCTTGTTGCAATAAAGAAATCAATTTGCTTATGCGAAAGGAAAGACTTTGACAAATCTTGTTAGGTGGTAAAACTAAAGAGCATTACTAAGATTTAATTGAAAATGCATTCTATTGCTCTTTTTTTCATAACAAAAATCAATTATATCATCAAATTAAAGCTGTTATAGCATGAGAAAGATAATGGATATAATGCTTTAGATTAGCTTCTAGGAGTCAAGATGTAGTCATGATTCTCCCTCCTCTCCCCCATGCCCACTTGTGTAAGATTCCTTTAAATCTTTCATAATGTACTACCAAATTGATTTTGTGCTTTGAGTGGTTGCCTAGGGACATCAACTAACAGTTATGAAACCTTAACATTGTCCTCTAGGCTCACCTTGGTAATTCAAGTTTTTAGTTAATGAATTAATAGGAAAGAAATTTCAAGATTATGGAATCATTGTAAATATGTTACTGGAAATAGATTTGGATTGAAATTCTGTTAACCAACATGAAATGTGGAAGTGCTTTCTGCTTTGCCCTTTTACTTTCCTCTTGTTTGTGCTTATTTATGACTGGATCAGGAAAATGGTTAACAGTATCATATTTATCAATAATATACAAAGTGAATTGCTAAACTGGATGTCTCATTATAGCATGGCAAGTTTTGCCTGGTTGTTATAGTACTTCTAATTATTTTCTTTTCAGTAGATTGTTGCAGTTTTAAAACCAAAAGTTCTTTCTGTTTTGGCAAACTTACGTGGTAAATCGAGTAAACTAAATTAGGGTCTATAGTTGTTAATTTGTGTTTGAATTAGTCTTAGCTACTAGGTTTTTGTTTATGTTGATTGGCTGTGCTGATGATATTGAGGTCGGATTTTGTCTTCTATGCAGTCTGAGGGGACTTTGCGAACAGGAACTACTAAAGAAATCAGGTTTTCTGGAAAAATTGTGAGTTCTTTCTTTAAATTCCTTCTTGTTAGTTTTTTTGCACCATATGCTGATGCATCTTGAAGGCATGTTGTTAATTGATAAATAGGTAGAAACATGCTTCAAAAAAATAAAAAATTTTAAACCGGAAGCAAGTGTAAGGATGGTGCAAGTAGAAACTGGTTAAGGACTTGAACATCGATAAATGCATCTATGGTCAAATGTGTTTAGAGCAAGAATTTATTATGTCTTCTTTTTGTATGTTTAACTGTGTCGTAAAGTTGCCATGTAAAGTAATTAGTGGCTTAGTGCTCTGAATCATTCCATTGTTCTGAATTTTTTAGAAATTTCAAAATTTCATTTTGACCAGTCATGGTGAATTTTCCCTTTATTCACCTTCCCCAGATTTTGCTCCCTCTCAAGTGCTTAATTGAGTTCCATGTTTAAGGAACTTTGTGATTTATGCACTTAAATTCAAGCTTCTTAACTTTTTTCATTTTAATATATCTTTCCTATCTAAACATAAGCCACAAATTTGGAACCTTGATTTTATTTGGCAATATATGAAGGTCAAACATTTTTAAGTTGTGCTTTGTTTAAACTTGGAAGAAATATGTTTGTTTTTGTTTAAGCTGTGTGGTTTGATTACAATTGAAGGAAAAGATGACTGTTGTCATTTGTTGTCTATATTATATAGCTATCAGAAACCTAAATATTTTGGTTGACAATCATCTTTTTGAGTAAATTCTGGGTCTACTCATGTTATTATTTTCCCCCTACGATGAGTGCATATGTAACACCCCGATCCGAGAAAATGCCCCAGTTTGAATTTTTAATGAAGCTTGACCAAGGTTGACTGGGATTGACCAAGTGGGTCCCATGGTTGACTTTTTAGTGTGAATGGATCCTGACAGAGTGGTATCAGAGCTCTAGATTCTGTTATCCCTGGGAGTTTTTGGGATATAGTGTGATGGTGTATCCCGAGTAGTTCATTATCATCGTATAGTTATGGTCAGTCAGGGGATAACATAAGCAAATAGTCTTGAGTAGTGTGCAAGTCTCTGTTAACTCTGCTCCTGATCTAGGTCTATTAAATTTCAAGGACGAAATTTTTTATAATGGGGTAGGTTGTAACACCCCGACCCGTGAAAATGTCCCGGTTTGAATTTTTAATGAAGTTTGATTAAGGTTGATCGGGATTGACCAAGTGGGTCCCATGATTGACTTTTTAGTGTGGATGGGTCCTGACAGCATATGCCGAATCATCATTTGACATTTATTCGTTGATATGGCATTTGCAAACATATAAAAGAAAAGGACCTGCATCTGTTTTCAGGAACAAAAAGACCTGCAGATGAAAGCGGATATGGTAAAGAGATTAATGGAGCAAGGTTACCGAGTGAAGGTACTTCCATCCCATCTTTAAAACTAAAAAAAAAAAAAAAACTTGATTTTATCTTTATGTGATTGTTTTAGAGATGGGTGCCCATGTTGCATGAAAAATATAATGATGTATTTGATAAGGATTTATCTGCTATCTCTATGCAATATTTCAACTTCTACAAATTGACACTTTCCCCAGTTAGGCTTGTGGGGCACATGGACGGTGTTTTTTTTTTTTTTTTTTTTCAGAAAAAGAAATTATTACTGACATAGAGATGGCTATTATGTGGGCCTGTAGCTATCCTCTGGGAAGTCCTTCTATTAAGGTTTCAGGAACTAACCATGACTAACCAATGTCTCTTATGGTTTTAAACAGTGTACTGCCAGGGGGACTGCAGATGCCTTGGAAGGAACTTTAACCCGTCTCTCTGCTTTGGTATGTATTATCAGACTTTCCAAGTCTCCTCATAGTTCTGTCTGTCTCTGCTTTACTTCATTCTTTCTTTTTTCTCATTTGTTATTAGAAACCATTTGCAGATTGAAGATATAGCTGTTGTTGAAAGTGGACCACATTTGGGGAAAGATGGTGCATATGTGATAGTCAGGCATGTAAAATTTGGCTTATCAAAGAAGGGCGGTGGAAAAAAATATCAGGCTGCAGGAGATACGAGCCCTAAAGTTGAGAAGGTCACGTCAAACTCAAAACCAGTTGTTGATTCTGGTGGTCCTATTGAAGATCTGGAAGTGGAGGACATCCATTCTGGTGAAGCTGACCAAGCTATATCCTCAAAAGCGATGCAAAATGAAAATCTTAGGGGCAAGAGGACCCCCTGGTCAGTATCAGAGTCTAGTGATGATTTTGGTAAAGTATTCAACTTCAGTGAAGATGCAAAGAGAGTTGCCTCCAATCCTACAATTGAACCAATGGCTGATTCGCTACATGGGGCCTCCATTCGTTCTGATAGTGATGGTTCGGTATGGCATCCCAAACAAGTTTTTGATTCTACAAAAGCACACCCAATCGCTTCGCAATCAGATCCCAATATGACTGAAAATAGATACAAAAAGAACAACACAGTAAATCGATTTTCAACATCTAAAGTAATGGATGATAAGGGCATGGGTACAAGAGACCCAGTCAGGTTCCAACCCAGATTTTCAAATTATGGAAGGCAACCACCAACAGATATGAACTTCTCGCCACCAACGAGGGAGAGTGGGAAAGCCGAGGTCAAGGCTCCTCTATTTAAAAACTCGAAGCTTCCTCTTGATGATACTGCCAAGCAAGAATCATCTGGTCCTGGTGCTCCCAGTACTCCAAGGCCTGGTTATGGAATTTTTAGTGCTCAAAGTGCAAATTCTCCAGGGAAACAGAGTGTAGCAGGAGAAGTTAACCGGAATAGAGAAGAAAACCCTTATTCTGCGAGAAATCCTGCAATGAAAGGGTTCACAGCAAACCAGAACCCACCCGGTTCAAAATCTGGTGGAAGCCAGCCAGAGATTGATAAAGGTGGACAAGGGGGATGGGGGATCTTTGGCAGAGAGAGCTCTAATTTGGCCAGGAACAGTTTATCTAAGGAAAACTAGGCTGCAAATACAGTACACATTGTAATGATTATTTATTTTCAAGGTGTCTGATTGCTAAATGATATTTTTATTAGTCACGGTGCTTACCCATTATTTGAGAAGAACAAGATATTGATTTCCCTTCAAATATGTATTATTAGTTAGCACGCCCTTATAATATTTAACAGGCTGCTGAAAATTTTGATATTTCTGCTTTAAATTCTTTGTAGACAATCCTTGCATTGATAATAGAGTCCAATGTCTGGACCAACATTATGGTGATTACTAATGCGTTATTGCTGTTTTTTCTTTTTTTTTGGTTGGGTTTCAACATGTGGAAGTATATATATTGTTTTGCACTTTATTTGTTAACTTCTCCATATGTTGTTGCCCTCTCTCAAGCATCATTCCGATGGGATTCCAAATGATATTTCTGATTTTCACACAACTGGAAATTTGTGAGAAACAAAATTTACCTTATTTTTATATTATTAGTATTGATACCATATAAACCAACCTTTTTTTTTTTTTTTTTTTTAATTTTTCCCCTTCAATGTTCTAGTTTCCATGTTTTTGCAATTTACTTTTGTGATGTGCATGCACCATGTCACGGTCCCATTCTTTAGAATAAGCAAAAGTGGACCATGCGGAGCTTACAAGCCCCTCGTGGGTAGTGTGGTACTTACTAGCCCCTCGCAGATAGTAAGTTAACAGTTAGTGTCCCTTGAAAGCAAACAACACATAAAATATTAATATTATGCAAGCACAAAGTAAGTAATAAAGCAAACAACAATAATCGATAGTAAAAAGACAAGCACACAAGGCAACAATGAGATTGAGTGAAATGCACTCATTTTATTGGATCTTGGTGGAGAGAACAACAAAGCGGTTCAAGCACGCATTAAAAGTTCTCACCAATGCTAGTGGTATAGCCTAACACCTCGCCGACTAGCTACTCCCCCTCTAAAGAGCTTATTTAGCTATTTTTCTGATGAGAAGAAACATCAAAATACGCAAAAAATCATAATGGAACTATTTCTTACAACGCTAAATATAAATCACAGCAAGTGATCATGGACTTGACTAATGACCCTGGATAAACTTTAGTTTGGTCATTACAACCCAAATACAAGATACATGTCACTCTCACATTTTTCCTCACTCAATCTATCAACATCGTCGATGACGTAACCCTTTTAAATTCTTTAATCATCTACTCCTGTACTAGATGTTAATGGATGTATCTAACTCTGTCGGCTAGGATCTCCTTTGCTTCCTTCACCATCTTCAGTAGCTTAATGTTGACGTTGACTTTATCAGAGTTTGTGCATGCTAGATCTTCATTGTCTAAGTAATAGGGCTTTAGGTTGCTGACATGAAACATCGGGTGTACCGTCACCCATTATGGATTTACCACTTTATATAAGGCTCTCCCTACTTTGGCGACGATTAACATTGGCCCTTAATACTTCCTCATTAATCTGGGGTCTCTATCTTGCTGCCAGTGAAATTATTCTTGTGTCAACTTTACCATCACCATATATCCAACATTGAATTCCAAAGGCTTCAGCCCTTTATTTGCCCATTTCTTCATCCGGTTGGCTGCTTTATCCAAATAGGCTTTAGTTATCTCCATATTGCTTTCTATTCTTTTGTGAAGTTGAAAATCCTTGGGGTGTTACCCATCGTTCACTTACTGTATGAGGTAACTTGGGCTTCTAGCCATTAACTATCTTGAATAGGCATTTACTCGTGGAAGGGCCCTTTTATGCATTGAAACAGAATTGGGTTACGTAAAGGAGTTATGCCCAATTTTTCTAGTTGGCATTAACAAAGTATCGCAAGTACTCCTCCGACATGCCATGGAACATTTTTATCTGTCTGTATGTTTGCTGATGATAACTAAAAAAAATGTTGAGTTGGGAGCTAAGAAGTTTGAACAGTTCCAACCAAAAAGACTTTATGAATTTGGCATCTCGATTGCTAACAATATGTTGAGCACTCTCCAATAATTTACCACAAACTTAAAGAATAAACGAGCTGTCTTCTCAACAGTATAGTACTTTGAAATTGAGATGAAAGTTGTATATTTTAAGAATCTATTTACAACTACCAAAATACTAGGGAGATCCCCGATCTTTGAGAGGTTTATGATGAAATCAAGTGACACACTCTCCCATGATCGACAGAGACAAGAAATGGCTCCAACAATCCTAGTGGATTTTGTCTCTTCACTTTGTTTTATTGACACACAAGACAAGTTGAGTATAATCCATAACATCATCATGCATTTATGGCCAATCGTACCCCTATTTGATCAGTGTGTATGTTCTCTACCATCTTGGATGTCTTATCCATATGGTATCATGGCACTCTGTAGCAATATCTTCCTTCAATTTCCAAATGTAGGGACAAACAATCTATCCCCTTTCGTCCAAAGTAGGCCATCTTCTTTCTAGCATTGGTGTGTTTTCCCTTCTTTGCATAATTTTATGATGTTCTATGCACATGGATCTCCCCCTAGACGTTGCCTTATGAGTTCTCCTGCCTAAGTAGCTATAATGCTAGCCGCATCATTAGCTAGTACCCTTAATATTGCAAGTTCCATCTTATGACTTAATGCATCAACAGCTTGATTATTGGTCCCTGCCTTGTGTTTGAAGTGTAAGTCGAACTCTGCAATAAATTCATGCCAGTGAGCTTGTTTAGGAGTTAGTTTTGGTTGCGTGAGGAAGTGACTGACAGCTAAGTTGTCCTTTTTTTTTTTTTATGAATCTTGACCATAATAGGTAATATCTCCATGTCCTCAAGCAATGATTCACATCTAGCATCTCTTTCTCTTGGACAGTATAATTTCTTTCTACCCTTGATAGCTTTCTACTTTCATAGGCAACAAGGTGGTTGTCTTGAAGTAGGACTCCATCCAAAGCAAAATCTGATGCGTCAGTTTGTACTTTGAATGGTTTTGTGACATCCGGAAGCACCATCATTCATCATGGCTTCCTTCAAATCATCAAACGCACCCTGACGTTTGTTGCTCCATTCCTACGGCGCATGCATTTTTTTAGCAATTCCGTTAAATGAGTTTTTTTCTTTAAGAATCTTTTAACAAAACGACGATAGTAGTTTGCCAATCTAAGAAAAAATTAAGGTTCTTTGACATTAATGGGAGTCATCGATTCTTGGATGGCTTGCACCTATTTCATATTCATGCGAAGCTTCCCCTTTTCAATAATGTGACCTAAAAATTTGATTCTTTTCTTAGCAAAAGCACATTTCTCCTTTTACACGAACAATTAATTCTCTCGAAACCTTTGAAATACCAATCGTATATGTTCAACATACTCCTCAAGAGTATAACTGAAGATCACAGTATTGTCCAAATACACTACGATGAATTTGTCAAAAAAATCTCGAAATACTTAATTCATGGGAGTGCAACATGTTGCTGGTATATTGGCCAACCCAAATGGCATCACCAATAACTCAAAAGCCCTATATCGCATGACACAATTAATTTTCTCCTCTTCCCCTTCAATGATTCTCTCTCGGTAATATCCCGATCTCTAGTCTAGTTTGGTAAAGTACTTGGCACCACCAAGTTGGTTGAACAAGTTGGCAATTAAGGGCATCGAGTATTTGTTCCACACAATGACCTTGTTCAATGCTTGGTAGTCCACACACAATTGTAAAATTCCAACTTTCTTCTTCTGAAATAGCATTGATGCGCCATATGAAGCCTTCGAGGGCCTAAGGAACCTAGCTTCCAAATGTTCTATCATCTGCTTCTGGAATTTTGCTAGCTCTAGTGGAGCTATACGATATGGTGCTTTTGCTGGGGGTTTCACTCCAAGTTTCAATTTAATTTTGTGGTTGATATCTCATTGAGGGGGCATGTTCCTCGGTAAGTTAGCTGGCATTACATCGTTAAAAGATTTCAAAGCTTCTATCACTGCGGGAGGCGTTGACCATTGCTCTTACCCTCCTTTGCCACTAATAGTGCTATGTAAGAAGGTTCTTTGCATTTCAACCCTTTCTTAAATTAGAGTGCCGACAATAATTTGGAGTCACTTGGTTGCTTTCTTTGCACTAGGACCATTTCAGTTTGTTCGCCCATCATCAATAGCTATTAGCAACAAGAATGGAGATTGCTTTCTTCTCCACTAGAAAATCCAAGATGACATTAAAATCATCCATTGGAATCATAATCAGATCCACATGGTCCTTCCAAGATCCTAACTTGAGAGGCACTTGTCTCATCAAACCCACCATGGGTAAGGCTTTGGAGTTAAAAGTCTTCATTGGACTTGCATCTCTATGTAGGCTTAAGCCTAATCTCTTTGTTTTATTTTTTGAGCAAAAGTTATGGGTGGCACCTGTGTCCACCATCACACTTTTTGCGGCATTTTCATTGATCATCGCATCTACGAGCATGAGACATTTCTCATCAGTCTTCTTGTTCTGAACGACCTGTGTCTTAATGGCATTTTGAAATCTTAATGCCCTCACTTGAGTATTATCTTCTCTTTCTTTTATTATCTCCTCTTACGCTTCTACTGGCTCGTTCAATCGAATAGAAGTATGTAAAGCATTGAGGGTAGTTCTATGAGGACACTTCGTAACTATATGTGGACCATTGCATAAAAAGCATGCCATGAATCTAGGTTTGGTCCCTAAGGCATTGAATGTTTGAGGTGAAGGGTCTATTGGATTTGGAGGCTTCCTGTTATCACCTCTCCTTAGTTTTGTGAAATTGGTAGGTTTAAAGAACCTACCGTTTTTGGTATTCAATGGGGGAGGTTGGGGTTTCATGTTGTTAGAGCTTTCTAATATGTAATCCATTAAGCGCTTTACTGCCCCTAGTGCCGAGGCTAGATCCTATACCTTTTGTCATTGAAGTACTGTCCTGGCCAAGAATTCAAATCTTCCAGAAAGTAAAAAAGTTTTTCCTTTTATGACATATCATGGACATCTAATATGAGTGCCGAGAAAGCCTTCACATAATCTCTCACATTGCTAGTTTGTCTCAACTCTCTCAAATGTCGACAGGCAATGTAGTCCACATTCTCAGAAAGGAATTAGTTCTTTAGTTTCTTTTGCAATTGATCCCATGTATCGATAACACATATCTTATTTTAATGTCCTCGTACTTGGATTGCCACCATAACTTTGCATTGTTTATTAGATACATTGTGGCTATCGTCATCTTCATTTCCTTCAAATTTGGCCCCGCTGCTTGAAATTACTATTCCATATCAAATAGATAGTTTTTTAGCTCTTTTACATCGCGTGCATCTCCATATGCGTAGGGTTCGGGCCCTTTGAGTTGCCCGTACTTTACTCCCATTGGGGTGGTAGGTTGGTTCTCCACTATCTGCATGGTGAGAGTGAGCTTAGTATTCATATGCCCCCAACTTGATCTTGAATGCCTGTACGGTAGCTAGAAAATCCTCCGTTAAATCATTCACAGTAGCCAATAGGCTTGCTATTGCATCTTTCGTGACTACGTTTCGCTTGACAATAGTTGAGCCCGAAGCACTGTCAGCCCCCCATGGGTCTTTTCTCGCGATTGCTTTCAATTGACTTGCCAAATCATTAATCATCTCCATCCTTTCAATGACCTCACACCAATCATGGTCTTTGACATGTGTCTCCACAGTCCCAGCTAGCTCTCCGAGCTGCTAATCGAAAGCATCAAATCGCATTTCATTTGTCATCATTGCATCCGTGTGATTTGACTCGCAATCGTGCTTTGATACCAACTGTCACGGTCCCACTATTTGAAATAAGCAAAAGTGGATAATGCGGTGCTTACTAACCCCTCGCGGATAGTCAACCAACCATTAGTTTCCCTCGCAAGCAAAAAACTCATATGATATTAGTATTATTCAAGCACTAAGCAAGCAATAAAGTAAATGACAATAATCGATAATGAAAAGACAAGCACACAAGGCAACAACGAGATTGAGTGAAATGCACTCGTTCTATTGGATCTCGATGGAGAGAACAACAGAAATGTTACGAGCACACATTAAAAGTTCTCATCTATGTTAATGGTCTAGCCTAATATCTCACCGAATAGCTACCCCCTCTAAAAAACTTATTCAGCCATTTTTATCTTGGCGAGAAGAAATATCAAAATACACAAGGAATTATAATAGTACTATTTATTACAACGCAAAATATAAATCAAAATAAATGACTATGGACTTGATTAATGACTTCGAATGAATTTTAGCTTGGTGATTACAATTTAAAAGGTACATATGACTCTTACATGCCACATGTGAGAGGTTCCCTCACCCTAATTAAGGGCATAAATGGAATTAACCCTACAATGATGTTTAGTGTATGTTACAAATAAAAGTTGTAATGGCTTTCTATTCATAACATAAGGGTTTTGAATGAAATAAGGGCTTATTTCTATCCTAAAATGAATTTTCTTTAGTTAAATAAATCATAAAAGAATTTTGATTGATTTGTCATGCAAGTGCACATGCATCTTGACCATTTAAAACTCAATGTCAACATTTGGAACTGATGCTGCATTGTTCACGTATCTTATAGGGGTCTGTTTCTAATTTAAATACTATATGGGTGTAAAGTGCAAAAACATTAAAACTATCAGGGTATTTGTTTTTTTTTTAAAGTTGAACAGTAAGATAGTTTTAAAAACATTACAAGTTATCAAATATGCTGTTCATTTTATTTTATTATCATTTAAGTTGAACAGGAAGATAGTTTTATGTCATTCACCCAAAAAAAATTATTTTATTTACAATCTTTTGAAGTCATCAATTATATATTAATAATTTAATATTTCTTAAGCTTTTATAGTTTTCATATATATATATATATATATATTTCTTTCAAAATATAATATTATAGCCACAAATTTTATAAAAATTTATTTACATTCTCATCATTTGTATTATTATTAATTTTATATTATTTTTATATAAATATTTACCCTGTATAATATGATGGATATTTTACAAATACAACATATTATTTTTGTCCTAAATAAATTGTTGTAATTATAATTAATATTTTGATAATAAAAATTTTTAATTTACAATATCCAAATCTCAATTGTAAAGAAAAAGCTCGGCAGCCACTAAGAGAGCCTTTGCCCTAGAAAACGGAACGAGAACGCTCAAAACACAAACACAAACCTTAGTTGCGTACTTTGGAGCTGAGCTTAAACCCTATTCATCATCATCTTCCACCTTCTGAGCTTTACATTCACGACCACTCTTTTTACCCCCCTTCCGTCGTCAATTTTCGCTGCTCTTTTTGCGTTTTTCAATCTGGTAATTTGTTCGAACTCTCTCGCTAAAACCCTGCCTTTTTGGCTGCATAGAAAATACCGTAGAAAAAAAGAAAAGAAAAAAAGAAGAACTGTTAGGACATACAATTTTTGTTATGTGGAGGCAGTTTATTCCTGTGATTTTACCTCTTGGTTTAAGCCTAACTTTGTTCTAATTTAGGGTTTTGCGTAGCTTTCACTTGTTTTTGTTTCTTTACGCATTGTGGGGTAAAATGCATTTTAATTCGGGTTCAGTCACTCAAGGTCAATGGGGGTTGAATTGGACTTTTTTTTTTTGAGTTGATTTAGGGATTTATTAATTTGGGAAGGAAAATAGTTCTTTTGGGGTTTTAATTGGGAGTAGTGAGTCCCATTTTTTTTTTTTTTTTTTTGAATTTATATTTTTTATGGAGCTTCTGCAACTAACTCTGACGAATAACTGGAAATTCAGTTATACCAGCTTAAAATTGCAAAGAATTCAGCTCTGACATTTGAAATTTTTTAAAGTTTCTATTTTTTTTTTTTTAAAGTGAATAAAGGTTTGTTTTATTTTAATTTCTTTTGGTGATTGTTTTTACATTTTAAAATGTTTTTCATTGGTTGCAGATAAGCAATAAAGTTTTTAAGTTTGTGAAGCCGTTTGGTACATTGTCTTGTGCAAATTTGGAATGGATTTCGATGAGTATGATTATTTAGAGAAGACAGTTGAAAACCCTGAACCACTCCAGAAAGCTAAGGAAACTGCTAATGGTAGTGATGAAGTTGTAAAATCTTCTGGAGAGAAAGATCGTAGTAGGAGTTCAAAACATAAAAATGATGCAAAGGATAATGAGGGAGAGCATCGCCCAAAGCGTTCAAAAATTGATGAGCTGCGCGAACATAATAGGCGTAGAGAAAGTGGCTCATCTCGGCACCGCTCACAGTCCAGAGATGGAGAAAGGGAACGGCACAAGAGTAGCCGGGAGCATAGAGATAGGGAGGACAGGGAGAAAGATAGGGAGGAGAGAAATGGGAGGGATAGAGATAAAGAGAAGGATCGTGATCGAGACAGAGAAAGAGACAGGGAAAGGAGAGAACGTGATCGCGAAGGTGACAAGGAAAGGGAAAAGGAAAAGGACAGGGAGATGGAGAGAGATAGGTCTCGCCGAAGCTTGAGTCATTCGGAAAGACATCGAAGTGACCGAGAAGAAAGAGAGAGGAGTCGGGACAGAGATAGAGAAAGAGATAAAGAGAAGGAATTGAGGGAACGGGACAAAGAAAGCAGGTATTCTTTGCATTTTTATTCTTATTCTGTCTCCATAAGCTACTTTGGATGATTGTAACTGCTGTGAAACATGTATGATCCTTTTATTAGATCAGTGTAACTGCATTCTGCCCATAAATGATTAAATTAACTTGTCAGACTCATGAAGTAATTTAAAATGACTATTTCATTCATTACTATGAGCAGGCTATTGGTTTATGAGTGCATGGCTGCAAACTGATGGTTTTAATGAGCCTCTATGTTGCTAATATAAGCACTGGTCAAAAATTTTCTTCATGTGGAGTATTCGATATATGCTCTATTCAAATGAAAAATGGATCAATTAAAAACCTTAATTTTCTTACAAAAGAAGTCCCTCATGAGTTGATAAATTTCGTTTATTTTTCTTTTTTTGTTTTGTTTGTGCTTTTATTTCTGAACTGGGGTTGGTACAAATCAATGATATTTGGAGTCACCCCTTTTTTATATATAAAAAAAAAAAAAAATACTGACAGCTGAAAAGTGTGGTATACTCATTTTGTATATCATGAAATCTAAAGACTTTAAATTTTGATGGTAGATTATAGATGTGATTTTCACCGTTCTGGGCAAATAAGGTAACTTGTTTCTTATCTGTAACTGAGTCTGCTCATTTTGTTGAGATTGGAATTTAATAATTTAAGTTAAACAATGCACCAATTTTAGTAGAAGCTTCATTTGTTGTTAAGGTCAATTGTATTCACAAAGCATAAAATGGCTTTGTAAAAGTTGGTCCTTTGGAATTTTGCAGCTGGAATGTCATTAGAGCCATGATGTATTTTAATGGGGTGAATTTTTAGAACTTGTACATCACTGATTAAAGTGAACTATACATTTAATTTGTGATACCTTTAATTAATGGGGCACAAAGACTGGTCCTTAAGAAGTTGAACAGTACATGGATGCAAAAACTTGTGAATTCTGTTTTAGAGGCTTGAAGATGGGCATTTTTTTTGTGGGAAGTGTTAATCAAACAATTGATAAT
This sequence comes from Ziziphus jujuba, assembly GCF_031755915.1. Taxonomy (NCBI): domain Eukaryota; kingdom Viridiplantae; phylum Streptophyta; class Magnoliopsida; order Rosales; family Rhamnaceae; genus Ziziphus; species Ziziphus jujuba. The sequence continues at coordinate 22,339,265 of NC_083387.1, forward strand.
TACGTGTGAGCTCCATATGCATGGGGGCTTCTTGTAGTCTTTTTTTCCCTATTTGTGTGGAATTCCTTCAAGGAGCAAATGATTTGGATAGAACACATTATTGGATTATTTTTAAATCCAATGCAAGTCGAAGATATGCATCTTATCTGTGCAAATATTGCATATTGTAAATCCTTTAGCATGAAGCCATCAGTGTCTTATGTAGCATCAGTAAGACAGGAGAAAAGATGGGAGTAAGAGATTATATCCCTATGTGCAAATATTTAGCAAGTGGGTATAAGAAGGTGTTTGTAATCCTGTAACTATAATGAAGTGATCCTTTCTTCTTCTTTTTTATTTTTATTTTTTTATTTTTGGTTCTTTGTTTAATTAAGGTCTAATTTTGTGTTTTGTTGGCCATTATCGACTATTTCTCATTATTCAATTAATAATGTTGAAAGGTTAGATTGATGACAATTTTGATAAAATAATGATAAAAAAAGCTCCTGTTAGAGTTTCTTTTATGATATTTTCTGGCTGAAATTGTTGATTACTTTGATTGGTTTATTACCATTGTACTTGTTTTTTTTTTTTTTTTTTTTGGGCTTCTCCCCCTTGTTTAATCAAGCTTAAGATTATTTATTGTTGAAGTGCTCAGTTGGATTGTATTTCTTACTGATATTATTGTGTCATAGCCAAGTTCCCATCAGCACCACTGTGCAAGGGATTACAGTGTTGCATTTGGGGTCAGTTTAGAATTGGTGGTTGCTTCTGTTTGTGTAGTAGTATTGTCTTGTGCGTTGCACTATAAATTATCTACTACCAGAGAAGGGGTAGGTGGGGAGGCTCGAGTTCCAATGAATTTCTATGTTCTGCAGTGTCCAGTTGATGATTTTATACCTTCATGTCAGTTTTGTCTTGATTGTTTATGAAGTGAATATCTGGTATGCATTTCCATTTTGTCATTTGGGATTTAGTTCTGTGTGAATCTCTGTTACAAGATACTTTTTCTGGTGTTGTGTTACATCTCCAGCTGAAGGTTGAGTAGGATACTTGTATGTGATGTCTTTCTGAACAGCGAAGTTAGCAAGCTTTCTAGTTATGGTGTTTATAAGGACGCTGAGAATTTTAAACTTCCATTGGACAAAGGAATTTTTGTAACTTAAGTTGATCTCTGAATGCTGAACTTTATTGGCATATGTTTTTTATTTTCATTTGGTTAATTGATGGGTGGATGATTGTCTTGTTTTTAGACTTCTATTGTCCTTCATTTTTGTTTAATTGGCTTCGAGTTCTGTGCAATGGAGGTTCTGTGTTAGATGTGCGAGCATGTTCATTTGGAACAAAAATTTGATCCTCTGTGCGAAAGATTTTTTTTTTTATATCCATTTTTTATCCTCCAAGTATAACTCTCGCTTGCTTAACGGGTCTTATACTGTTTTCAACATTAATATTCTTAGTAGGCTAGTGTAAGATTCATTAGTTTCTTCTACTATTTACTAGCCTTACACTTCTGAATATTGAACACTAGATTCTGGGAAATCGCAGATACGCTAGAGCAATCTACAGATGGTCGTACTGGCATTTGGGCCAGGCTCAGGAACTCAGGTCATGGGTCTTATATGTTTCTTCCTAAACTATCTGGAATCTTTCCAAAAGCTTGCAATGCAAGATTAAGGGTTCAATTGTTGGAGATTTTGATCGGTGGTGTCATGTTATGCTTTTCGTTATCCTCCACCTTTGAACTCAGTTGCTTAATTATATTTATTCTGTTGCAGAAATGCTGGTGAGGGAGTGATGGGCTTTGCTTAAGAGAAGCACTTCATCTTCTGGTGATTGTGGGAAAATCAGTGTCCAGTGGGCTACAGATTGGCCATTATTAATTTGCAGTATATATGAAACATATTAATTAGTATGTTGATTGGTTACTTGCCATGACTTTTAGGTTCTAGGTATCGTAGTTTTCCCAATTATTGCTTTTTCAAAATCCTAGTTAAATGTGCATTGATTAGTTATCATATATCTGACAGATTTTGCAACTCTGCAGTTGCAAGTTGATTTTGATAATCATTGTTGCATCTTGATGGAGTTTTGGGTTTTCTTTGCCTTTTTTTACCCAATTAAATCCATATTGTGTCTGCAGCTATATCAACTGACATTTACTTAAAAGTACTTAAAGTTTTGAAATTGAAACTTATGCAGATTAGTCATCTGGGAGACTTCATCTTTGTTTTCTTTCTTTACAAGCTTTTTTAAATATAAAACTTGCACTTGAAATGCTTTCTCAGTAATTTGAAAAACCCTGGGTTTACAACCTAGTATGGTAGTATTCTCTTGCACTTTGTGTGATCTTGTTTTGGGAGCGACTAACTTCACAAATTGATAATGGACTATTATGTTAATATTTAGGCCCAAGTTCTGTTGTTATTTCTTTTGTTGTTTTACTGGAATATAAACTTTTAACAGGTTCCAGATAATTGCAACTACTTTTGTTGTTTTACTGGAATATAAACTTTTAACAGGTTCCAGATAATTGCAACTAGGTCCTTTGGCTCTGCCATCCATACAACACTATGATGCTGTTTCATTTAAGATTATGTTGTTTTTAGAAGGTACAAAACCCTATGATGCTGTTCTACTTTAAGATTGTTTTGATTGTTGAAGTTACAATATATTATAACTTCATTTCTTACAGCTGGGCAACATAGATGATTTCTTGGTCTGTGTCTCATTCAATTAAATGTTATGTTGTTCTTCAGGTTGGTTCTTATGAAATTTTAAGACCACCAAAATATTGTATATGGCTTTCTGCTTCCTTGTTGACTTAATGTAGCTCTTTACAACGTTACAAATGCTATTTCAGCATGGATCCAAACGTATGCTTTTGTTGTTCTATAAATATTGTCTCAGCAATAATTTTAACAACTAATGGTAATAAAGAATTTCAGATAATTTTTTTTTTTTCATTCTTGCAGACGGCATAAAGAGAAAAAAGATGAAGCGACAGAACCAGAGGCTGACCCAGAACGGGATCAGAGGACAGTATTTGCTTATCAGGTACAAGTCATTTTGCATGCAAATTGCATTTAGTATTTACTGCTTTCTTTTTGTATATAACTTGTTTTATAACAAACAATTTTGACAGATTTGTCTTAAAGCTGATGAAAGAGATGTCTATGAGTTCTTCTCGAGGGCGGGCAAGGTTTGTACACCGGTCTTTATACATTTGGTTCGTTTTCTAATTTATAGAATATGACTTATAAAAAAAGGTTCTAACCATCCACTCTCTTGTTATTATCGTTAATAGTCTGTCCGCTTTGTCTTTGAATGGGTCAATGAGTTGCAAACTTTAGGCTGAAGGCAACTGTTTTTCTTGTGTGATTCACTAGCAAGTTGTAGTGGGATACCCTAGATAGTACTTTTCCATGGAGTTTCTGCCTTCTGTTTTATATGGAAACTGATGCAAATCCCTGATTTCTCCTAGTTTCTGGTATTATTATCCTTAGACTTGAGTTTTGGATATATCCTTGTCCAGTCAGAGCCAAACTGGAACTGTTTAATTTTTGGATATTTGTTTTGGTGAACGGATGGCAGGATTAGACATCAAGCCAATTCGAATTTATCACATGATAAAATATATTGGACTAAAGCCAATACAATTCTGCTATCAGGTTTTGTTAAGATCAGTTCAACATTTAATTCTGCCATCTGTCATGCTAATTCACATATAGTTATGTAATTTTTCTATAAAATAGGAAACTGGAACACTTTTTTCGAAATTTATGTATTTTGTGCTGATTATTCCTTTCTTTTGTTGACAATACTCTTGCTATATTTTTCCATTTTCTTACCGCAACTCAATGATCTGCAGGTTCGAGATGTGCGCCTCATCATGGACCGTAATTCAAGACGTTCTAAGGGAGTTGGGTAAGTTCCATACATGTGTTGTAAATGTAGTTAACTTGAATAGTCTTTCTGTTCATGGTTGTTAGTATCGTATGATATGCGAACGATACGTATCACTTTGGTGGGGCTTTGGTATATGCTATGAATTATATCGGAAATTATACTGTATTGGACCAAAAATGTATCGATTGATACTTCTGATACACCCAGAAATACATTTTCAACCCAAAAAAAAAAAAAAGAAAAAAGGAAAATTGATGATCCAGCTTTGCCAAGAAGAAAAAGAGAAAATCGATAACAGCTTTCCAAATCTTCTTCTTTCTCATCTTCTTTTGATTGTATTTTTTTCTTCAAAAGTCTTCTCCTCTGTTTTTCCAATATATTTGACTTCTGTTTATCCCCAGCGAAACATGTGTTTTCAGCATTAAAAATCTTCTGGGCTCAAATTTTGTTGGTATGTTTGTCCTTCTGTGCTTTATCATTAATTTGTTATTATGTTGCTATTTGTGTTGTGATAGGAGTCTATTATAGCTAGAATATTGTATATTCTGTTATTTTTAATAGCTTTGTATTCCTCTCAACTTCTCCCTCCTAAACGGCTTTCCAAATTCCACTTACACTTGCTTTCCACTAACTTTTTTTCCCCTCCTCTTTATGTTAGTCATTAATATGAAAGAGAAAGTAAATAATCCTATGGAATCACTGTGAAGAAATAGAAGGAAAAAAAAACTAGGAGTGTATAGTATACATCATCTAAACTCATAGTGGGGAGTTCTAGGTTGAAAAATCATTTGGCAAGAAACCAGGTTGATATTGCTTCTTATACTAAATGTGGTGAAGAGATCAGTGAGTTTTTCAAAAATATACCAAGGCTAAGATGGATTTTCTTAGAATAATAAAGACATATATATATATATATATATGTGTGTGTGTGTGTGTGTGTGTGTATGTATGTATCGCAAAAGCAGTGTATCTTATGATATGCGATACACTTTTTAGGCAAGACATGCTCGATATGATACACATTTTGACAACTATGTTTCTATTGTTGTGGTCTTGTATTCATAATTCTGAAATGTAATCTATCTTCCTCCAATTTTGATTATAACTTGAATAACTGGATCTTATAATAGAAACAAAATTAGCAAGCATGACATAATATTTTGAGAAGTTGTGGTAACTTGAAGGAATTTGTTGGTTGTTTGAGAAGATTTGACTCCATGAATTAGTTGTATATAGAATTTTGAAAAATTGTGTCATGCATTTTATAGTTGAAAATGGTAGGTAATTGGATGGATTGCTGTCTGTCATTTCAGACTGAAAACATTTTTGACATTGGACAATTATGGAGAGTTCTTAATCCTCATGGAGGATTCAAGTCAAATGGAGTTGTCAGTTTGAAAGAAGCCAAATTCATGATCATTTGAACACTGATATAAAATGCAGATCCATTATGCTGATGGTTAGAGTGGAATAAAATGTTGCTAGTGTGTTAATAATTAATTTTTCATCTTTATATGTGTTATTTTAAAAATTTTTTTTTTTCAATTATTTGACATGTGAAGTGCTTTCATTGTAGGTATATCGAGTTCTATGATGCAATGTCAGTACCTATGGCAATTGCACTCTCTGGTCAGCCTCTTCTTGGTCAACCAGTAATGGTGAAGCCATCAGAAGCTGAAAAGAATCTCGTTCAATCAACTACTGCAGTGGCTGCTGGAACAAGTGGGCTTATAGGCCCATATTCTGGTGGTGCTAGGAGACTTTATGTTGGCAATCTGCATTCCAATATAAAAGAAGAAGATCTACGCCAGGTAAACATATATATTTTGTTTTTCTTCTGTAATCGATAGACAAGATTTTTATTGCTGTCGTCTTATACTTGGTTGATACTGAAATGACTAAAGTCTCTTTAATTGGGACTGGACACTTTTTTGCAGGCTGCAATGCTATAAATTCCACATGGCACTTTAGCTGAAACTAGCACTTAAATTTTTATTTTCTCTTTTGGTTACAAGTTCTTTTAGATTCTTCCAAATCATATGTAATACATTTTGTACATTAACATTGATGATTTCTGGTTTCTAATAGGTTCATGAGTTTATTTTTCTGTTTAAAGCATTAATTCTTTATAGTTACTACCCTTTAGATTATGGATGTTCTTTCTAAAATAAACTATGATGATGGTTAATTTTATTGCTATATATACAGGTATTTGGAGCATTTGGTCCTGTGGAACTGGTGCAATTGCCTCTTGATGAAGCTGGGCAGTGTAAAGGTTTTGGATTTGTTCAGGTGTGTAGAACTTGCAAACCTAAAAGTCTGGATTTGTTTATATTACCATTTAAAAAAATGTAAAAGAACTGAATGGCAAATATTTTTATTTCTGGTTCAGCTGGGTCGTTGCACATTTATTTATTGGTGGGTCTTATGTGCCTCTGATGCTATTTCAAGTGGCCTTGTCAGATGCTTGATATTATGCCTCCTTAATTTGTTGGTGATTGTGTTAGTTATATTCCTGCAGTTTTCACGTCTTGAAGATGCACGAAATGCATTGAGTTTGAATGGGCAGTTGGAGATTGGAGGTCGAACAATTAAGGTAGTGTTGCTTTTTTAATCTTTATCTTTCTTTATTTGTTCTATATTATGTTCTTTTCATTTTATATATAGATAAGCCTGTGTCTACTTACCGGGCCATATTTGTGGCTTAAGATTGATGACGTACATGTAGTATGGGAGCCAGCAATAGTTATTGTGGTAAATTTTTGTCAAAACAAAATAGGGTTAATTTAGCCATACCATGTCTAATTTCATTGTCTTAGTGTTTTTATTTTATTTTTTACTTAATTCTTTTTATACATCAAATTATTTAAGCATCGTCTAGCCGTTTATTGGTCTGTATCATCTGTAGAGATTTTTTCATGGTGGATTTTTTTTCTGGTGGAACCTAATTTAGAAGCTGCTGCATTGTCTTTTGTTCCAGGTCCATAATCATGTGCTTCTGAATCAGTTTTGCTTTGTTATTCCTTTAGATTGCTACTTGATGAATCCTATATGCTTATTTCATCCTCGAGTGGCTTTTAGCAAGTCCTTATTCCAATAAAATTTGCAATGTCTCTTGTGGTCTTATTTCATTCCTTTCTTTGTTTAGGTGTCGGCAGTTACTGATCAAGCAGGAATGCAAGATCTTGGAGTCAATACTGGTGATTTTGATGATGATGATGGAGGTGGCTTGGTTCGTAATATCTACCTTCTGTTTATAAGCATAATGGTTTGCATACAGATTGTAACAAAGTTTAATTGGTATATGTGGCTCAATAATGCTTGGAAATTGTTAGTTCATATCTTGGAGCTGCCTGTTTTCACTGCTTCTGGAATTATATATGCTTTTGTTTGTTTAGTGTCTAGGAGCTGTCCTATTAGATAGTATGATTTAATAGCAAATGATTAGACTTTAGGTCAGAAGTATCAATTTCAAACCTAGATGGGGTTTTCTGGACCCAACACTGGTTTGGGTGTTATTTTCTGCTGGCACTAATTGGTAAAAAGATCTTATTGCTGTTTACAAGGCTTCCAGTAGCAGCACTTCTCAGCCAATGGTGGTTGTACAGCAGCAAAATATTTCTTTTATTTTTAATTGTTACCTTCTTTATCCAACATTCCTAATTGAAAGCATCTGTACTGGATACAAATTTTTGTACTTGGGCTAATTGGAAGTTGCTGACCTACTGTTCTAATAATTTTCAGTCGCTGAATGCACGATCTCGAGCACTACTCATGCAGAAATTGGATCGTAGTGGCACCTCATCGAGGTTACTTTACAAACCTATAAAGCGTTTGAATTGATTTGGTATGGTTGATCTTACACTGATAATGTTTGCAGCATTGCTGGTTCCCTTGGAACTCCTGTTAGTAGCACTGGACTCGCTCTATCAACAGCACCGATTCTGGGAGCTGCACCAGTGATTTCTCCCCTTGTTGCTCCCCTAGCCCCTGTTCCTCCTGTTTTTGCTGGACTTGGTGGTGCAGGTCTTCAAGTTCCAACTGCCAGTGTTCCTTCTATAGATACAATTGGTGTTCCAAGTGAATGTTTGCTATTAAAAAATATGTTTGATCCAGCACTTGAGGTTGGTACCCATTCGTTTTCTAATATCTCTCTTTCATCTCTTATTTTGTTATATGATATTGTTTCTTGGCAGACGGAACCAAACTTTGATTTGGATATCAAAGAAGATGTTCAGGACGAATGTTCAAAGTTTGGAAATCTGAAACATATATATGTAGACAAGTAAGTTTTGGTATAAAATGCTAGCTTTTTGTCTTCCATTATTACTGTATAGGTTTCTGATTCATTCTCAATGTACAGGAATAGTGTAGGTTTTGTATATCTCCGGTTTGAAAATACACAAGCTTCAATGGCTGCACAACGTGCTCTCCATGGAAGGTGGTTTGCTGGGAAGATGATCACTGCAACTTACATGGTATTTTTTGCCTACTTTTGCACATTGTAGTCTTTGTGATTGGTACATCAAATATATTTTAATAAAAAATTTTCATTGTCGATGCAGTTACCCCAAAATTACGAAGCTCAATTCCCTGACAGCAGATAGAGATTGAGATTTTGCATGTGCAATATTAGTCCAAAAGATGGTCCATATGTGAGTATGCAGGTGGATGCTGGCCTTCCTTGTTGACTCTGTTTTTCTAGTTACTGTATTTTGATATCGTTGTTATTGGTCATCCTTGGGTAACACAGGTACAAATGCAAATGGAAAATGATCGTCGTGAAAGTTAGTCATAGGAGCAGAGCAGGTGCATTTGTTATTTTTGGGGCCATGAGAATTTAGATATCATCTTTTGTAAACTAATTGCTGTCGAGATTTTGAAAATGTCAAGAGGCGACTTTAAACATATTTTTGTGGTTTAAAATGATGATATTTGGGTACCATTGCGAGTAATGTTTAAAAAACCAAATTATTCAGCTTTTTATTTTCAAAATCTGCCGCACGTCTGTTTTTTATTTTTTATTTTTTGCTGCCTGTAAGTGTTATTGGCGGATTCCTTTTAATCTTCTCTCGCATCTTATTTTAATTTTTCTTATTTATTTAAAAAAAAAAGTGCTTTTTTTTCTTTTTTGAAATTTAATTAATTTGTTTATGAAAAGCCACTTGGCTTGATCTGATTGTTTGGCTTGAAGCAGCGTTAATTCACTGCCCCATCACACTGTCGTTTTGCTGTTGTCATTGTCATTGTCAGCAAAACGTATTAGCAATAAGCATGTTCAGAAAAATGTGTTACCTGAACATGCTTCTCTTATAGGATGTTTTGCTGTCATCGTTGTCATTGACAGCAATTCCTATTACCCATAAGAGGATGTTAAGCATACAATATAAACTGTCCAGTAAAGTCTAATAAATTATTTATGATTCAACTGTAACCGTTTACCTACCCAAGTAGAATACAAGTGTTAATGTTTAGTTTTTCATTTAATCCTGCTAAAGTTGATTTTGTTTATCAGATTATAGGAATAAGTAATGCCAGACTTAGCAAATTTTTTTATCAAATTTTAGATATCAAATAATGTGATAGTTTATTAATGATTGGTAAAGTAATATAATCTAAAATTGAGTTTAATAGATTCAATAAAGTAAAAATTTACCAAATGTCTAAATCATATATATATATATATATTAGTGTTAAAAGGTATCAAAATTTTCATCAAATGATGCATATTAGATTGTTATTGATTGATATATTTATATAATCGAAATATGAAAAATAAATTTTTAAAAAGATAAGTGAATTAATCAATTGAATGCTATTACATACATTTTGATAAATCTAATATTATTACTATATATAAATGAATAGTATTACAGATATAAAAATGGTCATCAAATCTTTTTACCAAATAACACATCTCAATCAATAAGATAATGATACAATTATTATTTATTTCAAATAAAAAAAAAGAAAAAAAAAGAAAAAAAGGTAGATAAGTTTGTTGGGGCCAATCTCATAGGTTACTTTTCCAGAGCACTGAATGTGATATGATAAGTCATTATCATTCGACGTCATTGCCAATGTATTTCAGTGTTTCATCCTCTTTTCCTAGTTTGACTCTTTTTCATGCACTGAAAGATCAGTTTGTATTTCATGTCTTAATTAATTAAAAAAAAAAAAAAAGAAAGAAAGAATTTCATGTTCTAATTTGAAATTATATGCATACATGAACATATCTAATTATATATAAACATATGAATAGCAAGAGATGCCTCAAATAACCGTAATCAAGAAACACAATTTTGATTTTTATGGTCTCATTCTTTATTTATTTTTTATTTTTTTATTTTTTCTTTATGAAAATGTATTAGGGAGGATGGAGCGAAGGAAAAGCTGAGTATTGGATTGGATTACTACTGAACATTTCATTATTTTATCCTTCATGTTAAATTCTTGTTGGATTGCTGATTTGTAAAGACGAGCAACGTTTTCAATATTTTTCTCAGGACCCAGATGGATAAATAGTCTTCAACAGTATCGATTTTGCTAATATAATGAATATTTATGGAATATAACAAAGTTTGAATACATGGTTTTTTTTTTTTTTTTTTTTTTTTTTTTTTTTTTTATGGTCCCATGCTGATAGAGTTTTTAATTTAACAATCATATGTAAATTTGTCATATAAGGTTGGTTTATATAATTGGATGATGAGATTATTTTGATTACCAAGAGCTTGAACAGCTGGTATTTTATTTCTTCTAAAGCACTCGTACTGGTTAGAAAAATGCAAATCACAATTCACAGCCCATCTAATACTACTCGAAATTGACTTCTTCCTACTTTATTGATACATAACCACAGCCGCCATATTCAGCCAAAAAAATAATAATAATAAAAGAAAAAAGAAGAAGGAACAAAAAAAAAAAAAAAAAAAAAAAAAAAAAACATAATCACTTCCACTATGCTCTGCTGTTGAGACTTGAAAATCAAAAAGTCCAAAAAAGTGGGTCCCTTTATCCCAAAACTCTTCATAATTCACTAATTTATTCTCCACTAATTTATTCTCCACCTTTGCTTTGCCATCCTCCCACTATCATCTATATAAATGTGTACATATCTCTGTCCCTCTCTGTGTGTGTGTGTGTTTGTGTGTGTGTTATTTAACCTATTTTACTTCCTCCCTTTTTGTGCCTTCAAAAATCTTGTAGCTAAAAAAGGAAGTGAAAGCCAAAAGGAAATTAAGGCCATGGACGAAGCACTTGAAGATGTTGTGATTGTGGGAGCTGGAATTGCTGGCCTCACTACATGCCTGGGACTTCACAGGTGTTCACTTGCTTATATATACATATATATATATATATATATATATAGTTACATATATATGTAATATGTTTATGGATGTTGTAAGAAACATATATAAAAGTAAAATTTGCAGGCAAGGCATAAGAAGCTTAGTGTTGGAATCTTCAGAGAGTCTGAGGATAACAGGATTTGCACTGCTAACATGGACAAATGCTTGGAAGGCCTTGGATGCTGTTGGAATTGCTGACTCCCTCCGCCAACAGCATGAGCTGCTTCGTGGGTAATCTTCACTTTAAACTTCTTTCACTTCAATTTCTTTTTTTTTTCCTTCTTTTTTCGTGTCAAAAGAAGCATTGTAGCTCGTCATGTTTGTGTTTTTTTTTTTTTTTTTTTTTTTTTTTTTTTTTTTTCCGACCATTTTTCCAAGATACTTTCTGCTTTTAGCTTGTCATGCTTTTAATTCATAATTGCTGTGCAGAAAATAAATTTTCTGTTTTTGACTTTATTTCCAAAATATTTTTCGTAATCACTTAATTAATCAAAGTTATCTTGAAAATCTACCGTCTAATAGCCCACTTTTATTTTGCTACTTTTAGGCTACTTAATTTTCTGTCAACTATTTAAACGATGCATTTGTAATCTGCAAGCTACAACTTATTTACTTGTTTTTTTTTTTCTTTTTTTTTTTTTTTTTTTTTTTTTTTAAATTACATTGGTGTTGCTTCCTATAATTCAATGATCAAAATGGAAAATTTTTAACTGTGGGATTTCTGTAATGTAGGAATGTGACTTCCTCTACAATTTCAGGGCTCCAAACATCAAAAATGTCATTTCTTGCCAAAGGGAAACAGTAAGTTTAAACTGTAATCAGTGTCTTAGTTGCAAGCAGAACTGGGTCTAACTCTGCTACAACTGGGTGTTTGATTATGTTCAGTGGAGAGCACGAAGTTCGTTGCTTGAAAAGGAAGTTATTATTGGAAGCCCTTGCCAATGAACTCCCTGGAGGCTCCATTAGATTCTCATCCAAGGTGGTTTCTATAGAGGAATCAGGCTTCTTCAAGCTTGTTCATCTTGCTGACGGAAATATCATAAAAACTAAGGTAGAATCCCAATATGAGGGACTAATCTAATCGCAGATAACCTGCTTGATGGGTGTTCAACCACTTGATTGATATGGGTTTTGCCTCAACTTTGTGCGTTTGAATCTGATCCTCAAATGCTGTGAATGAAAGGTGTTGATTGGTAGTGATGGTGTGAACTCGGTGATTGCAAAATGGCTGGGATTCAAGAAGCCTGTCTTCACAGGAAGATCTGCCTTCAGAGGCTGTGCAAATTTCAATTCCAAACATGACTTTGACCCCATGTTAATGCAGTTCTTTGGACAAGGTGTTAGATCTGGTGCCATGCCCTGTGATGATAAATGCGTTTACTGGTTTTTCACTTGGACACCTTCTAACCAAGGCAAGCCCTTCAAACCTATAGTATAATATATTCCCATTTTGCTTTCCTTGCTTCACAAAAACTTTCTTTTCCCTCTCACTCAACACAATAAATATCCATGCCAAAAAGCAAAATAAGTACTCGTTTGGAAACGTTTGAGTTCTGGATTTTTGGTTTTCAATTCTTTCATTAAAGGTTTTTAATTTGAGTTGCGTATAAGCAGCTTGTGGTTTAAAAAATAGTTAGGCTTCTCGCCTAACCAGAAGCTTGAAGAACGTTTTACCTTTTGTCTTTATTAAATGACCATATCGTTTATGTATGCTTGAATCTTGATCTCTCCAAAGAGAAAGAAAAACAGAAAACCAAAACCAAGGTTATGCATAAAATTCTCAGTTTATTCTTCTATTGTTCATTGCTCTTCTTGTCTTGTAGAGAAAGAGTTAGAAGACAAGCCAGAGAAAATGAGACAATATTTGATGAGCAAGCTTGGAAATATACCAGAACAAGTAAAAGCAGTAATTGAGAACACAGAATTGGATGCATTTTTATCATCTCCATTAAGATATAGGCATCCTTGGGAGCTTCTATGGGGAAACATAAGCAAAGGCAATGTTTGTGTAGCTGGTGATGCACTCCATCCAATGACCCCTGATATTGGCCAAGGGGGTTGTTCTGCTTTGGAAGATGGTGCTGTTTTAGCTAGGTGTCTTGGTGAGGCACTATTGGAAATTAAGCAAAAAAGTGTTATAGATGCAAAAGAAGGATACAAGAAGATTGAAATGGGTTTGAAGAAGTATGCCAAGGAGAGGAGATGGAGGAGCTTTGATCTCATTGCTACAGCTTATGTTGTGGGTTTTATACAGGAGGGTAATGGGAAAATCATTAGCTTCTTGAGGGACAAATTTTTTGCCCCAATCCTGGCTGGTTGGCTATTGAAGAGGGCTGATTTTGATTGTGGGAAGATCCTATAATCATTAGATGCTGCCAACATGATTTTCGGTTAATCTTTGCATATGTTCACATTATCATGTTTTGAATTTCTTGTCAAAAAAGTTGCCCTTGTAATTGTGGACTGGATTAAATGTGAAATAGATGAGTGAGGCTCGTGTAGTGGTATTCCCTTAAATCCACGCCTACCTTCCTGCTCTTTGGATTAGTTAATTATTATAATCCTATCCAATATATATATATATATATATATATACTATTTTAAAAAATTACAATAATTAGAAAATTATTGTAATCCTCAGATGGTACACTAATGTTAATTTCAGTAATGAAAGTTTCAAGAATATAAGTAGATTTTTGAATATATATATATATATATATATATATCATTAATAGCCTTTACCTCTCTCTATTCTCTAACAACAACGTTTTAGGAAATCTCCAAAGTGGAGCTAACAAGCCTCATAAATCTGGATATTTTGAATTTGTTGATGAATCTCATTTGGTTGGAAAAATCCCAGCAAGAAATGGCAACATGAAATGGCCAGAAACTCTTTGATATATTTCTTTAACATTTCAGAACCATTTGAATCTCTCATACAGTAACTTATCCGGAAAAATCTCAACAACCAACCAATTTCAGTCACTTGAGGAACCTATAATATATTCCATGTTGAAAAAGTGATTGGCATGTGCTTGTCATTGTTGAAAAAGTGAAGCGTTTGCAAATTGAGAATATACACAGAAATTTGAAGGAAATTTTAATTAAAACTAATCTAGTATATCCACATATCTCATTTTAATTGTGTTAATATATTTTTGATCAAAACAGAAAAAATAAATAACCAAATAAGATTTTCAAACTTATGCAACGGAAACAAGAAACAAAATGTAAATTGCTATCAATAAAAAAAGTGCTCAATATTTAACATCCGATTAAGAGAATTAATGATCAAAGTAAAGTTTAATCATGCAATTTGGCTTCACAAAAATATAAATGTTTATTACAAGGAAAATCTTTCACAAATTCTAAATTTAATGCAGCGCTTCTATATATTAGTTAATACAAAATTTGTTTTGTCTGAACCCATGATTTTAATGATATGGATACGAGGAATATACAACCTGACCAGCTTTACTTATCAAAAAAGCCTTTTTTTTTTTTTTTTTTTTGCTATTCTATTTATCTGACATGCAATAAGAATATAGCAAATACAAACTTCAAACCACAATTCTGGGGTCAATCTCATTGCAAACTTTTCCAAAACATTAAATGTGATAAACCAAGTAAGAATTTGGATTTTTTTTTTCTTATTCTCTCTTTTCTATCTCCATATCTGTTTATTTTATTTAAAAATATTTAAAAATAAAATAAACCAAGTAAAATAAATAAATAAATAAATAAAATGAAATGAGATTCTATTGGTCAGACAAAAATGGGAAAAAAAAAATGGTGACAAAAGTTCTCCCTCCGATAAATCATTATCATTTGGTCCCTCCAAATTCCTCATAAAACTGAAAAAGTCTTGTTAGTCCCACTTCATAAATAACTTGATTGTTTTGTGGTTGTTTGATTCTGTAATAAATTATTATTATTATTATTATTATTATTATTATTATTATTATTATTATTATTATTATTATTGTTGTTGTTGTTGTTGTTGTTGTTGTTGTTGGTGCTGCAAAATCCATAGAAAAGCAAAGAAAAAGGATGGGCCTTGTGGATTGTTGATGGACTCTCATTCAATCTTTCCAATAAAGAGTCTATTGTTAGCCCACTTCATGAAGAACTTGGCCATTTTGTGGTCCATTTATTTAAATTTGATAATGTCACAAGCATCATCATTTAGTGTACTAAATTAATTGCTAATTATATATATATATATATATATATATAAATAAGTGTTATTTGATTCATTAACATATTAATATAACATAGATATAAATAAATCAACTATTAAAAAAATAAATATAATTAAATATAAATTAATAAAATAATAATATTATATAGTTAATAAGGAACTTGTAAATTAGGTGATGCCTTCGTTATTATTCTTTAAATTCATTTTATTATAATTGTTATTATCATTAAATTATTATTATTATTTTTTAATCTGAATATGGCCAACATTTTTTTTTTCTTTTGGGTTAATGAAAATATGGCCAACACTTATTGTTTGGGTTACTAGAGAACCAAATGAATAAACAGTTATTAAATGTATAAGATGCTCTTCTCGCCCATAATTTTTACATGTTTCGACTACACAATATATATATATATATATGTGTGTGTTGTATTTTAATCAAAAAGATAAATATATCTCCATAAAATAATATCTGAAAAATAGGATGAATTATATAATCCATTTTAAAGGAAAATAAACCATATGTGCAAAATAATATGAATTACATATCCATTTTGACATTTTGATACCTTTGCTTGTCTGATGTTGGATGTGTAAATTATGATGCATATGCACCATAGCACAGCTGTCTAAATAAAAAAAAAATATATATATATATATATATATATACATATATATATATGTATATATTAAAACGAAGAAGAAAGCCAGGGCAGCCCACTCGTTGTGTGAGATGGAAAAATTTGCACATAACACAAATATAAAGCAATTTTTCTAAAAGTGTCCTTTCTTATATGGTTCTGTATCTTACTTCTAGAATAATGTAGGGGAGAAAAATGAAAAAAATGAAAAAAATAAAAAATAAAAA
Organism: Ziziphus jujuba; assembly: GCF_031755915.1. Lineage (NCBI taxonomy): Eukaryota > Viridiplantae > Streptophyta > Magnoliopsida > Rosales > Rhamnaceae > Ziziphus > Ziziphus jujuba. Next base: position 22,355,577 of record NC_083387.1, read on the forward strand.
AAATAATAAAACATTTCAGTAATGTTGCTTACTGAAATCTTTTGGTTTGTTACTGATAAATTTTTTTTTTTTTTTAAGATCATGTTGTTTATTTTCTATAATAAGATTTCGGTGTGTAATTTTTTCAACATTATGTGACATAAATGTCCACAACAGAATATATGTAATTACTTGGCTTTTGAACTAGATTTTCAATGTTGTTAAAGCATGATATGCAAAAAGCAATAATTCTAAAACTAATCCACTTGTGGATTAACTATTGAAGCTCAAAGAAAGAAAACAACATTTCATCTAAACAAAATTTGCAATTTTTTGAAGAGTGTCCTTTCTTTGATGGTTATGCATCTTATTTTTGAATAATGTAAGTGAAAAAGTATGAATTTTTTTTTTCAGTAATGTTGCTTACAAAAATCTTTTGGTTTTTTATTGTTAATTTTTTCTAAAATAATGTTGTTTTTTTTTTTTTGTTTTTTTCTATAATAAAATTTCAGTGTCTAATTTTATCAACATTATGTGACATAGATGTGCAGAACATAATATATATAATTATTTGTCTTTTGAGCTAGATTTTCAACGTTGTCAAAGCGTGATATGCAAAAAGCAATAATGCTAAAATTAATCCACTTAAAGAGTGAAGCTCAAACAAAGAGTGATTGAGTTTTGTCCTGCTTTAAGCTCAACCCTGTTTTCACAAAAATTCTCCTATCTGTTTATTCTATTGTATAAAAAAAAAAAAAAATAGATAAGATAAAATAAAATAACAGGGCATCCAATGCAGTATTGTTAGTTGGAAACAGTTAAAATGCAATATTTGCACGTAAGACAAGAAAAATTAACAATAACTATATTAAGCTAGAACCAAAATCAAAATATAATTTATATATATATATACAAGCTGGAGTTTTTTAATTTTTTTAATTTTTTTGTCGTCATCCTTCAAAAGGATATTCGATGCGGTTGCTGGAAATTGGGTTCATAGCTTCTATGTCTTGCTCGTACACCAGACGGACACCACACGATCTAATGTACTTCTTTGTAAGTGTTTCACCATCCAAGTCTTTTGTTTGAAATGAAAACTTAAGCTGATTGCAGTTATTGCTTTGCCACTCTGCCTTGATTTTATTACGAGGCATATACGATAACCAAAGGTGATCCGCTGGGGAACCCACCACTGAGACCACGTTTCGATGATAAGAGTTTGATAGTCCAAATCGATGGCCCCTTTCGTGAATCTTTACATTACAGTCGAAAATTGGGCTTGGTATAAGAGCGCATAAAAAAACAGCCAAACCCATCCACTTACTGTTACACCAATTCGGATCTAGTTGTAAAGTTATGGAGGGCTCGAAACTTGTACGAGTGAACCAGGATGGAATTTCGTTTCCAGGAAGAAGAATGTCAAATCTTTTAAGGGGGAGATTCTGGAGGTGTGCTTTTAGTAATGTAAATGCTGTCCTGTCGCTGCCTTGCCTTGTTGCCAATTTCAAGCATCCCACGCAGGTTGCAGAACACACCAAGCTGCATATCTTCTTCATTAATGGATCAAGAAACTTGTCCAGTGATACACAGTAACTAAGACCTACCCATTCTAGACCAGGAGGAAGCTCTGGCCCCAACAATTCTAGATCTCTACAGTAACTTAAATCAATATGCCTAAGCTTGGATAGTTTATTGAAACTGATAGGTAGGTGAGAAAAATCATTATTGCTGAGGTTTAACTGTTCTAAAGAAACTAAGCAGCCAAGATTTTCAGGAAATGCTCCATTCCCAAGACCGCAGCTGACTAGTTCCAACTTTTTCAAAGAAAAAAGACCAGCTGATGATGAGAGACCTTTTCCAACAATGATTTTCATCATATTGTTCCATTGTCGTCCTCCGCAACAAGATAGTGTTTTAAGGTTTTCAAGAAGTGCAATGGAAGATGGTAGATCTCTGTCTTCTACAGAAATGCCTCTCAAATTGAGCTCCTCTAAACTATTTAAAAGCCCCAAGTCCTCTGGTAAGTTGGTAAGGCTTACACAACCTTCAAGGTTTAGAACTTTGAGAGATTTCAGACTACCCATGCTTGTTGGAAGATTTTGTAGACGAATGCAAGCTTTCAGGTTCAAGATAATAAGCCTTTCAAGAAGTCCGATGGATGGGGGAATCTCCACTAGGTTTCTACAATCTTCAAGAATCAACTGCTCTAGATATGTAGCCATCCCCAAGTCCTGGGGTAAGTCGGTGAGGCTTACACAACCTTCAAGGTTTAGAACATTGAGAGATTTCAGACCACCTATGCTTGTTGGAAGATTTTGTAGACTATTGCAAGCTTTCAGGTTCAAGATAGTAAGCCTTTCAAGAAGTGTGATGGATGGGTGAATCTCCGATAGATTTACACAAGCTACAAGAATCAACTTCTCTAGATTTGGAACCACCCCAAAGTCTTCAAACTTTCTTAAATTTGTTGAATAACTTATGTCAATGGTTTTCAAATTGTTTAAAGGCTGTTGCATTGAAAAGAGAAAAAAATTTAGTTATTTCGTCAGACAAAATATATATTTTCCATAACAGATTAGCAAAGAACAAGAAATTCTAATGGTATTTACCTTGATAGCGTTGTTCCAAAGGTGTTTGCTCAACCACAACTTCAATTCAACAAGTCCACCTCGTTGGAAATTTGATGGCAAATACTTGGCAGGAAATTCATGCCACCTAAGGAATCGTAACTCGTTAGAAAGATTTCCAATATTCAGTGTCTGACCATCTCTCATTTCCAAGACAAGATTCTGAAGTATGAGCAATCTTAACTTCTTCATGTTTGAGAAGGCTTCAAAATCGCAAACCAATTTCTTCGGTTCTAGAAAACGGCATACTATGGCTTCCACTTTTGTTCCCTAATAGTTAAGATTAAAACATACAAGTGAAACATAATGTGTAAGAGGCTGTATGTAATGTACAGCCAATTGCCGCATAAAAACTGTATATATATAATTTATAAAAACACGTTGGTATTTCAAACATGCCAAATGAAAAGGATTTAAATGCATTTTGTTACTTCCTAATAATTACAAGCTTCAAAATCATCTAATATATTACTGTTCCCAAAAATAAATAATAATAATCGTCAAAATGAACAAGGAGATAAAAATATAATAGCTTCAAAATTACAACATACTGAATTTATGAAATTGAAATATTATGAAATACAAATGCCAAAACTCATGGTTTTAATTATGTGAGAAGCCTCTTACTGTGTTATGCTCTAAAACATGACATAAATCATCATAATCCCATATTCTACAGCGTCTTCCTGGTTCATGGCGAGATTTTCCCCTTACAATTTCCTTTCCCATCGCTTGCAATAAGTCATGCATCCGAACTTTGTCATGATTGTCAACATGTAGGAGAGATTTATCAATAAGAACTCTTATCCCGATTTCTGTAAAGAAACCACAACTATCCATAATTTGAATAATATTGTCTTCTTCAACTCCATTGAAGAAGCATGCAATATCTAGGAAAATACTTTTCTCTATTTCCTCAAGTCCATCAAAACTGATTTGAAGTACTTTCATAATCTCCTTGTTTGGATACTCCTTCAGCCTATCCACAGCACTTTCCCATTGATTTACACTTTTTCCACATAAAAAGGAACCTAGTACTTCTAAAGCTAATGGAAGGCCGTGAGCATATGCTATCACTTGTTCAGACAACTTCTCATATTCCTTTGAAGGATGAGTACTTTTGAAGGCTTTGTGAGAAAAAAGTCGAAGACCTTCACTATAACTCAATTCCTCAACTCTATATATGCTACAGTCCATATATGTACTTAGGAGCAAACTTTCGTCTCTAGTAGTTACAATTATTCTACTTCCAGAGCCAAACCAATTATTTTTCCCAGCTAATGCTTTTAGCTGGTCGAATTTGTCAATATCATCAAGGACAACAAGTACTTTCTTACGGCATAACTTACTTCTTATCATGTCCATTCCTTTATGAATATCCCTTATTTTTGTAGGCAACCCATTTAGAATGTCTGAGAGAAGATTTTGCAAATACACAAGACCGTTTTCCTTCTTTTCACAAACTTCTCTAACATTTGAAAGGAAGCTGCAACCTTGGAATTGAGAAAACATCCAATCATAATAAGCTTTGGCAAGAGTTGTCTTCCCAATTCCACCCAACCCACAAATTCCAATAAAGTGAACATTATCCAATGATGAAGTACAAACACAGACATTTAGTTTCTCTAGTCGTGAATCCATACCAAAAAGGTCCTCCGAAATGTTTAACTGTGCAACACCAAGTTTATTTGATACCTTTGCGATAAAGTCTTGTATAAATTTTGCTTCATTCCTTAGAAATTCAAACATGAAAACCATAGTAAGTGAAAGTATAGCATTAAGTTTATAAATGTAATTTCTCTACTTAAATAAGTTTGTATATTTGTACAAAATTTTGTATTTTGTTAATTATCACTCATATTATAATGGGAGACATGCACGGTGATATGGAAAATGCTACCGGTTGGTTATCACTGCACCATATAAATTTTTGATTAAGGTAATTAACACTGTATCACTTGTCACCTTCTTAAGGACTTAAAGCCGATTTATATGTTTACCCATGTATAGAAATAAAAATTCCATTTACAACAATAGATAAGGCCGAATTATCAATTAGTCAAACCATGTACTTGAAGTTTAGTTGGATTAATCGACTATATATATGTGTAAATACTATATATATGTGAAAATATTTTTAGGAATTGAAATTCTTACAAAAGAAAAATATAAATACAAAAAGATATATATGTTTAAATTTGTAATTTTTTTTTTAATGTTAATAAACATATATATATGTGTGTGTGATAAAATCTCCTAACTGTATATAAAATCTCCATGTTACCTCAATAATAAAACAAGATGTACATTTTAAGGGTAAATTTTGTCTGCCTCTTTAACGTTTTAATCAAAACGCATTAACAAGAACTACAAAAAAGAGAATAGGGTGCAGTCCCAGAATTGCAGAAAAGATCATGGAAACTGATTTACCACTTAAGGACTTGGCCTCCTGCTTCCAGACTATTTGAGTGATATTTGTATCTCTGCCTCTCTATTGTGTTTTACTTCTACGGAGTCCTTTATCATTTGAGACTCACTTCTGGGACAACTCTCTCTTGTGTATTGTTGCCGTATGGCTCGCAGGCAATTCATTACAGGCTGGCAAATAACAGTTTTGTTTTTGGGAGAATCAATTAACCAGTCCAATTGAAAGGTTCTGATTATTTTAGAGCTACATTTGGGAGAATATTTTGTCTAATCAATCATAAATCATATAATCCGTAGAAATTTGAATAAAAACACCTTGAAGTTGAGTTTGGATAGCATTGGGTTTGGATTGTTTAATATGTATTCAAAAGCATATATTTCATCTGTTTTATAATACATTTCTAAGATTATTGTCACTTTGCATGAAAAAGTATTGTGGAATCTTGTAAGGTTAGAATGTTATATTGAAAGTTTGAAACTATGTACTAGGATCATACCATTTGTAATGGCCCAACTACTGGGCTATTGGGTTAGGGCATACTCCATGGTCTGGGGTTCTACACAGGAAGTGCTACATATATGTTTAAGTGGGGATGTCGTAAGTGGGCTTTATGGTTTTGAGCCATTAGTTTCAAAAGAGATTCGGCTTCCTTGCCAGTGTTTGACTTGAAGGGGCAATATTGACTTAGAAGGCTTCAGAATTAACTAGTATATTTGATATACTTGGTTGGCAAGTAAAGCATTGGAATTTGTGAAGAAAATACCCAAAATTGGAAATGGGAGCACGGGCATAGTGGAGAAGTTTAGTGTCGGCTAAAGCAATCGAGAATAGCAAGTATAAAAGGAAACTTTGGCTTCCATGCGTGATGAGCTACCCAAGTGAGCTACACGGAAACTCTCGGGTGGGTGAGAGAGCAAGTTTTGGTAGAGTGGTAATGTGTGTGTGTGAGTGGTGTCCCAGTAGGAAGAGCCTATGGGGTTTGTATGTGGGCCCGATTCAGAAAGTTCTAGGTGGTCATAGTTCTACGTGTTGTATATGTATGTGTTCAAAGGGTTGTTAATGGAGCTTGAGAGATTGTATATTATGGATGATGATAGCTTGAGAGAGAGAGAAGTTACGAGAGCAAAAAACGTGTATATATTTTCTGGTGTATATGTCAGAGAGAAGAGAGTATATTTTTGCTTACATAATGAAATGTAAAATGATTACAATTTTGTGATATAAAAAGCATAAATCTGTATTTTCTCTCTCTCACACTTTCATGCACTCATTTTCTCATTCTTCTAGTTTGTTCTATAACACGTGGCATATAAGCCACTGTGAAATACACCTGTATGATCTCATTTTTCCATATTTGCCTTAGCCTCCACGTCAGCACAGCAGGTTATATTCCAACACTCCCATGTAACCTCTGTGCTGAGACAACTCCAAGCTTTTCCCTCAAATAATTGAATCTGTCCCTTGGTAATGATTTGGTAAATATATCTGCAATTTGTTCTTTGGAAGCACAAAATGTCAAATCTACAATTCCATTCTGCAAGGCCTCTTCGATGAAGTGATATCTCCTGTCTATGTGTTTAGTTTTCTGGTGAAAGACTGGATTCCTTGTGATGGCAATGGCTGAGGTATTATCACAGTGTAGAGGTGTAGCTCTCACTTGCATTTCACCAAAATCTTCCAACACAAACCGAAGCCAAATTGCCTGTGCAGTTGCTTCTGAGGCACTTATATATTCTGCCTCAGCTGTAGAGAGTGCTACACAATGTTGTTTAACCGAAGCCCATGAGAATACACCACTACCAAAGCTAAATGCATATCCAGATGTGCTTTTCATATCATCCATAGAACCACTCCAGTCACTGTCACAGTACCCTACTAAAACAGCTTGTTGTCCCTTGACATATTCTATTCCATAATCTAAGGTACCTTTGACATACCTTAATACTCTTTTTGCTATACCAAGATGCTTCTTTGTGGGACAATGCATGATCCTTGCCAGTAAACTTGCAGCAAACATAATATCTGGTCTTGTTGCTGTCAGATATAGAAGACTTCCCACTACCTTTCGATACATCTCTTCATCTGCAGTTCCACTTCCATCTTCCTTGCTGAGTTTCTCATTTGCAATTAATGGTGTAAGAACTGGATTACAATCAGTTAAGCCAAACTTGTTCAGCAATGTAGAAGCATATTTTTTCTGGTGCACGAAAATGCTGGAACTTGTTTGTATTACTCCCATTCCAAGGAAATGATGTAACAATCCCAAGTCTGTCATTTCATATCTTTTCATCATATCTGCCTTAAACCAATGCAACATTTCATCATCATTTCCTGTATACACTATGTCATCAACATATATGGCTGCAATGAGTATTCCTTTTTCTCCCCTGGTCTTTGTATAAAGAGTGGCCTCACTTTGACTCTTTTGAAAACCATCCTCACTGAAATATGCATCAATCTCACTATACCAGGCTCGAGGGGCCTGTTTCAATCCATATAATGCCTTATGCAGCTTATATACTTTATCCTCATGCCCTTCAATGACAAAACCATCTGGTTGTTCTACATAGACCTCTTCCTGCAGCACACCATTTAAAAAGGCTGACTTAACATCAAGCTGGTACAATTTCCATCTTTTGTGAGCTGCTAAAGCAATTAAGGTCCTAATTGTGTCAAGTCTTGCAACAGGGGCAAAAGTTTCATTAAAATCCACTTCTGGTTTCTGTGCATATCCTTTAGCCACTAACCTTGCTTTGTTTTTCTGAATTGAGCCATCAAGATTAAGTTTTGTCTTGTATACCCATTTAACCCCAATTACAGGCTTATCTGCTGGTCTACTCACCAACTCCCAAGTTTTATTTTTCTCAATCATCCTCAACTCATCTGTCATTGCATTGATCCAAGACTGATTTTGTGCTGCTTCATTGCAGTCTTCGGGTTCAATGATGCAATTGTTGCATTTTGCCAGAATATCGTCAAATTCCTCCATTTTACTGGTGTATGATCATATTCAACATGCTTTCCACCTGTTTCAGTGTGTGTAGGGTCAGTGCTAGTACCCCTAGGTGCATATGAACTGTCCCTGCTGCTGTTTGTAGTCTCCCTTGAATTTTGCACAATTTGAGCTGATTTTTCTGGTGTATAGTAAGTGTCTTTGAATGCTGGATTCACTTCTTCTGAGACTTTACAACCATCCTTGATTGCTGAAATTATCCTTCCTCCATTATTTCTCTCATCTTCCTTCCAATTCCATGAGCTTTCTTCATCAAATATAACATCCCTTGATAAAATCAATTTTTTAGCTATAGGATCAAATATCCTATACCCCTTCTCACAGGTTCCATAGCCAACAAAAATTCCTTTCACACTTTTTGAATCCAATTTATGCCTTGTTTCAGCTGGTACATGAACATAACAAATGGATCCAAAAATTTTCAAATGTCCTACACCAGGTTTTCTTCCACTATAGGCTTCGAAAGGTGTCACCCCATTCAAGGCTTTAGTAGGACATCTGTTTAGCAGATAGACAGCTGTGTGAACAGCTTCTCCCCACAAGTAGTAGGGCATTTGTTTATCATGTAGCATGGCCTTGGCCATTTCAATGACCACCCAATTCTTCCTTTCAACTACCCCATTCTGTTGAGGAGTGTAAGCCACTGTCATTTGTCTTTGAATTCCCTCAGATTCACAGAATTTTATAAACTCTGCAGACAGAAATTCTCCTCCTCTATCACTTCTTAGACACTTAAGTTTAAAACCACTTTGCAACTCAACCATTGCTTTAAATTTCTTAAAACAGATAAGAGCTTCAGATTTGTTTCTTAAAAAATACACACAAACCATGCGTGTGCAGTCATCTACAAACAGCATAAAATACCTGTTTCCAGCAAGTGTCTCTGTTTGCATTGGTCCACACAAATCTGTATGAACTAATTGCAGTGGCTGATATGCTCTCCATGCACCATTCTTTTGGAAAACTTCTCTATATTGCTTTCCAAATTGGCAGCCTTCACAGACCTTCATCGTTTCTCCAAGCTTTGGCAATCCCACAACCATATCCTTCCTTTTTAATTCAAGCAAAGCATTTGAATGAAGATGTCCCATTCTTTTATGCCAAATTTCCATACTCAGCTCAGTTTGAACTGTTAATGCAACCTGCTCACTCGATGTCATAGTCAACGGATAGCATCGATTTGTTTTTGCTTTGACTTGCACAATCAGATTCTCAAGCATAGGTCCATCATACACATGACACATTCCACCACCAAATGTCAGATAATAGCCATGCTCATCCATTTGACCAACACTCAACAGGTTTTCTTTCAAGCCAGGTAAATATAGTACCTCTTTGATATGTCTTTTTCCCTTGTCAGTGTCAATCACCAATGTTCCTTTCCCAGCAATATTCTCTAGTGTTCCATTAGGCATTTGAACTCTTCCAAACATATTTCTCTTCACATCAGTTAATAAACTGATATTTCCTGTCATATGGTTGCTGCAGCCACTGTCTATGTACCATTCACTGTTTTTGCTTGAGTCATGAGTCTCACTTGCTGCATAAAACATATTCCCTGTCATTTCCATCTGATTTGTACAATTGGCTTTCTGCACATTTCTTCCAATTGTACATTCTCTTGCCCAATGTCCAAACCTGTCACAATTATAGCATTTTGGCTTGCCTTTAAATCTACATTCTCCAAAATGATACTTGCCACAGGTTCTGCATTGTGGTTTTGAATTATCTTGACTGCTTCCAACCTGCCATCTACTCCCTCCGTGAACAGTGTTTGCAGCATGTGTGTTTGTCATTTGAGCTCCATGAAACCTTTGCTGAAATTTTTGTTTAGGTTCCCATTTCTTCTCTTTTGAGGACCATGACTTTTGAAACTTAGCTACATTAGATTGTGATACTCCTTTGTTTTGTATTTTGGAATTCACAGACAATGTAGAGAATGCTTTCTCTATGGAATCAGTAACTTGCTGGTCAAGTCTCTGCTCTTGACTCTTCAAAATCGCAATTACTTCTTGAAATTCCACTGATGTCAAGTCCTTAGTATTTTCTATCACCAAACAGATTGGTTCATATGCTTTTGTTAAGCTAATTAATACCTTTTGAACCATTCTTTCATTTGATAGTGTCTCTCCAAACGTTTTCATCTGGTTTACTAGATCATTCAGTCTTGTAAGATAATTGGACAGTGTTTCATCATCCTTCATCCTGGTGTATTCGAAATCTCTCCTTAAACTTTGCAATTTCACAGATCTTACCTGATCTCCACCGTGAAATTCTTTGTACAAGAGCTCCCAAGCTTCTTTTGCAGTCTCTGCATTTGCTATCCTTGGGAAAATTTGATCAGTAACAGCACCTTGAATAATCCCCAAAGCTTTTGTATCCTTCATGTAAGACTCCATCATCTGTTCATCATCTTCACTTGCTGAGCTTCCTTTAGCCTCTTCAATTTTCCCCTTTAGCTTCCCAGCAGAAACTGGAATTCCTTTCTCCACAAATTTCCAAAGCCCGAAGGATTTGAAAATGGTGACCATCTTGATTCTCCAAAATTCATAGTTCTCTCCTGAAAATATAGGAGCCCTTACTTCAGATCCAGCCATTGATGCTTCAGATCTGTAATACTAGCCTACACTCTTCAATCGAGCTCAGAATTGCTCGAGCTCTGTTTCTATTTTTTTTTTTTAGAGCACATTATTTACTCCCAACGCAGATTCAACCAGCTCTGATACCATGTTAATGGAGCTTGAGAGATTGTATATTATGGATGATGATAGCTTGAGAGAGAGAGAAGTTAGGAGAGCAAAAAACGTGTATATATTTTCTGGTGTATATGTCAGAGAGAAGAGAGTATATTTTTACTTACATAATGAAATGCAAAATGATTACAATTTTGTTATATAAAAAGCATAAATCTGTATTTTCTCTCTCTCACACTTTCATGCACTCATTTTCTCATTCTTCTAGTTTGTTCCATAACACGTGGCATATAAGCCACTGTGAAATACACCTGTATGATCTCATTTTCCATATTTGCCTTAGCCTCCATGTCAGCACAGCAGGTTATATTCCAACAAGGGTCCCGTTGTGAGTGTTTGTACGAGTCATCGAAAAGTAATTATAATATAAGTGATTTTTCCTCCAACAGGACTTGAGTAGAAATTATTTTGCATTTGTTGATTGAGTTATCTATGAGGTTTAACTGTTCTAAAGAAACTAAACAACCTAAAAAATCTTCAAGATTGCTCCTTCCACTAGTTTATATTTGCTTACATCCAATTTTCTCAAAGAATAAAAAAGAAATTTAGATGAGACCTTTGCCAACAATGAAGTTGATTATATTTTCTTGTGATCCTGAAAATCCTTCCAAAAAATATAGTACCTCAAGTTTTTTCAGAAATGCAATGGAAGATGGTACACAAGTGCCACCAAGATGAACCTCTTCCAAATTATTTATATGCCCCAAGTCCTCAGCAAAGCTGCCTAGCCTTGTATAATAAGAAATAATAAGAACTTTGAGTGATCCCAAACCACTTATGCTTGGTGGAAGATTTTTTAAACAAATGCAATGCTTCAGGTTCAGTAAAGTAAGCCTTGTAAGAAGTGTGATGGATGGATGAACCTCCACTAGACCTTTACATTTCTTAAGAACCAGTTTCTCTCTATCTGGAACTACCTTGAAGTTTTTCAAACTTTCTAAAATTTTTTGAATCAGTCGTATGATTTTCAAATTGTTTAAAGGTTGTTACATCAAACAAGAGAAGATCTAATTATATCATTAGACAAACGATTTATCAAATATAAGATCAGGTTATAATGGTACCTTGATAAGGTTGTTCCATAGTTGTTTAATACTGCTTGACGTGGAAATTGCTAAGCAACCAAACTCTTCAGAAATTACTCCGTCTCCAAGACTGCAACTACTTAGATCCAATTTTTCAAAAGAATAAAAGACAACCTGAGTTTAGACCTTTGTCAAGAATGGTACTGATTATATTTTTTTGCCGTTGTGATTGTGAAGATAGGATCTTAAGGTTTTCCAGTGGTACGATGGAAGATAGTAGTTATGTTACACTAGTGCTGCCGAGATGAAGCTCCTCCAAACTATCTAAATGTCCCAAGTCCTCCATTAAGTTGTGAAGCCTTTTACAATTAGAAAGTAGAAGAACTTGGAGAGAATTCAAACCTTTTATAATTGTTGGAAGCTTTTCTAGACTATGGCAATGAATAGGTTCATTAGAGGGTAAATTTTGTCTAGTTTTCCCTTTTGATATTTGGAAAAAACACATTAACAAGAATCTGCTGTCTTAGAATTACATAAAAGAATAGGAAAGGATCTTAATTTTACTGAATAGAGAATCAGTAAACAGAGATTTATTGATGTGGCATCCAGTTAGGTCGGAGAAACAGTTTCTAGCTAGTAATGGACAACTTTCATACACCTTCAGTATATATATATATATATAAATATATATATTTTTGGTTCAGCTACATATTTCTAACAAAATAGGAGATCAATTTGGTTAAAATAAAAAGTAAAAATAAAAAAAAGGCAATACTTGCATTCTGCAACCACTGGAGAAAATCTACACCAAGTTCTATACCAAGTGCTTTGTCCCCTCCTTTCAAGACTACGAATGCTCTATTGCTCTTAATCACTTTTAAGAACAGCATTCTATATACAAACTTACTGCTTTGTGATTAACATCTATCAGTATCCAAGCAAGGTTTCAATGGTTTAATTCTTAGTTTTACTCCTAGAACTGTTCACCACGTGTGTTGTACATGAGTTTATGGTGCTTTTTAGACTGAAATAATGTTAGGGACTAACGACAATATGGTTTGGCGAGTTTGAGAACTAAAATGCCAAAAGAAAGTTTGGCGAGTTTGAGAAATAAAATGCCAAAAGTAAGTTGGACCTATTTGGGAATGTTTTTTATTTTCAGTTTTCAAAGTATTATTTTAAATATAAAAAAAATAGATGATTGTTTTATTTGTTTTATGAAAACAAGAGTGTTTGGTCAGTGGTTTTTGAAAATAGTTTTTAAACTAAAAAATAGAAATCATCATTTTAATGTTTTCTAAATTTTACATTTATCTATACACCACTGTCATTATATTTTAATTTAAAGGTTGTTGTTAGAATGATTTTATGCATATATTTATTTATTTTTTAACGATAAAAAAAAATAATTTTGAAATTTATTTAACATGTTTTTTATGACAGAAAAAAATATGCTATTTGCAATAAAAAGTACTGTTAGAGATGCTTTTAATTGTTTTCTATAAATATATAGGAAAAGAGCCATATCCATTTTCTATTTCAAATATTGGAACACAATTTAAACTTTCACCTTTTTATTCAGAGGCACATGTCAGGACCCGTCCAGAATTCCTCCCCGGAACCCTAGACAAGCCCTGATCCCAGGGAAATACCACCGAACTTTCCAACGGAAAATCCGGCAGAACCTCCCCTAAGGGTAGGACTAACCAAAAATTTACCTGCACCGAAAACACACTTCTATAAACATCCCCTTATTCCTCCCACGATACTACAAATTCTTCCACAAATTTCAGCACTTCAAAATAAGTACAATAATCCAGTGTGAAATAAATACAACAAGAGTGAAAGAAATATTACAACTGCAATAAAAGAAGAACAGGGTACTGCACGAACTAAAACAGCGAGGAAGGTCGAGTCCGCTCCGAATGAACACCGACAACCTGGCACCTAGAGGAACGGAATTTAAGGGTGTGAGATGCTAATCATCTCAGTGAGTGACCCTATCTACTATACAATATAATACCACGGTAATACAGCAGATATATAATAATTAATTGGAAAATAATAATTTCTCTCAAAACCCTTACGATTCTTTCAGTTGGAAAAGTTCCCCTTTTAAAACCTTTTCACAAAACCCTTTATTCGTATTCCCTGAAAACCAAGACATCAGATAAATACCAGAACAGTAATAATTATGTTTTAAATTCCAATACAGCTTTAAAATGTTTTATTCTTAAAACCCAGTTCTAAAAATCATTTGATGCACCCACTATATACCAGTGGCGCCAACAGTACCCAGCGTCCCAAGGTACCACCAGACTGGAGGTTATAGAAAGAAACCGGCATACGGTCGCGTGGCGTCCCACTGCACCGCTGCTAACCTGGTGTCCCGGCCATGGAGGGGTGGCCACCCTCATCCGATGGCAACCACAGGACACCCTCATAATATCACCTGCGCGCTACTCACACCCACCTGCGTGCTAATCATATCCGTGTGCACAATATCCATATCACATATAATCAGAACACCAGTACGTGCATGGTGCATCTAAAAATCATAAAATTCACAAATTTAAATTATATAACAAATTTCACATTTTTGCATAACCATAGCGGGTATAGTCCATCCGCTTGAACCCGGAAATTCTCCACAATTTCTTTATAATCAATACCATAAATTCCATGATTTTCAAATCCACCAACTTCCAAATCCATCAATTCAAATATCCACATTTTCCCAATAGCATAAATAATTCTCGAAATATAATAATCAAATCTCATAATATTCCATGGGCATATTTTATAAAAATTGAAATCACCAACATAACCAAATATTTTCTTTGAAATATTTGAAAATCAAATCATGCCCAATTTAATATTAAAACCACAAGAATTTCAAAATTCTCAAACCCATAAAATAATTTCAAAGGGCATAAATTTGTAAAATGCACATTTTCTTAAATCCAATAAATTCACCAATAAATCCACAATAAATTAAATAAATATTTGGCACATAGAAATTAAATTCCAAATATTTAAATCACACATAATATATTCACCAATTAAATTCCCAAAATTAATTTGAAGGTGGGTCACTCACCTGGAGCACGCAATTAAACCATGATCCACCATGGGATCAATTTCACGACTCACCGGTGCTCCTAGAACAAAATTCACAGACAGTCAAATAAATTAATATTTTAATCGGGTAAATAATATCCGGTACCCGGGGGGTCAAACACAAACTTTAACCAAAATGGTCGAATAATATACCGAATCGAAGCTCGTGGAACGAGGAGCGCATTACCGGTCTCCATCGACCCCAATTCCACCGGAGGTGGCCGGAAAGTTTCGGCCGGTTTTAATCCCTTCGTATCTTGCAAATCGACGGGAGTTGAGTTAATTGGAGCTCAGAATCGGACTGAGAGGGTCCAAATTAGTGGGAAAGGACCGGTTGCATGATCGATGGCTGCCGGAAAATGGCCAAACCAGCGGCACACCGGCCGTCGGCTATGGAGGCCGATCCCGACGCGTCGGCTGGCCATTTGGCCGGAAATTTGGTTGCCGGTGTCGCCCAGCTGTGGGCTTTCACGTCGGCCGGCGCGTGCATGGTTCCGGTGGCCGGCAAAAGTGCAGCAAGGAGAGAGAGAGAGACGGGCGGGAGAGAAAAAAAAGTTTGCGTGTTTTGTTGATGGCTCGGGGAAGAAGAAGGGAAAAAAGAAAAGAAAAGGAAAAGAAAGAAAAAAAACAGGTGTTTTCCCACATGGGGAAAAGAAAGAAAAAGAAAAACAAAAAGAAAAGAAAAAGAAAAAGAAAAAGGAAAATAAAAAGAATAAATTAAAAATAATCAATTAATATTAATAATAATATTATTATTTAAAATAATAATAAAAATAATTTGATTTTAAACATGGTTGACATGTGGCATTTCACCATGGTGACACATGGTCACCTTCATTAAGTCACACGTGGCACATCGTTACGCGTTTAAAAATAATATTAAAATAATACGGTATTTGAAAAACTCTACAGGTCCATAACTTTCAAACCACATGTCCAAATCGGACGTGCCGCTAGTCTACGGACTTGTATCGACGAGCACTTCACAACCATGCATGAGTCAACGCTCAACCTTGCATGAATAAAAAGTCAACTCTGGCACCCCTTGGACAGTTTGGACCTCAACTTGTTTTGCTCATAACTTTCAAACCGTAGCTCCGTTTTTAACGTGCTACCAGTCTACGAACTCGTGTCAATGTGTACTCCGTAACGGTACCTCAGTCAATCTAGAATTCCAATCGGATCAAAAAGTCAACTTTTGACCCCTTCGGTCAACGGTCAACTGTCAACCTCGGTCAACGTGCAAAAATTCCGACATGGTTCGGGACGGGGTGTTACACACATGTGGGTATCATTATGTATAATCAATTCTAAATATATTTAGTAGATATTTGATTTTGTTTGGCTGAAAATATTAGTTATATTAACCAAAAAAGCAAGAAAGTTGCTGTAAATTGGGACTGGTGGGATGCCACTCTCCCATAACACAAAATCACTAAAACTAGAAGGAAAAGCATCAAGATCAAAAGAGCCAGAGAGTGATTCCTTATAAGTACCAGGTACAAGCAAAACAAGCCACAAAATTAACCTCTCTTGCATCCAAACAAAGAAGATATCCATGAAACAAGAACTAGATTCATTAATACATTTCAAAATGCTTTTAGCAGCCCAATGAACTGAAACCTTTGTGGGATTAGTCTACCTTTCCACAACAACTTTGGCATCACTTTCACAACACATAAACTGCCACGCTCCTCCATTGCCATAAGAACAGCATGGAGAATGGCAAAAGCCTGTGCATCTTCTGGTTGAGGTAATTTGAATAAAAGTAATTTGAGGTTGAATTTGAATAGCATTGAGTTTATAATATGTAGTCAAAAGTATCTATTTCATCTGTTTCGTCTCATCTTCTCATCAAGTTGAATATACTTGCAATAAAAATAATGTGTTAAAAAACGAAGGTTTCAGCATAATTAATTGAATGGTTTTCCAAAATATTTAAAGCCTTTGTTGGCAATTTTTCCAAAATATTTGCACAAACACATGGCTTTCATATTCCCCCATAGTTAGGTGGACTTTTGTGATACATATTTTGGATATGGTATTGAGATCGTTATTTTGGCTTCCTTGCACTGTTTGACTTTGGTAGAAATTGTTTTGCAATGGTTGATTTTTTATTTTTCTCTTTTTACCGATTTTGTTTTTGTTTTTGTTTTTATTTTATATTAGTAATATCCTTATGTTTCATTCATATTAACTGGTGATCTAGTTTTCATTTTTTAACTTTTTGTAATTGTGTGGATTGGTACATAAAAAGTGGAGGGTTTGGGTAAATCAAACTCATAATTATGTGATGTTTCAGAATTGCTTTGCAAAACTGTAAGCGGAGATGAGAATGATTTTGAGGTACTTGAAATGTTACTCGAGGCTTTAAGGTTTCCTCATTGTTCTGCTAGCTCAAAGCATCATTATGAAATTATTGGTTGTAATTTTGTAAGCTTACTTTTATTGAACAAATTACCTATCGGTGTGTGCTTTTCATTGATTTTAATCTGTCTGCTTAGTTGCATGTCTGACTTGGAGGACAAGAAATCAATACTTGTATGTTTATGAAATCGTTAAAGCAGTCATTTGTGCTTTACTCACTAGCAAAATGTTTTTAAGTTTGTCCATTTAGAGTTAGTTAAATCTGGAATTTGTGGATTGGTTGAAAATGAATATGCTGGTAGTTTTGCAATCAACTTGGAGTGGTATCATTAGACTCTTTAGTGTTTACTAAGTGGACTCTTCTTTCCTATGATCTTTCACCTTTCCCTTTTATTCTTTTTGGGTTTTTCTCTATTATTGTCTACTTGGCGATTTCATTCTCACTTACTTTTCTCATTTGGCAATGGAAATTTGACTTAGGTAATATAGAAAGTCCATGTTGGATTGAGAAATGTTATATTGACAAATGATCCAAGATACATGGCAGTTTTGTAAGTGTGCTTTTTTTTTTTTTATGGTTCTACAGCTTATTTCTGGAGTGGAGACAATCTTGATGTGAAGAAAGATTTCAGCCATTATACGGCTTATTATTTTGCAAACTAATCCACTTATGAAACTAAAAAAAAAAAAAATCTCAACAAAACATCATGGATACTTATTCAAAAGAAGTACAAAGCTATGTTGAAATTAAATCTTAAAAGATTACAAATTTCTTCATGCCATTTGTTGAGAAATATTTGATATAATGTGACCAAACTCTCATATTATGTACCAAACAATGTTGGTTCTTGTTTGTACAGTTATTTTGTTCTGGACTGGACTTTTTTCAAAAGTATGATAAACCATTCCATGATATGCCAACAACTGTCTTTTTCATTATTCTACAAAAAAAAATATATATATATATATATCTTTTTTTATTAGGCTAGAAATTTGAACATGTATAATTAATCAAGAATAATATATTCACTAGAGGTCTGAACAAATATAATAAATTATTATTATTATTGTTATTATTGTTATTATTATTATTATTGTTGTTGTTGTTGATGCTGCAAAATCCATAGAAAAGCAAAGAAAAAGGATGGGCCTTGTGGATTGTTGATGGACTCTCATTCAATCTTTCCAATAAAGAGTCTATTGTTAGCCCACTTCATGAAGAACTTGGCCATTTTGTGGTCCATTTATTTAAATTTGAGAATGTCACAAGCATCATCAATTAGTGTACTAAATTAATTGCTAATTATATATATATATATATATATATACGGAAATTCTATGGTGAGGACGGTCCGCATGAGGACCGTAATATTAGTGACGGTTTTTTATAGTATTAACGACGGTTTTTTAGAAAATCGTCACCAATACTATGAAAAACCATTACCAATATTGTGGTCCGTATGAGGACCGTTCGCACCATAAACGGACTGTATATATATATATATATGTATATATATATATATATATAATTGTTATTTGATTGATTAACATATTAATATAACATAGATATAAATAAATCAACTATTAAAAAAATAAATATAAATTAATATAAATTAATAAAATAATAATATTATACAGTTAATAAGGAACTTGTAAATTAGGTGATGCCTTCATTATTATTCTTTAAATTCATTTTATTATAATTGTTATTATCATTATTATTATTATTATTATTATTTTTTAATCTGAATATGGCCAACACTTTTTTTTTTTTTTTTTTGGGTTAATGAAAATATGGCCAACACTTATTGTTTGGGTTACTAGAGAACCAAATGAATAAACAGTTATTAAATGTATAAGATGTTCTTCTCACCCATAATTTTTACATGTTTCGACTGCATAATATATATATATTGTATTTTAATCAAAAAGATAAATATATCTCCATAAAATAATATCTGAAAAATAGGATGAATTATATAATCCATTTTAAAGGAAAATAAACCATATGTGAAAATTAATATGAATTACATAGCCATTTTGACATTTTGATACCTTTGCTTGTCTGATGTTGGATGTGTAAATTATGATGCATATGCACCATAGCACAGCTGTCTAAATAAATAAATAAATAAATATATATACATATATATGTATATATTAAAAAGAAGAAGAAAGCCAGGGCAGCCCACTCGTTGTGTGACATGGAAAAATTTGCACATAACACAAATATAAAGCAATTTTTCTAAAAGTGTCCTTTCTTTGATGGTTCTGTATCTTACTTCTAGAATAATGTAGGGGAGAAAAATGAAAAAATAAAAATAAAAATAAAAAAAATAAAACATTTCAGTAATATTGCTTACTGAAATCTTTTGGTTTGTTATTGATAATTTTTTTTTTAAGATAATGTTGTTTATTTTCTGTAATAAGATTTCGGTGTATAATTTTTTCAACATTATGTGACATAGATGTCCACAACAGAATATATGTAATTAGTTGGCTTTTGAACTAGATTTTCAATGTTGTTAAAGCATGATATGCAAAAAGCAATAATTCTAAAACTAATCCACTTGTGGATTAACTATTGAAGCTCAAAGAAAGAAAACAACATTTCATCTAAACAAAATTTGTAATTTTTCGAAGAGTGTCCTTTCTTTGATGGTTATGCATTTTATTTCTGAATAATGTAAGTGATAAAGTATGAAAAACAAATTTTTCAGTAATGATGCTTACTAAAATCTTTTGGTTTTTTATTGTTAATTTTTTGTAAAGTAATGTTGTTTTCTTTTTTTCTTTTTTTTTTTCTATAATAAAAATTCAGTGTCTAATTTTGTCAACATTATGTGACATAGATGTGCAGAACATAATATACATAATTATTTGTCTTTTGAGCTAGATTTTCAACGTTGTCAAAGCGTGATATGCAAAAAGCAATAATGCTAAAATTTAGCTTTCCAAATATAGGTAAAAAATTGAAAAATTAAAATTTTTTTTCAAAGCTTTCATTTAAAAATAAATAAAAACATTTTTTTTGGCACACTATTTTTATATGCTCATTTGTTATTTTACATTTTCATATGCATTGCTATTATTATATGTTAATATAATGAGTGCTGTTGGAATGATTTTGTAAGTATAACTCTCTATTTTTGAATTATTAGACAAATAAAACTCTTCATTTTGAAAGTTCTTTAATCGGTCATTTATAGTAGAAAATATACTTTTTGAAATATAGGGTATTATTGGGGATACTCATAACTCTCTTTCTATGAAAATGTTCATGCCAATATCATAATATTTGATAAGGAATTCAAGTAAAAAAAGAAAAAACAAAGAAAAAAAAAAAGATGGAATATAAAAGTGACAAAAAAAAATTATAAAAAATTATTTGTTGGACAATTTTTATTTGTTGGACAATTTACTATAAAAAAAATTATTCTCTATTCTAACCTGTATCAATTAAATTGATTTAAGTTTATAATTTTTGAATACATTATAGATACTTTATAGATTATGAAGCTGTTCTCGCCATGGTACAAATCTGGCATAAAAGTGATTGAGTTTTGTCCGCTTTAAGCTCAACCCTGTTTTCACAAAAATTCTCCTCATTGTTTTTTCTATTG
Source organism: Ziziphus jujuba (assembly GCF_031755915.1). Taxonomy (NCBI): domain Eukaryota; kingdom Viridiplantae; phylum Streptophyta; class Magnoliopsida; order Rosales; family Rhamnaceae; genus Ziziphus; species Ziziphus jujuba. The sequence goes on from NC_083387.1 coordinate 22,376,512, forward strand.
TGTCAAAATATATATATATATATATATTAGATAAGATAAAATAAAATAAAAGGGCATCCAATGCAGTATTGTTAGTTGAAAACGGTTAAAATGCAATATTTGCACGTAAGACAAGAAAAATTAACAATAACTATATTAAGCTAGAACCAAAATCAAAATATAATTTATATATATACAAGCTGGAGTTTTTTAATTTTTTTAATTTTTTTGTCCTCATCCTTCAAAAGGATATTCGATGCGGTTGCTGGACATTGGGTTCATAGCTTCTATGTCTTGCTCGTACACAAGACGGACACCACACGATCTAATGTAAAACGGTGTAGATGTTTCATCATCATCCAAGTCTTTTGATCGAAATGAAAACTCAAGCTGACTGAAGTTAGTGTTTTGCCACACTGCCTTGATGTCATTACGAGGCACATACAATAACCAAAGGTGATCCGCTGGGGAACCCGCCGCTGAGACCAATTCTTGTGGACAAGTGGTTGTTATACAAAATCCATTGTCTATAAAAAATCTATCGTCCACTTCCTGAATCACTACCTCAAAGCTGATACTTGGGCTTGGTATAAGAGCGCATAAAAATAGAGCTAAACCCATCCACTTACTGTTACACCAATTCGGATCTAGTTGTAAATTTATGAAGGGCATGAAACTTGTACAAGTGAACCAGGATGGAGTTTCGTTTCCAGGAAGAATAATGTCAAATCTTCCGCTGGGCCGATACTGAAGATGTGCTTTTAGTAATGTAAATGCTATCATTTCGCTGCCTTGCCTTCTTGCCAATTTCACGCATCCCACGCAAGTTGCAGAACACCCCAATCTGCATTGCTCCTTCATTAATGGATCAAGAGACTTGCCCAGTGATACACAGTAATCAAGGAGTAAAATTTCTAGACAAGCAGGAAGCTCTGGCCCCAACAATTCTAGTTTTCTACAGAGGCTTAAATCAATACACCTAAGCTTGGATAGTTTATTGAAACTGATAGGTAGGTGAGAAAAATCATTATTGCTGAGGTTTAAATATTCTAAAGAAACTAAGCAGCCAAAACTTTCAGGAAATGTCCCAAGACCGCAGTTGACTAGTTCCAACATTTTCAAAGAAAAAAGACCAGCCGATGATGAGAGACCTCTTCCAACAATGATATTCATCATATTGTTCGATTGTCGTCCTCCGCAACAAGATAGTGCTTTAAGGTTTTCAAGAAGTGCAATGGAAGATGGTAGATCTCTGTCTTCTACAGAAATGCCTCTCAAATTGAGCTCCTCTAAACTATTTAAAAGCCCCAACTCCTCTGGTAAGTTGGTAAGGCTTACACAACCTTCAAGGTTTAGAACTTTGAGAGATTTCAGACTACCCATGCTTGTTGGAAGATTTTGTAGACGAATGCAAGCTTTCAGGTTCAAGATAGTAAGCCTTTCAAGAAGTGTGATGGATGGGTGAATCTCCGATAGATTTACACAAGCTACAAGAATCAACTTCTCTAGATTTGGAACCACCCCAAAGTCTTCAAACTTTCTTAAATTTGTTGAATAACTTATGTCAATGGTTTTCAAATTGTTTAAAGGCTGTTGTATTGAAAAGAGAAAAAAATTTAGATATTTCGTCAGACAAAATATATATTTTCCATAACAGATTAGCAAAGAACAAGAAATTCTGATGGTATTTACCTTGATAGCGGTTTTCCAAAGGTGTTTGCTCAACCACAACTTTAATTCAACAAGTCCACCTCGTTGGAAATTTGATGGCAAATATTTGGCAGGAAATTCATGCCACCTAAGGAATCGTAACTCTTTAGAAAGATGTTCAATATTCAGTGTCTGACCATCTCTCATTTCCAAGACAAGATTCTGAAGAATGAGCAATCTTAACTTCTTCATGTTTGAGAAGGCTTCAAAATCGCAAACCAGTTTCTTCGGTTCTAGAAAACAGCATACTATGGCTTCCACTTTTGTTCCCTAATAGTTAAGATTAAAACATACAAGTGAAACGTAATGTGTAAGAGGCTGTATATAATGTACAGCCAAATGCCGCATAAAAACTATATATATATAATTTATAAAAACACGTTGGTATTTCAAACATGCCGAATGAAAAGGATTTAAATGCATTTTGTTACTTCCTAATAATTACAAGCTTCAAAATCATCTAAATATATTACTAATCCCAAAAATAAATAATAATAATGGTTAAAATGAACAAGGAGATAAAAATATGATAGCCTCAAAATAACAACATACTGAATTTATAAAATTGAAATATTATGAAATACAAATACCAAAAGTCATGATTTTAATTGTGTAAGAAAACCTCTTACCGTGTTATGCTCTAAAACATGACATAAATCATCATAATTCCATATTCTACTGCATCTTCCTGGTTCATTGCGAGATTTTGCCCGAACAATTTCCTTTCCCATCTCTTGCAATAAGTCATGCATCCAAACTTTGTCATCATTGTCAACATGGAGGAGAGATTTATCAATAAGAACTCTTATCCCGATTTCTGGAAAGAAACCACAACTATCCATAATTTGAATAATATTGTCTTTTTCAAATCCATTGAAGAAGCATGCAATATCTAGGAAAATACTTTTCTCTATTTCCTCAAGTCCATCAAAACTGATTCGAAGTACTTTCGTAATCTCCTTGTTTGGATACTCCTTCAGCCTATCCAAAGCACTTTCCCATTGATTTACACTTTTTCCACATAAAAAGGAACCTAGTACTTCTAAAGCCAATGGAAGGCCATGAGTATAAGCTATCACTTGTTCAGACAACTTCTCATATTCCTTTGAAGGATGAGTACTTTTGAAGGCTTTGTGAGAAAAAAGTCGAAAACTTTCACTATAACACAATTCCTCAACTCTATATATGCTACAGTCCATATATGTACTTAGAAGCAAACTTTCGTCTCTAGTAGTTACAATTATTCTACTTCCAGAGCCAAACCAATTATTTTTCCCAGCTAATGCTTTTAGCTGGTCTAATTTGTCAATATCATCAAGGACAACAAGTACTTTCTTATGGCATAACTTACTTCTTATCATGTCCATTCCTTTATGAATATCCCTTATTTTTGTAGGCAACCCATTTAGAATGTCTGAGAGGAGAAGATTTTGCAAATACACAAGATCATTTTCCTTCTTTTCACAAACTCCTCTAATATTTGTAAGGAAGCTGCAACCTTCAAATTGAGAAGACATCCAATCATAATAAGCTTTGGCAAGAGTTGTCTTCCCAATTCCACCCAACCCACAAATTCCAATAAAGTGAACATTATCCAATGATGAAGTACAAACACAGACATTTAGTTTCTCTAGTCGTGAATCCATACCAAAATGGTCCTCCGAAATGTTTAACTGTGCAACACCAAGTTTATTTGATACCTTTGCGATAAAGTCTTGTATAAATTTTGCTTCATTCCTTAGAAATTCAAACATGAAAACCATAGTAAGTGAAAGTATAGCATTAAGTTTATAAATGTAATTTCTCTACTTAAATAAATTTGTATATTTGTACAAAATTTTGTATTTTGTTAGTTATCTCTCATATTATAATGGGAGACATGCACGGTGATATGGAAAATGCTACCGGTTGGTTACCACTGCACCACATAAATTTTTGATTAAGGTAATTAACACTGTAACACTTGTCACCTTCTTAAGGACTTAAAACCAATTTATATGTTTACCCATGTATAGAAATAAAAATTCCATTTACAACAATAGATAAGGCCGAATTATCAATTAGTCAAACCATGTACTTGAAGTTTAGTTGGATTAATCGACTATATATATGTGTAAATACTATGTATATGTGAAAATATTTTTAGGAATTGAAATTCTTACAAAAGAAAAATATAAATACAAAAAGATATATATGTTTAAATTTGTAATTTTTTTTTTTAATGTTAATAAACATATATATATGTGTGTGTGATAATTTCTGTTAATGCATCCCTTCACCTTTTCATATAAATATATATGCATATGTATATGTATGTGTTTTCTTGTTTCGAAACTCAATCATAGATCAGAAAGGAAAAAGGGGAATACATAGATAAAAGGAAAAGGACAAGTATATATATTGCCTACCCATCATGTAAAGCCCATCCAGCAAGACTGGCAACTTGTGTTAAAGCATTCCTCCATTTCTGCACCTTTTGACTAAAATCTTGTTCATATCTGTGGAATGGTTCTCCAAAACTTCCAATCTGCTTCCGTACATGAGATGGATCCACATGGTAGAAAATTGGCAGAACAATCTGTTTAAAGGCCTCCCTGCATTCAAGAATCTTGACAAGCTCATCCAAACACCAACTCGAAGAAGCATAGTTTTCCGAGAGAACGATGACCGAACAGCGTGAATTTTCGATGGCTTTCAACAGTTCTGGGGAAATGGATTTGCCTCTCTCAAGTTTATCGTCGTCTAAGAAGGTGTAGATTCCTTTCTGAGAAAGAGCAGAATAGAGATGACTTGTAAAATTGTTGCGGGTGTCTTCACCCCTAAAACTCAAAAACACATCATATTCTGTTCTACGAGAAGAAGAAGAAGAAGAAGAAGAAGAGAACATTGAGTAAGATCTTTTCATAGTTGCAAGTGGAAGAGATGATAAGAATATAGATCAAAGGGCCTGTATAATTATCACAAAGGTCAGATTTGTGCAGTAACAGGACTAAGAAGAAGGAATGCCAATTAGTAACACCTACATATAAAAATGAAGCTCAGATCTACCCATAGAATTGCATTCCAGCTTTACGCGTTTTTAGGTTTACTTTATCCAAGGTCTACACATTGTGTGGGAACCTTCCAGGAAAAAATGGAAACAAATAAAAAAGTAAGAAAGCGTGTTTGGTCCATTACTTCCTGGAAATTAGGTACTCTGTTTTCCTTTTCCCGCCTTCAATAAATCAGCGTTGACCCCAGTGGGAAACCCCATGGTAGGTTCGACCAATTAGCTAGCTGCTTGACAAGTTCTTGTTTGGTCTGACTTGATTCTATATAATTATTATTTGCAAAACCTGTTGGCTTATGCCAACAAAATTGTACATTTTTTAAAAGCCTCTGTTTTAGTTACATAATTACCTCTCAACTGTGTATATAAAGTCTCCAAGTTACCTCAACTAATAAGACAACATGTACATTTTAAGGGTAAATTTTTTCTGCCTCTTAGACTTTTTGATCAAAACACATTAACAAGAAGTACAAAAAGAGAATAGAGTGCAGTCCCAGAATTACAGAAAAGATCATGGAAAATGATTTAGCACTTAAGGACTTGGCCTCCTGCTTCAAGACTATTTGAGTGGTATTTGTATCTCTGCCTCTCTATTGTGTTTTACTTCTACGGAGTCCTTTTATCATTTGAGCCACACTTCTAGGACAACTATCTGTTGTGTATTGTTGCCGTATGGTTCGCAGGTAATTCATTATACGCTGGCAAATGACATTTTTTTTTTTTTTTGGAGGATCAATTAACCAGTCCAATTGAAAGGTTCTGATTATTTTAGAGCTACATTTGTCAGCCGGTTTTGGAATTAATTTGTGTTTTGGAAAGATTACATATACGTTAACAATAGCAAAAACCTTTTTGGAAACTTCCTTTTTATTTTATTGATTTTTATTATTATTATCTTTCGGTGAAAGATTAAAAGCGTTTCTTTCTTTTCAATGGAACTGGGATATATGAAACGTACATAGGTGAAATGTATCTCCAAATCATAATTCCACAAGAATCCAATATAAATACCAGAGAATACATTGCTTGGTTGCTTGTAATTATAAGAATTATATATTTTTTATTTATCCAACATGTGTCTATCTGCTCGAAAAACCTTTTTTTATCGCATCAATCTACAATATTTTTTTTTCCCCTTTAATTAAGTCCGATTTAATATTAAGGTTTTATATTGCCTTTGCACCCAAAAAAAAAAAAAAAAAAGAAAAGGGGTCTATATTGGACATATGAATATAATATAATATTAGTATACTTATGATTGAGTTTTTATCAATTAACCTAAACAACCACTAGGTGTAAGTATTGAGCGTTTAGAACTACACTGAAGGCGGGGCTGTATGATGCATTATTCTCATCTGGACTCTGTAACAGAGTATTATTATTATTATTATTATTAATATATTTCATGTGTGTCATCCTCTAAGTACCAGTTTGAGTTTTCATCGTGGGCCCATTTTTCCAATTAAAATTTCCAATCCTATTTTGAAATTATATATAAACATCTGAATAACAACCAAGAGGTAGTGCCTCAAATTACCTGAACGAAGGAACTCAATTTGGATTTTTCTTCTTTTTTTTTTTTTTTTTTTTTTTTTTTTTTCCCTTCAGGAAATATATTTTTCTACGCAGGTAGTTTGAATTTTTAGAAATAATGATTACTTTAATAAATAAAAAAATACGAAGTAAAAGAAATATTGATTAATATACTTTTGATAGGACAAAATTTTGTCTTTTCATATATAAAACTAGATAATAATTTATCGATTGGACTATTACTTTATATTTCATTATTTCTTAAAAAAATAAATAAAAAAAGACTACTACAGAATGTTTCATTATTTCTTAAAAAAAAAAAAAAAATCTTGGTTGGGTTGCTGATCTTGTAAAGACAAGCATGTTTGTGAATATTTTTCTCTTTTATTCTTTTTTTTTTTCCGGCTAAAATTGTGAATATTTTTCCCAGGAGTGGAGACATTGTCTCATTCATTACCAACTTTGCCAATGTAATGAATTTTTTTTTATATATGGTATATATCAAAATTTGAATACACTTTTTTTTTTAATATATATAATATATATATATATATATATATATATGTATATATGTATATATATTAACAAAGATACGTACCTTGTTACATAAGGTGTGTTTATATGATTGGATGATGAGATAAATTTGAAGATAATGAGTTTGAACAGCTGGTGTTTCAGTTTCTTTAAAGCATTGTTATTGATATTGGACTAAATTTATAGAAATGCTACAAATGATCACAATCCATCTGGTACTACTCAAAAGTGGCTGCTATGTACTTGATTAGTAGTACATTCCACAGCCACCATGGTTTGCGGTTAAAACTTGATAATCGCAAGTCCAAAAAAGTGTCTTCCGTTATCAAAACTCTCAGGCACTAATTACTCTCCATTTCTTATTAGTTATTACATCTCACTCCCTGTATTTTATACATATATATATATACACATATATTATATGACCTATTCCACTTGCCCTCTAAAACTATCTGTGCCCACAAATCTTGTGACTAAAAGGAGTTGAAAGCCAAAAGAAAATCAATTAATAAGGCCATGGAAGTAATTGAAGATGTCTTAATTGTGGGAGCTGGAATTGCTGGCCTCACAACAAGCTTCGGACTTTACAGGTTCTCACCTTGCTTATATCTTTTATTCTGATATTTATTTGCTTTTTCTAAGAACTATCTGTTAGTTTATAATGGATACATGGTAAGAAATGTAGGAGCATAATTTTGCAGGCAGGGTATTAGAAGCTTAGTGTTGGAATCTTCGGATAGTCTGAGGATAACAGGATTTGCATTGCTAGCATGGACAAACGCTTGGAAGGCATTGGAATTGGTGACTCCCTTCGCCAACGACATGAGCTGCTTCTAGGGTAATCTTCACTTGCACTTTTAACTTCCTTTAGTTCTTTCATTTTTTGGTTATTTATTTGATTCCCAACATCTCTGAGATGTTTCTTTGTCATTGAAAAAATTCACTGCTTTTTGTTTCATTTCTTCAATGGTTCTAGCTAGAAAAGAAAAGCAACTCGGTACTTCCAAAGTATTTTTTGGTAGTCACTTAAACTGATCAAATTTATGCTGAAAATTTATAGTCTAATAGGCTTGTTTTTCTGTCAAATACTTATAACCATGCATTTGTAATCTGCCAGCTACAACTTTGTTCATTTATTTTTACTTTTTCAAAAAAATACATTGTTGTCGCTTCCTGTAATCTTATTCAAAAAGGAAAACTGACTGGGATTTCTGAATTCGTAGGAACATGACTTCCTCCACAATTTCAGGGCTCCAAACATCAAAAATGTCATTTGTTGCCAAAGGGAAACGGTAAGTTTAAATTGTAATCACAGTGCTTTAGTAGTAAGCTGAAGTGGGTGAAACTCTGCTAAAACTGGGTGTTTGATAATGTCCAGTGGAGAGCACGAAGTTCGTTGCTTGAGAAGGAAGTTATTATTGGAAGCCCTTGCCAATGAACTCCCTAATGGTACAATTAGATACGCGTCCAAGGTGGTTTCAATTGAGGAATCAGGCTATTTCAAGCTTATTCATCTTGCTGATGGAAATATCATAAAAACCAAGGTAGAATCCAAATGTGGGGGACTTAATTTAATTGTAGATAACCTGTTTGATGGTTGTTCAACCAATTGATTGATATTTGTTTTGCTTCAACTTTGTGCTTTTGAATCTGATCCTTAAGTGCTGTGAATGAAAGGTATTGATTGGTTGTGATGGTGTGAATTCGGTGGTTGCGAAATGGTTGGGATTCAAGAAGCCTGCCTTTACTGGAAGATCTGGCTTCAGAGGCTGTGCAAATTTCAATACCAAACATGACTTTGAGCCCATGTTAATGCAGTTCTTTGGACATGGTGTTAGGTTTGGTGCCATGCCCTGTGATGATAAATGCATTTACTGGTTTTTCACTTGGAGACCTTCTAACCAAGGCAAGCCCTTCATATCTATAATATAATATATTCTCATTTTTCTTTCCTTGCTTCACAAAAACTTTCTTTTCCCTCTCACTCAACACAATAAATATCCATGCCAAAATGCAAAATAAGTTCTCGTTCTGAAACGTTTATGTTTTGGATTTTTGGTTTTCAATTCTTTTCTTAAAGGTTTTTAATTTGAGTTGCGTACAAGCAGCTTGTGGTTTAAATAATAGCTAGGCTTCTCGCCTAACTAGAAGCTTGAAGAGCGTTTTACTTTTTGTCATTATTAAATGAATATATCAGTCATGTATGCTTGAATCTTGGTCTTGATCTCTCCAAATAAAAAGAATAGCAGAAAACCAAAAGCAAACCAAAACCAATACGCATAAAATTCTCACTTTTTTCTTCTATTGTTCATTGCTCTTCTTGTCTTGTAGAGAAAGAGTTAGAAGACAAGCCAGAGCTAACGAGGCAATATGTGATGAGTAAGCTTGGAAATATACCAGAACAAGTAAGAGCGGTAATTGAGAACACAGAATTGGATGCATTTTTATCATCTCCATTAAGATATAGGCATCCTTGGGAGCTTCTATGGGGCAACATAAGCAAAGGCAATGTTTGTGTAGCTGGTGATGCACTCCATCCAATGACCCCTGATCTTGGACAAGGGGGCTATTCTGCTTTGGAAGATGGTGTTGTTTTAGCAAGGTGTCTTGGTGAGGCACTATCGGAAATAAAGCAAAAAAGTGGTATAGAAGCAAAAGAAGAATACAAGGATATTGAAATGGGTTTGAAGAAGTATGCCAATGAGAGGAGATGGAGGAGCTTTGATCTCATTGCTATAGCTTATGTTGTGGGTTTTATACAGGAGGGTAACGGGATAATTATTAGCTTCTTCAGGGACAAATTTTTTGCCCCAGTCCTGGCTGGTTTGCAATTGAAGAGGGCTGATTTTGATTGTGGGAAGATCCTATAATCATTAGATGCTACCAACATGATTTTTGGTTAATCTTTATGTATGTCTAAATTACCATGTTTTGAATTCCTTGTGGACTGGATTAGATGTCCCTTAAATCCACGAATCACCTTCCTGCTCTTTGGATTAGTTAATTATTATAATCCTATCCAATATATATATATTATACTATTTTAAAAAATTGCAATAATTTGAAAATTATTGTAATCCTCAGATTGTACAATAAGGTTAATTTTCAATAATAAAAGTTTCAAGAATATAAGTAGATATTTGAATATATATCATTAATAGCCTTTATCTCTCTCTATTCTCTGATAATAACGTTTCATGAAATCTCTCAAGTGGAGCTAACAAGCCTCATAAATCTGAATATTTTGAATTTGTTGATGAATCTCATTTGGTTGGAAAAATCCCAGCAAGCAGTGGCCACATGAAATGGCTAGAAACTCTTTGATCTGTTTCTTTAGCATTTCAGAATCATTTAAATCTCTCATACAGTAACATATCTGGAAAAATCTCAACAGCCAACCAATTTCAATCGCTTAAGGAACCTATAATATTTTCCATATGTTAAAAAATTGGCTTAGTTTTATGTTAAAAAATTGATTGGCATGTGCTTGTCATTGTTGAAAAAGTGAAGCGTTTGCAAATTGAGAATATACACAAAAATTTGAAGGAAATTTTTGTTAAAACTAATCTAGTATATCCACATATCTCATTTTAATTGTGTTAATATATTTTGATCAAAACAGAAAAGATAAATAACTAAATAAGATTTTCAAACTTATGCAATGGAAACAAGAAACAAAATGTAGAATGCTATCAATCAAAAAGTGCAAAACAATATTTAACATCCAATTAAGAGAATTAATGATCAAAGTAAAGTATAATCATACAATTTGGCTTCCCAAAAATATAAATGTTTATTACAGGGAAAATCTTTAACAAATTCTTAATTTAATACAGAGCTTCTGTATATTAGTTAATACAAAATTTGTTCTGCGTGAATCCACGATTTTAATGATGTGGATACGAGGAATTTACCACTTGACCAGCTTTCTTTGTCAGAAAAGTTCTTTTTCGCTATTTTATTCATGTTCCAAAACATTAAATGAGATCAAATAAGTCAGAATTTGGATTTTTTTATTCTCTCTCTCTCTTTTTTTTTTTTTTTTTATCTCCTTCTCTTTTCATCATACATTATTATTTTATTTAAAAATATCAATAAAGAAATAAAATGAACCAAGTAAAAATAAATAAATATATAACTCATTTCTAAAAGTGAAATGAGATTCTATTGGCCAGACAAAAATGAAAAAAAGAAAAATGGAGACAAAATGTAACACCCCGTCTCGAAGTACATCGGAAATTTCTCAAATTTGACCAAGATTGACCGGGTTTGACTGTCATTGATCGAAAAGGAGTCAAATGTTGACTTTTTGCTCCTGATGAAATCTTACATTGACCGAGGTGCTGTTACAAAGTACACGTTGTCACCAGTTCATAGACTAGTAACACGTCGAAAACGGAGCTACGGTTTGAAAGTTATGAGCAAAACAAGTTGAGGTCCAAACTGTCTAAGGGGTGCTCGAGTTGACTTTTTGTTTATGCAAAGTTGAGTTTTGACTCATGCATGATTGTGAAGTACTCGTCGATACGAGTTCATAGACTAGCGACACGCTTAAATTGGACATCTGGTTAAAAAGTTATGCACATGCAAAATTTTCCGAATATCGTAATATTTTAATATATTTGGCTTGAGTGAACAGTGTGTGCCATGTGTTGCAATTTCAGCAATCTCGTGAGTGAACAGTATCACCCATGGGTGGCTTTTATTTTGACAAAACACGGGCATCAGGGAGAGGAGAGAGAAAGAAAGGAGGAGAGAGAGAGGGGGAGAGAGAGAGAGAGAGAGAGAGAGAGAGAGAGAGAGAGAGAGAGAAAACCAACTGGCCACCGCCGTTCACCCACTTCCGACCACCAGAACAGTACACGTGCCACCCTAGCTTGAAGCCTACCTAAAAACCAGCCGGCCAACCAACCACCGATGTGCCCGGATCGAGGCTTTTTCCGGCTGCGGCGACGATTCTTCAAACCCAGATTTCTCCCTATTCCGATCACTGTTTGCCTCACCGTCAGTCCCTTTGAGTTACCCATCACCAGATCTACCTTCCCACAAAAAATCACTGCCAGTGGCCACCGGACGCGCCGCCGGCGGTGACGGGTTCCGATGACCACGACAACTCACCGGGAAATTAAGTTTCCGGCTGCACCGCCCCTCCTTTCCCACTAATTCCGACGCTCTGAACCCAAATCCGAGGTCGTTTTCCTCCAATTTGTGACAGATTGAGAGAATCGAGGACTTCAAATCCATGAGCTTTCTAGCGAGATTCCGGCCACCATGGGTCCGATCTCCGGGAGGTAAGCCTCAATCTGCGATCTTCGTTCCATAAGCTTCGTTTCGGTATATTACTCATTAATTTTGGTTAATATTTGTGTTAAACCCCCCAAGTACCGGGTATTATTTACCCGAATAAAATATTAATTTATTTGAGTTGTGTAATATTGTTGTTCTAGGAGCACGTGTACATCGTGGAATTGATCCCATGGAGGATCTTGGATTAATTGCGTGCTCGAGGTGAGTGACCCACCTTCAAAATTATTTTGGGATGTTAAAATATATATATTTTGTGTTAATTGGTTATTTGAAAAATATGTTTGATATGTTGAATATTTAGTAAATTTATATTTGGAATTTTGATGCCAAAATTGAATGAAATTAAATATTTGTGCATTATAAAATATTTTGGTTTTAAGGAATTTGAGATTTTAGTAATTATTATCAAATTTCATTGTTGGAATATTTCATAATGGAATATTTCAAAAATATGTTTATGCGTTCAATATTATGAGAATTTCTATCTAGAATTATATTGCCAATTTATAATGTTTTTAATATATGTTTTGGTGCCAAAAGAATATATTTGGGAATTTAAACAAAATTGTGGTTTTGATTTATTTTAAATTATTGTTGATTTCATTGATGGATTTGAAATTGATGGAATTTATATTGATGGATTTATGCTGGTGACATTAAAGAAAAATGTGGGAATGTGAATTTGAAAAAAGATATAATTCCCACGGTGAATTTTGGAAAAATTTGGTATTTTAATAATAAACTTGGTTATTAGTTTTAGACGCACTCATACAGTACTGGTGTTCTGTACTGTGTATGTGGATGAGCGCGCAAGTTATAATGTTTCCTGTGAGTTGCTATCGGACCGAGGGCAGGCAAGTTTGATATTGGCCATAAGCCGCCCCCCTCCATAGCCGGGATGATCATTTAAGCAGCGGCGCTGTCAGGATGCCGAAGCGACCGTATGTAAGTTTCTCTCTTTAACCTCCCGTTACACGGTGCTCGGGACGCTGGGTATCATGGGACATCACTGGTATATAGTGTGGTGCGTCAAGTAATTATTTTTCTGATATAAATTTCAATTCCTAAAGTTTTAAAGCAGTATTTAAATTAGAATGTATTTAATGTTGTTTTTATTATTTATTTAAATTTAAAGCTTTACACAAATTTTATGAAATTGATATTGTGATTTTATTACCTATTCTCATTAATGTTTAAAAGTTATTTGCCTTGATTTTATCATTTAAATCGATTGGTATTTTAAAATAAATTCTATTATATTTTTATCATTTGTTTTATATCGATATTTAAATTGATTTAAAATATTTCTTTGATTATTTCATTGATTTAATTAATAAATTTTATAATTTATATATTGGGTCTATTTTTTTCCTTGTGCCAAATTTCTTTAATACAAGTTTAATTATAATTTTAATTATTGTATCCAATGATGTCTTATTCTATATTTCCCTTATAAATTTGGATCCTTAAATTCTTGTATTTTATTTGAAAGTTATTTGATTAATTATTCCTCGATTTTTGGGGCATAAAAGATTGGGTTTTGCAAAAATATTTTAAAATGAGAACTTTTTCAACCGAGTGAATCGTGAGGGTTTTGAGAGAAAATATTATTTTTAATTAATTATTAATTATTTATTTATTTATTCTTAATTAATCAAATGTACTATAATTATCGTTGCTTTATAATTATACAGTAGATAGGGTCACTCACTGAGATGATTAGCATCTCATATTTTTAAATTTCGTTCCCCTAGGTTCAAGGATTGGGAGACGTTGATCATCCGGAGCGAGCCCGACGTCTCAGTTCATTGCCGAAAGTCCAAAAAGCATTTCCTCCCGTTTTCCTCTTCATCTTGTATTGCTTCTTTATCTGTCATTGTATTAATTTCATATTTATTTGTATAATGCTCTGTATACTGATTGGACACATATTTATTGAATCATATATTGATTCCCTGTTATTATTTTAGAGTGCTGTAAATTTGTAGAATTATATTGTAGTAAGATGGGAGGAATAAGGTGGTGTTTATAGAAGTGTATTTTCAATCCAGAAAAATTGTGGTAAGTCCAACCCTTAAGGGAAGTTCTGTCGGATTTCCCATTGGAAGGTCCAGTAAGGTTTCTTTGGGATCAGGACTTATCTAGGATTCCGATGAAAAATTTTGGACGGGTCCTGACACAAAAATTCTCCCTCCAATAAGTCATTATCATTTGGTTCCTTTTTGGATGTATATTGATAATAATACATTTCATATTTGTCATCCTTTAGTCCCAGTTTGAGTTTTCATCGTGAGCCTAATTTTCTAGTTAAAATTTCCTGCCTAGTTTTAAATTATATATAAACATCTGAATAACAAGTAAAAGGCAGCACCTCAAATTACCCGACTGAAGAAACTCAATTTTGATTTTTCTTGTTTTCTTTTTTTTTCCCCCTCATATCATGAAATGTGTTTTTCTATCCAGGTAGTTTGAATTTTTAGAAATAATGATTGCTTTAATAAAAGGAAATGCCAAGTAAAAGAAATATTGATTAATGACCTTTTGATGGGTCAAAATTTTGTCGTGTCATATATAAAACTAGATAATAATTTATCAATTGAACTGTTTATTTAGGAAGGATGGGGCAAAACCGAAGCAATTATTTGATTAGACTATATTTCAGTATTTCTCAAAAAAAAAATAATAAATAAAATAAGACTATGACCGAATGCTTCATTATTTATTTTTAAAAAATAAATAAATAAATAATATTTTTGGTTGGGTTGCTGATCTTGCAAAGACAAGCAGGTTTTTCAATATTTTTCTCACGAGTGAAGAAATAGTCTACTTCATTATCAACTTTGCCAATGTAGTGAATTTTTTTTCATATATGGTATATATCAAAATTCGAATACATGTTTTTTTTTTTTTTAATATATATATTTATATACATAGACATTAACAAAGATACGTAATGTTGTTACATAAGGTGTGTTAATATAATTGGATGAGATAAATTTGATGAAGCTGGTGTTTCAATTTCTTGTAAAGCATTCTTATTGGTTTTCCTAAATTTATAGAAATGCTACATATCATCACAGTCCATCTGGTACCATTCAAAAGCAACTGCTATTTATTCCACAGCCTCACATTGTTTGCGGTTAAAACTTGATAATCACAAGTCCAAAAAAGTGTCTCCCATTATTCAAAACTCACATGCACTAATTACTCTCCGCTTCTTATTACATCTCCCATCCTGTATTATATATATACATATATTATATGACCTATACATTCCACTGGCCCTCTAAAACTATTTGTGCCCTCAAACATCTTGTAACTAAGAGGAATTGAAAGCCAAAAAAAGAAAATCAATTTATAAGGCCACGGAAGTAATTGGAGATGTTGTAATTTTGGGAGCTGGAATTGCTGACCTCACAACATGCTTGGGACTTCACAGGTTCTCACCTTGCTTTATATCTTTTATTTTGATATTTATTTGCTTTTCCTAAGAACAATCTCTTAGTTTATAATGGGCTGACATGGTAAGAAATGTACGAGCATAATTTTGCAGGCAGGGTATTAGAAGCTTAGTGTTGGAATCTTCGGATAGTCTGAGGATAACAGGATTTGCATTGCTGACATGGACAAACGCCTAGAAGGCATTGGATGCTGTTGGAATTGGTGACTTCCTTCGCCAACAACATGAGCTGCTTTGTGGGTAATCGTCACTTACATTTTAACTTCCTTTAGTTCTTCCTTTTTTGGTCAAAGAACATTTAGCTTTGTCAAGTTCATGTTATTTATTTGATTCCCTACATCTCTGAGATGCTTCTTTGTCATGGAAAAAGTTCACTGGTTTTTGTTTCATTTCTTCAATGGTTGTAGCTAGAAAAGAAAAGCAACTTAGCACTTCCGAAGTATTTTTTGGTAGTCACTTAAATTGATCAAATTTATGCTGAAAATGTCTAGTCTGATACTTATAACCATGCATTTGTAATCTGCAAGCTACAACTTTGTTCATTTATTTTTCTTGTTTTTTTCCATAAAATACATTGTTGTCGCTTCCTGTGATCTTATTCAAAAGTGACTGTGGCATTTCTTAATTTATAGGAACGTGACTTCCTCTACAATTTCAGGGCTCCAAACATCAAAAATGTCATTTGTTGCCAAAGGGAAACAGTAAGTTTAAACTGTAATCACAGTGACTTAGTAGTAAGCTGAACTGTATGAAAACTCTGCTAAAACTGGGTGTTTGATAATGTCCAGTGGAGAGCACGAAGTTTGATGCTTGAAAAGGAAGTTATTATTGGAAGCCCTTGCCAACGAACTTCCTAATGGCACGATTAGATACTCCTCCAAGGTGGTTTCAATTGAGGAATCAGGCTACATCAAGTTTATTCATCTTACTGATGGAAATATCATAAAAACCAAGGTAGAATCCAAATGTGGGGGACTTAATTTAATTGTAGATAACCTGTTTGATGGGTGTTCAACCACTTGATTGATATGTGTTTTGCTTCAACTTTGTGCTTTTGAATCTGATCCTTAAGTGCTGAGAATGAAAGGTGTTGATTGGTTGTGATGGTGTGGACTCGGTGGTTGCAAAACGGTTAGGATTCAAGAAGCCTGCCTTTACCGGGAGATCTGCCATCAGAGGCAGTGCGAATTTCAACACCAAACATGGGTTTGAAGCATTGTTCATGCAGTTCTTTGGACATGGTGTTAGTTGTAGTGCCATGCCTTGTGATGATAAATCCATTTATTGGGCTTTCACTTGGTCGCCTTCTACCGAAGGTAAGTGCTTCATCCTATAATATATTATCATCTTGCTTTCTTGCTTCAGAAAAGAGACTTTTTCTTCAATGTTTATGTTTTCAGTTTATGCTTTTAGTTTTTGGTTTTAAAATTTTTTTCTTAAAGGTTTTGCTTTAGTCATATATAATTGGCTGCGCTTTTAAATAATAGTTAGGCTTTTTACCTAACTAAAAGAAAGCAACTACAAGATTAAGAAAAAATAAAAACCAGAAACACCAAATTGAAAACCATTTCAAACTTTTTATCGTAGCACTCATTTATCATTCATGTATGCTTGATCTCTCAAATAAAAAATAGAAACAGAAAATCATCAACATATTTTTTACCACACGAGCTATAAGCAAACCAAAAATGGCTTTCGCTACGGCTCCAGTGGGTTCCCTTAACCAAGCCACTGCCTATAAGTCCTCAGCTCATTCTTCAACAAAGTCATGCATAAAATTCTCTCTTTTCTTCTGGTGTTCACTGCTCTTCTTGTCTTGTAGAAAAAGAGCTAGAAGACAAGCCAGAGCTAATGAGGCAATATGTGATGAGCAAGCCAAGAGTGATGCCAGAACAAGTAAGAGCAGTAATTGAGAACACAGAATTGGATGCATTTTTATCATCTCCATTAAGATATAGGAATCCTTGGGAGCTTCTATGGGGAAACATAAGTAAAGGCAATGTTTGTGTATCAGGTGATGCACTCCACCCAATGACCCCCGATATTGGCCAAGGGGGTTGTTCTGCTTTGGAAGATGGTCCTGTTTTAGCAAGGTGTCTTGGTGAAGCCCTAATGGAAATCAAGCAAAAAAGTGGTATAGAAGCAAAAGAAGAATACAAGAAGATTGAAATGGGTTTGAAGAAGTATGCCAACGAGAGGAGATGGAGGAGCTTTGATCTCATTGCTACAGCTAATGTTGTGGGTTTTATACAGGAGAGTAATGGGAAAATCATTAGCTTCTCGAGGGAGAAATTTTTTGCCCCAATCATGGCTGGTTTGCTATTGAACAAGGCTGATTTCGATTGTGGGAAAATCCTTATTAATCCTTAGATGCTACCAACATGATTTTTGGTTAAATTTTTTGTATGTGCAAATTATTATATTTTGTAATAAAATGACCCTGCTCATAATAGACCTAATTAGATGTATATTCCTATATGTTATTAAACTTCGATTAAAAATGTGTTATTTATATTTTTATTATTGAATAATGTTTTTTTTAATATTATTGAATTTTGTTTCTAAATATTGTTTGAATTTTTTTAAAAAAATGGAAAGCAATATTAGTGGATAATCAATAATTATTGAATGATAATGGATATGCATGCATGTATTTTGTTATTTTACTTTATAATTAAGGAAAGGAGAACATGATATAATTATATATATATTAACAAACATAATTTTTGGACCCAAAAAAAAAAATATTAACATACATAATTGTGATTATGGATTTGAACGATCCAGTTACTTTTGAAAAGTGCTTCGATCCTTGCCGTGTTGTCTATACTTGGTATTAGGATATATAATATAGTATTCCTGCATGAATAATTTGGTGATAATATTTGAGTGATAATATATGCTGCTTTTTTTTTGTTTTTGTTTTTTTTTTTTTTTTTACAATAATCCGAATTTGAAGAAAAGAATATATGAAATAGAAAGAAAAAAAATAAAATCTTTACCCCCTTCATTAAGAATTCTGGCATGGTCATGTAAATCTCGATAAACAATTAAAAATTATTTGACAAAACGGTATGTTATATGAAAAAAGATTGCGATGTAATTTTAAAAAATTACAAAAATAAATAAACATATTAATTTGTTTTTTTCAAAGAAATATAATTTACAATGAGTAATATTGTGGCTACCAACTTATTACCAATTGTTCAAACATAATTACTATGGCAATGTTTTATCAGTTCTCATTAGATGCTGTTAAGAAGTGTCAAACTTAGTACAAATCTTGGAAATCTATGATAAAGTAAAATTGTTTGTGTTTAGGTAATTTTTAAAAAGTGGAAATTGAGAACCTTATAAACAAAATAAAAAAATAAAAAAACTTTTACCGCTTACAAAGTACAAAAATAGGGTGTAAACTCTAAAGTAAGTGGCTCCTCTTAAAAATGAGTCATTTTCAAATTTTCTAAAAAGAATAATTTTAAATATTTTATTTAAGATAAATTAATCCTCAATTAGAAAGAAAACACAGATTAATATAATTACATATAAGTCTTAAAAAAATAACAATTAATATAAATTGATTATAACTAATTCTCTTCACTATTAACCGTACGATATGATCAAAAAAGCCGGTAAATGAGTAAAAAAATGTTTATTAATTAGTAGTAGTTGAAATAATAAATTATTATTTTTTTGAAGAGAAAAAAATTACTGGAAAATATATTTGCATTTGCAATATATCTATATATATATAAATATATACATTTTTTTTTATCCTTTGGATTAGTTAATTATTATAATTCTATCCAACATATATATATATATATATACTAAATATATAAATATATACCTTCCTGCTCTTTGGATTAGTTAATTATTATAATTCTATCCAACATATATATATACTATTTTAAAAAATTACAATAATTAGAAAATTATTGTAATCCTCAGATGGTACAATAATGTTAATTTCAGTAATGAAAGTTTCAAGAATATAAGTAGATCTTTGAATATATATCATTAATAGCCTTTATCTCTCTTTATTCTCTAACAACAATGTTTCAGGAAATCTCCCAAGTGGAGCTAATAAGCCCCATAAATCTGGATATTTTGAATTTGTTGATAAATCTCATTTGGTTGGAAAAATCCCAGCAAGCAATGGCAACATGAAATGGCCAGAAACTCTTTGATCTATTTCTTTAGCATTTCAGAACCATTTGAATCTCTCATACAATAACTTATCCGGAAAAATCTCAACAACCAACCAATTACAGTCGCTTGAGGAACCTATAATATATTCCATGTTAAAAAATGTGATTGGCATGTGCTTGTCATTGTTGAAAAAGTGAAGCGTTTGCAAATTGAGAATATACACAGAAATTTGAAGAAACTTTTAACTAAAACTAATCTAGTATATCCACATATCTCATTTTAATTGTGTTAATATATTTTTGATCAAAACAGAAAAAATAAATAACCAAATAAGATTTTCAAACTTATGCAATGGAAACAAGAAACAAAATGTAAATTGCTATCAATAAAAAAAGTGCTCAATATTTAACATCCGATTAAGAGAATTAATGATCAAAGCAAAGTTTAATCATACAATTTGGCTTCCCAAAAATATAAATGTTTATTACAAGGAAAATCTTTCACAAATTCTAAATTTAATGCAGTGCTTCTATATATTAGTTAATACAAAATTTGTTTTGTCTGAACCCATGATTTTAATGATATGGATACGAGGAATATACCACCTGACCAGCTTTACTCATCCAAAAAGCCTTTTTTCCCTGCTATTTTATTTATCTGACATGCAATAAGAATATAGCAAATACATACTTCTAACCACAATTCTGGGGTCAATCTCATTGCAAACTTTACCACAACATTAAATGTGATAAACCAAGTAAGAATTTGGATTTTTTTTTTTTAAGTCTCTCTTTTCTATCTCCATACCTGTTTATTTTATTTAAAAATATTTAAAAAAAAACCAAGTAAAATAAATAAATAAATAAATAAATAAAATGAAATGAGATTCTATTGGTCAGACAAAAATGGGAAAAAAAAAATGGTGACAAAAGTTCTCCTTCCGATAAATCATTATCATTTGATCCCTCCAAATTCCTTATAAAACTAAAGAAGTCTTGTTAGCCCACTTCATAAATAACTTGATTGTTTTGTGGTTCATTTGACTCTGTAATAGAGTATTATTATTAATATTATTAATATTATTATTATTATTCTTGTTGTTGTTGTTGCTGCTGCTGCTGCAAAATCCATAGAAAAGCAAAGAAAAAGGATGGGCCTTGTGGATTGTTGATGGACTCGCATTCAATCTTTCCAATAAAGAGTCAATTGTTAGCCCACTTTATGCAAAACTTTTGAGAATGTCACAAACATCATCATTTAGTGTACTAAATTAATTGCTAATTATATATGTATTTGTTATTTGATTCGTTAACATATTAATATAACATAGATATAAATAAATTAATTATTAAAAAAATAAATATAATGAAATATAAATTAATAAAATAAAAATATATATACAGTTAATAAATAATTTGTAAATTAGGTGATGCTTTCATTATTATTTTTTAATCTGAATATGGCCAACACTTATTGTTTGGGTTTCTAGAGAACCAAATGAATAAACAGTTATTAAATGTATAAGATGTTCTTCTCGCCCATAATTTTTACATGTTTCGACTACACAATATATATATATATATATATATTTATATATATGTTATATTTTAATCAAAATGATAAATATATCTCCATAAAATTATATCTGAAAAATAGGATGAATTATATAATTCATTTTAAAAGAAAATAAACCATATGTGAAAAATAATATGAATTACATATCAATTTTGACATTTTGATACCTTTGCTTGTCTGATGTTGGATGTGTAAATTATGATGCATATGCACCATAGCACAGCTGTATAAATAAATAAATCAATAAATAAATAAATAAATAAATATATATATATATATATATTAAAAGGAAGAAGAAAGCCAGTGCAGCTCACTCCTATGTGTGACATGGAAAAATTTGCACATAACACAAATATAAAGCAATTTTTCTAAAAGTGTCCTTTCTTTGATGGTTTTGTATCTTACTTCTAGAATAATGTAGGGGAAAAAAATGAAAAAAAAAAACAAAATAAAACTTTTGAGTAATGTTGCTCACTAAAATCTTTTGGTTTGTTATTGATAATTTTTTTTTTTAAATATTGTTGTTTATTTTCTGTAATAAGATTTCGGTGTGTAATTTTTTCAACATTATGTGACATAGATGTCCATAACAGAATATATGTAATTACTTGGCTTTTGAATTAGATTTTCAATGTTGTTAAAGCATGATATGCAAAAGCAATAATTCTAAAACTAATCCACTTGTGGACTAACTATTGAACCTCAAAGAAAGAAAACAACATTTCATCTAAACAAAATTTGCAAATTTTTGAAGAGTGTCCTTTCTTTGATGGTTATGCATCTTATTTCTGAATAATGTAAGGGAAAAAGTATGAAAAAAAAAATTTTCAGTAATGTTGCTTACTAAAATCTTTTGGTTTTTTATTGTTAATTTTTTTTTTCTATAATAAAATTTCAGTGTCTAATTTTGTCAACATTACGTGACATAGATGTGCAGAACATAATATATATAGTTATTTGTCTTTTGAGCTAGATTTTCAACGTTGTCAAAGCGTGATATGCAAAAAGCAATAATGCTAAAATTAATCCACTTGTGGATTAACCATTGAACCTCAAAGAAAGAAAACAACATCTCACTTAATAGATACTTATTCAAAAGAAATACAAAACCCCAATTAATACTAAATCTTAAAACATAAAAACTTTCTTCCTGCCATTTTCCTTGAAGGTCCTCTGGAGCATCTCCAAGAAGTTATTTATTAGCCTTATACTCTTTAAAATAGAGAGCCAAGCATTTTTTTAATCCTCAAACAAGCTCTTTAAATTTAAAATTAAAATAAAGATTAAAGTGTCAATTTAGCTTTCCAAATATAGGTAAAAAATTGAAAAATTAAATTGTTTTTTCAAAGCTTTCATTTAAAAATAAATAAAAACATTTTTTTTTGTACATTATTTTTATATGCTCATTTATTATTTTACATTTTCATATACATTGCTATTATTATATGTTAATATAATGAGTACTGTTGGAATGATTTTATAAGTATAACTCTCTATTTTTGAGTTATCAGACAAATAAAACTCTTCATTTTGAAAGTTCTTTAATTGGTTATTTATAGTAGAAAATATGCTTTTTGAAATATAGGGTATTATTGGGAATACTCATAACTCTCTTGCTATGAAAATGTTATAAAGAGAGCCAAATCCATTTTCTATTTCAAATTTATATAATTTATTTTAGTGAAGTACAAGTTTCCATGCCAATATCATAATATTTGATAAGGAATTCAAGTAAAAAAAGAAAAAAAAAAAAGAAAAAAAAAAGATGGAATATAAAAGTGACAAAAAAAAATTATAAAAAATTATTTGTTGGACAATTTTTATTTGTTGGACAATTTACTATAAATAAATTATTCTCTATTCTTACCTGTATCAATTAAATTGATTTAAGTTTATAATTTTTGGATACATTATAGATACTTTATAGATTATGAAGCTTTTCTCGCCATGCTACAAATCTAGCATAAAAGTGATTTGAGTTTTGTCCTGTTTTAAGCTCAACCTTGTTTTCACAAAAATTCTCCTCTCTGTTTATTCTATTGTATGAAAAAAAATAAAAAATAAAAAAAATAGATAAGATATAACAAAATAAAAGGATATCCAATGCAGTATTGTTAGTTGGAAACAGTTAAAATGCAATATTTGCTCGTAAGACAAGAAAAATTAACAATAACTATATTAAGCTAGAACCAAAATCATAATATAATTTATATATATACAAGCTGGAGTTTTTTAATTTTTTTAATTTTTTTGTCCTCATCCTTCAAAAGGATATTCGATGCGCTTGCTGGAAATTGGGTTCATAGCTTCTATGTCTTGCTCGTACACCAGACGGACACCACACGATCTAATGTACTTCTTTGTAAATGTTTTACCATCCAAGTCTTTTGTTTGAAATGAAAACTTAAGCTGACTGAAGTTATTGTTTTGCCACTCTCCCTTTATTATATTAAGAGGCACATACAATAACCAAAGGTGATCCGCTGGGGAACCCACCGCTGAGACCACGTCACATTGATAGGTGTTTGTTAGTCCAAATCCACGGCCCACTTCCTGAATCAGTACAAAACACTCGAAAATTGGGCTTGGTATAAGAGCGCACCAACAAAAAAGAGCGAAACCCATCCACTTACTGTTACACCAATTCGGATCTAGTTGTAAATTTATGGAGGGCTCGAAACTTGTACGAGTGAACCAGGATGGAATTTCGTTTCCAGGAAGAAGAATGTTAAATCTTTCGCTGGGGCGATTCCGAAGGTGTGCTTTTAGTAGTGTAAATGCTGTCCTGTCGCTGCCTTGCCTTGTTGCCAATTTCAAGCATCCCATGCAAGTTGCAGAACACCCCAAGCTGCATTGCTCGTTCATTAATGGATCAAGAAACTTGTCCAGTGATACACAGTAACTAAGACCTACCCATTTTAGGCCAGGAGGAAGCTCTGGCCCCAACAATTCTAGATCTCTACAGTAGCTTAAA
Source organism: Ziziphus jujuba (assembly GCF_031755915.1). Taxonomy (NCBI): domain Eukaryota; kingdom Viridiplantae; phylum Streptophyta; class Magnoliopsida; order Rosales; family Rhamnaceae; genus Ziziphus; species Ziziphus jujuba. The sequence goes on from NC_083387.1 coordinate 22,400,785, forward strand.
TCAATAAACCTAAGCTTGGATAGTTTATTGAGACTGACAGGTAGGTGAGAAAAATCATTATTGCTAAGGTTTAAATATTCTAAAGAAACTAAGCAGCCAAAATTTTCAGGAAATGCTCCATTCCCAAGACCGCAGCTGACTAGTTCCAACTTTTTCAAAGAAAAAAGACCAGCCGATGATGAGAGACCTCTTCCAACAATGATATTCATCATATTGTTCCATTGTCGTCCTCCGCAACAAGATAGTGTTTTAAGGTTTTCAAGAAGTGCAATGGAAGATGGTAGATCTCTGTCTTCTACAGAAATGCCTCTCAAATTGAGCTCCTCTAAACTATTTAAAAGCCGCAAGTCCTCTGGTAAGTTGGTAAGGCTTACACAACCTTCAAGGTTTAGAACTTTGAGAGATTTCAGACTACCCATGCTTGTTGGAAGATTTTGTAGACGAATGCAAGCTTTCAGGTTCAAGATAGTAAGCCTTTCAAGAAGTGTGATGGATGGGTGAATCTCCGATAGATTTACACAAGCTACAAGAATCAACTTCTCTAGATTTGGAACCACCCCAAAGTCTTCAAACTTTCTTAAATTTGTTGAATAACTTATGTCGATGGTTTTCAAATTGTTTAAAGGCTGTTGTATTGAAAAGAGAAAAAAATTTAGTTATTTCGTCAGACAAAATATATATTTTCCAAAACAGATTAGCAAAGAACAAGAAAGAAATTCTAATGGTATTTACTTGATAGCGTTGTTCCAAACGTGTTTGCTCAACCACAACTTCAATTCAACAAGTCCACCTCGTTGGAAATTTGATGGCAAATATTTGGCAGGAAATTCATGCCACCTAAGGAATCGTAACTCTTTAGAAAGATGTTCAATATTCAGTGTTGGACCATCTCTCATTTCCAAGACAAGATTCTGAAGAATGAGCAATCTTAACTTCTTCATGTTTGAGAAGGCTTCAAAATCGCAAACCAGTTTCTTCGGTTCTAGAAAACAGCATACTATGGCTTCCACTTTTGTTCCCTAATAGTTAAGATTAAAACATACAAGTGAAACGTAATGTGTAAGAGGCTGTATACAATGTACAGCCAAATGCCGCATAAAAACTATATATATATATATATATATATAATTTATAAAAACACGTTGGTATTTCAAACATGCCAAATGAAAAGGATTTAAATGCATTTTGTTACTTCCTAATAATTACAAGCTTCAAAATCATCTATATATATTACTAATCCCAAAAATAAATAATAATAATGGTTAAAATGAACAAGGAGATAAAAATATGATAGCCTCAAAATAACAAAATATTGAATTTATAAAATTCAAATACCAAAAGTCATGATTTTAATTATGTGAGAAAACCTCTTACCGTGTTATGCTCTAAAACATGACATAAATCATCATAATTCCATATTCTACTGCATCTTCCTGGTTCATTGCGAGATTTTGCCCGAACAATTTCCTTTCCCATCTCTTGCAATAAGTCATGCATCCGAACTTTGTTATCATTGTCAACATGGAGGAGAGATTTATCAATAAGAACTCTTATCCCGATTTCTGGAAAGAAACCACAACTATCCATAATTTGAATAATATTGTCTTTTTCAAATCCATTGAAGAAACATGCAATATCTTGGAAAATACTTTTCTCTATTTCCTCAAGTCCATCAAAACTGATTTGAAGTACTTTCGTAATCTCCTTGTTTGGATACTCCTTCAGCCTATCCAAAGCACTTTCCCATTGATTTACACTTTTTCCACATAAAAAGGAACCTAGTACTTCTAAAGCTAGTGGAAGACCGTCAGCAAAAGCTATCACTTGTTTAGACAACTTCTCATATTGCTTTGAAGGATGAGTACTTTTGAAGGCTTTGTGAGAAAAAAGTCGAAGACCTTCGCTATAACTCAATTCCTCAACTCTATATATTCTACACTCTATATATGTACTTAGAAGCAGACTTTCGTCCCTAGTAGTTACAATTATTCTACTTCCAGAGCCAAACCAATTATTTTTCCCAGCTAATGCTTTTAGCTGGTCTAATTTGTCAACATCATCAAGGACAACAAGTACTTTCTTATGGCATAACTTACTTCTTATCATGTCCATTCCTTTATGAATATCCCTTACTTCTGTAGGCAAACCATTTAGAATATCTGAAAGGAGAAGATTTTGCAAATACACAAGACCATTTTCCTTCTTTTCACAAACTTCTCTAATATTTGTAAGGAAGCTGCAACCTTCAAATTGAGAAGACGTCCAATCATAATAAGCTTTGGCAAGAGTTGTCTTCCCAATTCCGCCCAACCCACAAATTCCAATAAAGTGAACATGATCCAATGATGAAGCACAAACACAAACATTTAGTTTCTCTAGTCGTGAATCCATACCAAAAAGGTCCTCTGAAATGTTTAACTGCGCAACACCAAGTTTATTTGATACCTTTGCGATAAAGTCTTGTATAAATTTTGCTTCATTCCTTAGAAATTCAAACATGAAAACCATAGTAAGTGAAGGTATAACATTACGTTTATAAATGTAATTTCTCTACTTAAATAAATTTGTATATTTGTACAAAATTTTGTATTTTGTTAATTATCTCCCACATTATAATGGGAGACATGCATGGTAATATGGAAAATGCTACCGGTCGGTTATCACTGCACCATATAAATTTTTGATTAAGGTAATTAACACTGTAATACTTGTCACCTTCTTAAGGACTTAAAACCGATTTATATGTTTACCCATGTATAGAAATAAAAATTCCATTTACAACAATAGATAAGGCCGAATTATCAATTAGTCAAACCATGTACTTGAAGTTTAGTTGGATTAATCGACTATATATATGTGTAAATACTATAAATATGTGAAAATATTTTTAGGAATTGAAATTCTTACAAAAGAAAAATTTAAATACAAAAAGATATATATGTTTAAATTTGTAATTTTTTTTTTAATGTTAATAAACATATATATATATGTGTGTGTGATAATTTCTGTTAATGCATCCCTTCACCTTTTCATATATATATATATATATATATGCATATGTATATGTATGTGTTTTCGTATATATATATATATATACTATTTAAAAAAATTACAATAATTAGAAAATTATTGTAATCCTCAGATGGTACACTAATGTTAATTTCAGTAATGAAAGTTTCAAGAATATAAGTAGATCTTTAAATATATATATATATATATATATATATCATTAATAGTCTTTACCTCTCTCTATTCTCTAACAACAACGTTTTAGGAAATCTCCAAAGTGGAGCTAACAAGCCTCATAAATCTGGATATTTTGAATTTGTTGATGAATCTCATTTGGTTGGAAAAATCCCAGCAAGCAATGGCAACATGAAATGGCCAGAAACTCTTTGATATATTTCTTTATCATTTCAGAACCATTTGAATCTCTCATACAGTAACTTATCCGGAAAAATCTCAACAACCAACCAATTTCAGTCACTTGAGGAACCTATAATATATTCCATGTTGAAAAAGTGATTGGCATGTGCTTGTCATTGTTGAAAAAGTGAAGCGTTTGCAACTTGAGAATATAGACAGAAATTTGAAGGAAATTTTAATTAAAACTAATCTAGTATATCCACATATCTCATTTTAATTGTGTTAATATATTTTTGATCAAAACAGAAAAAATAAATAACCAAATAAGATTTTCAAACTTATGCAACGGAAACAAGAAACAAAATGTAAATTGCTATCAATAAAAAAAGTGCTCAATATTTAACATCCGATTAAGAGAACTAATGATCAAAGTAAAGTGTAATCATACAATTTGGCTTCCCAAAAATATAAATGTTTATTACAAGGAAAATCTTTCACAAATTCTAAATTTAATGCAGTGCTTCTATATATTAGTTAACACAAAATTTGTTTTGTCTGAACCCATGATTTTAATGATATGGATACGAGGAATATACCACCTGACCAGTTTTACTCATCAAAAAAGCCTTTTTTTTTTTGCTATTCTATTTATCTGACATGCAATAAGAATATAGCAAATACATACTTCTAACCACAATTCTGGGGTCAAACTCATTGCAAACTTTTCCAAAACATTAAATGTGATAAACCAAGTAAGAATTTGGATTTTTTTTTCTTCTTCTTATTCTCTCTTTTCTATCTCCATATCTGTTTATTTTATTTAAAAATATTAAAAAATAAAATAAACCAAGTAAAATAAATAAATAAATAAATAAATAAAATGAAATGAGATTCTATTGGTCAGACAAAAATGGGAAAAAAAAATGGTGACAAAAGTTCTCCCTCCGATAAATCATTATCATTTGGTCCCTCCAAATTCCTCATAAAACTAAAGAAGTCTTGTTAGTCCCACTTCATAAATAACTTGATTGTTTTGTGGTTCGTTTGACTCTGTAATAAATTATTATTATTATTATTATTATTGTTGTTGGTGGTGCTGCAAAATCCATAGAAAAGCAAAGAAAAAGGATGGGCCTTGTGGATTGTTGATGGACTCTCATTCAATCTTTCCAATAAAGAGTCTATTGTTAGCCCACTTCATGAAGAACTTGGCCATTTTGTGGTCCATTTATTTAAATTTGATAATGTCACAAGCATCATCATTTAGTGTACTAAATTAATTGCTAATTATATATATATATATATAATTGTTATTTGATTCATTAACATATTAATATAACATAGATATAAATAAATCAACTATTAAAAAAATAAATATAAATAAATATAAATTAATAAAATAATAATATTATACATTTAATAAGGAACTTGTAAATTAGGTGATGCTTTTGTTATTATTTTTTAAATTCATTTTATTATAATTGTTATTATCATTAATATTATTATTATTATTATTTTTTAATCTGAATATGGCCAACACTTTTTTTTTTTCTTTTGGGTTAATGAAAATATGGCCAACACTTATTGTTTGGGTTACTAGAGAACCAAATGAATAAACAGTTATTAAATGTATAAGATGTTCTTCTCGCCCATAATTTTTACATGTTTCGACTACACAATATATATATATATATATATATATATGTTATATTTTAATCAAAAAGATAAATATCTCTCCATAAAATAATATCTGAAAAATAGGATGAATTATATAATCCATTTTAAAGGAAAATAAAACATATATGAAAAATAATATGAATTACATATCCATTTTGACATTTTGATACCTTTGCTTGTCTGATGTTGGATGTGTAAATTATGATGCATATGCACCATAGCACAGCTGTCTAAATAAATAAATAAATAAATAAATAAATATATATATATACATATATATATGTATATATTAAAAAGAAAGAAGAAAGCCAGGGCAGCCCACTCGTTGTGTGACATGGAAAAATTTGCACCTAACACAAATATAAAGCAATTTTTCTAAAAGTGTCCTTTCTTTGATGGTTCTGTATCTTACTTCTAGAATAATGTAGGGGAGAAAAATGAAAAAATAAAAATAAAAATAAAAAAAATAAAACATTTCCGTAATGTTGGTTACTGAAATCTTTTGGTTTGTTATTGATAATTTTTTTGTTTAAGATAATGTTGTTTATTTTATGTAATAAGATTTCGGTGTATAATTTTTTCAACATTATGTGATATAGATGTCCACAACAGAATATATGTAATTACTTGGCTTTTGAACTAGATTTTCAATGTTGTTAAAGCATGATATGCAAAAAGCAATAATTCTAAAACTAATCCACTTGTGGATTAACTATTGAAGCTCAAAGAAAGAAAACAACATTTCATCTAAACAAAATTTGCAATTTTTCGAAGAGTGTCCTTTCTTTGATGGTTACGTATCTTATTTCTGAATAATGTAAGTGAAAAAGTATGATTTTTTTTTTTCAGTAATGTTGCTTACTAAAATCTTTTGGTTTTTTATTGTTAATTTTTTCTAAAATAATGTTGTTTTTTTTTTTTTTCTATAATAAAATTTCAGTGTCTAATTTTGTCAACATTATGTGACATAGATGTGCAGAACATAATATATATAATTATTTGTCTTTTGAGCTAGATTTTCAACGTTGTCAAAGCGTGATATGCAAAAAGCAATAATGCTAAAATTAATCCACTTGTGGATTAACCATTGAACCTCAAAGAAAGAAAACGACATTTCATCTACTAGATACTTATTCAAAAGAAATACAAAACCCCATTAACACTAAATCTTTAAACATAAAAACTTTCTTCCTGCCATTTTCCTTGAAGGTCCTCTGGAGCATCTCCAAGAAGTTATTTATTAGCCTCATACTCTTTAAAATAGAGAGCCAAGCTAAAGTGTCAATTTAGCTTTCCAAATATAGGTAAAAAATTGAAAAATTAAAAAAAAATTTCAAAGCTTTCATTTAAAAATAAATAAAAACATTTTTTTTGGCACACTATTTTTATATGCTGATTTATTATTTTACATTTTCATATACATTGCTATTATTATATGTTAATATAAAGAGTGCTGTTGGAATGATTTTATAAGTATAACTCTCTATTTTTGAATTATCAGACAAATAAAACTCTTTTTTGAAAGTTCTTTAATCGGTTATTTATAGTAGAAAATATGCTTTTTGAAATATAGGGTATTATTGGGGATACTCATAACTCTCTTTCTATGAAAATGTTATAATGAGAGCCAACTCCATTTTCTATTTCAAATTTATATAATTTATTTTAGTGTAGTACAAGTTTCCATGCCAATATCATAATATTTGATAAGGAATTCAAGTAAAAAAAAAAAAAAAAAAAAAAAAAAGATGGAATATAAAAGTGACAAAAAAAAATTATAAAAAATTATTTGTTGGACAATTTTTATTTGTTGGACAATTTACTATAAAAAAAATTATTCTCTATTCTTACCTGTATCAATTAAATTGATTTAAGTTTATAATTTTTGGATACATTATAGATGCTTTATAGATTATGAAGCTGTTCTCGCCATGCTACAAATCTAGCATGAAAGTGATTGAGTTTTGTCCTGCTTTAAGCTCAACCTGTTTTCACAAAAATTCTCCTCTCTGTTTTTTCTATTGTATCAATATATATATATATATATTAGATAAGATAAAATAAATAAAAGGGCATCCAATGCAGTATTGTTAGTTGAAAACAGTTAAAATGCAATATTTGCACGTAAGACAAGAAAAATTAACAATAACTATATTAAGCTAGAACCAAAATCAAAATATAATTTATATATATATACAAGCTGGAGTTTTTTAATTTTTTTAATTTTTTTGTCCTCATCCTTCAAAAGGATATTCGATGCGGTTGCTGGAAATTGGGTTCATAGCTTCTATGTCTTGCTCGTACACCAGACGGACACCACACGATCTAATGTACTTCTCTGTAAGTGTTTCACCATCCAAGTCTTTTGTTTCAAATGAAAAGTTAAGCCGACTGGGGTTCTTCATTTGCCACTTTTCGCCCATGTAATTACGAGGCACATACAATAACCAAAGGTGATCCACTGGGAAACCCACCGCTGAGACCACGTCACGTCGATAAGTCTTCGGTCGTAGTCCAAATCCACGGCCCACTTCCTGAATCATTGCATAATAGTCGAAAATTGGGCTTGGTATAAAAGCGCATAAAAAAAAAGCGCAACCCATCCAGTTACTGTTGCACCAATTCGGATCTAATTGTAAATGTATGGAGGGCTCAAAACTTGTACGAGTGAACCAGGATGGAATTTCGTTACCAGGAAGAAGAATGTCAAATCTTTTGCTGGGGCGATTCTGAAGGTGTGCTTTGAGTAATGTAAATGCTGTCCTTTCGCTGCCCTGCCTTCTTGCCAATTTCAAGCATCCCACGCAAGTTGCAGAACACCCCAATCTGCATTGCTCCTTCATTAATGGATCAAGAAACATGCCCAGTGATACACAGTAACTAAGACCTACCCATTCTAGACCAGGAGGAAGCTCTGGCCCCAACAATTCTAGATCTCTACAGTAACTTAAGTCAATCTCCCTAAGCTTGGATAGTTTATTGAAACTGATAGGTAGGTGAGAAAAATCATTATTGCTGAGGTTTAAATGTTTTAAAGAAACTAAGCAGCCAAGATTTTCAGGAAATGCTCCATTCCCAAGACCGCAGCTGACTAGTTTCAACTTTTTCAAAGAAAAAAGACCAGCCGATGATGAGAGACCTTTTCCAACGATGATGTTCATCATATTGTTCCATTGTCGTCCTCCGCAACAAGATAGTGTTTTAAGGTTTTCAAGAAGTGCAATGGAAGATGGTAGATCTCTGTCTTCTACAGAAATGCCTCTCAAATTGAGCTCCTCTAAACTATTTAAAAGCCCCAAGTCCTCTGGTAAGTTGGTAAGGCTTACACAACCTTCAAGGTTTAGAACTTTGAGAGATTTCAGACTACCCATGCTTGTTGGAAGATTTTGTAGACGAATGCAAGCTTTCAGGTTCAAGATAATAAGCCTTTCAAGAAGTCTGATGGATGGGGGAATCTCCACTAGGTTTCTACAATCTTCAAGAATCAACTGCTCTAGATATGTAGCCATCCCCAAGTCCTCGGGTAAGTCGGTAAGGCTTACACAACCTTCAAGGTTTAGAACATTGAGAGATTTCAGACCACCTATGCTTGTTGGAAGATTTTGTAGACTATTGCAAGCTTTCAGGTTCAAGATAGTAAGCCTTTCAAGAAGTGTGATGGATGGGTGAATCTCCGATAGATTTACACAAGCTACAAGAATCAACTTCTCTAGATTTGGAACCACCCCAAAGTCTTCAAACTTTCTTAAATTTGTTGAATAACTTATGTCGATGGTTTTCAAATTGTTTAAAGGCTGTTGTATTGAAAAGAGAAAAAATTTAGTTATTTCATCAGACAAAATATATATTTTCCAAAACAGATTAGCAAAGAACAAGAAAGAAATTCTAATGGTATTTACCTTGATAGCGTTATTCCAAAGGTGTTTGCTCAACCACAACTTCAATTCAACAAGTCCACCTCGTTGGAAATTTGATGGCAAATATTTGGCAGGAAATTCATGCCACCTAAGGAATCGTAACTCTTTAGAAAGGTGTTCAATATTCAGTGTCTGACCATCTCTCATTTCCAAGACAAGATTCTGAAGAATGAGCAATCTTAACTTCTTCATGCTTGAGAAGGCTTCAAAATCGCAAACCAGTTTCTTCGGTTCTAGAAAACAGCATACTATGGCTTCCACTTTTGTTCCCTACTAGTTAAGATTAAAACATACAAGTGAAACGTAATGTGTAAAAGGCTGTATATAATGTGCAGCCAAATGCCGCATAAAAACTATATATATATAATTTATAAAAACACGTTGGTATTTCAAACATGCCAAATGAAAAGGATTTAAATGCATTTTGTTACTTCCTAATAATTACAAGCTTCAAAATCATCTAAATATATTACTAATCCCAAAAATAAATAATAATAATGGTTAAAATGAACAAGGAGATAAAAATATGATAGCCTCAAAATAACAACATACTGAATTTATAAAATGGAAATATTATGAAATACAAATACCAAAAGTCATGATTTTAATTATGTGAGAAAACCTCTTACCGTGTTATGCTTTAAAACATGACATAAATCATCATAATTCCATATTCTACTGCATCTTCCTGGTTCATTGCGAGATTTTGCCCGAACAATTTCCTTTCCCATCTCTTGCAATAAGTCATGCATACGAACTTTGTCATCATAGTCAACATGGAGGAGAGATTTATCAATAAGAACTCTTATCCCGATTTCTGGAAAGAAACCACAGCTATCCATAATTTGAATAATATTGTCTTTTTCAAATCCATTGAAGAAGCATGCAATATCAAGGAAAATACTTTTCTCTGTTTCCTCAAGTCCATCAAAACTGATTTGAAGTACTTTCATAATATCCTTGTTTGGATAATCCTTCAGCCTATCCAGAGCACTTTCCCATTGATTTACACTTTTTCCACATAAAAAGGAACCTAGTACTTCTAAAGCCAATGGAAGGCCATGAGCATAAGCTATCACATTTTCAGACAACTTCTCATATTCCTTTGAAGGATGAGTACTTTTGAAGGCTTTGTGAGAAAAAAGTCGAAGACCTTTGCTATAACTCAATTCCTGAACTCTATATATTCTACACTCTATATATGTACTTAGAAGCAAACTTTCGTCCCTAGTAGTTATAATTATTCTACTTCCAGAGCCAAACCAATTATTTTTCCCAGCTAATGCTTTTAGCTGGTCTAATTTGTCAACATCATCAAGGACAACAAGTACTTTCTTATGGCATAACTTACTTCTTATCATGTCCATTCCTTTATGAATATCCCTTACTTCTGTAGGCAAACCATTTAGAATATCTGAAAGGAGAAGATTTTGCAAATACACAAGACCATTTTCCTTCTTTTCACAAACTTCTCTAATATTTATAAGGAAGCTGCAACCTTCAAATTGAGAAGACATCCAATCATAATAAGCTTTGGCAAGAGTTGTCTTCCCAATTCCGCCCAACCCACAAATTCCAATAAAGTGAACATGATCCAATGATGAAGCACAAACACAAACATTTAGTTTCTCTAGTCGTGAATCCATACCAAAAAGGTCCTCTGAAATGTTTAACTGTGCAACACCAAGTTTATTTGATACCTTTGCGATAAAGTCTTGTATAAATTTTGCTTCATTCCTTAGAAATTCAAACATGAAAACCATAGTAAGTGAAAGTATAGCATTAAGTTTATAAATGTAATTTCTCTACTTAAATAAATTTGTATATTTGTACAAAATTTTGTATTTTGTTAATTATCTCTCATATTATAATGGGAGACTTGCACGGTGATATGGAAAATGCTACCGGTTGGTTATCACTGCACCATATAAATTTTTGATTAAGGTAATTAACACTGTAACACTTGTCACCTTCTTAAGGACTTAAAACCGATTTATATGTTTACCCATGTATGGAAATAAAAATTCCATTTACAACAATAGATAAGGCCGATTTATCAATTAGTCAAACCATGTACTTGAAGTTTAGTTGGATTAATCGACTATACATATGTGTAAATACTATATATATGTGAAAATATTTTTAGGAATTGAAATTCTTACAAAAGAAAAATATAAAGACAAAAAGATATATATGTTTAAATTTGTAATTTTTTTTTAATGTTAATAAACATATATATATGTGTGTGTGATAATTTCTGTTAATGCATCCCTTCACCTTTTCATATATATATATATATATATGCATATGTATATGTATATGCATATGTATATGTATGTATTTTCTTGTTTAGAAACTCAATCATAGATCAGAAAGGAAAAAGGGGAATACATAGATAAAAGAAGGACAAGTATATATATTGCCTACCCATCATGTAAAGCCCATCCAGCAAGACTGGCAACTTGTGTTAAAGCATTCCTCCATTTCTGCACCTTTTGACTAAAATCTTGTTCATATCTGTGGAATGATTTTCCAAAACTTCCAATCTGCTTCCGTACATGAGATGGATCCACATGGTAGAAAATTGGCAGAACAATCTGTTTAAAGGCCTCCCTGCATTCAAGAATCTTGACAAGCTCATCCAAACACCAACTCGAAGAAGCATAGTTTTCCGAGAGAACGATGACAGAACAGCGTGAATTTTCGATGGCTTTCAACAGTTCTGGGGAAATGGATTTGCCTCTCTCAAGTTTATCGTCGTCTAAGAAGGTGTAGATTCCTTTCTGACAAAGAGCAGAATAGAGATGACTTGTAAAATTGTTGCGGGTGTCTTCACCCCTAAAACTCAAAAACACATCATATTCTGTTCTACGAGAAGAAGAAGAGAACATTGAGTAAGATCTTTTCATACTTGCAAGTGGAAGAGATGATAAGAATATAGCTCAAAGGGTCTATATTATTATCAGAGAGCTCAGGCTTGTGCAGTAACCGGACTAACAAGAAGGAATGCAAATTAGTGACACCTACATATAAAATTAAGCTTAGATTTTCCCATAGAATTCCATTCCAGCTTTACGCGTTTTTAGGTTTTCTTTATCCGAGGGCTACACATTGTGTGGGAACCTTCCCGGAAACAAGGAAAAAATAATAAACAATAAACAAATGAGAAAGAAAGAAAGCGTGTTTGGTCCATTACTTCCTGGAAATTAGGTGCTCTGTTTTCCCGCCTTAAATAAATCAGCGAGGACCTCAGTGGGACCCTCATAGTAGGTTCGCCCAATTAGCTAGCTGCTTGACAATTAGCTTATGCCAACAAAATTGCACATTTTTTAAAATCCTCTGTTTTAGTCGCATAATTACCTCTCAACTGTATATAAAGTCTCCAAGTTACCTCAACTAATAAGACAACATGTACATTTTAAGGGTAAATTTTGTCTGCCTCTTTGACGTTTTAATCAAAACGCATTAACAAGAACTACAAAAAAGAGAATAGAGTGCAGTCCCAGAATTGCAGAAAAGATCATGGAAACTGATTTACCACTTAAGGACTTGGCCTCCTGCTTCCAGACTATTTGAGTGATATTTGTATCTCTGCCTCTCTATTGTGTTTTACTTCTACGGAGTCCTTTTATCATTTGAGACTCACTTCTGGGACAACTCTCTGTTGTGTATTGTTGCCGTATGGCTCGCAGGCAATTCATTACAGGCTGGCAAATAACAGTTTTTTTTTTGGGGAGAATCAATTAACCAGTCCAATTGAAAGGTTCTGATTATTTTAGAGCTACATTTGGGAGAATATTTTGTCTAATCAATCATAAATCATATAATCCGTAGAAATTTGAATAAAAACACCTTGAAGTTGAGTTTGGATAGCATTGGGTTTGGATTGTTTAATATGTATTCAAAAGCATATATTTCATCCGTTTTATAATACATTTCTAAGATTATTGTCACTTTGCATGAAAAAGTATTGTGGAATCTTGTATGGTTAGAATGTTATATTGAAAGTTTGAAACTATGTAGATCTTACCATTTGTAATGGCCCAACTACTGGGCTATTGGGTTAGGGCATACTCCATGGTCTGGGGTTCTACACAGGAAGTGCTACATATATGTTCAAGTGGGGATGTCGTAAGTGGGCTTTATGGTTTTGAGCCATTAGTTTCAAAAGAGATTCGGCTTCCTTGCCAGTGTTTGACTTGAAGGGCCAATATTGATTTAGAAGGCTTCAGAATTAATTAGTATATTTGGTATACTTGGTTGGCAAGTAAAGCATTGGAATTTGTGAAGAAAATACCCACAATTGGAAATGGGAGCACGGGCATAGTGGAGAAGTTTAGTGTCGGCTAAAGCAATCGACAATAGCAAGTATAAAAGGAAACTTTGGCTTCCATGCGTGATGAGCTACCCATGTGAGCTACACGGAAACTCTCGGGTGGGTGAGTGAGAGCAAGTTTTGGTAGAGTGGTAATGTGTGTGTGTGAGTGGTGTCCCAGTAGGAAGAGCCTATGGGGTTTGTATGTGGGCCCGATTCAGAAAGTTCTAGGTGGTCATAGTTCTACGCCTTGTATATGTATGTGTTCAAAGGGTCCCGTTGTGAGCGTTTGTACGAGTCTTCGAAAAGTAATTAAAATATAAGTGATTTTTCCTCCAACAGGACTTGAGTAGAAATTATTTTGCATTTGTTGATTGAGTTATCTATGAGGTTTAACTGTTCTAAAGAAAGTAAACAACAACAAAAATCTTCAAGATTGCTCCTTCCACTAGTTTATATTTGCTTACTTCCAATTTTCTCAAAGAATAAAAAAGAAATTTAGATGAGACCTTTGCCAACAATGAAGTTAATTATATTTTCTTGTGATCCTGAAAATCCTTCCAGAAAATATAGTACCTCAAGTTTTTTCAGAAATGCAATGGAAGATGGTACACAAGTGCCACCAAGATGAAGCTCTTCCAAACTATTTATATGCCCCAAGTCCTCAGCAAAGCTGCCTAGCCTTGTATAATAAGAAATAATAAGAACTTTGAGTGATCCCAAACCACTTATGCTTGGTGGAAGATTTTTTAAACAAATGCAATGCTTCAGGTTCAGTAAAGTAAGCCTTGTAAGAAGTGTGATGGATGGATGAACCTCCACTAGACCTTTACATTTCTTAAGAACCAGTTTCTCTCTATCTGGAACTACCTTGAAGTTTTTCAAACTTTCTAAAATTTTTTGAATCGGTCGTATGATTTTCAAATTGTTTAAAGGTTGTTACATCAAACAAGAGAAGATCTAATTATATCATTAGACAAACGATTTATCAAATATAAGATCAGGTTATAATGGTACCTTGATAAGGTTGTTCCATAGTTGTTTAATACTGCTTGACGTGGAAATTGCTAAGCAACCAAACTCTTCAGAAATTGCTCCGTCTCCAAGACTGCAACTACTTAGATCCAATTTTTCAAAAGAATAAAAGACAACCTGAGTTTAGACCTTTGTCAAGAATGGTACTGATTATATTTTTTCGCCGTTGTGATTGTGAAGATAGGATCTTAAGGTTTTCCAGTGGTACGATGGAAGATAGTAGTTATGTTACACTAGTGCTGCCGAGATGAAGCTCCTCCAAACTATCTAAATGTCCCAAGTCCTCCATTAAGTTGTGAAGCCTTTTACAATTAGAAAGTAGAAGAACTTGGAGAGAATTCAAACTTTTTATAATTGTTGGAAACTTTTCTAGACTATGGCAATGAACAGGTTCATTAGAGGGTAAATTTTATCTAGTTTTCCCTTTTGATATTTGGAAAAAACACATTAACAAGAATCTGCTGTCTCAGAATTACATAAAAGAATAGGAAAGGATCGTAATTTTACTGAATCGAGAATCAGTAAACAGAGATTTATTGATGTGGCATCCAGTTAGGTCGGAGAAACAGTTTCTAGCTAGTAATGGACAACTTTCATACACCTTCAGTATATATATATATATATATATTTTTTTTTTTTGGTTCAGCTACATATTTCTAACAAAGTAGGAGATGAATTTGGTTAAAATAAAAATTAAAAATTAAAAACAAAGGCAATACTTGCACACTACCAAGTGCTTTGTCCCCTCCTTTCGAGACTACGAATGCTCTATTGCTCTTAATCACTTTTAAGAACAGCATTCTATATACAACCTTACTGTAACACCCCGTCCCGAACCATGTCGGAAATTTTTGCACATTGACCAAGGTTGACTGTTGACCGTTGACCAAAGGGGTCAAAAGTTGACTTTTTGACCCGGTTGGAATTCTAGGTTGATTGAGGTACCGTTACGGAGTACACGTTGGCACGAGTTCGTAGACTGGTAGCACGTTGAAAACGGAGCTACGGTTTGAAAGTTATGAGCAAAACAAGTTGAGGTCCAAACTGTCCAAGGGGTGCCGGAGTTGACTTTTTGTTCATGCAAGGTTGAGTTTTGACTCATGCATGGTTGTGAAGTGCTCGTCGTTACGAGTCCGTAGACTAGCGGCACGTCCGATTTGGACATGTGGTTTGAGAGTTATGGACCTGTAGAGTTTTTCAAACACCGTATTATTTTAATATTATTTTTAAACGCGTAACGATGTGCCACGTGTGACTTAATGAAGGTGACCATGTGTCACCATATTGAGAAGCCACATGTCAACCATGTTTAAAATCAAATTATTTTTATTATTATTTTAATTAATAATATTATTATTTAATTATTTTTATTTTATTTTATTTTATTTTATTTTATTTTCTTTTTCTTTTTCTTTTTTCTTTTCTTTTTCCCCACGTGGGAAAAAAGGCCAGGGGGCTCGTCCTGTTCTTCTTCTTCCTCTTCTTCTTTCTTTCTTTCTTTCTTTCTTTCTCTCCCGACCGTCCCTCTCTCTCCCGTGTTTTTAAATTCTGGCCACCCATAGTCCTCACGCGCCGGCCAGTGACGAGCGGAGGGAGCTCAGCCGCCAATTTTCACGGTCACCAGCCGCCGGACGCGCGCCGATCGGGCCGGAGAAGCCGCCGGCCGGCAAAATTTCTCTCTCCTCTTTTCTTGTGTTTTCCGGCCAGCCCAGTCTGAATTAAACCTCCTCTCCCCCTATTTTGGGTCCTCTGAGATCAAATATGGCCTCCAATCTCAAAAATTCGAAGCGGTTTGCGAGATACGAGGAATTGAAAACCGGCCGAAACTTTCCGGCCACCTCCGGCGGAATTGGGGTCGATGGAGACCGGTAATGCGCTCCTCGTTCCACGAGCTTCGATTCGGTATATTATTCGCCTATTTTGGATAACGTTTGTGTTTGACCCATCGGGTACCGAGTATTATTTACCCGAATAAAATATTATTTTATTTGACTGTCTGTGAATTGTGTTCTAGGAGCACTGGTGAGTCGTGGAATTGATCCCATGGTGGATCATGGTTTAATTGCGTGCTCCAGGTGAGTGACCCACCTTCAAAAATTATTTTGGGCAATTAATTATGTTTAATTGGTATTTAAATTGGTATTTAATTTATGCTCATGTGGTACAATTTAGTTATGGTTTTATTGTGGTTTAATTTATTTATTATGCATGAGCAAAGTATGTTTCGGTATTAATTGTACGTGATTTTAAGTAATATTTTTTGGGCATAATTGGGTTAAATATTTTACGAAAATATTTGTTTAAATTTTATAAATTATGCCCGCGGTATTTTTATGGTTGCATCTCGTACTTCGAGGAAATTGTGGTTTGTTGGTTATCAATGTTTCGTACCGGTTTATTAAATAAAAATATGTGGGATGGTAAGTGTGATAATTTAATATATTTCCCACGGTAATTTTGAAAAACGGTACGGTTGGTTAATAATGATTATTTTTAGACGCACTCATACAGTATTGGTGTTCTGGTGTATGGACACGTGGTAGCGCACGGTTATTATGTGGTTTAGTGCGCGGTATTATTTCTCCCGTGGTTGCCATTGGACTGGGCAGGCAAGTTTGATATTGGCCACAGCCGCCCCTCCCTTGGCCGGGAGATGGTTTCAGCAGCGGTACTGTCAGGATGCCGAAGTGCCGTTGCAGGTTTCTCTCTTTAACCCCCCTGTCTCTTTAACCCCCCCGCCAGTCGGTGCTCGGGACGCTGGGTATCGGAGGGCATCATCAGTATATGGTGTGGTGCGTCGGTGTAAATTGCAAATAATGTTTTAAACCCCAAAGGTGTTCTAAAATTATTTATTATAATTTATTACAGTTTATTTATATTTGGGGTATTTATTTATTTATTTATTTATTTATTTATTTATTTGTTGTTTATTAAATTATTTGGTCCTTTGGTTTTCGGGAAGTACGAATATCGGGTTTTGTGAAAATGTTTTAAAAGGGGAACTTTTCCAACCGAGAGAATTGTAAGGGTTTTGAGAGAAATTATTATTTCTAATTAATTATTATCTATCTACGTTATTACTGTGATATTATATTGTACAGTAGATAGGGTTACTCACTGAGATAATTAGCATCTCACACTCTTAAATTCCGTTCCCCTAGGTCCAGGTTGGAGACGTTGATTGTCCGGGGCGAGCCCAACGTCTCAGTTCGTTGCCGAAGGTTCAAGAAGTATTTCTTCCCTTTTTCCTCTCGAACTTGTATTGCTTCTTTATCTGTCATTTTATAAATTCCACATTTATTTGTATAATGCTCTGTATACTGTATTGGACGTGTAGTTTTTCTTTATGCGCTGATTTACTGTTCTTTGAAGTGTTGAAATTTGTGGAACCAATTTGTAGTATTGTGGGAGGAATAAGGGGATGTTTTTAGAAGTGTGTTTTCAGTGCAGGTAATTTTTGGTTAGTTCTACCCTTAGGGGAGGTGCTGCCGGATTTTCCGTTGGAAGGTTCGGTGGTATTTCCCTGGGATCAGGGCTTGTCTAGGGTTCCGGGGAAGGAATTCTGGACGGGTCCTCACACTTACTGCTTTGTGATTAACATCTATCAGTATCCAAGCAAGGTTTCAATGGTTTAATTCTTAGTTTTACTCCTAGAACTGTTCACCACATGTGTTGTACATGAGTTTATGGTGCATTTTAGACTGAAATAATGTTAGGGACTAACGACAATATGGTTTGGCGAGTTTGAGAACTAAAATGCCAAAACAAAGTTTGGCGAGTTTGAGAAATAAAATGCCAAAAGTAAGTTGGTCCTATTTGGGAATGTTTTTTATTTTCAGTTTTCAAAATATTATTTTAAATGTAAAAAAATAGATGATTGTTTTATTTGTTTTATGAAAACAAAAAGTGTTTGGTCAGTGGTTTTTGAAAATAGTTTTTAAACTGAAAAACAGAAATTATCTTTTTAATGTTTTCTAAATTTTTCATTTATCTATACACCACTATCATTATATTTTAATTTAAAGGTTGTTGTTAGAATGATTTTATGCATATATTTATTTATTTTTTAGCGATAAAAAAAATATTTTTGAAATTTATTTAACATGTTTTTTATAACAGAGAAAAATATGCTATTTATAATAAAAAGTACTATTAGAGATGTTTTTAACTGTTTTTCTATAATATATAGGAAAAGAGTCATATCCATTTTCTATTTCAAATATTGGAACACAATTTAAACTTTCACCTTTTTATTCAGAGGCACATGTGTGTATCATTATGTATAATCAATTCTAAATATATTCAGTAGAAGTTTGATTTTTTTTTTTTTTGCTGAAAATATTAGTTATATTAACCAAAAAAGCAAGAAAATTGCTGTAAATTGGGACTGGTGGGATGCCACTCTCCCATAACACAAAATCACTAAAACTAGAAGGAAAAGCATCAAGATCAAAAGAGCCAGAGAGTGATTCCTTATAAGTACCAGGTACGAGCAAAACAAGCCACAAAATTAACCTCTCTTGGATCCAAACAAAGAAGATATCCATGAAACAAGAACTAGATTCATTAATACATTTCAAAATGCTTTCAGCAGCCCAATGAACTGAAACCTTTGTGGGATCAATCTACCTTTGCACAACAACTTTAGCATCACTTTCTCAACACATAAACTGCCACGCTCCTCCATTGCCATAAGAACAGTATGGAGAATGGCAAAAGCCTGTGCATCTTCTGGTTGGGGTAATTTGAATAAAAGTAATTTGAGGTTGAATTTGAATAGCATTGGGTTTATAATATGTAGTCAAAAGTATCTATTTCATCTGTTTCGTCTCATCTTCTCATCAAGTTGAATATACTTGCAATCAAAACAATATGTTAAAAAACGAAGGTTTCAGCATAATTAATTGAACGGTTTTCCAAAATATTTAAAGCCTTTGTTGGCAATTTTTCCAAAATATTTGCACAAACACATGGCTTTCATATTCCCCCATAGTTAGGTGGACTTTTGTGATACATATTTTGGATATGGTATTGAGATCGTTATTTTGGCTTCCTTGCACTGTTTGACTTTGGTAGAAATTGTTTTGCAATGGTTGATTTTTTATTTTTCTCTGTTGGGAAAACCGGGTTTACCGATTTTGTTTTTATTTTATATTAGTAATATCCTTATGTTTCTTTCATATTAACTGGTGATCTAGTTTTCATTTTTTAACTTTTTGTAATTGTGTGGATTGGTACATAAAAAGTGGAGGGTTTGGGCAAATCAAACTCATAATTATGTGATGTTTCAGAATTGCTTTGCAAAACTGTCAGCGGAGATGAGAATGATTTTGAGGTACTTGAAATGTTACTCGAGGCTTTAAGGTTTCCTCCTCATTGTTCTGCTAGCTCAAAGCATCATTATGAAATTATTGGTTGTAATTTTGGAAGCTTACTTTTATTGAACAAATTACCTAACGGTGTGTGCTTTTCATTGATTTTAATCTGTCTGCTTAGTTGCATGTCTGACTTGGAGGACAAGAAATCAATACTTGTATGTTTATGAAATCGTTAAAGCAGTCATTTGTGCTTTACTCACTAGCAAAATGTTTTTAAGTTTGTCCATTTAGAGTTAAATCTGGAATTTATGGATTGGTTGAAAATGAATATGCTGGTAGTTTTGCAATCAACTTGGAGTGGTACCATTAGACTCTTTAGTGTTTACTAAGTGGACTCTTCTTTCCTATGATCTTTCACCTTTCCCTTTAATTCTTTTGGGTTTTTCTCTATTATTGTCTACTTGGCGATTTCATTCTCACTTACTTTTCTCATTTGGCAATGGAAATTTGACTTAGGTAATATAGAAAGTCCATGTTGGATTGAGAAATGTTATATTGACAAATGATCCAAGATACAGGGCAGTTTTGTAAGTGTGCTTTTTTTTTATGGTTCAACAGCTTATTTCTGGAGTGGAGACAATCTTGATGTGAAGAAAGATTTCAGTCATTATACGGCTTATTATTTTGCAAACTAATCCACTTATGAAACTAAAAAAAAAAAAATCTCAACAAAAACATCATGGATACTTATTCAAAAGAAGTACAAAGCTATGTTGAAATTAAATCTTAAAAGATTACAAATTTCTTCATGCCATTTGTTGAGAAATATTTGATATAATGTGACCAAACTCTCATATTATGTACCAAACAATGTTGGTTCTTGTTTGTACAGTTATTTTGTTCTGGACTGGACTTTTTTTAAAAGTATGATAAACCATTCCATGATATGCCAACAACTGTCTTTTTCATTATTCTACCAAAAAAAACAATATATATATATATATATATCTTTTTTTATTAGGCTAGAAATTTGAACATGTATAATTAATCAAGAATAATATATTCACTAGAGGTCTGAACAAATATAATAAATTATTATTATTATTATTATTGTTATTATTATTATTGTTGTTGTTGTTGGTGCTGCAAAATCCATAGAAAAGAAAAGAAAAAGGATGGGACTTGTGGATTGTTGATGGACTCTCATTCAATCTTTCCAATAAAGAGTCTATTGTTAGCCCACTTCATGAAGAACTTGGCCATTTTGTGGTCCATTTATTTAAATTTGAGAATGTCACAAGCATCATCAATTAGTGTGCTAAATTAATTGCTAATTATATATATATAATTGTTATTTGATTCATTAACATATTAATATAACATAGATATAAATAAATCAACTATTAAAAAAATAAATATAATTAAATATAAATTAATAAAATAATAATCTTATACAGTTAATAAGGAACTTGTAAATTAGGTGATGCCTTCATTATTATTCTTTAAATTCATTTTATTATAATTGTTATTATCATTAATATTATTATTATTATTTTTTAATCTGAATATGGCCAACACATTTTTTTTTTTTTGGGTTAATGAAAATATGGCCAACACTTATTGTTTGGGTTACTAGAGAACCAAATGAATAAACAGTTATTAAATGTATAAGATGTTCTTCTCGCCCATAATTTTTACATGTTTCGACTACACAATATATATATGTATATATATATGTTATATTTTAATCAAAAAGATAAATATATCTCCATAAAATAATATCAGAAAAATAGGATGAATTATATAATCCATTTTAAAGGAAAATAAACCATATGTGAAAAATAATATGAATTACATATCCATTTTGACATTTTGATACCTTTGCTTGTTTGATGTTGGATGTGTAAATTATGATGCATATGCACCATAGCATAGCTGTATAAATAAATAAATAAATAAATATATATATATATATATATTAAAAGGAAGAAGAAAGCCAGGGCAGCTCACTCCTATGTGTGACATGGAAAAATTTGCACATAACACAAATATAAAGCAATTTTTCTAAAAGTGTCCTTTCTTTGATAGTTTTGTATCTTACTTCTAGAATAATGTAGGGGAAAAAAAATAAATAAATAAAACATTTCAGTAATGTTGCTCACTGAAATCTTTTGGTTTGTTATTGATAATTTTTTTTGTTTTAAAATAATATTGTTTATTTTCTGTAATAAAATTTCGGTGTGTAATTTTTTCAACATTATGTGACATAAATGTCCACAACAGAATATATGTAATTACTTGGCTTTTGAACTAGATTTTCAATGTTGTTAAAGCATGATATGCAAAAAGCAATAATTCTAAAACTAATCCACTTGTGGATTAACTATTGAAGCTCAAGGAAAGAAAACAACATTTCATCTAAACAAAATTTGCAATTTTTCGAAGAGTGTCCTTTCTTTGATGGTTATGCATCTTATTTCTGAATAATGTAAGGGAAAAAGTATGAAAAAGAAAAATTTCAGTAATGTTGCTTACTAAAATCTTTTGGTTTGTTATTGTTAATTTTTTTCTAAAGTAAATGTTGTTTTTTTTTTTAATTTTTTTTTTAATCTATAATAAAATTTCAGTGTCTAATTTTGTCAGCATTATGTGACATAGATGTGCAGAACAGAATATATATAATTATTTGTCTTTTGAACTAGATTTTCAACGTTGTCAAAGCGTGGTATGCAGAAAGCAATAATGCTAAAATTAATCCACTTGTGGATTAACCATTGAACCTAAAAGAAAGAAAACAACATTTCATCTAATAGATACTTATTCAAAAGAAATACAAAACCCCAGTTAACAATAAATCTTAAAACATAAAAACTTTCTTCCGGCCATTTTCCTTGAAGGTCCTCTGCAACATCTCCAAGAAGTTATTTATTAGCCTCATACCCTTTAAAATAGAAAGCCAAGCATTTTTTTAATCCTTGAACAAGCTCTTTAAATTTAAAATTAAAATAAAGATTAAAGTGTCAATTTAGCTTTCCAAATATAGGTAAAAAATTGAAAAATTAAATTGTTTTTTCAAAGCTTTCATTTAAAAATAAATAAAAATATATATTTTTTTTGCACACTATTTGTAACACCCTGTCCCAAATCACATTGGAATTCGTGCACGTTGACCGAGGTTGACCGTTGACCGAGTGGGTCAAAAGTTGACTTTTTGTTCCAGTTGAAATGTTTAGTTGACTAGGGTACCGTGGCGAAGTGCATGATGCCCCGAGTTCGTAGACTAGTAGCACGTCGAAAACGGAGCTACGGTTTGAAAGTTATGGGCAAAACAAGTCGAGGTACAAACTGTCCAAAAGGTGCCGGGAGTTAACTTTTTATTGTTGTGTAATTTTGTTTTGACTTTTGTATGGTTGTAAAGTACTCATCGATACGAGTTCATAGACTAGCGGCACGCTTAAATTGGACGTCTGGTTAAAAAGTTATGGATGTGTGAAGTTCGCCGGATACCGTAATATTTTATTATATCTGGCTTAAGTGCATAGTAATGCCATGTGTCATCACCTGATTAGTCCATTTGGGTGAACACTGTCACCCACGGTGGCTTTTATTTGGCAAAAACGCCGAGGAGGAGAGAGAAAGAGAGAGAGGAGAGAGAGAGAGAAAGAGAGAGAGAAACGACCGGCCGCCGGAAATCGTCCAATTTTCTGGCCAATCCTTGCTACACGCGCCGGCCAGATGGGAGCGCCTTCCCATTTTCGGCCGAACCCCGAAACCTCACGACCGTCAGTCGCTGGACGCGCCCAGACCGAGCCGGCAAAGCTCGGCGGCGATTTTTCCCCTCCACTGCTGGCCACCGCCGTTGACCCTTTTTCGGCCACTTTCAAGCAACACGCGCCTGACCGGTCCCTCACCCGTGGCAATTCCGGCCTACCCACCAAATTTCATGGCCACGGGACCTCCGACGCGCCGGGATCGGAGCATTTTCCGGCGAGGCGCTGAAAATCTTCAAACCTCGATCTCTTCGCCATCTGGCCTCCGTTTGCCTCACCGCCGGTCCTGTTGGAATCCTCTTCTCTCGATCTACAAAACCCCCAAAAATCTCAGCCAACGGCCACCGCACGTGCTATCGCGGGTGACGGTTGCCGGTGACCGCGGCGGCTCACCGGAAGTCACTGTTCCGGCGAGTACCCAGTTGCACCGCCGGTCCCTGCCCACTAATTCCGACCTCCTGAATCCAAATCCGGTGTCTTTTTCCTCCAATTCGCGACGGTTTGGGAGAATTGAGGAGTCAAATCCCGAAAGCTTTTCGGCGAGATTCCGACCACCTTAGGTCCGATCTCCGGAAAGTAAGACCGAATCCGTGATTCTCATCACTCAAACTTCGATTCAGTATATTACTCGTAATTTTTAGTTGTCGTTTGTGTTCGCTCCTCGGGTACCTATTTGGGAATTACCCGATTAAAATATTAATACATTTGGTTGGTGTACTGTGGCTGTTTTAGGTGCGCGTGCGAGTAGTGGAGTTGATCCTGCGGAGGATCTTAGCTGATATACGCGCTTAAGGTGAGTGACCCACCTTTAAAAAATATTTTGGGGCAATTAATTATGTTTAATTGGTGTTTAATTGATATTTGAATTATGCTCATGTGGTGCAATTTAATTATGATTTTATTGTGATTTAATTTATTTATTATGCATGAGCATGGTATATTTCAGTAATAATCGTACGTGGTTTTAATATTATTTTTCGGGCATAATTGGTTTAAATATTTTAAGGAAAATATTTGTTTAAATTGGAAGTTTAATTTTTTATAGTTATGCCCGTGGTATATTGTTTGTTGAACCTCGTATTACAAGGAAAATTATTGTTTTTCTGTTATCGATGTTTTCGTACCGGGTTGTTAAATGAAAATATATGGGATGGTAAATGTGCAAATTGGTATATTTCCCACGGTAATTTTGGAAAGAACGGTACGGTTATAATTTATTTAATAATTATTTTAGACGCATTCATACAGTATTGGTGTTCTGGTGTATATGTGTGGTTTAGTGCGCAAGTATTATGTCTACCGTGAGTTGCCTTTGGACCGTGGGCAGGCAAGTTTGATATTGGCCACAGCCGCCCCCCTCCTTGACCGGGATGACGGTTTCAGCAGCGGTATTGTCGGGACGCCGAAGTGCCGTTTGCAAGTTTCTCTCTTTAACCCCCTAATCAGTCGGTGCTCGGGACGCTGGGTATCGGAGGGCATCACCGGTATATGGTGTGGTGTGTCAAGTGTAAATTTTCAAATAAAATTTCAAATCCCAAAAGTGTTCAAAAGTTATTTATTATAATTTATTACATTTTATTTATATTTGGGGTATTTATTTATTTATTGTTTATTAAGTTGTTTGATCACTTGGTTTTCGGGAAATATGAATATCGGGTTTTGTGAAAATGTTTTAAAAAGGGAACATTTCCAACGGAGTGATTAGTGAGAGTTTTGAGAGAAATTATTATTTTCAACTGTTATTATTTATTTACCATTTAATCGTCGGTATTAATTAAATTTCCTTATTTGTTATATTATTATTATTATTATTAAAAATGTTCAGTAGCTAGGGTCACTCACTGAGATGATTAGCATCTCACGTTTTCAAGTTCCGTTCCCTTAGGTGCAAGGGGTGGTAGGCATTCTTCCGGAGTGAACCAAATCTCTGCCGCTATCGTGTTTCGAGAAGTACTTTTGTACTCGTTCATTTCAGTTGTACTATTTCTTTCATCTTTGTTATATTTTCTATTAAATAGCACTTCATGAAGCTCTGTATACTATTCTGGACACTTATGTTTATTTATGCACTGGATTACTGTTTCTCCTGTGAAGTGCTGTAAAATTGTGGAATCAACTTGTAGTATGTGGGAGGAATAAGGGGATGATCATAGAAGTGTGTTTTCAGTGCAGGTAATTTTTGGTAAGTCCTACCCTTAGGGGAGGTACTGCCGGATTTTCCGTTGGAAGGTTCGGTGGTATTTCCCTAGGATCAGGGCTTGTTTAGGGTTCCGGGGAGGAATTCTAGACGGGTCCTAACACTATTTTTATATGCTCATTTATTATTTTACATTTTCATATGCATTGCTATTATTATATGTTAATATAAAGAGTGCTATTGGAATGATTTTATAAGTATAACTCTCTATTTTTGAATTGTTAGACAAATAAAACTCTTCATTTTAAAAGTTCTTTAATCGGTTATTTATAGTAGAAAATATGCTTTTTAAAATATAGGGTATTATTGGGGATACTCATAACTCTCTTTCTATGAAAATGTTGTAAAGAGAGCCATCTCCATTTTCTATTTCAAATTTATATAATTGATTTTAGTGTAGTACAAGTTTCCATGCCAATATCATAATATTTGATAAGGAATTCAAGTAAAAAAAAGAAAAAAAAAAAGATGGAATATAAAAGTGACAAAAAAAAATTATAAAAAATTATTTGTTGGACAATTTTTATTTGTTGGACAATTTACTATAAAAAAATTATTCTCTATTCTTACCTGTATCAATTAAATTGATTTAAGTTTATAATTTTTGGATACATTATAGATACTTTATAGATTATGAAGCTGTTCTCGCCATGGTACAAATCTGGCATAAAAGTGCTTGAGTTTTGTCCTGCTTTAAGCTCAACCCTGCTTTCAAAACAATTCTCCTCTCTGTTTAATCTATTGTATCAAAAAATAAAAAAAAAATAAAAATAATAGATAAGATAAAATAAAATAAAAGGGCATCCAATGCAGTATTGTTAGTTGGGAACAGGTAAAATGCTATATTTGCTCGTAAGACAAGAAAAATTAACAATAACTATATTAAGCTAGAACCAAAATCAAAATATATATTTTATATATATACAAGCTGGAGTTTTTTAATTTTTTTAATTTTTTTGTCCTCATACTTCAAAAGGATATTCGATGCGGTTGCTGGAAATTGGGTTCATAGCTTCTATGTCTTTCTCGTACACCAGACGGACACCACACGATCTAATGTACTTCTCTGGAAATGTTTCACCATCCAAGTCTTTTGTTGTAAATGAAAACTCAAGCTGACTGAAGTTATTGTTTTGCCACACTGCCTTGATGTCATTACGAGGCACATACAATATCCAAAGGTGATCCGCTGGGGAACCCACCGCTGAGACCAGGTCTCATTGATAATTGTTTCTTATTCCAAATCCATCGCCCACTTCCTGAATCTCTACATGACAGCAGAAAATTGGGCTTGGTATAAGAGCGCATAAAAAAAGAGCGAAACCCATCCACTTACAGTTACACCAATTCGGATCTAGTTGTAAATTTATGGAGGGCTTGAAACTTGTACGAGTGAACCAGGATGGAATTTCGTTTCCAGGAAGAAGAATGTCAAATCTTTCGCTGGGGAGATTTTGAAGGTGTGCTTTTAGTAATGTAAATGTTGTCCTTTCGCTGCCTTGCCTTCTTGCCAATTTCAAGCATCCCACGCAGGTTGCAGAACACGCCAAGCTGCATTGCTCCTTCATTGATGGATCAAGAAACTTGTCCAGTGATACACAGTAACTAAGACCTACCCATTCTAGACCAGGAGGAAGCTCTGGCCCCAACAATTCTAGATCTCTACAGAAACTTAAATCAATATCCCTAAGCTTGGATAGTTTATTGAAACTGATAGGTAGGTGAGAAAAATCATTATTGCTGAGGTTTAAATATTCTAAAGAAATTAAGCAGCCAAAATTTTCAGGAAATGTCCCAAGACCGCAGCTGACTAGTTCCAACTTTTTCAAAGAAAAAAGACCAGCCGATGATGAGAGACCTCTTCCAACAATGATATTCATCATATTGTTCCATTGTCGTCCTCTGCAACAAGATAGTGTTTTAAGGTTTTCAAGAAGTGCAATGGAAGATGGTAGATCTCTGTCTTCTATAGAAATGCCTCTCAAATTGAGCTCCTCTAAACTATTTAAAAGCCCCAAGTCCTCTGGTAAGTTGGTAAGGCTTACACAACCTTTAAGGTTTAAAACTTTGAGAGATTTTAGACTACCCATGCTTGTTGGAAGATTTTGTAGACGAATGCAAGCTTTCAGGTTCAAGATAATAAGCCTTTCAAGAAGTCTGATGGATGGGGGAATCTCCACTAGGTTTCTACAATCTTCAAGAATCAACTGCTCTAGATATGTAGCCATCCCCAAGTCCTCGGGTAAGTCGGTAAGGCTTACACAACCTTCAAGGTTTAGAACATTGAGAGATTTCAGACCACCTATGCTTGTTGGAAGATTTTGTAGACTATTGCAAGCTTTCAGGTTCAAGATAGCAAGCCTTTCAAGAAGTGTGATGGATGGGTGAATCTCTGATAGTTTTACACAAGCTACAAGAATCAACTTCTCTAGATTTGGAACCACCCCAAAGTCTTCAAACTTTCTTAAATTTGTTGAATAACTTATGTCAATGGTTTTCAAATTGTTTAAAGGCTGTTGTATTGAAAAGAGAAAAAAATTTAGATATTTCGTCAGACAAAATATATATTTTCCATAACAGATTAGCAAAGAACAAGAAATTCTGATTGTATTTACCTTGATAGCGGTTTTCCAAAGGTGTTTGCTCAACCACAACTTCAATTCAACAAGTCCACCTCGTTGGAAATTTGATGGCAAATATTTGGCAGGAAATTCATGCCACCTAAGGAATCGTAACTCTTTAGAAAGATGTTCAATATTCAGTGTCTGACCATCTCTCATTTCCAAGACAAGATTCTGAAGAATGAGCAATCTTAACTTCTTCATGTTTGAGAAGGCTTCAAAATCGCAAACCAATTTCTTCGGTTCTAGAAAACAGCATACTATGGCTTCCACTTTTGTTCCCTAATAGTTAAGATTAAAACATACAAGTGAAACATAATGTGTAAGAGGATGTATATAATGTACAGCCGAATGCCGCATAAAAACTGTATATATATAATTTATAAAAACACGTTGGTATTTCAAACATGCCAAATGAAAAGGATTTAAATGCATTTTGTTACTTCCTTGTAATTACAACCTTCAAAATCATCTAAATATATTACTGTTGCCAAAAATAAATAGTAATAATCGTTAAAATGAACAAGGAGATAAAAATATAATAGCCTCAAAATTACAACATACTGAATTTATAAAATTGAAATATTATGAAATACGAATGCCAAAACTCATGGTTTTAATTATGTGAGAAGCCTCTTATCGTGTTTTTCTCTAGAACATGACATAAATCATCATAATCCCATATTCTACAGCGGATTCCTGGTTCATGGCGAGATTTTCCCCTTACAATTTCCCTTCCCATCGCTTGCAATAAGTCATGCATCCGAACTTTGTCATAATTGTCAACATGTAGGAGAGATTTATCAATAAGAACTCTTATCCCGATTTCTGGAAAGAAACCACAACTATCCATAATTTGAATAATATTGTCTTTTTCAAATCCATTGAAGAAGCATGTAATATCTAGGAAAATACTTTTCTCTATTTCCTCAAGTCCATCAAAACTGATTTGAAGTACTTTCGTAATCTCCTTGTTTGGATACTCCTTCAGCCTATCCAAAGCACTTTCCCATTGATTTACACTTTTTCCACATAAAAAGGAACCTAGTACTTCTAAAGCTAGTGGAAGACCGTCAGCATAAGCTATCACTTGTTTAGACAACTTCTCATATTGCTTTGAAGGATGAGTACTTTTGAAGGCTTTGTGAGAAAAAAGTCGAAGACCTTCGCTATAACTCAATTCCTCAACTCTATATATTCTACACTCTATATATGTACTTAGAAGCAAACTTTCGTCCCTAGTAGTTACAATTATTCTACTTCCAGAGCCAAACCAATTATTTTTCCCAGCTAATGCTTTTAGCTGGTCTAATTTGTCAACATCATCAAGGACAACAAGTACTTTCTTATGGCATAACTTACTTCTTATCATGTCCATTCCTTTATGAATATCCCTTATTTCTGTAGGCAAACCATTTAGAATATCTGAAAGGAGAAGATTTTGCAAATACACAAGACCATTTTCCTTCTTTTCACAAACTTCTCTAATATTTGTAAGGAAGCTGCAACCTTCAAATTGAGAAGACATCCAATCATAATAAGCTTTGGCAAGAGTTGTCTTCCCAATTCCTCCCAACCCACAAATTCCAATAAAGTGAACATTATCCAATGATGAAGTACAAACACAAACATTTAGTTTCTCTAGTCGTGAATCCATACCAAAAAGGTCCTCTGAAATGTTTAACTGTGCAACACCAAGTTTGTTTGATACCTTTGCGATAAAGTCTTGCATAAATTTTGCTTCATTCCTTAGAAATTCAAACATGAAAACCATAGTAAGAGAAGGTATAACATTACGTTTATAAATGTAATTTCTCTACTTAAATAAATTTGTATATTTGTACAAAATTTTGTATTTTGTTAATTATCTCTCACATTATAATGGGAGACATGCACGGTAATATGGAGAATGCTACCGGTCCGTTATCACTGCACCATATAAATTTTTGATTTAGGTAATTAACACTGTAACACTCGTTAGCTTCTTAAGGACTTAAAACCGATTTATATGTTTACCCATGTATAGAAATAAAAATTCCATTTACAACAATAGCTAAGGCCAAGTATATATATTGCCTACCCATCATGTAAAGCCCATCCAGCAAGACTGGCAACTTGTGTTAAAGCATTCCTCCATTTCTGCACCTTTTGACTAAAATCTTGTTCATATCTGTGGAATGGTTCTCCAAAACTTCCAATCTGCTTCTGTACATGAGATGGATCCACATGGTAGAAAATTGGCAGAACAATCTGTTTATAGGCTTCCCTGCAATCAAGAATCTTGACAAGTTCATCCAAACACCAACTCGAAGAAGCATAGTTTTCCGAGAGAATAATGACCGAACAGCGTGAATTTTCGATGGCTTTCAACAGTTCTGGGGAAATGGATTTGCCTCTCTCAAGTTTATCGTCGTCTAAGAAGGTGTAGATTCCTTTCTGACAAAGAGCAGAATAGAGATGACTTGTAAAATTGTTGCGGGTGTCTTCACCCCTAAAACTCAAAAACACATCATATTCTGTTCTACGAGAAGAAGAAGAAGAAGAGAACATTGAGTAAGATCTTTTCATAGTTGCAAGTGGAAGAGATGATAAGAATATAGCTCAAAGGGCCTGTATAATTATCACAAAGGTCAGATTTGTGCAGTAACAGGACTAAGAAGAAGGAATGCCAATCAGTAACACCTACATATAAAAATGAAGCTCAGATCTACCCATAGAATTGCATTCCAGCTTTACGCGTTTTTAGGTTTACTTTATCCAAGGTCTACACATTGTGTGGGAACCTTCCAGGAAAAAATAGGAACAAATGAAATAGTAAGAAAGCGTGTTTGGTCCATTACTTCCTGGAAATTAGGTACTCTGTTTTCCTTTTCCCGCCTTCAATAAATCAGCGTAGACCCCAGTGGGAAACCCCATGGCAGGTTCGACCAATTAGCTAGCTGCTTGACAAGTTCTTGTTTGGTCTGACTTGATTCTATATAATTATTATTTGCAAAACCTATTGGCTTATGCCAACAAAATTGTACATTTTTTAAAATCCTCTGTTTTAGTTACATAATTACCTCCCAACTGTGTATATAAAGTCTCCAAGTTACCTCAACTAATAAGACAACATGTACATTTTAAGGGTAAATTTTTTCTGCCTCTTTGACTTTTTGATCAAAACACATTAACAAGAACTACAAAAAGAGAATAGAGTGCAGTCCCAGAATTACAGAAAAGATCATGGAAAATGATTTATCACTTATGGATAGACCTGGCAATTTGGATCATGACACGGCGATACGACTCGAAAACGACACGAAATAAATGGGTTTGGGTTTATTATAAATGGGTTCGGGTCATAATCGGGTCAACCCGTTTAACACGATTATTAATCGTGTCATTTTCGGGTTGACCTGTTTAACTCGAAATTGACCCGTTACGACCCATTTATTAATCGTGTCATTTTCGGGTTGACCTGTTTAACACGATTATATACCTATTACAACCCATTTAAATTTAATTTTAAATTAATATTTTATCACTAATATAATATTTAATAACTAAAAAATATTATAAATTAAAAATTTTATAAAAATAATTTTCTATTACTAATTTTTTAAAAACAAAAAATACATCTTTAATAAAACAAAAACATAAAAATAAAAAAAAAATAAAAAAAATTTCGGGTTAATAGGTTAATTTTCGGGTTAACGGGTTAATAGGTTAGTTTTCGGGTTAATAGGTCAATTTCAGGTTAACGGGTTAATAGGTCAACACGACCCGTTAAAATAATCGTGTTAAACGGGTCGTGTCGTGTTGACCTGTTTATAAACAGGTCGGGTTAGTGTTTTAGGTACCTGACACAATTAATAAATGGGTCGTGTTCGGGTTAGGCATTTTTGACCCGATTATTAAACGGGTTGACACGAGCATGACCCACCAACCCGAATTGTCAGGCATACTTATGGACTTGGCCTCCTGCTTCAAGACAATTTGAGTGGTATTTGTATCTCTGCCTCTCTATTGTGTTTTACTTGTACGGAGTCCTTTTATCATTTGAGCCACACTTCTAGGACAACCCTCTGTTGTGTATTGTTGCCGTATGGTTCGCAGGTAATTCATTATACGCTGGCAAATGACATTTTTTTTTTTTTTTTTGGAGGATCAATTAACCAGTCCAATTGAAAGGTTCTGATTATTTTAGAGCTACATTTGTCATCCGGTTTTGGAATTAATTTGTGTTTTGGAAAGATTACGTATACGTTAACAATAGCAAAAACCTTTTTAGAAACTTCCTTTTTATTTTATTGATTTTTATTATTATTATCTTTCGGTGAAAGATTAAAAGCGTTTCTTTCTTTTCAATGGAACTGGGATATATGAGACGTACATAGGTGAAATGTATCTCCAAATAAATCATAATTCCACAGGAATCCAATATAAATACCAGAGAATATATTGCTGGCTTGTAATTATAAGAATTATATATATATTTTTTTTATCCAACATGTGTCTATCTGCTCGAAAAACCTTTTTTTTATCGCATCAATCTACAATTATTTTTCCCCCTTTAATTAAGTCCGATTTAATATTAAGGTTTTATATTGCCTTTGCACCAAAACCCAAAAAAAAAAAAAAAAAAAGGGGTCTATATTGGCCATATGAATATAATATAATATTAATATACTTATGATTGAGTTTTTATCAATTAACCAAAACAACCACTAGGTGTAAGTATTGAGCGTTTAGAACTACACTGAAGGCGGGGCTGTATGATGCATTATTCACATCTGGACTCTGTAACAGAGTATTATTATTATTACTATTAATATATTTCATGTGAGTCATCCTCTAAGTACCAGTTTGAGTTTTCATCGTGGGCCGATTTTTCCAATTAAAATTTCCAATCCTAGTTTGAAATTATATATAAACATCTGAATAACAACCAAGAGGTAGTGCCTCAAATTACCTGAACGAAGGTACTCAATTTGGATTTTTCTTCTTCTTCTTTTTTTTTTTTTTTTTCCTTCAGGAAATATATTTTTCTACGCAGGTAGTTTGAATTTTTAGAAATAATGATTACTTTAATAAATAAAAAGATACGAAGTAAAAGAAATATTGATTAATATACTTTTGATAGGACAAAATTTTGTCTTGTCATATATAAAACTAGATAATAATTTATCTATTAAACTGTTTATTAGGTAGGATGGGGCAAAACCAAAGTGACTATTTGATTGGACTATTACTGTATATTTCATTATTTCTTAAAAATAAAAATAAAAAAAGACTACTACAGAATGTTTCATTATTGCTTTTAAAAAAAAAAAAAATCTTGGTTGGGTTGCTGATCTTGTAAAGACAAGCATGTTTGTGAATATTTTTCTCTTTTATTCTTTTTTTTTTTTGGGGCTAAAATTGTCAATGTTTTTCCCAGGAGTGGAGACATTGTCTCCTTCATTATCAACTTTGCCAATGTGATGAATTTTTTTTTATATATGGTATATATCAAAATTTGAATACACTTTTTTTTTTTAATATATATAATATATATATGTATATATGTATATATGTATATATATTAACAAAAAGATACGTACCTTGTTACATAAGGTGTGTTTATATGATTGGATGATGAGATAAATTTGAAGATAATGAGTTTGAACAGCTGGTGTTTCAGTTTCTTTAAAGCATTCTTACTGATTTTGGACTAAATTTATAGAAATGCTACAAATGATCACAATCCATCTGGTACTACTCAAAAGTGGCTGCTATGTACTTGATTAGTAGTACATTCCACAGCCACCATGGTTTGCGGTTGAAACTTGATAATCGCAAGTCCAAAAAAGTGTCTTCCGTTATCAAAACTCTCGGGCACTAATTACTCTCCATTTCTTATTAGTTATTTATTACATCTCCCTCCCTGTATTTTGTACATATATATATATATACACATATATTATATGACCTATTCCACTTGCCCTCTAAAACTATCTGTGTCCACAAATCTTGTGACTAAAAGGAATTGAAAGCCAAAAGAAAATCAATTAATAAGGCCATGGAAGTAACTGAAGATGTCATAATTGTGGGAGCTGGAATTGCTGGCCTCACAACAAGCTTGGGACATTACAGGTTCTCAGCTTGCTTATATCTTTTATTCTGATATTTATTTGCATTTTCTAAGAACTATCTGTTAGTTTATAATGGATACATGGTAAGAAATGTAGAAGCATAATTTTGCAGGCAGGGTATTAGAAGCTTAGTGTTGGAATCTTCGGATAGTCTGAGGATAACAGGATTTGCATTGCTAACATGGACAAACCCTTGGAAGGCATTGGATGCGGTTGGAATTGGTGACTCCCTTCGCCAACGACATGAGCTGCTTCGAGGGTAATCTTCACTTGCACTTTTAACTTCCTTTAGTTCTTTCATTTTTTGGTTATTTATTTGATTCCCAACATCTCTGAGATGTTTCTTTGTCATTGAAAAAATTCACTGCTTTTTGTTTCATTTCTTCAATGGTTCTAGCTAGAAAAGAAAAGCAACTCGGTACTTCCAAAGTCTTTTTTGGTAGTCACTTAAACTGATCAAATTTATGCTGAAAATTTATAGTCTAATAGGCTTGTTTTTCTGTCAAATACTTATAACCATGCATTTGTAATCTGCAAGCTACAACTTTGTTCATTTATTTTTACTTTTTCAAAAAAATACATTGTTGTCGCTTCCTGTAATCTTATTCAAAAAGGAAAACTGACTGTGGGATTTCTGAATTCGTAGGAACGTGACTTCCTCCACAATTTCAAGGCTCCAAACATCAAAAATGTCATTTGTTGCCAAAGGGAAACAGTAAGTTTAAATTGTAATCACAGTGCTTTAGTAGTAAGCTGAAGTGGGTGAAACTCTGCTAAAACTAGGTGTTTGATAATGTCCAGTGGAGAGCACGAAGTTCGTTGCTTGAGAAGGAAGTTATTATTGGAAGCCCTTGCCAATGAACTCCCTAATGGCACAATTAGATACTCGTCCAAGGTGGTTTCAATTGAGGAATCAGGCTATTTCAAGCTTATTCATCTTGCTGATGGAAATATCATAAAAACCAAGGTAGAATCCAAATGTGGGGGAGTTAATTTTCAACTTTGTGCTTTTGAATCTGATCCTTAAGTGCTGTGAATGAAAGGTATTGATTGGTTGTGATGGTGTGAATTCGGTGGTTGCGAAATGGTTGGGATTCAAGAAGCCTGCCTTTACTGGAAGATCTGGCTTCAGAGGCTGTGCAAATTTCAATACCAAACATGACTTTGAGCCCATGTTAATGCAGTTCTTTGGACATGGTGTTAGGTTTGGTGCCATGCCCTGTGATGATAAATGCATTTACTGGTTTTTCACTCGGAGACCTTCTAACCAAGGCAAGCCCTTCATATCTATAATATAATATATTCTCATTTTTCTTTCCTTGCTTCACAAAAACTTTCTTTTCCCTCTCACTCAACACAATAAATATCCATGCCAAAATGCAAAATAAGTTCTCGTTCTGAAACGTTTATGTTTTGGATTTTTGGTTTTCAATTCTTTTCTTAAAGGTTTTTAATTTGAGTTGCGTACAAGCAGCTTGTGGTTTAAATAATAGCTAGGATTCTCGCCTAACTAGAAGTTTGAAGAGCGTTTTACTTTTTGTCATTATTAAATGAATATATCAGTCATGTATGCTTGAATCTTGATCTTGATCTCTCCAAACAAAAAGAATAACAGAAAACCAAAAGCAAACCAAAACCAATATGCATAAAATTCTCACTTTTTTCTTCTATTTTTCATTGCTCTTCTTGTCTTGTAGAGAAAGAGTTAGAAGACAAGCCAGAGCTAATGAGGCAATATGTGATGAGCAAGCTTGGAAATATACCAGAACAAGTAAGAGCGGTAATTGAGAACACAGAATTGGATGCATTTTTATCATCTCCATTAAGATATTGGCATCCTTGGGAGCTTCTATGGGGCAACATAAGCAAAGGCAATGTTTGTGTAGCTGGTGATGCACTCCATCCAATGACCCCTGATCTTGGACAAGGGGGTTGTTCTGCTTTGGAAGATGGTGTTGTTTTAGCTGGATGTCTTGGTGAGGCACTATCGGAAATAAAGCAAAAAAGTGGTATAGAACCAGAAGAAGAATACAAGGAGATTGAAATGGGTTTGAA
Organism: Ziziphus jujuba; assembly: GCF_031755915.1. NCBI lineage: Eukaryota > Viridiplantae > Streptophyta > Magnoliopsida > Rosales > Rhamnaceae > Ziziphus > Ziziphus jujuba. The sequence continues at coordinate 22,437,172 of NC_083387.1, forward strand.
GAAGTATGCCAATGAGAGGAGATGGAGGAGCTTTGATCTCATTGCTATAGCTTATTTTGTGGGTTTTATACAGGAGGGTAACGGGAAAATTATTAGCTTCCTGAGGGACAAATTTTTTGCCCCAGTCCTGGCAGATTTACAATTGAAGAGGGCTGATTTTGATTGTGGGAAGATCATATAATCCTTATGTATGTCTAAATTACCATGTTTTGAATTCCCTGTGGACTGGATTAGATGTAAAACAGATGAATGAGGCTCGTCTAGTGGTATTCCCCTTAGATCCACGCATCACCTTGCTGCTTTTTGGATTAGTTAATTATTATAATCCTATCCAATATATATATATATATATATATACTATTTTAAAAAATTACAATAATTTGAAAATTATTGTAATCCTCAGATTGTACAATAAGGTTAATTTTCAATAATGAAAATTTCAAGAATATAAGTACATCTTTGAATATATATCATTAATAGCCTTTATCTCTTTTTATTCTCTGACAATAACGTTTCAAGAAATCTCTCAAGTGGAGCTAACAAGCCGCATAAATATGAATATTTTGAATTTGTTGATGAATCTCATTTTGTTGGAAAAATCCCAGCAAGCAATGGCAACATGAAATGGCTACAAACTATTTGATCTATTTCTTTAGCATTTCAGAATCATTTAAATCTCTCATACAGTAACTTATCTGGAAAAATCTCAACAGCCAACCAATTTCAATCGCTTGAGGAACCTGTAATATTTTCCATATGTTAAAAAAGTGGCTTAGTTTTATGTTAAAAAATTGATTGGCATGTGCTTGTCATTGTTGAAAAAGTGAAGCATTTGCAAATTAAGAATATACACAGAAATTTGAAGAAAATTTTAATTAAAACTAATCTAGTATATCCGCATATCTCATTTTAATTGTGTTAATATATTTTGATCAAAACAGAAAAGATAAATAACTAAATAAGATTTTTAAATTTATGCAATGGAAAAAAGAAACAAAATATAAATTGCGATCAATCAAAAAGTGCAAAACAATATTTAACATCCAATTAAGAGAATTAATGATCAAAGTAAAGTATACTCATACAATTTGGCTTCCCAAAAATATAAATGTTTATTACAAGGAAAATCTTTCATAAATTCTTAATTTAATGCAGAGCTTCTGTATATTAGGTAATACAAAATTTGTTCCGCGTGCATCCATGATTTTAATGATGTGGATACGGGGAATTTACCACTTGATCAGTTTTATTTGTCAAAAAAGTTTTTTTCGCTATTTTATTCATGTGACATGCAATAAGAATATAGGGGGGTCAATCTTATTGCAAACTTTTCCAAAACATTAAATGAGATCAAATAAGTCAGAATTTGGATTTTTTTATTCTCTCTTTTTTTTTCTTTTTTTTTTTTATCTCCTTCTCTATTCATCATACATTATTATTTTATTTAAAAATATTAATAAAGAAATAAAATGAACCAAGTAAAAATAAATAAATAAATAACTCATTTCTAAAAGGGAAATGAGATTCTATTAGTCAGAAAAAAAATGAAAAAAAAAATGGAGACAAAAATTCTCCCTTCAATAAGTCATTATCATTTGGTTCTTTTTTGGATGTATATCCATAATAATATATTTCATGTTAGTCATCCTCTAGTCCCAGTTTGAGTTTTCATTGTGGGCCAAGTTTTCTAGTTAAAATTTCCTGTCCTAGTTTGAAATTATATTTAGACATCTGAATAACAAGTAAAGAGGCGTGTGTTAAATTACCCGAATGAAGGAACTCAATTTTGATTTTTCTTGTTTTTTTTTTCTTTTTTTTTTTTTCCCCACTGCAGGTAGTTTGAATTTATAGAAATAACGATTACTTTAATAAAAGGAAATGCGAAGTAAAAGACATATTGATTAATGAACTTTTGATGGGTCAAAATTTTGTCTTGTCATATATAAAACTAGATAATAATTTATCAATTGAACTGTTTATTTAGAGAGGATGGGGCAAAGCCGAAGCGATTATTTGATTGGACTATTACTGTATATTTCAGTATTTTTTATAAAAAAAATAATAAATAAAATAAGACTGCTACCGAATGCTTCATTATTTATTATAAATAAATAAATAATATTTTTGGTTGGGTTGCTGATCTTGTAAAGACAAGCAGGTTTTTCAATATTTTTCTCAGGAGTGAAGAAATAGTCTGCTTCATTATCAACTTTGCCAATGTAATGAATTTTTTTTCATATATGGTATATATCAAAATTCGAATACATGTTTTTTTTTTTTTTTAATATATATATTTATATACACAGACATTAACAAAGATATGTAACGTTGTTACATTACATAAGATGTGTTAATATAATTGGATGATGAGATAAATTTGATGAAGCTGGTGTTTCAATTTCTTGTAAAGCATTCTTATTGGTTTTCCTAAATTTATAGAAATGCTACATATCATCACAATCCATCTGGTACCATTCAAAAGCAGCTGCTATTTATTCCACAGCCCACATTGTTTGCGGTTAAAACTTGATAATCACAAGTCCAAAAAAGTGTCTCCCATTATTCAAAACTCACATGCACTAATTACTCTCCGCTTCTTATTACATCTCCCACCCTGTATTATATATGTACATATATTATATGATCTATACATTCCACTGGCCCTCTAAAACTATTTGTGCCCTCAAACATCTTGTAACTAAGAGGAATTGAAAGCCAAAAAAAGAAAATCAATTTATAAGGCCATGGAAGTAATTGAAGATGTTGTAATTGTGGGAGCTGGAATTGCTGGCCTCACAACATGCTTGGGACTTCACAGGGTCTCACCTTGCTGTATATCTTTTATTTTGATATTTATTTGCTTTTCCTAAGAACAATCTCTTAGTTTATAATGGGCTGACATGGTAAGAAATGTACGAGCATAATTTTGCAGGTAGGGTATTAGAAGCTTATTATTGGAATCTTCGAATAGTCTGAGGATAACAGGATTTGCATTGCTAACATGGACAAACGCCTGGAAGGGCATTGGATGCTGCTGGAATTGGTGACTCCCTTCGCCAACAACATGAGCTGCTTCGTGGGTAATCTTCACTTACATTTTAACTTCCTTCAGTTCTTCCTTTTTTGGTCAAAGAACATTTAGGTTTGTCCAGTTCATGTTATTTATTTGATTCCCTACGTCTCTGAGATGCTTCTTTGTCATTGAAAAAGTTCACTGGTTTTTCTTTCATTTCTTCAATGGTTCTAGCTAGAAAAGAAAAGCAACTCAGTACTTCCGAAGTATTTTTTGGTAGTCACTTAAATTGATCAAATTTATGCTGAAAATGTTTAGTCTGATACTTATAACCATGCATTTGTAATCTGCAAGCTACAAATTTGTTCATTTAATTTTCTTGTTTTTTCCAAAAAATACATTGTTGTCGCTTCCTGTAATCTTATTCAAAACTGACTGTGGCATTTCTGAATTTATAGGAACGTGACTTCCTCTACAATTTCAGGGCTCCAAACATCAAAAATGTCATTTGTTGCCAAAGGGAAACAGTAAGTTTAAACTGTAATCACAGTGCCTTAGTAGTAAGCTGAACTGTATGAAAACTTTGCTAAAATTGGGTGTTTGATAATGTCCAGTGGAGAGCACGAAGTTTGATGCTTGAAAAGGAAGTTATTATTGGAAGCCCTTGCCAACAAACTTCCTAATGGCACCATTGGATACTCGTCCAAGGTGGTTTCAATTGAGGAATCAGGCTACATCAAGCTTATTCATTTTGCTGATGGAAATATCATAAAAACCAAGGTAGAATCCAAAAGTGGGGGACTTAATTTAATTGTAGATAACCTGTTTGATGGGTGTTCAACCACTTGATTGATATGTGTTTTGCTTCAACTTTGTCCTTTTGAATTTGATCCTTAAGTGCTGCGAATGAAAGGTGTTGATTGGTTGTGATGGTGTGAACTCGGTGGTTGCAAGACGGTTGGGATTCAAGAAGCCTGCCTTTACCGGGAGATCTGCCATCAGAGGCTGTGCGAATTTCAACACCAAACGTGGGTTTGAACCATTGTTCATGCAGTTCTTTGGACATGGTGTTAGATGTAGTGCCATGCCTTGTGATGATAAATCCATTTATTGGGCTTTCACTTGGTCGCCTTCTACCGAAGGTAAGCGCTTCATCCTATAATATATTATCATCTTGCTTTCTTGCTTCAAAAAAGAGACTTTTTCTTCAATGTTTATGTTTTCAGTTTATGCCTTTAGTTTTTGGTTTTAAAATTTTTTTCTTAAAGGTTTTGCTTTAGTCATATATAATTGGCTGTGCTTTTAAATAATAGTTAGGCTTTTCACCTAACTAAAAGAAAGCAACTACAAGATTAAGAAAAAATAAAAACCAAAAACTCCCAAATTGAAAACCATTTCAAACTGTTTATCGTAGCACTCATTTATCATTCATGCATGCTTGATCTCTCAAATAAAAAATAGAAACAGAAAATCATCAACATATTTTTTACCAAACGAGCTATAAGCAAACGAAAAATGGCATTCTCTACGGCTCCGGTGGGTTCCCTTAACCAAGCCACTGCCTATAAGTCGTCGGCTCATTTTTCAACAAAGTCATGCATAAAATTCTCTCTTTTCTTCTGGTGTTCACTGCTCTTCTTGTCCTGTAGAAAAAGAGTTAGAAGACAAGCCAGAGCTAATGAGGCAATATGTGTGAGCAAGCTTGCAGCGATGCCAGAACAAGTAACAGCAGTAATTGAGAACACAGAATTGGATGCATTTTTATCATCTCCATTAAGATATAGGAATCCTTGGGAGCTTCTATTGGGAAACATAAGTAAAGGCAATGTTTGTGTAGCTGGTGATGCACTCCACCCAATGACCCCTGATATTGGCCAAGGAGGTTGTTCTGCTTTGGAAGATGGTCCTGTTTTAGCAAGGTGTCTTGGTGAAGCCCTAATGGAAATCAAGCAAAAAAGTGGTATCGAAGCAAAAGAAGAATACAAGAAGATTGAAATAGGTTTGAAGAAGTATGCCAATGAGAGGAGATGGAGGAGCTTTGATCTCATTGCTACAGCTAATGTTGTGGGTTTTATACAGGAGAGTAATGGGAAAATCATTAGCTTCTTGAGGGACAAATTTTTTGCCCCAATCATGGCTGGTTTTCTATTGAACAAGGCTGATTTCGATTGTGGGAAAATCCTTATTAATCCTTAGATGCTACCAACATGATTTTTAGTTAAATTTTTTGTATGTGCAAATTATTATATTTTGTAATAAAATGACCCTCCTCATAATAGACCTAATTAGATGTATATTCCTATATGTTATTAAACTTCGATTAAAAATGTGTTATTAATATTTTTATTATTGAATAATGTTTTTTTTAATATTATTGAATTTTGTTTCTAAATATTGTTTGAATTTTTTTTTAAAAAATGGAAAGCAATATTAGTGGATAATCAATAATTATTGAATTATTATGGATATGCATGCATGTATTTTGCTATTTTACTTTATAATTAAGGAAAGGAGAACATGATATAATTATATATATATATTAACAAACATAATTTTTCGACCAAAAAAAATATATTAACATACATAATTGTGATTATGGATTTGAACGATCCAGTTACTTTTGAAAAGTGCTTCGATCCTTGCCGTGTTGTCTATACTTGGTATTAGGATATATAATATAGTATTCCTGCATGAATAATTTGGTGATAATATTTGAGTGATAATATATGCTGCTTTGTTTTTTGGTTTTTTTTGGTTTTTTTTTTTTTTTTTACAATAATCCGAATTTGAAAAAAAGAATATATGAAATAGAAAGAAAAAAAATAAAATTTTTACCCCTTCATTAAGAATTCTGGCATGGTCATGTAAATCTCGATAAACAATTAAAAATCATTTGACAAAATGGTATGTTATATGAAAAAAGATTGCGATGTAATTTTAAAAAATTACAAAAATAAATAAACATATTAATTTGGTTTTTTCAAAGAAATATAATTTGCAATGAGTAATATTGTGGCTACCAACTTATTACCAATTGTGCATATACAATTAATATGGCAATGTTTTATCAGTTCTCATTAGATGCTGTTAGGAAGTGTCAAACTTAGTACAAATCTTGGAAATCTATGATAAAGTAAAATTGTTTGTGTTTAGGTAATTTTTAAAAAGTGGAAATTGAGAACCTTATAAACAAAATAAAAAAATAAAAAAACTTTTAACGCTTACAAAGTACAAAAATAGGGTGTAAACTCTAAAGTAAGTGGCTCCTCTTAAAAATGAGTCATTTTCAAATTTTCTAAAAAGAATAATTTTAAATATTTTATTTAAGATAAATTAATCCTCAATTAGAAAGAAAACACAGATTAATATAATTACATATAAGTCTTAAAAAAATAATAATTAATATAAATTGATTATAACTAATTCTCTTCACTATTAACCGTACGATATGATCAAAAAAGCCGGTAAATGAGTAAAAAAATGTTTATTAATTAGTAGTAGTTGAAATAATAAATTATTATTTTTTTGAAGAGAAAAAAATTACTGGAAAATATATTTGCATTTGCAATATATATATATATATATATATATATATAAATATATACATTTTTTCTTATCCTTTGGATTAGTTAATTATTATAATTCTATACAACATATATATATATATATATATATACACTAAATATATAAATATATACCTTCCTGCTCTTTGGATTAGTTAATTATTATAATTCTATCCAACATATATATATATATATACACTAATTTAAAAAACTACAATAATTAGAAAATTATTGTAATCCTCAGATGGTACAATAATGTTAATTTCAGTAATGAAAGTTTCAAGAATATAAGTAGATCTATGAATATATATCATTAATAGCCTTTATCTCTCTCTATTCTCTAACAACAACGTTTCAGGAAATCTCCCAAGTGGAGCTAATAAGCCCCATAAATCTGGGTATTTTGAATTTGTTGATGAATCTCATTTGGTTGGAAAAATCCCAGCAAGCAATGGCAATGTGAAATGGCCAGAAACTCTTTGATCTATTTCTTTAGCATTTCAGAACCATTTGAATCTCGTAACTTATCCGGAAAAATCTCAACAACCAACCAATTTCAGTCGCTTGAGGAACCTATAATATATTCCATGTTAAAAAATGTGATTGGCATGTGCTTGTCATTGTTGAAAAAGTGAAGCGTTTGCAAATTGAGAATATACACAGAAATTTGAAGGAAATTTTAATTAAAACTAATCTAGTATATCCACATATCTCAATTTAATTGTGTTAATATATTTTTGATCAAAATAGAAAAAATAAATAACCAAATAAGATTTTCAAACTTATGCAATGGAAACAAGAAACAGAACGTAAATTGCTATCAATCAAAAAAGTGCTCAATATTTAACATCCAATTAAGAGAATTAATGATCAAAGTAAAGTTTAATCATACAATTTGGCTTCCCAAAAATATAAATGTTTATTACAAGGAAAATCTTTCACAAATTCTAAATTTAATGCAGTGCTTCTATATATTAGTTAATACAAAATTTGTTTTGTCTGAACCCATGATTTTAATGATATGGATACGAGGAATATACCACCTGACCAGCTTTACTCATCCAAAAAGCCTTTTTTCCCTGCTATTTTATTTATCTGACATGCAATAAGAATATAGCAAATACATACTTCTAACCACAATTCTGGGGTCAATCTCATTGCAAACTTTTCCAAAACATTAAATGTGATAAACCAAGTAAGAATTTGGATTTTTTTTTTTTCTTATTCTCTCTTTTCTATCTCCATATCTGTTTATTTTATTTAAAAATATTTAAAAATAAAATAAACCAAGTAAAATAAATAAATAAATAAATAAAATGAAATGAGATTCTATTGGTCAGACAAAAATGGGAAAAAAAAAATGGTGACAAAAGTTCTCCTTCCGATAAATCATTATCATTTGGTCCCTCCAAATTCCTCACAAAACTAAAAAAGTCTTGTTAGGCCCACTTCATAAATAACTTGATTGTTTTGTAGTTCATTTGACTCTGTAATAGAGTATTATTATTAATATTATTATTATTATTATTATTATTCTTGTTGTTGTTGCTGCTGCTGCTGCTGCTGCTGCAAAATCCATAGAAAAGCAAAGAAAAAGGATGGGCCTTGTGGATTGTTGATGGACTCGCATTCAATCTTTCCAATAAAGAGTCAATTGTTAGCCCTCTTTATGCAAAACTTTTGAGAATGTCACAAACATCATCATTTAGTGTACTAAATTAATTGCTAATTATATATGTATTTGTTATTTGATTGTTTACATATTAATATAACATAGATATAAATAAATTAATTATTAAAAAAATAAATATAATGAAATATAAATTAATAAAATAAAAATATATATACAGTTAATAAATAATTTGTAAATTAGATGATGCTTTCATTATTATTTTTTAATCTGAATATGGCCAACACTTTTTTTTTTTTAATGAAAATATGGCCAACACTTATTGTTTGGGTTTCTAGAGAACCAAATGAATAAACAGTTATTAAATGTATAAGATGTTCTTCTCGCCCATAATTTTTACATGTTTCGACTACACAATATATATATATATATATATAGATATATATGTTATATTTTAATCAAAATGATAAATATATCTCCATAAAATAATATCTGAAAAATAGGATGAATTATATAATCCATGTTAAAAGAAAATAAACCATATGTGAAAAATAATATGAATTACATATCCATTTTGACATTTTGATACCTTTGCTTCTATGATGTTGGATGTGTAAATTGTGATGCATATGCACCATAGCACAGCTGTATAAATAAATAAATATATATATATATATATATGTATATATTAAAAAGAAGAAGAAAGCCAGGGCAGCCCACTCCTTGTGTGACATGGAAAAATTTGCACATAACACAAATATAAAGCAATTTTTCTAAAAGTGTCCTTTCTTTGGTGGTTATGTATCTTGCTTCTAGAATAATGTAGGGAAGAAAAATGAAAAATAAAAAATAAAAATAAAAACATTTCAGTAATGTTGCTTACTGAAATCTTTTGGTTTGTTATTGATAATTTTTTTTTTTTTAAATAATGTTGTTTATTTTCTGTAATAAGATTTCGGTGTGCAATTTTTTCAACATTATGTGACATAGATGTCCACAATAGAATATATGTAATTACTTGGCTTTTGAACTAGATTTTCAATGTTGTTAAAGCATGGTATGCAAAAAGCAATAATTCTAAAACTAATCCACTTGTGGATTAACTATTGAAGCTCAAAGAAAGAAAACAACATTTCATCTAAACAAAATTTGCAATTTTTCCAAGAGTGTCCTTTCTTTGATGGTTATGCATCTTATTTCTGAATAATGTAAGGGAAAAAGTATGAAAAAAAAAAATTTCAGTAATGTTGCTTACTAAAATCTTTTGGTTTGTTATTGTTAATTTTTTCTAAAGTAATGTTGTTTTTTTTTTTTTTCCATAATAAAATTTCAATGTCTAATTTTGTTAACATTATGTGACATAGATTTGTAGAACAGAATATATATAATTATTTGTCTTTTGAACTAGATTTTCAACGTTGTCAAAGCGTGATATGCAAAAAGCAATAATGCTAAAATTAATCCACTTGTGTATTAACCATTAAACCTCAAAGAAAGAAAACAACATTTCATCTAATAGATACTTATTCTAAAGAAATACAAAACCCCAGTTAACATTAAATCTTAAAACATAAAAACTTTCTTCCTGCCATTTTCCTTGAAGGTCCTCTGGAGCATCTCTGAGAAGTTATTTATTTGCCTCATACTCTTTAAAATAGAGAGCCAAGCATTTTTTTAATCCTCGAACAAGCTCTTTAAATTTAAAATTAAAATAAAGATTTAAGTGTCAATTTAGCTTTCCAAATATAGGTAAAAAATTGAAAAATTAAATTGTGTTTTCAAAGCTTTCATTTAAAAATAAATAAAAACATTTTTTTTTTTTGCACACTATTTTTATATGCTCATTTATTATTTTCCATTTTCATATGCATTGCTATTATTATATGTTAATATAAAGAGTGCTGTTGGAATGATTTTATAGGTATAACTCTCTATTTTTGAATTATCAGACAAATAAAACTCTTCATTTTGAAAGTTCTTTAATCGGTTATATATAGTAGAAAATATGCTTTTTGAAATATAGGATATTATTGGGGATACTCATAACTCTCTTTCTATGAAAATGTTATAAAGAGAGCCAACTCCATTTTCTATTTCAAATTTATATAATTTATTTTAGTGTAGTACAGGTTTCCATGCCAATATCATAATATTTGATAAGGAATTCAAGTAAAAAAAGAAAAAAGAAAAAAAAAATGGAATATAAAAGTGACAAAAAAAAATTATAAAAAATTATTTGTTGGACAATTTACTATAAAAAAATTATTCTCTATTCTTACCTGTATCAATTAAATTGATTTAAGTTTATAATTTTTGGATACATTATAGATACTTTATAGATTATGAAGCTGTTCTCGCCATGCTACAAATCTAGCATGAAAGGGATTGAGTTTTGTCCTGCTTTAAGCTCAACCCTGTTTTCACAAAAATTCTCCTCTCTGTTTTTTCTATTATATAAAAAAAAATAAAAAAATAAAAAAAATAGATAAGATAAAATAAAATAAAAGGGCATCCAATGCAGTATTGTTAGTTGGAAACAGTTAAAATGCAATATTTGCACGTAAGACAAGAAAAATTAACAATAACTATATTAAGCTAAAACCAAAATCAAAATATAATTTATATATATACAAGCTGGAGTTTTTTAATTTTTTTAATTTTTTTATCCTCATCCTTCAAAAGGATATTCGATGCGGTTGCTGGAAATTGGGTTCATAGCTTCTATGTCTTGCTCGTACACCAGACGGACACCACACGATCTAATGTACTTCTCTGTAAATGTTTCACCATCCAAGTCTCTCGTTCGAAATGAAAACTTAAGCTGACTCACGTCAATGTTTTGCCACTCTCCCTTGATTTTATTACGAGGCACATACATTAACCAAAGGTGATCCGCTGGGGAACCCACCGCTGAGGCCACGTCTCGTTGACAATCGTTTGTTACTCCAAATCCATGGCCCACTTCCTGAATCATTACATGACAGCTGAAAATTGGGCTTGCTATAAGAGCACATAAAAAAATAGCGAAACCCATCCACTTACGGTTGCACCAATTCGGATCTAGTTGTAAATTTATGGAGGGCTCGAAATTTGTACGAGTGAACCAGGATGGAATTTCGTTTCCAGGAAGAACAATGTCAAATCTTTCGCTGGGGAGATTCTGAAGGTGTGTTTTTAGCAATGTAAGTGCTGTCCTTTCGCTGCCTTGCCTTCTTGCCAATTTCAAGCATCCCACGAAAGATTTGACCAAGATGTGTCGCTCCATCATTAATGGATCAAGAAACATGTCCAGTGATACACAGTAAGCAAGGCCTAACCATCCTAGACCAGGAGGAAGCTCTAGCCCCAACAATTCTAGTTCTCTACAGAAGCTTAAATCAATACACCTAAGCTTGGATAGTTTATTGAAACAGACAGGTAGGTGAGAAAAATCATTATTGCTGAGGTTTAAATATTCTAAAGAAACTAAGCAGCCAAGATTTTCAGGAAATGCTCCATTCCCAAGACCGCAGCTGACTAGTTCCAACTTTTTCAAAGAAAAAAGACCAGCCGATGATGAGAGACCTTTTCCAACAATGATGTTCATCATATTGTTCCATTGTCGTCCTCCGCAAAAAGATAGTGTTTTAAGGTTTTCAAGAAGTGCAATGGAAGATGGTAGATCTCTGTCTTCTACAGAAATGCCTTTCAAATTGAGCTCCTCTAAACTATTTAAAAGCCCCAAGTCCTCTGGTAAGTTGGTAAGGCTTACACAACCTTCAAGGTTTAGAACTTTGAGAGATTTCAGACTACGCATGCCTGTTGGAAGATTTTGTAGACGAATGCAAGCTTTCAGGTTCAAGATAATAAGCCTTTCAAGAAGTCTAATGGATGGGGGAATCTCCACTAGGTTTCTACAATCTTCAAGAATCAACTGCTCTAGATATGTAGCCACCCCTAAGTCCTCGGGTAAGTCGTTAAGGCTTACACAACCTTCAAGGTTTAGAACATTGAGAGATTTCAGACCACCTATGCTTGTTGGAAGATTTTGTAGACTATTGCAAGCTTTCAGGTTCAAGATAGTAAGCCTTTCAAGAAGTGTGATGGATGGGTGAATCTCCGATAGATTTACACAAGCTACAAGAATCAACTTCTCTAGATTTGGAACCACCCCAAAGTCTTCAAACTTTCTTAAATTTGTTGAATAACTTATGTCAATGGTTTTCAAATTGTTTAAAGGCTGTTGTATTGAAAAGAGAAAAAAATTTAGATATTTCGTCAGATAAAATATATATTTTCCAAACAGATTAGCAAAGAACAAGAAATTCTAATGGTATTTACCTTGATAGCGTTGTTCCAAAGGTGTTTGCTCAACCACAACTTCAATTCAACAAGTCCACCTCGTTGGAAATTTGATGGCAAATATTTGGCAGGAAATTCATGCCACCTAAGGAATCGTAGCTCTTTAGAAAGATGTTCAATATTCAGTGTCTGACCATCTCTCATTTCCAAGACAAGATTCTGAAGAATGAGCAATCTTAACTTCTTCATGTTTGAGAAGGCTTCAAAATCGCAAACCAATTTCTTCGGTTCTAGAAAACAGCATACTATGGCTTCCACTTTTGTTCCCTAATAGTTAAGATTAAAACATACAAGTGAAACGTAATGTGTAAGAGGCTGTATATAATGTACAGCCAAATGCCGCATAAAAACTGTATATATATAATTTATAAAAACACGTTGGTATTTCAAACATGCCAAATGAAAAGGATTTAAATGCATTTTGTTACTTCCTAATAATTACAAGCTTCAAAATCATCTAAATATATTACTAATCCCAAAAATAAATAATAATAATGGTTAAAATGAACAAGGAGATAAAAATATGATAGCCTCAAAATAACAAGATACTGAATTTATAAAATTGAAATATTATGAAATACAAATACCAAAGTCATGATTTTAATTATGTGAGAAAACCTCTTACCGTGTTATGCCCTAAAACATGACATAAATCATCATAATTCCATATTCTACTGCATCTTCCTGGTTCATTGCGAGATTTTGCCCGAACAATTTCCTTTCCCATCTCTTGCAATAAGTCATGCATCCAAACTTTGTCATCATTGTCAACATGGAGGAGAGATTTATCAATAAGAACTCTTATCCCGATTTCTGGAAAGAAACCACAACTATCCATAATTTGAATAATATTGTCTTTTTCAAATCCATTGAAGAAGCATGCAATATCTAGGAAAATACTTTTCTCTGTTTCCTCAAGTCCATCAAAACTGATTTGAAGTACTTTCATAATATCCTTGTTTGGATAATCCTTCAGCCTATCCAGAGCACTTTCCCATTGATTTACACTTTTTCCACATAAAAAGGAACCTAGTACTTCTAAAGCCAATGGAAGGCCATGAGCATAAGCTATCACTTTTTCAGACAACTTCTCATATTCCTTTGAAGGATGAGTACTTTTGAAGGCTTTGTGAGAAAAAAGTCGAAGACCTTCGCTATAACTCAATTCCTCAACTCTATATATTCTACACTCTATATATGTACTTAGAAGCAAACTTTCGTCCCTAGTAGTTACAATTATTCTACTTCCAGAGCCAAACCAATTATTTTTCCCAGCTAATGCTTTTAGCTGGTCTAATTTGTCAACATCATCAAGGACAACAAGTACTTTCTTATGGCATAACTTACTTCTTATCATGTCCATTCCTTTATGAATATCCTTTACTTCTGTAGGCAAACCATTTAGAATATCTGAAAGGAGAAGATTTTGCAAATACACAAGACCATTTTCCTTCTTTTCACAAACTTCTCTAATATTTGTAAGGAAGCTACAACCTTCAAATTGAGAAGACATCCAATCATAATAAGCTTTGGCAAGAGTTGTCTTCCCAATTCCGCCCAACCCACAAATTCCAATAAAGTGAACATGATCCAATGATGAAGTACAAACACAAACATTTAGTTTCTCTAGTCGTGAATCCATACCAAAAAGGTCCTCTGAAATGTTTAACTGTGCAACACCAAGTTTATTTGATACCTTTGCGATAAAGTCTTGTATAAATTTTGCTTCATTCCTTAGAAATTCAAACATGAAAACCATAGTAAGTGAAAGTATAGCATTAAGTTTATAAATGTAATTTCTCTGCTTAAATAAATTTGTATATTTGTACAAAATTTTGTATTTTGTTAATTATCTCTCATATTATAATGGAGACTTGCACGGTGATATGGAAAATGCTACCGGTTGGTTATCACTGCACCATATAAATTTTTGATTAAGGTAATTAACACTGTAACACTTGTCACCTTCTTAAGGACTTAAAACCGATTTATATGTTTACCCATGTATGGAAATAAAAATTCCATTTACCACAATAGATAAGGCCGAATTATCAATTAGTCAAACCATGTACTTGAAGTTTAGTTGGATTAATCGACTATACATATGTGTAAATACTATATATATGTGAAAATATTTTTAGGAATTGAAATTCTTACAAAAGAAAAATATAAATACAAAAAGATATATATGTTTAAATTTGTAATTTTTTTTTTAATGTTAATAAACATATATATATGTGTGTGTGATAATTTCTGTTAATGCATCCCTTCACCTTTTCATATATATATATATATATATATGCATATGTATATGTATGTGTTTTCTTGTTTCGAAACTCAATCATAGATCAGAAAGGAAAAAGGGGAATACATAGATAAAAGAAGGACAAGTATATATATTGCCTACCCATCATGTAAAGCCCATCCAGCAAGACTGGCAACTTGTGTTAAAGCATTCCTCCATTTCTGCACCTTTTGACTAAAATCTTGTTCATATCTGTGGAATGGTTCTCCAAAACTTCCAATCTGCTTCCGTACATGAGATGGATCCACATGGTAGAAAATTGGCAGAACAATCTGTTTAAAGGCCTCCCTGCATTCAAGAATCTTGACAAGCTCATCCAAACACCAACTCGAAGAAGCATAGTTTTCCGAGAGAACGATGACCGAACAGCGTGAATTTTCGATGGCTTTCAACAGTTCTGGGGAAATGGATTTGCCTCTCTCAAGTTTATCGTCGTCTAAGAAGGTGTAGATTCCTTTCTGACAAAGAGCAGAATAGAGATGACTTGTAAAATTGTTGCGGGTGTCTTCACCCCTAAAACTCAAAAACACATCATATTCTGTTCTACGAGAAGAAGAAGAAGAAGAAGAAGAGAACATTGAGTAAGATCTTTTCATAGTAGCAAGTGGAAGAGATGATAAGAATATAGCTCAAAGGGCCTTTATAATTATCACAAAGGTCAGATTTGTGCAGTAACCGGACTAAGAAGAAGGAATGCCAATTAGTAACACCTACATATAAAAATTAAGCTCAGATCTACCCATAGAATTGCATAGCAGCTTTTCGCGTTTTTAGGTTTACTTTATCCAAGGTCTACACATTGTGTGGGAACCTTCCAGGAAAAAATGGAAACAAAGAAAAAAGTAAGAAAGCGTGTTTGGTCCATTACTTCCTGGAAATTAGGTACTCTGTTTTCCTTTTCCCGACTATCAGCGTAGACCCCAGTGGGAACCCCCATGGTAGGTTCGACCAATTAGCTAGCTGCTTGACAAGTTCGTGTTTGGTCTGACTTGATTCTATATAATTACCTATTGGCTTATGCCAATAAAATTGTACATTTTTTAAAATCCTCTGTTTTAGTTACATAATTACCTCTCAACTATATATAAAGTCTCCATGTTACCTCAACTAATAAGACAACATGTACATTTTAAGGGTAAATTTTTTCTGCCTCTTTGACTTTTTGATCAAAACACATTAACAAGAACTACAAAAAGAGAATAGAGTGCAGTCCCAGAATTACAGAAAAGATCATGGAAAATGATTTATCACTTAAGGACTTGGCCTCCTGCTTCAAGACTATTTGAGTGGTATTTGTATCTCTGCCTCTCTATTGTGTTTTACTTCTACGGAGTCCTTTTATCATTTGAGCCACACTTCTAGGACAACTATCTGTTGTGTATTGTTGCCGTATGGTTCGCAGGTAATTCATTATACGCTGGCAAATGACATTTTTTTTTTTTTTGGAGGATCAATTAAACAGTCCAATTGAAAGGTTCTGATTATTTTAGAGCTACATTTGTCATCCGGTTTTGGAATTAATTTGTGTTTTGGAAAGATTACATATACGTTAACAATAGCAAAAACCTTTTTGGAAACTTCCTTTTTATTTTATTGATTTTTATTATTATTATCTTTCGGTGAAAGATTAAAAGCGTTTCTTTCTTTTCAATGGAACTGGGATATATGAGACGTACATAGGTGAAATGTATCTCCAAATAAATCATAATTCCACAAGAATCCAATATAAATACCAGAGAATACATTGCTTGCTTGTAATTATAAGAATTATATTTTTTTCATTTATCCAACAAATGTCTATCTGCCCAAAAACCTTTTTTTATCGCATCAATCTACAAATTTTTTTTTCCCCTTTAATTAAGTCCGATTTAATATTAAGGTTTTATACTGGCCTATGCACCCCAAAAAAAAAAAAAAAAGTTCTATATTGGCCATATGTAAGTATTGAGCGTTTTTATTTACCAAAAAAAAAAAGTATTGAGCGTTTAGAACTACACGGAAGGCGGGGCTGCATGACGCATTATTCACATCTGGACCATTAGGTGTAAGTATTAATTAACCTAACAGAATATTATTATTATTATTATTAATATATTTCATGTGAGTCATCCTCTAAGTACCAGTTTGAGTTTTCATCGTGGGCCGATTTTTCCAATTAAAATTTCCAATCCTAGTTTGAAATTATATCTAAACATCTGAATAACAACCAAGAGGTAGTGCCTCAAATTACTTGAACAAAGGAACTCAATTTGGATTTTTCTTCTTCTTCTTTTTTTTTTTTTTTTTTCCCCTTCAGGAAATATATTTTTCTATGCAGGTAGTTTGAATTTTTAGAAATAATGATTACTTTAATAAAAGACAAATACGAAGTAAAAGAAATATTGATTAATATACTTTTGATAGGACAAAATTTTGTCTTGTCATATATAAAACTAGATAATAATTTATCTATTAAACTGTTTATTAGGTAGGATGGGGCAAAACCAAAGTGATTATTTGATTGGACTATTACTGTATATTTCATTATTTCTTAAAAAAATAAATAAAAAAAGACTACTACAGAATGTTTCATTATTTCTTTAAAAAAATATATATATATATCTTGGTTGGGTTGCTGATCTTGTAAAGACAAGCATGTTCGTGAATATTTTTCTCTTTTATTCTTTTTTTTTGGGGCTAAAATTGTCAATATTTTTCCCAGGAGTGGAGACATTGTCTCCTTCATTATCAACTTTGCCAATGTAATGAATTTTTCTTTTTATATATGGTATATATCAAAATTTGAATACACTTTTTTTTTTAATATAATATATATATATATATGTGTATATATGTATATATGTATATATATTAACAAAGATACGTACCTTGTTACATAAGGTGTGTTTATATGATTGGATGATGAGATAAATTTGAAGATAATGAGTTTGAACAGCTGGTGTTTCAGTTTCTTTAAAGCATTCTTATTGATTTTGGACTAAATTTATAGAAATGCTACAAATGATCACAATCCATCTGGTACTACTCAAAAGTGGCTGCTATGTACTTGATTAGTAGTACATTCCACAGCCACCATGGTTTGGGGTTAAAACTTGATAATCGCAAGTCCAAAAAAATGTCTTCCGTTATCAAAGCTCTAGGGCACTAATTACTCTCCATTTCTTATTACATCTCCCTCCCTGTATTTTATACATATATATATATATACACATATATTATATGACCTATTCCACTTGCCCTCTAAAACTATCTGTACCCACAAATCTTGTGACTAAAACGAATTGAAAGCCAAAAGAAAATCAATTAATAAGGCCATGGAAATAATTGAAGATGTCATCATTGTGGGAGCTGGAATTGCTGGCCTCACAGCATGCTTGGGACTTCACAGGTTCTCACCTTGCTTATATCTTTTATTCTGATATTTATTTGCTTTTTCTAAGAACTATCTCTTAGTTTATAATGGACGACATGGTAAGAAATATAGGAGCATAATTTTGCAGGCAGGGTATTAGAAGCTTAGTGTTGGAATTTTCGGGTAGTCTGAGGATAACAGGATTTGCATTGCTAACATGGACAAACGCTTGGAAGGCATTGGATGCGGTTGGAATTGGTGACTCCCTTCGCCAACGACATGAGCTGCTTCAAGGGTAATCTTCACTTGCACTTTTAACTTCCTTTAGTTCTTTCATTTTTTGGTTATTTATTTGATTCCCAACATCTCTGAGATGTTTCTTTGTCATTGAAAAAATTCACTGCTTTTTGTTTCATTTCTTCAATGGTTCTAGCTAGAAAAGAAAAGCAACTCGGTACTTCCAAAGTATTTTTTGGTAGTCACTTAAACTGATCAAATTTATGCTGAAAATTTATAGTCTAATAGGCTTGTTTTTCTGTCAAATACTTATAACCATGCATTTGTAATCTGCCAGCTACAACTTTGTTCATTTATTTTTACTTTCTCAAAAAAAATACATTGTTGTCGCTTCCTGTAATCTTATTCAAAAAGGAAAACTGACTGGGGGATTTCTGAATTCGTAGGAACGTGACTTCCTCCACAATTTCAGGGCTCCAAACATAAAAAATGTCATTTGTTGCCAAAGGGAAACAGTAAGTTTAAATTGTAATCACAGTGCTTTAGTAGTAAGCTGAAGTGGGTGAAACTCTGCTAAAACTGGGTGTTTGAAAATGTCCAGTGGAGAGCACGAAGTTCGTTACTTGAGAAGGAAGTTATTATTGGAAGCCCTTGCCAATGAACTCCCTAATGGTACAATTAGATACTTGTCCAAGGTGGTTTCAATTGAGGAATCAGGCTATTTCAAGCTCATTCATCTTGCTGATGGAAATATCATAAAAACCAAGGTAGAATCCAAATGTGGGGGACTTAATTTAATTGTAGATAACCTGTTTGATGGTTGTTCAACCAATTGATTGATATTTGTTTTGCTTCAACTTTGTGCTTTTGAATCTGATCCTTAAGTGCTGTGAATGAAAGGTATTGATTGGTTGTGATGGTGTGAATTCGGTGGTTGCGAAATGGTTGGGATTCAAGAAGCCTGCCTTTACTGGAAGATCTGGCTTCAGAGGCTGTGCAAATTTCAATACCAAACATGACTTTGAGCCCATGTTAATGCAGTTCTTTGGACATGGTGTTAGGTTTGGTGCCATGCCCTGTGATGATAAATGCATTTACTGGTTTTTCACCTGGAGACCTTCTAACCAAGGCAAGCCCTTCATATCTATAATATAATATATTCTCATTTTTCTTTCCTTGCTTCACAAAAACTTTCTTTTCCCTCTCACTCAACACAATATATCAGTCATGTATTCTTTTTACTTTTTGTCATTATTAAATGAATATATCAGTCATGTATGCTTGAATCTTGATCTTGATCTCTCCAAACAAAAAGAATAACAGAAAACCAAAAGCAAACCAAAACCAATGTGCATAAAATTCTCACTTTTTTCTTCTATTGTTCATTGCTCTTCTTTCTTGTAGAGAGAGAGTTAGAAGAAGACAAGCCAGAGCTAACGAGGCAATATGTGATGAGCAAGCTTGGAAATATACCAGAACAAGTAAGAGCGGTAATTGAGAACACAGAATTGGATGCATTTTTATCATCTCCATTAAGATATAGGCATCCTTGGGAGCTTCTATGGGGCAACATAAGCAAAGGCAATGTTTGTGTAGCTGGTGATGCACTCCATCCAATGACCCCTGATCTTGGACAAGGGGGCTGTTCTGCTTTGGAAGATGGTTTTGTTTTAGCTAGATGTCTTGTGAGGCACTATCGGAAATAAGCAAAAAAGTGGTATAAAACCAGAAGAAGAATACAAGGAGATTGAAAAGGGTTTGAAGAAGTATGCCAATGAGAGGAGATGGAGGAGCTTTGATCTCATTGCTACAGCTTATGTTGTGGGTTTTATACAGGAGGGTAACGGGAAAATTATTAGCTTCCTGAGGGACAAATTTTTTGCCCCAGTCCTGGCTGATTTGCAATTGAAGAGGGCTGATTTTGATTGTGGGAAGATCATATAATCATTAGATGCTACCAACATGATTTTTGGTTAATCCTTATGTATGTCTAAATTACCATGTTTTGAATTCCCTGTGGACTGGATTAGATGTGAAACAGATGAATGAGGCTCGTCTAGTGGTATTCCCCTTAAATCCACGCATCACCTTGCTGCTTTTTGGATTAGTTAATTATTATAATCCTATCCAATATATATATATATATATATATACTATTTTAAAAAATTACAATAATTTGAAAATTATTGTAATCCTCAGATTGTACAATAAGGTTAATTTTCAATAATGAAAATTTCAAGAATATAAGTACATCTTTGAATATATATCATTAATAGCCTTTATCTCTTTTTATTCTCTGACAATAACGTTTCATGAAATCTCTCAAGTGGAGCTAACAAGCCTCATAAATATGAATATTTTGAATTTGTTGATGAATCTCATTTTGTTGGAAAAATCCCAGCAAGCAATGGCAACATGAAATGGCCACAAACTATTTGATCTATTTCTTTAGCATTTCAGAATCATTTAAATCTCTCATACAGTAACTTATCCGGAAAAATCTCAACAGCCAACCAATTTCAATCGCTTGAGGAACCTATAATATTTTCCATATGTTAAAAAAGTGGCTTAGTTTTATGTTAAAAAATTGATTGGCATGTGCTTGTCATTGTTGAAAAAGTGAAGCGTTTGCAAATTGAGAATATACACAGAAATTTGAAGGAAATTTTAATTAAAACTAATCTAGTATATCCGCATATCTCATTTTAATTGTGTTAATATATTTTGATCAAAACAGAAAAGATAAATAACTAAATAAGATTTTTAAACTTATGCAATGGAAAAAGGAAACAAAACGTAAATTGCTATCAATCAAAAAGTGCAAAACAATATTTAACATCCAATTAAGAGAATTAATGATCAAAGTAAAGTATAATCATGCAATTTGGCTTCCCAAAAATATAAATGTTTATTACAAGGAAAATCTTTCATAAATTCTTAATTTAATGCAGAGCTTCTGTATGTTAGTTAATACAAAATTTGTTCTGCGTGAATCCATGATTTTAATGATGTAGATACGAGGAATTTACCACTTGACCAGCTTTATTTGTGAAAAAAGTTTTTTTCGCTATTTTATTCTTGTGACATGCAATAAGAATATAGGGGGTCAATCTTATTGCAAACTTTTCCAAAACATTAAATGAGATCAAATAAGTCAGAATTTGGATTTTTTTATTCTCTTTTTTTTCTTTTTTTTTTTAATCTCCTTCTCTATTCATCATACATTATTATTTTATTTTAAAATATTAATAAAGAAATAAAATGAACCAAGTAAAAATAAATAAATAAATAACTCATTTCTAAAAGGGAAATGAGATTCTATTAGTCAGAAAAAAAATATAAAAAAAATGGAGACAAAAATTCTCCCTTCAGTAAGTCATTATCATTTGGTTCTTTTTTGGATGTATATCCATAATAATATATTTCATGTTAGTCCTCCTCTAGTCCCAGTTTGAGTTTTCATTGTGGGCCGAGTTTTCTAGTTAAAATTTCCTGTCCCAGTTTGAAATTATATGTAGACATCTGAATAACAAGTAAAGAGGCGTGTGTTAAATTACCCGAATGAAGGAACTCAATTTTGATTTTTCTTGTTTTTTTTTTTTTTTTTTTTTTCCCCCACTGCAGGTAGTTTGAATTTATAGAAGTAACGATTACTTTAATAAAAGGAAATGCGAAGTAAGAGACGTATTGATTAATGAACTTTTGATGGGTCAAAATTTTGTCTTGTCATATATAAAACTAGATAATAATTTATCAATTGAACTGTTTATTTAGAGAGGATGGGGCAAAGCCGAAGCGATTATTTGATTGGACTATTATTGTATATTTCAGTATTTTTTATAAAAAAAAATAATAATAAATAAAATAAGACTAATACCGAATGCTTCATTATTTATTTTTAAAAAATAAATAAATAAATAATATTTTTAGTTGGGTTGCTGACCTTGTAAAGACGAGCAGGTTTTTCAATATTTTTCTCAGGAGTGAAGAAATAGTCTGCTTCATTATCAATTTTGCCAATGGAATGAATTTTTTTTTCACATATGGTATATATCAAAATTTGAATACATGTTTTTTTTTTTAAATATATATATTTATATACACACACATTAACAAAGATACGTAATGTTGTTACATAAGGTGTGTTAATATAATTGGATGATGAGATAAATTTGATGAAGCTGGTGTTTCAATTTCCTGTAAAGCATTTTTATTGGTTTTCCTAAATTTATAGAAATGCTACATATCATCACAATCCATATGGTACCATTCAAAAGCAGCTGCTATTTATTCCACAGCCCACATTATTTGCAGTTAAAACTTGATAATCACAAGTCCAAAAAAGTGTCTTCCATTATTCAAAACTCACATGCACTAATTACTCTCCGCTTCTTATTACATCTCCCACCCTGTATTATATATATACAGATATTATATGATCTATACATTCCACTGGCCCTCTAAAACTATTTGTGCCCTCAAACATCTTCACTACTAGAATCGAGCTGATACATGACTCAAGTACTGCATCGCACTAAATAAACAGCGATGCATTTGACGAAGTCGCCAAATATTCTGTCGTGAAATATATAAGATAACAGGCGACGTATCATAACAGTCACCTATTAAAAATTTTTCGCGACACACATTTAATTTTTAGTGACGCATACACTAAAGTACTTATAGCGACTCATAAAATAGCGACGCTTTATAATATTGTCGCTATAAATGTTTAGCGACACTACCATAATACGTCGCAAAATATTTATGTCGCTAAAAATTCTTCCTGAATAGCAACTCATTCATTTTTAGCGACACATTTTTTTGTCGCCTATTTAGCAACGCATTATTTTTTAGCGACGAATTATGTGAGTCTCTCTTTTAACGACCATATATTTTTAGCGACTATTTTTTAGTGTCTCCAAATTAGCGACTAATGAATTTTTAGCGACACTTTTTTTCTTGCCTATTTAGCGACGCATTATGTTTTAGCGACAAATTTTGTGGATCGCTTTTTTAGTGACCCGTATATTTTTAGTGACGATTTTTTAGTGTCTCCAAATTAGCGACCGTTCATGTTTCAGTGACAAATTATAAGAGTCGCATATTTATGAATTTTTAGCGACTCATTTACCCATTTAGCGACATATGCAGCAATATATTTATGTCGCTAAAATTGAAAGAATTCTTTAAGCGACATTTTGTGCAGAGTCGCGAAATTTATGAGTCGCTAGATTGATCTTATTATATGTCGTTATATATTTTAGGCGACTTTTAGTTATCTTCATGAACCGCCATTTCTTTTATATTTTTTTGATTTATATTTTTTAACTTTTAAAAATTTATTAAAATATAAAATTAATTATAATACCAAAAAACCCAAACTAACTTCGTCCAAAATAATTAGAATATAAAAATTTAAAATAAATACTTGTTCATAACAAAACAATAATCAATATAATTAAATATCATCTCATTGACATATTTTTACATATGCATACTCATTGAGATGGAAGTTGATGTCCTCATGTTGACGATATCACACCCTCATACTGCATATGGAAAAATAAAAAAATTTGTTAACACTGACGCAAAATAAATTAATAAAAACTTAATCATTAATAAATTAATTTGTAATTTGGCAAATGAAAATTTAATGAATATTTACCTTCTTAAGGTTTGGCGTGGCACATTTCTCCTAATTGAAGTGGAAAACACATAAGAAAAAAACACATAATGAATAAATAAATATTACTTAAAATATAAGTTAATAAATATACGTACCAATTTATTTAGAAGATATTGTTTATCCATATCCCCTCACAGTCATTACGAACATAGCCACTCTCACATTCATCCTCATGATCATTTTCATCAACACTTGGCAATTGTATGGCAAATGGATTGTGAGCCATTGTAGTATCGCCACGAACATCTTCTTCAACAAAAGTACAATGTCGTGGTGGAGTTAAAACAACAGACCATCTCGAATCAAGTTGATCTTCAACATAAAATATTTGTTGAACTTGTGAAGCCATGATGAATGGGTCAGATTTATATCCAATTTTACTAAAGTTAACACATGTAAACCCCATCTCATCAACTTTCACACCACTGCTGTCAACCCAATCACACTTGAACACTGGAATTCGAAACATAATGTAATCGACGTCCCAAATCTCCCTTATGATCCCATAGTATGCCATCTCCGCTAAAATTGGGTTATTATCCTTAGCACTAGCAAAATGCTCACTTTTGGCAATAACTTTGACACCACTATTTTGGGTGACCCTCTTATTATCCATATTTATAGTGTTGAATCTAACCCCTCTAATGACATATCCTTCATGTTTCGTTACCACCCATTACGGACCATGGGCTAACCATCGTAATGTTTCAGACACTGTGTGATTAGGTTGACTTCACTCTTGTGCAATCTAGTCAATAGAAAAATATGAAAAATTAAAGCTAAAACAATGATATTATATATTGAATATTTAACTTTCCCATACCTTATCACGTAACCAGTACGTAAATGTACATTTGTGTTCGTCTTGAAACCATTTTGCTTTTTTTCCTCGATTTTTTTTGCTTGACTTCAAGACTTCAAAATGAATACTAAAACAAATAAAAGTTGTTGTAATTAATAAAAATATCCAACATCTCAACTTATCGATGCCTATTAATATATTCAAAATATCAACTAAATTATACATGTTGATATATATATATATATATATTAAAAAATCAACTAATTTATACATTAACATGTATATACGCACCTGACATACGGTTCCACTTCTGATGTATTCGAAAGTACGCATCTATGAACTTGCTCCCAAAGTTGTTAATCAATTGATTGATTTTTTCCACCTTTAATGGGGGCACCAACATCATCCTTATCATTTAACTTTTGATATCTATCAATTGGGTTTCCAACTGCATCTAATCCTCTCTGAAATTCACTACAAAACTCAATCACTTCTTCACATATGTAACCCTCGGCAATACAACCTTCTGGCCGATTTTTGTTTCAAACATAACTTTTCAATACTTTCATGTACCTCTCAAACGGGTACATCCACCTGAAATGTATTGGTCCACACAATCTTACCTCTCGAACCAAATGTACAGTTAGATGAACCATTACATCAAAAAATGATGGTGGAAAGAATTTCTCTAAAAGGCACAAAGTTATGACAAGATCATTTTGAATATTTTCCAATTTAGCAACAATGATAGACTTCTTGCAAATTGCATTGAAGAAAAAACAAAGTCTTGCAATTGCATGTCTCACATGTTTAGGAAGGATTGCACGAATTGCAAAAGGCAAGAGTTGTTGCATCAATGTATGACAATCATGAGATTTCAATCCTACCATCTTTAAGTCCTCCATTGAAACAAGATTCCTAAAGTTTGAAGAATAACCATCTGGAACCTTTAAGTGTGCTAAACACTTACAAAACAATTTCTTCTCATGCTTTAATAATGTATAGCAGGCCGGTGGTAGGAAAGTTTGATTTCCTTGAGGCTTAGGGGCCAAGTCTTTCCTCAAACCCATTTCTTGTAAATCTAATTGAGCATTAACTCCGTCCTTCGTCTGACTAGGAATATTGAGCAATGTACCATATATGCTCTCACAGACATTTTTCTCAATATGCATGACATCTAAATTATGTCGCACATGGAGAAATTTCCAATATTCCAATTAAAAAAAAATGGACTTCCTTTTCCAACATTCTTCAGAATCAACAGTCCTTTTCCTTTTGTGTGAGTTATCAAATCTCATTGCATTAAGCTTATCTAAGATTTCTTCTCCAGTCAACAGTTTTGGAGGCACTCCAAATTCTTGAAATCCATTGAAAGCCTTCTTTTGCCTTCTATAGTGATGATTTGGAGGAAGAAATCTTCTATGCCCGGTAAAACTCATTTTTTTTCCATGCTTTAGCCTTGTAGCAAAAGTATTTTCACTGCAAATTGGACAAGTATAATATCCCTTCACCGCATGACCGGACAAGTTACCATAAGCTGGGAAATCATTTATTATCCATAGCAACACTGCCTTCAAAGTGAATTTCTCCTGACGGTAAGCATCGAAGACCGTAACACCCTCATTCCACAATCGCTGCAGGTCTTCAACTAACGGCTCCATGTATACATCAATTTGTTTTCCTGGTTGCTTCGGTCCAGAAATTAGAAGACTTAACATCATAAATTTCCACTTCATACACAACCAAGGAGGAAGATTATACACAACCATCATCACAGGCCAACAACTATACCTACTACTCAACATATTATGTGGATTAACTCCATCAGCCGCGGTCCCAAGTCTCAAATTCCTATCTTCGGATGCAAAGTTTGGCCATAAACGATCAACCAACTTCCAAGATGGAGAATCCGCAGGGTGTTGCATTTCTCCTGTCTTAACCTTTCTCCCATTGGCATGCCATGTCAAATTCTTAGCTGTTTCCACACTACGAAACATTCGTTTAAAACGCGGAATAATAGGAAAGTACCATAAAACTTTATTTGGAATATTGCTAGCAACTCCATTCTTATCAATTTTCCATCTAGCAGATCCACATTTAGGACATTCATTAAGGTCCACATATTCCTTCCTAAACAGAATACAACTTTTAGGACATGCATGAATCTTGATGTACTCCATTCCCAAAGCACTCAAAGTCTTCTTAACATTGTACATGGAAGTTGGCAACACATTGTCATTTGGTAACATCTCGGATAACAATTGCAACAGTACATCAAAGCTCTTATCAGAATATCCATATCTTACCTTTAAGTTGTACAATTTAACCAAGGCCAACAACTTGGTAAATTTGGTACAACCTACGTACAAAGGTTTCTTCGCATCCTCCAATAAGGTAGCAAATTCATTAGGATCATTATCAAAAGTTTCTAATGCAGCACGGGTCATGTCTAAGCTATTGAAAGCCACGTCTTCCTTACTACTACTATCATTTTCATTATATTCTACATTAATATTCCCAAAATGAGAAGATGGTCTAATAACATCAGCACATGACTCACCATGCCAAATCCATCGCCGATAGTTGACATCAAACCCATTCCAATATATATGGCCTTTAATATCCCTAATAGTATGGATTTTCATATTCCCGCATTGCATGCAAGGACACCGTATGGCATTACAATCATTGGCATTCTCCATGCTAAATTTCAAAAATTCACTCACCCCCTTAGCAAAATCGCTTGAGGTTCTATCCTTCGTTATCCACGACTTATCCATTTCCCTACCAATCTAAACAGAACAATATCACAAAAAAAATTATCGACAAAAGCAAGATTAAGAAAACCCATCGCAAACAAATTATCGACAAAAGCAAGATTAAGAAAACCCATCGCAAACAAATTATCGACAAAAGCAAATTAAGAAAACCCATCGCAAACAAATTATCCACAAAAACAAGATTAAGAAAACCCAGCGAACCTAACCTTCGGGTATAATGAATAAATAAATAAAAAATAACCCAATCCACCACATGTCACCGCCAATCATAAAGCGAAAAGAAACTCACCGAAACCATGGAGACGAAGAAAGAAGAATCCAAGCTAACCACGAGGGCGACACAGAGAAATCCGACTTCCAAATAGCAATGCAAGCAAATGGAATATTAAACACGAAATATCCCACTCTTCAAGTCTCTTTTAGATTGCTTCCAATTCTAACACCTATTATGAAGTGTACTAACACATATTTTGTGAAAAGAAATGGTATTCAAAATCCCGCGTAAATTTTGAAAACGCGCCAAAAATTTTAAGAAATTGGATAAACAGGCGACATATTCAGATAAACTGTGTCGCTAAAGGATAAACAGTTTCATAGACGCTCTTTTTTTTTAATTCTTTTAAAACAAATAAGTTTCTCCAAGTACTGTTTATTTCCTTCTTAAACTTTTGGCAATAACTCTAAAATTGTAATTTTTCGCTTAAAAAAGTAGATGATCTAGCGACTTATTGATATAAACAGACGACACATTTACATATAAAAGGGTCGCCTTATCCAATAGTAATTAAAATTTATTTTTTAATTTTAGTTACTTTTTTTAAAATTATGTCCAAAAATATTTCCACATAGCATTCCAATGAACACCAAGTCAATTAATCTAAAAATATAAAACAGTTCTATCAATGCTCTTTTCAATTATTCACATATATGAGTATACACAAACACAAAAACACATCTCACGACATAATTTGAGATAGGATATAACAATTGTAAATTGGTCTAAAGCAAGGACCCATAGTCCAATTGCTCGAAGTAAGTATGTTCAACGAGTTGCACTTTCATGTTTTTGGCTATCAGTGATAGTTTATATGAACCCAAATAAACTAATAGATTACATTTGGGAAGGACATTTCAAATAAAAAGCGACGCATTAAAATATTTATGAGTCGCTTACGAGCAAATAATTTGTTTTTTTGGGTTTGTGATCTTTCTGTTTAATCAATCTCATATTCTTTCAGCATCAAATAACCAGTGAAAATATTTAAACAAGATAAAGAAAGTGTTTTTGTTTTTTTGTTTTTTTTTTATAAATTATAAGTAATAGGCGACGCATAATCACTCTTATGCGTCGCCTATAATCCAATGTTTCTTTTTTTTTTAAATCTTCCTGTTTAATCAATTTGATTTTCTTTGACTATCAAATAACCAGTGAAAATATTTAAACAAGATAAAGAAAGTTTTTTTTTTGTTTTTTTGTTTCTTATAAATTATAAGTAATAGGCGACGCATAATCACTCTTATGCATCGCCTATAATCAAATTTTAATTTTTTTTTTTATCTTCCTGTTTAATCAATTTGATTTTCTTTCAACATCAAATAACCAGTGAAAATATTTAAATAAAATAAAGAAAGTCCCTTTTTTTTATATTATAGTAATAGGTGACGCATAATCACTCTTATGCGTCGCCTATAATCAAATTTTAATTTTTTAATTTTTTTATATTCCTGTTTAATCAATTTGATTTTCTTTCAGCATCAAATAACCAGTGAAAATATTTAAACAAGATTAAGAAATTTTTTTTTTTAAATTATAGTAATAGGCGACGCATAATCACTCTTATGCGTCGCCTATAATCAAATTTTATTTTTTATTTTTTTTATCTTCCTGTTTAATCAATTTGATTTTCTTTCAGTATCAAATAACCAGTTGAAATATTTAAACAAGATAAAGTAGGTTTTTTTGGTTCTTTTTTTTTTCAAATTATGAGTAATAGGCGACTCATAATCACTTTTATGCGTCGCCGATAATCAAATATAAATTTTTTTGGTTCGTTTTTTTAACTCAATTTGATTTTCTTTACAAAATCAAATATCCTGTTAATATATTTAAGCAACTTATTAAATTAACAAATTTTTTGTTTAATTAATGTTAGCAAATATATATATTTGGTGTGTGATCTTTCTATTTAATCAATCTGATTTTCTCTCAACATCAAATCACCAGTGAAAATATTTAAACAACATGAATGAGTTTTTTTTTTTTTTTTTTTGTTAATCAATCTGATTTTCTTTCAAGTATATTTATTTTTTATTTAACATTTCAAAACACTTAAAATTTATATGCTTTTTAATTTTTATAGGCGACGTAGTTTCTTCTTTATACGTCGCTCGTTCTAATTTCATTTTTTTTTTCTTTTGTATTTCCATTTTTTCGTTTGTAAGTGTCTTTAAATATTTTTATTTTCCCCTAAAATGTTTTTAATAACCATTTTTTATGCCCCAATATTCATGAAATATTAGAAATAAAATGGCATGTTAATCTATGGGCTTTCTTTTCAACAATTAACCCCAAGTACGGAAACTTGAGAGTTGGAAGCAATCTAGGGGGTATGAGAAGATTTTGAAGGATCACACTCTCATTATGCACTCTTGTTTCTTTCAAGGGTTTGAAGGATTTTGTGGGTTTCTTTCCTAAATTTAAAAGTTCCTTCTTCCTCTGCTTCTTCCTTCTTGCCAGTGGTTGGGTTGGAAGAACTTCACCCTCTTGCCGTCGCCGTCGCCGTCGCCATGTTCGGTGGGTCCTGTACATCGCCGTCGCGCTGGGTGGCTAGGGTTTTTGCCATCTCGTCACCGGGATTGGGTTGCTGGGTTTCTGCCGTGCCGTCTCCGTCGGCTGCTGTGGTGGCTTGAAGTTCCTCTTGATTGCTTGATTTGTAAAGGTGTGCTGTTTTTGTGTGCTGTTTTTCATCCCTTTTGGGGTTCGGTGGTGTATGTGTGCTGTTTTTGTGTGCTGTTTTTCATCCCTTTTGGGGTTCGGTGGTGTATGTGTTTGCTGGAAAAAATATTCTGTTTGCTGGTTTTTTTGTTTTTTTAAATATTTGTTTGTTACTGTAATTTTGGTGGGGTTTTATGTTGTCAAAATCATGGCTTGTTGTCGACAATGGGTTGGCTAAATTTTGTTTGGAAAAATAGCTATATTTATTGAGTGGGGTTCGATTGTATGTAAAGCAAAATGATATGCTAATATTTGTATTATGTGTTTATATGGTTAAATTCAAGATATAGCCTTTATAAATTGCGTGGGAAATGTCAGAGGTGGTGCTCTGTTGCGGGTCTTAAAATGACGTTGTTTGTACGACTCAAAATCCATTAGTGATTTAGTCGCCGGATGCAAAGTTTGAAAATGTTAATGACTGTTAAAGAGGATAGATGTTAAGAGAAGATACTATTACTGCATCACTTGGTAAATAAATTACATGAATTTATCGTTTATTATTGTTATTAATGGTTTATTCATTATACTACACCCTATGTTCATATTGTTAGTAATATTAATTTGTGTTTATGTTTTTTGTATGTAGAATTATGGATCCTTTTAATGAACATGTCCTCTCAGATGGGGATGGCGCTAGATCACCATCTAGTGATATGGAAAGGCCGAATACGTCATTCCCAAGGCGTAGAAAACGAGGGGCCACAACAGTGAAAGGCCTTCGGAAGCATTTGGCGGGAAACAAAAGCTTGGAACCTCAATATAATGAGGTTGGAGTTGCTATTAACTCTGAGGCCGTTCGACTAAACAATTTGGAGGGCTCGTTGGCTAGGAGCACAATACCAATTAATATACCTAATTGGAGAGATGTGTCCGATAGGTTAAAAGATAACCTATGGGCATCAATAAAGGTACGGAGTGCATTATTGTTAGATATTGTTTATTATGAATAATATTTAATTGATGGAGATTTTATAATTCTTTTTTTGCATTTGCAGCTTGTATATATGCATTTTACTTGCATTTCTAACTTACCACATTTACTTGTCAATCAATGTTACTAAATATATATATATATATATATATATATATATATTTTAATTTTGTAGCAATATACGGTTAAGGATGATAGTTTTAGGAAGGCAACTTTAAAAGATTGTTGTGACAAATGGAGAAAATTCAAGAATTACTTATGTAGATATTTTGTTCGACCATATATTGACATACCTGAAAAGTTGAAGCATCGACCCTCAATTTATGAATTCATAAGCCAAGAGGTGTGGGATGATTTTCTACAACAAAGGTTGTCGGATAAATTCCAGGTATAGTTTTATTTAATGCACGTTAATGTTGTCTTAAACATTATTTATATAAAAATTAAAAATTGTTATGGTGACTTATGTTATTTGGGTTTTCTAATATGTTTGTTTATAACTTTTGTAGGCATTAAGTCAAAAATATTCGGAAAAACGACAATTAAACAAGTATCCGCATAGGATGGGTGCAATGGGCTACGCGAGATTAGAAAGAGGCATTATATGCAATTTATTTTTATTTACATTTAACCATATTAATTTTGTCATTGTTGCTTGATCACTTGCATTATTAAAATTAATTTATTTGTAATTTTGAAGCAACTTGAAAGAGGCACCGAAGATTATGTAGACCGAGATGACCTGTGGATACGGGCACGTATGGGGAAGGATGGAAAATATGCAAATGAAGAAACTGAACATGTAGCGGAAAAAATTGTGAGCAATGTATTTTTTATGAATATTTGTTGCATATATTATTATTTAGTTCATTATTATATAAACTGATATATTCAATCATTTAAACAATATATTGTAGAATGACTTAAAGAAGAAGGCAACAGAAGGAGAAATTCAGCCTTCACCTCCGGTGGATATCCTAACACAAGCTTTGGGAAAAGAGGAGTATGGAGGTAGGCTTAGGGGTCAAGGCAAAGGATACACGGTGAATAACTTTTTCCATACTCCTAAGCCGAGTTCACAAAAAAAGACCAAGTCGGAGGGAAGTGGAAACAATTCAATCTATGAGATGCTGCTCAAAGGTCTGGTGGCTATCGTCAAAAATTCAAGCAGTAGCAGTGCCGCCCAAGTTGATGCGCTCATATCGGCATGTGGTATTGAGATTCCGTCACTCGCTCATCCAGTCGATACTGTTGCTGCTCCTGGGACCCAAGTCGATGATGTTGCTGGTCAAGGGACCCCCCCAGCCGATGATGTTAATGCTCCTGGGACCCAAGTCGATGATGTTGCTGCTCATGGGACCCAATCTACATCTTGGATTGATGCTCCTCGGATCTATCCTGAGGTAATTATTTCACATATATATATATATATATATATGTATGTATGTTTAAGTGGGTTATTACTATCTATATAGCTCCCACGGTTGAAGAGTCTTACCTACCGCCATGAGGTCATGGGATCGAGTTTTTAAGTTGAAGGAATATTGTCATGTGAACATATATTAATCTTTTTATTTTTTTTTTAAAACTTTGCAGGGTGTAAAATGCAATCTTGCACAAGTCAATGTTGGCCATATAGTAGCACGTGGCACTTTGGTACCTTCGCTGCCAACGGATATGTGCCATGGTGTGAAGCTAGGTGCAGCAAATTATAAGGTCACTGTTGATGACGTTATTGATGGATTTGCACCTTTGCCTATTCCATCATTTGACATCATACGTGTCGGTGATGCTGAAGGTGCATTTGTTGCATGGCCAAGAGATCTTGTTATCTTGCCATCTGAGGAGGTATTGTTCGATGCAGCTATATATATTACTGAAGTTTAAAATAATTTCATTTTTGTTCTATTTTAAATGTTGTTTGTTGATATTTTGTAGGGAAGCTCGAACAGGTCAAATGTTGAGAATGATCAAGATGATAATGTTGATCCCTTAGTCGTTACCCCAACGATCCAAGAGTTGCTAAGTTGGATCAAGGACGTCGATAGCGATCATTTATGGTGTTTTAATATGAAAAAAAAGATCTTTGGGGAAGAACAACAGTTGGGCATAGCGAGTAGCGATATAAACGATTTTTGTTACATGGAAGAATTATCTTCCGAATGCATCTTGTTCTACATAAGGTAAACTAAATTTGGATGTCTTTATAACTAATTCTTTAATTTAATTAATTAAACACTATAATTACTTGTAATCGGATTATGTAGGCATTTATGTGAGGGATTGATGGGCTCCTTCGAAGGGAATTATTGCTTTGTTCATCCGGATATTATTGCTTCGGTTGGTCATCCAAACCCTCATGAACGGATATTAAATATATTGAGTAGATGGCAAGATGCAAGAAATAATCAACTATGGTTCTTTCCCTACTGTGCAAGGTAATATTGTGTTAGTTTTAATTGAATTATGTTGTGAAAATATTAATTTCGAGAAACATCATATTAACTAAAATATTTATTGGTGTTTTTAGGAATCATTGGATGCTATGTGTTGTTGATTTATACAAAGTAGTAGCATGGTTTTTTGATTCTTTGAAAACTCATAAGAATATAATTGATAAGGATCTAAAAACTTTGCTTGACGAGTAAGTTAATTAATAACTCTAATATTTTTAATTAATTGTTCTTATATTGGATTTGTACTTTTGAAGCTACTGTATAATCTTATACAATATTTATATTTCTATATAGTTCCTTCATTGCATGGAACCAAGGAAAGACATTTGAAAAGAAACTTCGGTGGCAAAATACTAAGGTAATTATTATATATAAACTTAGCATTATTAGTTGTTAGTTAATTTAAATACTTGTATATATTCGTATCTAATATTACACATAATTTACTGTTTGCAAATTTAGACACCGATGCAGCCCGGGAATATGGAATGCGGTTACTATATGATGATGATAATGCGAGATATCATTAGGCACAAAGTTCCTCCCCGGGAGTTAAGAGGAATGGTAAATTATTATTAATTTCATGATTTCATCATATTTCTATTATGTAATAATTAATATTTATGATTATTTGTATATGTATTAACATAAGTTTCTCATGTTCAGTACGAAGGTGTCACTTGGTTACAAGCTGAAAATGTCAACGAATTTAGAGATGAATGGGCAACAGCGATGATCACAAGTATCTCAAACCAATGAATATATATGCATGGTAGTGAAATAGCTAGCTTTTTTTAGTAGCTTTTGTTTGTACAT
This sequence comes from Ziziphus jujuba, assembly GCF_031755915.1. NCBI lineage: Eukaryota > Viridiplantae > Streptophyta > Magnoliopsida > Rosales > Rhamnaceae > Ziziphus > Ziziphus jujuba. Next base: position 22,472,082 of record NC_083387.1, read on the forward strand.
ATAAAATATCGTAGACAAATTTATGAAAATCGCTCATAAGGTAGTATTTGTTTTGCATGAACTTTGGTTTTAAACATACAAATTTTACAAAATTTCAAACAATATTAAAAATAATTAAAATAAATGGTGAACAGGAGACGCACAATATGCTTGAGAGTCGCCTGATACAAATAATGCAAAAAAAACAAAAACCATCACAGTTATGTGCTTCAATATTTTAATAGATTATTTGATGCCAAAAGTAAAACAGATTGATAAATATTTTTACAAAACCAAAGGAAAAAAAATATATTTAAATAAAAGGTGAACAAGTGACGCACAAAATGCTTGAGGGTCGCCTGATACAAATAAGAAAAAAAAAACAAAAAAAAAAAAGCTCTGTGATGCTGCTTAAACATCTTCACTTGTTATTTAAAGTTGAAAGAAAATCAACTGTTTAATACTTACTAAAACCCAAAAAAAAAATTAATAATACACTAATAGGTGATGCATAATGCTTCTGCGTCGCCTGATATCAATAATATGTCTTCCAAAAAATTTTTTGCAAAAAAACAAAAAAAAAAAAAGCACTGTGATGCTGCTTAAACATTTTCACTTGTTATTTAAAGTTGAAAGAAAATCAACTGTTTAATACTTAAAAAAAAACCAAAAAAAAAAAATTATTACACTAATAGGCGATGCATAACAGTGTGTCTGCGTCGCATTATATCAATAAAATGTTTTCCAAAAAATTTATTTGAAAAAACAAAAAAAAAAGGGCACTGTGAAGCAGCTTAAACATTTTTACTTGTTATTTAAATTTGAAAGAAAATCAACTGTTTAATACTTACTAAAAACACCAAAAAATAAAAATTTTACACTTATAGGCGACGCATAATGCTTCTGCGTCGCTTGATATCAATAATATGTCTTCCAAAAAATTTTTTGGAAAAAAAAAAAAGCATTGTGATGCTGCTTAAACATTTTCACTTGTTATTTAAAGTTGAAAGAAAATCAACTGTTTAATACTTACAAAAAACACCAAAAAAAAAAATTATTATACTAATAGGCGACGCATAATAGTGTGTATGCGTCGCCTTATATCAATAAAATATTTTCCAAAATATTTATTTGAAAAAACAAAAAAAAAACCACTATGAAGCAGCTTAAACATTTTCACTTGTTATTTAAAGTTGAAAGAAAATCAACTGTTAAATATTTACAAAAAATCCAAAAACAAAATCATAAATAATAGGTAACGCATAATGCTTCTATGTTGCCTGATATCAATAATATGTCTTCCAAAAAATTTTTTGGAAAAAACAAAAAAAAAAAGCACTATGATGCTGCTTAAACATTTTCACTTGTTATTTATAGTTGAAAGAAAATCAACTGTTTAATACTTACAAAAAACCCAAAAAAAAAAAATATATTACACTAATAGGTGACGCATAATGCTTCTGCGTCGCCTGATACCAATAATATGTCTTCCAAAAAATTTTTTGGAAAAAAAAAAAAAAGCACCGTGATGCTGCTTAAACATTTTCACTTGTTATTTAAAGTTTAAAGAAAATCAACTAATTAATATTTTCAAAAATCCAAAAAAAAATAATAATTTAATAGGCAACTCATAGAGTTTGTTATGCGTCGCCGGATATTTGTAAGGTGGAACAAAAAAAAAATTAAGATACAGCTCTGTAAGTTTTCTTAAATATTTTTACCTATTTGGAAAGTTGAAAGAAAATCAGATTGATTAACAATTATCTTTAGTGTAGCATTTAAACAATACAATTGATAAAAAATATACGCACTTTATTAAAGGCAACTCTAGTGGGCTGAATATTCAGCGACTCTTAACGGATGCGTCGTGTGTTGTTGTTTCTCGCGACTTCTCAACGTCAACTTTTTTCTTATGCGTCGTCGATTGGTCGAATTTTTACTGAAGCATTAACCTCAGAGTTGCAGTTTTATTTTTTTAGACGCATTTATCTCGTAGCGTCGCTAATAATGTGTCGCTAGAGCTTAATTTTCGCGTAGTGTTTATACTATGTAGTCAAAAGTATCTATTTCATCTATTTCGTCTCATCTTCTTATCAAGTTGAATATACTTGCAATAAAAATAATATGTTAAAAATGAAGGTTTCAACATATTTAATTGAACGGTTTTCCAAAATATTTAAAGCCTTTGTTGGCAATTTTTCCAAATTATTTGCACAAACACATGGCTTTCATATTCCCCCATAGTTAGGTGGACTTTTTGTTAGATAAATAAATAATTTGTGGACTTAATATAATCAATTACTCACTTACAGGACCTATTTATGTCATTAATGGAACTAACTTATCTTATTATTTTGTAGTAGGACCCTTGGTCACACACTTTCTATAAGACTCCAGTTGGCCCATTAGACTAGAGGACCAACTCTCTTTTTAAAGCCCAATGACTTACCCATATTTTTTCTAGTATTATTATATTATTAAATTATTAGTATTTTGTGTGTGTTAAAATTAATATGTAAGTGTGACTTGTAAAAACTATAAAAGGTCTAGGGCAAGCAATAAACATATGCCATACGGTATTTTGATATTAGGATTTTCAAAGATTTGAGAGTGGTTTGAGAGTAATGTGTCCATAGGCACTACTTTATATTGTTTTCTATTTTGCAGGATTAAAGATTTAATTTATCAATGACTGCGTTTGGAGGTTAGTAATTTATAATTAATGAAATTTATTATATATATTTAGATCCATAAAATCTAACACTTTTGTGATACATATTTTGGATATGGTATTGAGATCGTTATTTTGGCTTCCTTGCACTGTTTGACTTTAGTAGAAATTGTTTTGCAATGGTTGAGTTTTTATTTTTCTCTGTTGGGGAAACTGGGTTTACCGATTTTGTTTTTGTTTTTGTTTTTATTTCTATTAGTAATATCCTTATGTTTCATTCATATTAACTGGTGATCTAGTTTTCATTTTTTAACTTTTTGTAATTGTGTGGATTGGTACGTAAAAAGTGGAGGGTTTGGGTAAATCAAACTCATAATTATGTGATGTTTCAGAATTGCTTTGCAAAACTATCAGCGGAGATGAGAATGATTTTGAGGTACTTGAAATGTTACTCGAGCCTTTAAGGTTTCCTCATTGTTCTGCTAGCTCAAAGCATCATTATGAAATTATTGGTTGTAATTTTGTAAGCTTACTTTTATTGAACAAATTACCTAACGGTGTGTGCTTTTCATTGATTTTAATCTGTCTGCTTAGTTGCATGTCTGACTTGGAGGACAAGAAATCAATACTTGTATGTTTATGAAATCGTTAAAGCAGTCATTTGTGCTTTACTCACTAGCAAAATGTTTTTAAGTTTGTCCATTTAGAGTTAAATCTGGAATTTGTGGATTGGTTGAAAATGAATATGCTGGTAGTTTTGCAATCAACTTGGAGTGGTATTATTAGACTCTTTAGTGTTTACTAAGTGAACTCTTCTTTCCTATGATCTTTCACCTTTCCCTTTAATTCTTTTTGGGTTTTTCTCTATTATTGTCTACTTGGCGATTTCATTCTCACTTACTTTTCTCATTTGGCAATGGAAATTTGACTTAGGTAATATAGAAAGTCCATGTTGGATTGAGAAATGTTATATTGACAAATGATCCAAGATACAGGGCAGTTTTGTAAGTGTGCTTTTTTTTTTTTTTTTTATGGTTCTACAGCTTATTTCTGGAGTGGAGACAATCTTGATGTGAAGAAAGATTTCAGTCATTATACGGCTTATTATTTTGCAAACTAATCCACTTATGAAACAAAAAAAAAAAAAAAAAATCTCAACAAAACATCATGCATACTCATTCAAAAGAAATACAAAGCTATGTTGAAATTAAATCTTAAGAGATTACAAATTTCTTCATGCCATTTGTTGAGAAATATTTGATATAATGTGACCAAACTCTCATATTATGTACCAAACAATGTTGGTTCTTGTTTGTACAGTTATTTTGTTCTGGACTGGACTTTTTTTAAAAGTATGATAAACCATTCCATGATATGCCAACAACTGTCTTTTTCATTATTCTACCCAAAAAAAAAAAAATATATATATATATATATAGATATATATATATCTTTTTTTATTAGGCTAGAAATTTGAACATGTATAATTAATCAAGAATAATATATTCACTAGAGGTCTGAACAAATATAATAAATTATTATTATTATTATTATTGTTGTTGTTATTATTATTATTATTGTTGTTGTTGGTGCTGCAAAATCCATAGAAAAGCAAAGAAAAAGGATGGGCCTTGTGGATTGTTGATGGACTCTCATTCAATCTTTCCAATAAAGAGTCTATTGTTAGTCCACTTCATGAAGAACTTGGCCATTTTGTGGTCCATTTATTTAAATTTGAGAATGTCACAAGCATCATCAATTAGTGTACTAAATTAATTGCTAATTATATATATATATATATATATAAATAAGTGTTATTTGATTCATTAACATATTAATATAACATAGATATAAATAAATCACCTATTAAAAAAATAAATATAATTAAATATAAATTAATAAAATAATAATATTATACAGTTAATAAGGAACTTGTAAATTAGGTGATGCCTTCGTTATTATTCTTTAAATTCATTTTATTATAATTGTTATTATCATTAATATTATTATTATTATTTTTTAATCTGAATATGGCCAACACTTTTTTTTTTTTGGGTTAATGAAAATATGGCCAACACTTATTGTTTGGGTTACTAGAGAACCAAATGAATAAACAGTTATTAAATGTATAAGATGTTCTTCTCGCCCATAATTTTTACATGTTTCGACTACACAATATATATATATATATATATATATGTATATGTATGTTATATTTTAATCAAAAAGATAAATATATCTCCATAAAATGATATCAGAAAAATAGGATGAATTATATAATCCATTTTAAAGGAAAATAAACCATATGTGAAAAATAATATGAATTACATATCCATTTTGACATTTTGATACCTTTGCTTGTCTGTTGTTGGATGTGTAAATTATGATGCATATGCACCATAGCATAGCTGTATAAATAAATAAATATATATATATATATATATATATATATTAAAAGGAAGAAGAAAGCCAGGGCAGCTCACTCCTATGTGTGACATGGAAAAATTTGCACATAACACAAATATAAAGCAATTTTTCTAAAAGTGTCCTTTCTTTGATGGTTCTGTATCTTACTTCTAGAATAATGTAGGGGAAAAAAATGAAAAAAAAATAAATAAAACATTTCAGTAATGTTGCTCACTGAAATCTTTTGGTTTGTTATTGATAATATTTTTTATTTTAAAATAATGTTGTTTATTTTCTGTAATAAGATTTCGGTGTGTAATTTTTTCAACATTATGTGACATAAATGTCCACAACAGAATATATGTAATTACTTGGCTTTTGAACTAGATTTTCAATGTTGTTAAAGCATGATATGCAAAAAGCAATAATTCTAAAACTAATCCACTTGTGGATTAACTATTGAAGCTCAAAGAAAGAAAACAACATTTCATCTAAACAAAATTTGCAATTTTTCGAAGAGTGTCCTTTCTTTGATGGTTATGCATCTTATTTCTGAATAATGTAAGGGAAAAAGTATGAAAAAAAAACATTTTCAGTAATGTTGCTTGCTAAAATCTTATGGTTTTTTATTGTTAATTTTTTCTAAAGTAATGTTGTTTTTTTTTTTTTCTGTTTTTCTATAATAAAATTTCAGTGTCTAATTTTGTCAACATTATGTGACATAAATGTGCAGAACAGAATATATATAATTATTTGTCTTTTGAGCTAGATTTTCAACGTTGTCAAAGCGTGATATGCAAAAAGCAATAATGCTAAAATTAATCCACTTGTGGATTAACCATTGAACCTCAAAGAAAGAAAACAACATTTCATCTAATAGATACTTATTCAAAAGAAATACAAAACCCCAGTTAACACTAAATCTTAAAACATAAAAACTTTCTTCCTGCCATTTTCCTTGAAGGTCCTCTGAAGCATCTCCAAGAAGTTATTTATTAGCCTCATACTCTTTCAAATAGAGAGCCAAGCATTTTTTTAATCCTCGAACAAGCTCTTTAAATTTAAAATTTAAATAAAGATTAAAGTGTCAATTTAGCTTTCCAAATATAGATAAAAAAATTAAAAAATTAAATTGTTTTTTCAAAGCTTTCATTTAAAAATAAATAAAAACATTTTTTTTTGTACATTACTTTTATATGCTCATTTATTATTTTACATTTTCATATGCATTGCTATTATTATATGTTAATATAAAGAGTGCTGTTGGAATGATTTTATAGGTATAACTCTCTATTTTTGAATTCAGACAAATAAAACTCTTCATTTTGAAATTCTTTAATCGGTTATATATAGTAGAAAATATGCTTTTTGAAATATAGGGTATTATTGGGGATACTCATAACTCTCTTTCTATGAAAATGTTATAAAGAGAGCCAACTCCATTTTCTATTTCAAATTTATATAATTTATTTTATTGTAGTACAGGTTTCCATGCCAATATCATAATATTTGATAAGGAATTCAAGTAAAAAAAGAAAAAAAAAATTGAATATAAAAGTGACAAAAAAAAATTATAAAAAATTATTTGTTGGAAAATTTACTATAAAAAAAATTATTCTCTATTCTTACCTGTATCAATTAAATTGATTTAAGTTTATAATTTTTGGATACATTATAGATACTTTATAGATTATGAAGCTGTTCTCGCCATACTACAAATCTAGCATGAAAGGGATTGAGTTTTGTCCTGCTTTAAGCTCAACCCTGTTTTCACAAAAATTCTCCTCTCTGTTTTTTCTATTGTATCAAAAAAAAATAAAAAAATAAAAAAAAATAGATAAGATAAAATAAAATAAAAGGGCATCCAATGCAGTATTGTTAGTTGGAAACAGTTAAAATGCAATATTTGCACGTAAGACAAGAAAAATTAACAATAACTATATTAAGCTAGAACCAAAATCAAAATATAATTTATATATATACAAGCTAGAGTTTTTTAATTTTTTTAATTTTTTTGTCCTCATCCTTCAAAAGGATATTCGATGCGGTTGCTGGAAATTGGGTTCATAGCTTCTATGTCTTGCTCGTACACCAGACGGACACCACACGATCTAATGTACTTCTCTGTAAATGTTTCACCATCCAAGTCTCTCGTTCGAAATGAAAACTTAAGCTGACTCACGTCAATGTTTTGCCACTCTCCCTTGATTTTATTACGAGGCACATACATTAACCAAAGGTGATCCGCTGGGGAACCCACCGCTGAGGCCACGTCTCGTTGACAATCGTTTGTTACTCCAAATCCATGGCCCACTTCCTGAATCATTACATGACAGCTGAAATGCTATAAGAGCACATAAAAAAATAGCGAAACCCATCCACTTACGGTTGCACCAATTCGGATCTAGTTGTAAATTTATGGAGGGCTCGAAATTTGTACGAGTGAACCAGGATGGAATTTCGTTTCCAGGAAGAACAATGTCAAATCTTTCGCTGGGGAGATTCTGAAGGTGTGTTTTTAGCAATGTAAGTGCTGTCCTTTCGCTGCCTTGCCTTCTTGCCAATTTCAAGCATCCCACGAAAGATTTGACCAAGATGCGTCGCTCCATCATTAATGGATCAAGAAACATGTCCAGTGATACACAGTAAGCAAGGCCTAACCATCCTAGACCAGGAGGAAGCTCTGGCCCCAACAATTCTAGTTCTCTACAGAAGCTTAAATCAATACTCCTAAGCTTGGATAGTTTATTGAAACAGACAGGTAGGTGAGAAAAATCATTATTGCTGAGGTTTAAATATTCTAAAGAAACTAAGCAGCCAAGATTTTCAGGAAATGCTCCATTCCCAAGACCGCAGCTGACTAGTTCCAACTTTTTCAAAGAAAAAAGACCAGCCGATGATGAGAGACCTTTCCCAACAATGATGTTCATCATATTGTTCCATTGTCGTCCTCCGCAAAAAGATAGTGTTTTAAGGTTTTCAAGAAGTGCAATGGAAGATGGTAGATCTCTGTCTTCTACAGAAATGCCTTTCAAATTGAGCTCCTCTAAACTATTTAAAAGCCCCAAGTCCTCTGGTAAGTTGGTAAGGCTTACACAACCTTCAAGGTTTAGAACTTTGAGAGATTTCAGACTACGCATGCCTGTTGGAAGATTTTGTAGACGAATGCAAGCTTTCAGGTTCAAGATAATAAGCCTTTCAAGAAGTCTAATGGATGGGGGAATCTCCACTAGGTTTCTACAATCTTCAAGAATCAACTGCTCTAGATATGTAGCCACCCCTAAGTCCTCGGGTAAGTCGTTAAGGCTTACACAACCTTCAAGGTTTAGAACATTGAGAGATTTCAGACCACCTATGCTTGTTGGAAGATTTTGTAGACTATTGCAAGCTTTCAGGTTCAAGATAGTAAGCCTTTCAAGAAGTGTGATGGATGGGTGAATCTCCGATAGATTTACACAAGCTACAAGAATCAACTTCTCTAGATTTGGAACCACCCCAAAGTCTTCAAACTTTCTTAAATTTGTTGAATAACTTATGTCAATGGTTTTCAAATTGTTTAAAGGCTGTTGTATTGAAAAGAGAAAAAAATTTAGATATTTCGTCAGACAAAATATATATTTTCCAAACAGATTAGCAAAGAACAAGAAATTCTAATGGTATTTACCTTGATAGCATTGTTCCAAAGGTGTTTGCTCAACCACAACTTCAATTCAACAAGTCCACCTCGTTGGAAATTTGATGGCAAATATTTGGCAGGAAATTCATGCCACCTAAGGAATCGTAGCTCTTTAGAAAGATGTTCAATATTCAGTGTCTGACCATCTCTCATTTCCAAGACAAGATTCTGAAGAATGAGCAATCTTAACTTCTTCATGTTTGAGAAGGCTTCAAAATCGCAAACCAATTTCTTCGGTTCTAGAAAACAGCATACTATGGCTTCCACTTTTGTTCCCTAATAGTTAAGATTAAAACATACAAGTGAAACGTAATGTGTAAGAGGCTGTATATAATGTACAGCCAAATGCCGCATAAAAACTGTATATATATAATTTATAAAAACACGTTGGTATTTCAAACATGCCAAATGAAAAGGATTTAAATGCATTTTGTTACTTCCTAATAATTACAAGCTTCAAAATCATCTAAATATATTACTAATCCCAAAAATAAATAATAATAATGGTTAAAATGAACAAGGAGATAAAAATATGATAGCCTCAAAATAACAACATACTGAATTTATAAAATTGAAATATTATGCAATACAAATACCAAAGTCATGATTTTAATTATGTGAGAAAACCTCTTACCGTGTTATGCCCTAAAACATGACATAAATCATCATAATTCCATATTCTACTGCATCTTCCTGGTTCATTGCGAGATTTTGCCCAAACAATTTCCTTTCCCATCTCTTGCAATAAGTCATGCATCCAAACTTTGTCATCATTGTCAACATGGAGGAGAGATTTATCAATAAGAACTCTTATCCCGATTTCTGGAAAGAAACCACAACTATCCATAATTTGAATAATATTGTCTTCTTCAAATCCATTGAAGAAGCATGCAATATCTAGGAAAATACTTTTCTCTATTTCCTCAAGCCCATCAAAACTGATTTGAAGTACTTTCGTAATCTCCTTGTTTGGATACTCCTTCAGCCTATCCAAAGCACTTTCCCATTGATTTACACTTTTTCCACATAAAAAGGAACCTAGTACTTCTAAAGCTAGTGGAAGACCGTCAGCATAAGCTATCACTTGTTTAGACAACTTCTCATATTCCTTTGAAGGATGAGTACTTTTGAAGGCTTTGTGAGAAAAAAGTCGAAGACCTTCGCTATAACTCAATTCCTCAACTCTATATATTCTACACTCTATATATGTACTTAGAAGCAAACTTTCATCCCTAGTAGTTACAATTATTCTACTTCCAGAGCCAAACCAATTATTTTTCCCAGCTAATGCTTTTAGCTGGTCTAATTTGTCAACATCATCAAGGACAACAAGTACTTTCTTATGGCATAACTTACTTCTTATCATGTCCATTCCTTTATGAATATCCCTTACTTCTGTAGGCAAACCATTTAGAATATCTGAAAGGAGAAGATTTTGCAAATACACAAGACCATTTTCCTTCTTTTCACAAACTTCTCTAATATTTGTAAGGAAGCTGCAACCTTCAAATTGCGAAGACATCCAATCATAATAAGCTTTGGCAAGAGTTGTCTTCCCAATTCCGCCCAACCCACAAATTCCAATAAAGTGAACATGATCCAATGATGAAGTACAAACACAAACATTTAGTTTCTCTAGTCGTGAATCCATACCAAAAAGGTCCTCTGAAATGTTTAACTATGCAACACCAAGTTTATTTGATACCTTTGCGATAAAGTCTTGTATAAATTTTGCTTCATTCCTTAGAAATTCAAACATGAAAACCATAGTAAGTGAAAGTATAGCATTAAGTTTATAAATGTAATTTCTCTGCTTAAATAAATTTGTATATTTGTACAAAATTTTGTATTTTGTTAATTATCTCTCATATTATAATGGAGACTTGCACGGTGATATGGAAAATGCTACCGGTTGGTTATCACTGCACCATATAAATTTTTGATTAAGGTAATTAACACTGTAACACTTGTCACCTTCTTAAGGACTTAAAACCGATTTATATGTTTACCCATGTATGGAAATAAAAATTCCATTTACAACAATAGATAAGGCCGAATTATCAATTAGTCAAACCATGTACTTGAAGTTTAGTTGGATTAATCGACTATACATATGTGTAAATACTATATATATGTGAAAATATTTTTAGGAATTGAAATTCTTACAAAAGAAAAATATAAATACAAAAAGATATATATGTTTAAATTTGTAATTTTTTTTTTAATGTTAATAAACATATATATATGTGTGTGTGATAATTTCTGTTAATGCATCCCTTCACCTTTTCATATATATATATATATATATGCATATGTATATGTATGTGTTTTCTTGTTTCGAAACTCAATCATAGATCAGAAAGGAAAAAGGGGAATACATAGATAAAAGAAGGACAAGTATATATATTGCCTACCCATCATGTAAAGCCCATCCAGCAAGACTGGCAACTTGTGTTAAAGCATTCCTCCATTTTTGCACCTTTTGACTAAAATCTTGTTCATATCTGTGGAATGGTTCTCCAAAACTTCCAATCTGCTTCCGTACATGAGATGGATCCACATGGTAGAAAATTGGCAGAACAATCTGTTTAAAGGCCTCCCTGCATTCAAGAATCTTGACAAGCTCATCCAAACACCAACTCGAAGAAGCATAGTTTTCCGAGAGAATGATGACAGAACAGCGTGAATTTTCGATGGCTTTCAACAGTTCTGGGGAAATGGATTTGCCTCTCTCAAGTTTATCGTCGTCTAAGAAGGTGTAGATTCCTTTCTGACAAAAAGCAGAATAGAGATGACTTGTAAAATTGTTGCGTGTGTCTTCACCCCTAAAACTCAAAAACACATCATATTCTGTTTTACGAGAAGAAGAAGAGAACATTGAGTAAGATCTTTTCATAGTTGCAAGTGGAAGAGATGATAAGAATATAGCTCAAATGGAAACAAATAAAAAAGTAAGAAAGCGTGTTTGGTCCATTACTTCCTGGAAATTAGGTACTCTGTTTTCCTTTTCCCGACTATCAGCGTAGACCCCAGTGGGAACCCCCATGGTAGGTTCGACCAATTAGCTAGCTGCTTGACAAGTTCGTGTTTGGTCTGACTTGATTCTATATAATTACCTATTGGCTTATGCCAATAAAATTGTACAATTTTTTAAAATCCTCTGTTTTGACATAATTACCTCTCAACTATATATAAAGTCTCCATGTTACCTCAACTAATAAGACAACATGTACATTTTAAGGGTAAATTTTTTCTGCCTTTTTGACTTTTTGATCAAAACACATTAACAAGAACTACAAAAAGAGAATAGAGTGCAGTCCCAGAATTACAGAAAAGATCATGGAAAATGATTTATCACTTAAGGACTTGGCCTCCTGCTTCAAGACTATTTGAGTGGTATTTGTATCTCTGCCTCTCTATTGTGTTTTACTTCTACGGAGTCCTTTTATCATTTGAGCCACACTTCTAGGACAACTATCTGTTGTGTATTGTTGCCGTATGGTTCGCAGGTAATTCATTATACGCTGGCAAATGACATTTTTTTTTTTTTTGGAGGATCAATTAAACAGTCCAATTGAAAGGTTCTGATTATTTTAGAGCTACATTTGTCATCCGGTTTTGGAATTAATTTGTGTTTTGGAAAGATTACATATACGTTAACAATAGCAAAAACCTTTTTGGAAACTTCCTTTTTTATTTTATTGATATTTATTATTATTATCTTTCGGTGAAAGATTAAAAGCGTTTCTTTCTTTTCAATGAAACTGGGATATATGAGACGTACATAGGTGAAATGTATCTCCAAATAAATCATAATTCCACAAGAATCCAATATAAATACCAGAGAATACATTGCGTGCTTGCTTGTAATTATAAGAATTATATATTTTTTTATTTATCCAACATGTGTCTATCTGCTCGAAAAACCTTTTTTTATCGCATCAATCTACAATATTTTTTTTTCCCCCTTTAATTAAGTCCGATTTAATATTAAGGTTTTATATTGCCTTTGCACCAAAAAAAAAAGAAAAGGGGTCTATATTGGCCATATGAATATTATATAATATTAGTATACTTATGATTGAGTTTTTATCAATTAACCTAAACAACCACTAGGTGTAAGTATTGAGTATTGAGCGTTTAGAACTACACTGAAGGCGGGGCTGTATGATGCATTATTCACATCTGGACTCTGTAACAGAGTATTATTATTATTATTATTATTATTATATTTCATGTGAGTCATCCTCTAAGTACCAGTTTGAGTTATCATCGTGGGTAGGAATGTCAATTTGCCCCATCCATCCCGAAAACCACGGTGTACCGCTCCGTTACCCGTAAAAACGGGATGATAAGGCGGGCTCGGGCTAAATTTCTTAGATCCGAAGTGGGGCTAGGTCGGGACCGGGGATTAAATACCCCGGCCCAAACCCAGCCCGTATATATTTACTTTATTATTATTTTTTTTAATATTTTGAAACTTTAAACTTATGCCTTTCTCCCAGCCGGCCCTAAACACAAACACATTCCTCTCAGTCAACAGTATACACACACTCACCAGACACCAGTCACACTCCACTCAACTCCCTTCCCTAAGCTCCACCACCATCTCCCTCAGCTCTCTCATCTCTGCTTAGTCCAGCTCCAGTAGTGCCGCCAACACCATCTCCGATCTCCCTCAGCAGTCAGCTCCAGCAGTGCCGCCACCACCATCTCCGATCTCCCTCAGCTCTCTCAGCCGATTCTTCTTCACAGCCGCGGCCACCACCAGCAAGCATCACCTCCTCCCTTAGGTTAGTCTTGATTTCCTTTTTTTTTTTTCTTTTCTTTTTTTTTTTAATGAAATGATTGAGTCATCTGAATATGGATTATGATACCTAAGTCCCCCTGGCAGGGATTGCAATGAAGAACACTGGAAACATATAGGGATTTAAACTTTCCTTTTTTTATATTATTTGGTTTTTGGATGGTTTTGCATCTATTGTAATATCCAGAAACTTGGATTAGTAATCTTGTTTGTGTAATATCCTATTACATTAATTCAATTGCAAAAAGCAACTATTGTTTCTTTTTGATGATGATGATGATATATCTCTTTTTTTCGATGAAAGTCCATATTGATGGCTGTGTCATGTGTGAACTGATTATAGCAGATTAATTGCTAATTTCCATATGGTTATCTTGGTGTGAAGCAATGGTTATGAGTAGCAAACTAGAATATAGCAATTCCTGGATAAGTTCTTTCACAGAAAGAAAGAAAAAAAAAAAAAAAGGAAAGGTAAGTGCAATTTTTAAACGGGCATATAAATTAGAAAAATAGTATCACATCAGTTGATATTCAAAGAATTTATTTATATAAATAAGTGTATCAGTAAGCTTGGTTAGCAGTAAAACCTGGGAGTAACCACCAGATTTAGAATTCCAAGTTTGATGTGGGTGAAAATTGCTATTGGGAAAAGAAAAATCCAAACATTACCGAGCATAATTAATTTGAAGCTTTAAAAATCTATAGGTTTCGCTTAGATAGAATTATAGAATCAGTACTAGCACCGGTCAGCCAGTAAAATGAAGTTATTTTATGCAATTGCCGTGATTGTGCATTAGATCTCATATTGCATTAACAGTATGAGCTTCTAGCTAGATATTTTATTTATTAATGACCTCGACTTTGTGATTCGTTTCTCATTTCTCTTCTCTACTCAAAGAAATTAATATTACTTGCAAATTGGGAGTTGGTTAATATGATGTTCCTAACGAAGGAAAAATGATCAACCTTGTTTTGGTCCATTTTTATAAAACAAATGCTAGCTAGAATATTCATTACTCAGGTAATATAAAAAGATAAATTAACAGCGGCTTTTCGTTTACTTCTGGAAGTAGAGACATGTGGCTGGTGGGCAGTGAGCTTCTTTATTACACTTATTTATTTATTTATTTATTTGTGTAATTACTTTTTTTGCATGTGAGAGTATTATATTTTCTGGTGAAATGCATGTGAGAGTACTATTACATTTGTATGGATGGTATCAACACATTAATCTAATTGTCTTGTCTTTCAATTTTTGTTTTTTTTTTTTATTTTTTTATTTTATTTATTTATTTATTTTTTTTTAAGGTAAATTATGGCCGAAGCTAGTGGTTCGACAATTGGAAGCACTCCACATGACAAGGATCAATCATCATCAACACCTTTTAGCAACAATTCGACTCCAATTAGTACTCCTCAAGAAATACCTAGTCAAGAAGATATAAACCAAACTCCGATAGAGGTATGTGACAAGGATAGTAGTCAAATAATTGGAAAAAGAAAATTGATTTCGGTTGTGTGGAATCATTTTAAAAAGGTAAAGATAGATGGGTGGATAAGGCCGTATGTAATTATTGTAGTAAGAAACTAGGAGGAGGAAGTAGAAATGGAACAAAACATTTGCATGATCATTTTAAAAGGTGTCCTCTTCGAACACAAAAGGATATTAAGCAAGCAATTTTGAATCCTACTAAAGATGCTGGTGGAAAAGTTAAAGTTGGTACATATACGTTTGACCAAGAGAATGCCAGAAAGGAGCTTGCAAACATGATTGTTTTGCATGAATACCCTCTTTCAATAGTTGTACATTATGGGTTTAGGAGGTTTATGAATATGGTTCAATCATTGTTTAAAGTGGTTTCTCGTAATACAATTAGAAATGATATTTTTAAATTGTATGATTACGAAAAATCCAAAACAATGGAGTTGTTAGAGAAGAATTATGGTAGAGTTGCAATTACTATGGATATGTGGACATCTAACCAAATAGAGGCTTCATAGCTATTACGACACATTTCATTGATGATAATTGGATACTTCAAAGTCGAATTATAAGGTACTTTATAAGTTTATATATTAAATTTCATATTTATTGGATTGTTTTATGTATTTAGTTTATTATAACTATTTATTATTATTATTTTTTGTAAGTTTGTATATGCACCTTGTCCACATACTTCTGAGGCTCTTTGCAATGTTTTTATGGATTGCATATTGGATTGGAATATAGATGGTAAGCTTTCTACTTTGACCTTAGACAATTGTAGCACAAATGATGCTTTGGTCAATCTTCTTTTGAATAAGCTTCCAAATTCTTCATTTTTGTTAAATGGTCAATTTTTTCATATGCGGTGTGGTGCACATATATTGAATTTGATTGTGAAAGATGGTTTGGAAATAATTTGTGGAAGTATTGAAAAAATTCGTGAAAGTGTTTATTTTTGGACATCAACACCAAAAAGAGAGGAAAAATTCTTAGAATGTGTTCGTCAATTGAAAATTTCTTGTGATAAGAAGTTGGTTCTTGATTGTAAAACTAGGTGGAATTCTACATATTTGATGCTTGCTACTGCTTTAAAATATAGGACTGTTTTTCCTCATTTGAAACAACAAGAGTCACTATATAAATGTTTGCCTAGTGATCAAGATTGGGATTTAGCCAAAGAGATTTGTGAAAGACTAGAATTGTTTTATGAAGTGACTGAAATATTTTTAGGAACAAAGTATCCTACAGCTAATCTTTTTTTCCCACACATTTGTGAGATTAGGATGTCAATTTATGATTGGCTAGCATCTTTTTGTGAGGAAATTAGATTGATGGCCGCGGGTATGATATCTAAATTTGAAAAATATTGGAGTGAAACACATGGAATAATAGTTGTAGCAACTCTTTTAGATCCAAGGTATAAAATGAAAGTGATAGAATATTGTTTTCTTTTGATTTATGGGGATGAAGGTGTGCATAAGATAGCCATTATACGTCAAATTTGCTATGATTTAGTGAAGGAGTATCAATCAAAACGCAATTTGAGTGCAAATGTTTCATCTTCCCAATCCAATGTGATTCCATCTAAAAAAAAAGATCGTTTGGCAAAATTTGATTTATTTGTTTCTAGCACTACTAATATTGATAATGTAAAATCTGAACTTGATCATTACTTGGAGGAGCCGGTTTTACCTAGATCTAATGACTTTGACATATTGACATGGTGGAAAGTAAATGCAATGAAGTATCCTACTTTGCATAATATTGCAAGAGATATTTTAGCCATTCCAGTATCGATTGTTGCATCTGAGTCTGCATTCAATACCAGTGGAAGATTTGTGAGTTCACATCGAAGTAGACTTCATCCTAAAACTTTGGAAGCTTTGATGTGTGCACAAGATTGGTTATGGGCTGAAATTAATGGTATGAAAAATTAAATTTTATATTCTTTTGTCTTAAATAATTTTTGTATTTATTGTTAACTAATTAATCTCATTTTTGTTAGCTTGATCTTCTTCACCATATGTTGGAGCTTGTTCTTCTACTATGAGTGACATAAAAATTGATGAGGAGGTAAATTGAATTTATTTATTACAAAAAATGTTTATATTAAATTGTTTAAAATTTTTTGATATTATTTAATATTTTTGTCTATTTTTGTAGCAATCAACTCTTACGGAACATTCTTCCATGGAGACTTAAGGAAATGAGAAGTAAAACTTTATTATGTGCGCATGTGTATTTTTATAAATTTTATGTTTATGTATTTGGATTATATTATATTGTATTTTTTGAGAATATATGTCATTAAAATTATAAATTTGAACTTTGATATCTTTTATTGTATTTTTATTATATTTTTGGTCATTTTATTTACATTTTACTTATAGAAGAAATTTTTTTTATATAAATTTATCAAAAAAAAATTATATCAATTATATGAAAAAAAAAAAAAAAAGGGTGGGGGGAAACCATCCCCGCACCGCCACCGATTGGAGAATCCCTGTTCCCGCCTCGCTTCTAAAGAAACGGGAAAAACTGCGGGGATGGGATGAAAATTTTCCATGGGGATGAAGATGAAATTTTAAAAACCGATCTCGTCCTGCCCCATTGACATCATTAATCGTGGGCCGATTTTTCAAATTAAAATTTCCAATCCTAGTTTGAAATTATATATAAACATCTGAATAACAACCAAGAGGTAATGCCTCAAATTACCTGAACGAAGGAACTCAATTTGGATTTTTCTTCTTCTTCTTCTTCTTTTTTTCCTTCAGGAAATATATTTTTCTACGCAAGTAGTTTGAATTTTTAGAAATAATGATTACTTTAATAAAAGAAAAATACGAAGTAAAAGAAATATTGATTAATATACTTTTGATAGGACAAAATTTTGTCTTGTCATATATAAAACTAGATAATAATTTATCTATTAAACTGTTTATTAGGTAGGATGGGGCAAAACCAAAGTGATTATTTGATTGGACTATTACTGTATATTTCATTATTTCTTAAAAAAATAAATAAAAGAGACTACTATAGAATGTTTCATTATTTCTTTAAAAAAAAAAAAAAATCTTGGTTGGGTTGCTGATCTTGTAAAGACAAGCATGTTTGTGAATATTTTTCTCTTTTATTCTTTTTTTTTTTTTTTGGGGCTAAAATTGTCAATATTTTTCCCAGGAGTGGAGACATTGTCTCCTTCATTATCAACTTTGCCAATGTAATGAATTTTTTTTTTATATATGGTATATATCAAAATTTGAATACACCTTTTTTTTTTAATATATATATATATATATGTATATATGTATATATATTAACAAAGATACGTACCTTGTTACATAAGGTGTGTTTATATGATTGGATGATGAGATAAATTTGAAGATAATGAGTTTGAACAGCTGGTGTTTCAGTTTCTTTAAAGCATTCGTATTGATTTTGGACTAAATTTATAGAAATGCTACAAATGATCACAATCCATCTGGTACTACTCAAAAGTGGCTGCTATGTACTTGATTAGTACATTCCATAGCCACCATGGTTTGCGGTTAAAACTTGATAATCGCAAGTCCAAAAAAGTGTCTTCCGTTATCAAAACTCTCGGGCACTAATTACTCTCCATTTCTTATTAGTTATTACATCTCCCTCCCTGTATTTTATACATATATATATATACACATATATTATATGACCTATTCCACTTGCCCTCTAAAACTATCTGTGCCCACAAATCTTGTGACTAAAAGGAATTGAAAGCCAAAAGAAAATCAATTAATAAGGCCATGGAAGTAATTGAAGATGTCGTAATTGTGGGAGCTGGAATTGCTGGCCTCACAACAAGCTTGGGACTTTACAGGTTCTCACCTTGCTTATATTTTTTATTCTGATATTTATTTGCTTTTTCTAAGAACTATCTGTTAGTTTATAATGGATACATGGTAAGAAATGTACGAGCATAATTTTGCAGGCAGGGTATTAGAAGCTTAGTGTTGGAATCTTCGGATAGTCTAAGGATAACAGGATTTGCATTGCTAACATGGACAAACGCTTGGAAGGCATTGGATGCGGTTGGAATTGGTGACTCCCTGCGCCAACGACATGAGCTGCTTCGAGGGTAATCTTCACTTGCACTTTTAACTTCCTTTAGTTCTTTCATTTTTTGGTTATTTATTTGATTCCCAACATCTCTGAGATGTTTCTTTGTCATTGAAAAAATTCACTGCTTTTTGTTTCATTTCTTCAATGGTTCTAGCTAGAAAAGAAAAGCAACTCGGTACTTCCAAAGTATTTTTTGGTAGTCACTTAAACAGATCAAATTTATGCTGAAAATTTATAGTCTAATAGGCTTGTTTTTCTGTCAAATACTTATAACCATGCATTTGTAATCTGCAAGCTACAACTTTGTTTTATAACCATGCATTTGTAATCTGCAAGCTACAACTTTGTTTTATAACCATGCATTTGTAATCTGCAAGCTACAACTTTGTTCATTTATTTTTACTTTTTCAAAAAAATACATTGTTGTTGCTTCCTGTAATCTTCTTCAAAAAGGAAAACTGACTGTGGGATTTCTGAATTCGTAGGAACGTGACTTCCTCCACAATTTCAGAGCTCCAAACATAAAAAATGTCATTTGTTGCCAAAGGGAAACAGTAAGTTTAAATTGTAATCACAGTGCTTTAGTAGTAAGCTGAAGTGGGTGAAACTCTGCTAAAACTGGGTGTTTGATAATGTCCAGTGGAGAGCACGAAGTTCGTTGCTTGAGAAGGAAGTTATTATTGGAAGCCCTTGCCAATGAACTCCCTAATGGTACAATTAGATACTTGTCCAAGGTGGTTTCAATTGAGGAATCAGGCTATTTCAAGCTCATTCATCTTGCTGATGGAAATATCATAAAAACCAAGGTAGAATCCAAATGTGGGGGACTTAATTTAATTGTAGATAACCTGTTTGATGGTTGTTCAACCAATTGATTGATATTTGTTTTGCTTCAACTTTGTGCTTTTGAATCTGATCCTTAAGTGCTGTGAATGAAAGGTATTGATTGGTTGTGATGGTGTGAATTCGGTGGTTGCGAAATGGTTGGGATTCAAGAAGCCTGCCTTTACTGGAAGATCTGGCTTCAGAGACTCTGCAAATTTCAATACCAAACATGACTTTGAGCCCATGTTAATGCAGTTCTTTGGACATGGTGTTAGGTTTGGTGCCATGCCCTGTGATGATAAATGCATTTACTGGTTTTTCACCTGGAGACCTTCTAACCAAGGCAAGCCCTTCATATCTATAATATAATATATTCTCATTTTTCTTTCCTTGCTTCACAAAAACTTTCTTTTCCCTCTCACTCAACACAATAAATATCCATGCCAAAATGCAAAATAAGTTCTCGTTCTGAAACGTTTATGTTTTGGATTTTTGGTTTTCAATTCTTTTCTTAAAGGTTTTTAATTTGAGTTGCGTACAAGCAGCTTGTGGTTTAAATAATAGCTAGGCTTCTCGCCTAACTGGAAGCTTGAAGAGCATTTTACTTTTTGTCATTATTAAATGAATATATCAGTCATGTATGCTTGAATCTTGATCTTGATCTCTCCAAACAAAAAGAATAACAGAAAACCAAAAGCAAACCAAAACCAATGTGCATAAAATTCTCACTTTTTTCTTCTATTGTTCATTGCTCTTCTTTCTTGTAGAGAGAGAGTTAGAAGAAGACAAGCCAGAGCTAACGAGGCAATATGTGATGAGCAAGCTTGGAAATATACCAGAACAAGTAAGAGCGGTAATTGAGAACACAGAATTGGATGCATTTTTATCATCTCCATTAAGATATAGGCATCCTTGGGAGCTTCTATGGGGCAACATAAGCAAAGGCAATGTTTGTGTAGCTGGTGATGCACTCCATCCAATGACCCCTGATCTTGGACAAGGGGGCTGTTCTGCTTTGGAAGATGGTTTTGTTTTAGCTAGATGTCTTGTGAGGCACTATCGGAAATAAAGCAAAAAAGTGGTATAAAACCAGAAGAAGAATACAAGGAGATTGAAAAGGGTTTGAAGAAGTATGCCAATGAGAGGAGATGGAGGAGCTTTGATCTCATTGCTACAGCTTATGTTGTGGGTTTTATACAGGAGGGTAACGGGAAAATTATTAGCTTCCTGAGGGACAAATTTTTTGCCCCAGTCCTGGCTGATTCGCAATTGAAGAGGGCTGATTTTGATTGTGGGAAGATCATATAATCATTAGATGCTACCAACATGATTTTTGGTTAATCCTTATGTATGTCTAAATTACCATGTTTTGAATTCCCTGTGGACTGGATTAGATGTGAAACAGATGAATGAGGCTCCTCTAGTGGTATTCCCTTTAAATCCACGCATCATCTTGCTGCTTTTTGGATTAGTTAATTATTATAATCCTATCCAACATATATATATATATATATATACTATTTCAAAAAATTACAATAATTTGAAAATTATTGTAATCCTCAAATTGTACAATAAGGTTAATTTTCAATAATGAATGTTTCAAGAATATAAGTAGATCTTTGAATATATATCATTAATAGCCTTTATCTCTTTTTATTCTCTGACAATAACGTTTCATGAAATCTCTCAAGTGGAGCTAACAAGCCTCATAAATATGAATATTTTGAATTTGTTGATGAATCTCATTTTGTTGGAAAAATCCCAGCAAGCAATGGCAACATGAAATGGCTACAAACTATTTGATCTATTTCTTTAGCATTTCAGAATCATGTAAATCTCTCATACAGTAACTTATCTGGAAAAATTTCAACAGCCAACCAATTTCAATCGCTTGAGGAACCTATAATATTTTCCATATGTTGAAAAAGTGGCTTAGTTTTATGTTAAAAAATTGATTGGCATGTGCTTGTCATTGTTGAAAAAGTGAAGCGTTTGCAAATTGAGAATATACACAGAAATTTGAAGGAAATTTTAATTAAAACTAATCTAGTATATCCGCATATCTCATTTTAATTGTGTTAATATATTTTGATCAAAACAGAAAAGATAAATAACTAAATAAGATTTTTAAACTTATGCAATGGAAAAAAGAAACAAAATGTAAATTGCTATTAATCAAAAAGTGCAAAACAATATTTAACATCCAATTAAGAGAATTAATGATCAAAGTAAAGTATACTCATACAATTTGGCTTCCCAAAAATATAAATGTTTATTACAAGGAAAATCTTTCATAAATTCTTAATTTAATGCAGAGCTTCTGTATATTAGTTAATACAAAATTTGTTCCGCGTGAATCCATGATTTTAATGATCTGGATACGAGGAATTTACCACTTGACCAGCTTTATTTGTCAAAAAAGTTTTTTTCGCTATTTTATTCATGTGACATGCAGTAAGAATATAGTAAATACATACTGCTAACCACGATTCTGTTTTTTTTTTTTTGGGGTGGTCAATCTTATTACAAACTTTTCCAAAACATTCAATGAGATCAAACAAGTCAGAATTTGGATTTTTTTATTCTCTCTTTTTTTTTTCTTTTTTTTTTTTTTATCTCCTTCTCTATTCATCATACATTATTATTTTATTTAAAAATATTAATAAAGAAATAAAATGAACCAAGTAAAAATAAATAAATAAATAACTCATTTCTAAAAGGGAAATGAGATTCTATTAGTCAGACAAAAAATGAAAAAAAAAATGGAGACAAAAATTCTCCCTTCAATAAGTCATTATCATTTGGTTCTTTTTTGGATGTATATCCATAATAATATATTTCATGTTAGTCATCCTCCAGTTTTGAGTTTTCATTGTGGGCCGAGTTTTCTAGTTAAAATTTGAAAAATTTGGCCCAATGCCTCCATAGGGATGAGCTTCACGATTTTTACCCCTTCATTTGCTATCTTTTTTTTTTTTTCTACTCTTTTAATTTTTAATAATCCCAAAATATCCTTATATCCAAATTTAATATTTTTACTTTTTTTTATTTTATGTTATTTCTTTTTTTTCTTTCACTCGAGAACATCACGCTTCCCTAAAGTTGGCTCATCTCTTCTCATTCATCCATCAAGCTTTCTTCACCTAGTTGTCGTTTTGCCAAATAGCCCCGTTTCGTCTCTCCGGTCACCAAAATTCCATACAAAGAAAGAAATTGATGGTTTGGAATTCGAAATTAGGGTATTGTGAAGAAGGAGGATGTGGATTTGTATACAAAGCTCAAGGGTGGTACTGCATGGCGGAAGCAGATGTGTAAGCTTGCTGTTTCACTTGGCCTCTCTGATAAAATGCCTGGTCTATTTGCTTCATTTTTCCTTTGACTTTTCGATTTGAGTGGTTTCAAGGGTTTATTTAAAACATTTGTGGGGTGTATTTTTTTTTTTTTCTGATTGCTTTTGGGATAAGTTGGAATCGAAATTAGGGTTATGTTTTTTTGTTTTTGCTATTTCTGTAATTTTTTTCCTTATGCTTTTGTAATTTTTGTTTTAGGTAGTGTTCGATGTGCGATTTGACAGTCTGATAATGGAAATCGGCAAGGATTCGGGAATGGAGGACGGGGATTTTGTGGTGGAGACTTGCATTACACATACTCTACCCCTGGCATTGACACTTGAGAAAGGATTAGAGAGTATCAAAGATGTTGTGAAAGGATTAGAGAGTATCAAAGATGTTGTGAGGAAGTTGAAGCTGAATCCTCCTTCTACCTCCAATGGGTTCTTTCGGTTTCAGGTATTGGAAAATTCCTTATGTGATTTTCATTTCACATACTATGTTGTTTCACTTTGCTGTTTGGATACTATGTCGTTTTGTTTGGTTCATTTCATATGTGATTCTGTGAGGATTTCTAAAGGTCGCTGTGCCTTCCAGTGCGAAAGCTTTGGATTGGTTTGCCTATCAGTCAAAGTCTTGCGAGGTTTTCCCTCTGTTTTCATGTCGAAGGAAACAGAAAATCGTGATTGTATGTGAATGAAACCGTTGGAGTTTTTGGAATTGGGTCTGCTGTTCACTTTACACGGAGTTCTTCTTCTATCTCTGGAGAGTAGACAACGAGCAAAAGGTTTAGATTCTCGTATATCTTATTTCTCCCTCATCAAAAGCATCTCCTATAATGATTTAGGGGTTGCATTTGGTTTTTGTTGTTTGTTGTCTGTTGTTCATTATATATATATATATATATATATATTTATATATGTAAAAGTAATTTTAACTTTATTAGGACAAGAGTTCCTTTTTTCCTATTGAGCTTTATGGCTGAACTGGTTAAAGTTGGGGGTTTGTAATACGATTCCCCAACTCCATAAAAGAAAAGGTTGCCCTTTGAATAGTTAGTCTGAAAGATGGATGTTTCAAACTTCTATTTGGAGGTCATGGACAATTTTAGAGCTATTGAGACTTACAACTTACCCTATTCCATTGACATCAAGGTGCAGGAGGTTATGTAATCATTTTTTTAAGTGGCTTTAGGCTAACGAGCGGAATATGTGTTGAATAAGAACCCAAGATTTGTTAGTTATTTTGTTGAAAGGTCTATTTGGAAAATGACAAGGTAGAAATGAAATTGAATATTAACTTGAACTCTTCATTGGCAATTATGTAAGGAATGTTTCAACATATATGCTAAAGGCTCTAAAAC
Source organism: Ziziphus jujuba (assembly GCF_031755915.1). Taxonomy (NCBI): domain Eukaryota; kingdom Viridiplantae; phylum Streptophyta; class Magnoliopsida; order Rosales; family Rhamnaceae; genus Ziziphus; species Ziziphus jujuba. The sequence continues at coordinate 22,496,725 of NC_083387.1, forward strand.
ATTTTATGAAATTTAGAATAGTTTTGTCCATTTATTGGAAATTTGTGGTTGGTATGAAAAATTGATTAAGTAATGATGGTTAGTTGCTTATGGTTATGCATCTAATTATGATGCAAAAATCTGTTGCCTTTAAGGTTCCTGCGTGTTTGATAATTTGCATTTGGTATTGCAAATATGATGCATACTGTAGTGGCAATTTTTTTATCTGCATTTAGGTGTACGTCGTTTTGCATGAATACTTGGGTCTTTTAGATTTGTATGAATCTTTTCCTTGACAGCTCTAAAAATGGTAGCTAGATGCTATTAAATTTAAGTAATGTTTGTGGTTTCTCCATAGATAGAACAAATGAGCTCTTGCAAAACAAAGGTAAAACTTCGACTGTTCATTAGTCACGGTTTTGTATGTGATAGTTATTTAATTTATTGCTTTACGTAGTTGCATGTGATACTTATTTAATGTATGTCTTTGCTGTTCTTAGTTGCCTGGTGCCATTGCTTGTCTTTTTATTACCGTAGTTATGTTGTGTAATGGTATGCTTTTTCTTATTCTTCTACTATTTGTTATTTATTTATTTTTATTACTTTTTGGTTATTGGCATTCCAAAGCATTGTTGAATGTTGATCATGTTGATGTTTTGTTTGATTTGTTGCATCTATGATGTGTAGTTTGTTCTCTGTTACATGTTTTGTACTTGTTAGATTACTGGTGGATGAATTTGATGCTGCACTTTGGAATGTTGGCAGAGGTTGACAAGGAAGCAGCAAAAGAATTTGATGGAAAACATTTTCACATTCTTCCTTTTTTTGCTGTTTTGGAGATTTGGGCATCCTTTAGCAAATCAGTCTATGAGATTGGATTTTGGTTCTATACAATTCATATAGAGCAAGGGATATTACTGGGTATGAGCTATTACCTCAATTGTTAGATTTGAACCTTTATACTTCTTTATGGATACTCTAGGTATTTAATTATTTTCTTTGAAACTTGTATGCTAAACATTGTAACTAACTGTAGATATTTCGTTTGATTTCATCCAGGTATCAAATCGGTCTCCGTTTTAGTGGAGGTGCCCCATATGCTTTTAATGCTGTCACTAAAGTTTTTCATTATACCAATTGTGGTGCCAGTTGGTGTTCAAGATTTTGAAATTGATGGGGAACATTGGGTCAATTCGGGATTGATACCAACAGAGGCTTTTGTAGGAGCTGTAATATTCTCTAGGAGCTGTAATATTCTCTAGTTTTTATTCATAAAACACTTGTACAATTTCCTCTTGCTAATTCAGATTTTGTTTTTAGTTTTTGTACATGATTCTCGTGTCAATATGATGTGTAAGGATCCAATTTCATTATTAAATTCTCCATATTATTTAATATGTGGAAAAGCAATAAATAAGAAGGATGATAATTTAAATGGATGGTAATTGAGTTCTCAAATATTGGCTCTCTAGTTTCTGACCATTAGAACTTATTTGAATGGTATGCATTAAAATGTAGTTAGTTTTAGATTGTAAAATGTGATTCCCAGCTTGCAAGCTTCTTCCAATTACTTTTACATGAACGGCTCCACGATAGTATGTCCAAACGAGAGTTGGTAGGAGGGAATTAATTGTGCACTTGTGGAAACTATTTAAATAAATAGATATGAAAGTGTAAAATAAATGTAACAGTTTTCCATTTCTCATCTACCCTCATTTTTCATGAACTGTCAAATAAAGTGGGAAATATTAAAACAATTTTTTTTACCATCTCTCATTTCTCATCTACCTTCATTAACTTCTATCCCTTTCTCTTACTCTCCCTGCTACCACATTAAATGAATCCTGTGTGTCTTCCTCTCTCTTTCTCTTTTGTTGGTTACGTACCTTTCAGCCTTTCTTTGCATTGACGAACATTGCAGAAAACACAATACCACCTTCAGTTCAGTTCACTCTCCCTGCATACCCTCAACCTTTTATGATAACAACAAGACTAAAAATCTCCATTGTGGAGCCCATACACTTCAAAAGGGTGTAATTAAATTGTACGTTTCTGTGGATCAGAGTTAAAGATTTTTTGGTATTTGTATATATGTACAAATATATATATATATATATATATGTGTGTGTGTGTACAGATATGTATACATTTTTCCCTTATATTGGATTCATCGTTTGTCACGTTTTGACATGATATATAAGTGCAAGTTCTATGTTGGTGCTATTTTATGTAAAACAATCCATAAATGGTTCAGAAATTTCCATTTGAAAATTACAACCTTTATTTGTTACATGCGGTCCATCAGTAATTATGAAACACTTGCTTGTTGGAAAATTTAACGGCGGTTCCATCGGAGTAGTTAATTTTTCCATTTCCTAAAAGCAAACCAATTGGACAATCGAATTTGTCCACTTCTCTAATGTTATTGTAAACGAATGAGATGCTAAATGTAACTATATTTATGATGTTTAACAAAATAATCCACAGAACACCACATTGTCAACATTGCATCCATTCAAGCTAACGTTATGTTATGATTTAGCACATGTGCCACAGATTTGACATCTTAATCTACTTGATCCACTATGTCTGTCAAGAGTAGCTATTCTACTAGGTGTTAATATGCAACATTTAAACAGCATTTGTACTCATTTACATAAAATCCATTTGTATTTGTATTTAAAATGCTATTCTACTTATTTGCATTTAAAATGCTATTCCACTAGGCATTAATAACATAATTGTTTGGCTTATTTTCTGTACTTATTTACTGAAAATGCATTTGTATTTGTATTTAAAATGCTATTCTACTTATTTGCATTTAAAATGTTATTCCACTAGGCATTAATAACATAATTGTTTGGCTTATTTTTTGTACTCATTTACTGAAAATGCATTTGTATTTTTTTCATTACTTTTGCTTCAGGATTATAGTTAAACCTTCCAGCAAAGATTCTACGATTGCAATTATTTTTAGTCATATGACCTCACGAATTACCACAAGCTTGTGACAAGTAGATACTTAGTATGTTTTGAATTGGTAAACCCTTTATGCTCAATGTCACAAATTTCAGTTTTACTTTTCTATGATGGAACATGGAGTGTATGTTCTGAAGGTACCTGAAGATACCAATGTCAAAGAACGAAGATTATACGTATCAAAAGGAATTGTACGTTGGCAGAACTTGAAGATGTTGTCTACAACGCTCTCAACTTAGATTCTACACAACATCAATTAATCTTCAAGTTCATATACCATGTGTGTTTTTCATGTGAGCCGTACATTGTGGAAAATGATGAAGACCTACAAAGTTTTATAGAAGAGTATAATTCACACAGACCTCAAGACAGATCTCCACTTATTGTTGATGTGTTATCCAGGGTTCCACAGAGTATTAATACTGCTGGATGTGTTGTGAATAGGATACCTACAAGTTCAGGATTTATGATTATTGCCCTACTATCTGCAGTTCCCGAGACAGCTACTTGTACCTCTAATGCTGACATGCAGTCCCCAGCGACCGAACTTCATGTGCTGAAAACTCAACCTGGATTCTCTGAAAATCAAATTTGTGAAAACAATGTGCAATCTGTGGAACATGATCATGATAATGAGCTCTTCGACATTAATGATATGAATGAATATCGTGGACATGATTATGATCAAGATGAACAATTTGAGGTTGAGGTCAACACTGATCGTAGTGAAGATGGGTTACGAGACATTTGTTGGACCCAACATTCGGGACTTTCAACTGATGATAGTCGACATGGTGAGTCTCCTTATGGTAGTAGTCCAATTGATAATGTGAATGATGATATGCTTGCCTCTCCTTGTACCAAAAACCATTTGGACATTTGACAGGATTCTACTGCAACCATGGCTGAACTTAGGGTTAACCATCGCTTCTCATCCGTCAATGCCCATGAAATCATTCGAATCAACCAACTCTTTGCGAGTAAGAATGCGCTACAGCAGAAGATTAGTCTTTCTGCACTAAGGATAAATTTTGAATTCAAGGTCAAGAAGTCAGATAGAGTCCGATATGAGGTTGTATGTGCAAACGGTAATTGCATGTGGCGAATGCTTGCTACCAAATTACATGGTCATAATACAGAGGCCTTCATGATTAGGGCCTTCAAGGATGAGCATATTTGCTCTTTAAATATCATGAAAAGGGATCATCATCAAGCAACAAGTTCAGTTATCGGAGACATCATCTAGCCAACGTTTGATGGGATTTCAAGGCAATACAAACCTCGAGATATCGTGCATGACATTCGCTCTAATTACGGAGTAAACATAAGCTACAACAAAGCATGGGCTGCTAAGGAAGTTGCATTATCAGGTTTGTGGGGCACGCCAGAAGATTCATATGCAAAAATTCCTTTATGGAGTCACGTTTTGAAGAGCAAAAATCCGGGCACATTTACTCGAATTGAAACTGACGATTAAAACATATTTTTATATTTTTTCATGGCACTTGGAGCTAGCATTAGTGGGTTTCAGCGTATGTGGAGAGTCGTAGCTGTCGATGGAACTACACTGAAGAATAGATATAGAGGTTTGTTATATATTGCATCATGTTTGGATGGGAACAATCAAATTTATCCACTTACTTATGGAATAGGCCCTGGGGAGATGGATGCGGCTTACACGTGGTTTTTTGAGAGCTTTAAAGAAGCATTTGGGGATGATCCGAATATAGCTTTTATATCGGATAGACACAAGAGCATTACAAAAGCAATACGTACAGTTTGCCTTAATAATCACCATGGCCACTGCACATATCATCTTGGTACAAATTTACATGCTAAGAAGTTTAAAGGTAATGTCAATGCGATTATATCAACTTTTAATGATGCAGCTAGAGCATATATTGTTGAGGATTTTGATAAGGCCATGCAGCTTTTAGAAGGGGTTAGTATTGAAGCTGTACAATATCTCAAGGATGCAAGTCCTTCAAAATGGGCTAGATCACATTTTCCGAGTAATAGATACAACATAATGACAACTAACATTGCATAGAGCATGAACTCTGTGCTTATTGATGCTAGGGATAAACATGTTTTGCCATTACTATATCACATTAGTGATGTCTTGCAAAGGTGGTGGTATGAACGTCGAACTAACGCAGCTGCAATGCAAACTCCTGTTACTAATTGGTTGGAAAAAATCATGTAGGAGCGCTCAAATAATGGCAGAGGCTTACGTGTTATGCCAATGAACTTATATGCGTTTCAAGTTGTTGGCCATGGCATGTTCGTTGGAGTTGTTAACTTAGAAAATAAGACGTGCTCATGCAAGGAATTTAACATTGATGGATTTCCTTGTGTCCATGCAATTGCAGCATGTAAGCATCGACATATTTCTCCATATTTCCTTTGCTCGGCGCATTACTCAGTTGACTGACTCTGTGATGCATATTCGGAAACCATATATCCACTTGGAGATAAATGTCAGTGGCATGCTCCAGATGATGTCATAAACTAGGTTGTACTTCCACCTCAAATTGGCAAATAGTCAGGAAGACAGAGAAAGAAGAGGATTCAATCTCAAGGAGAGGAGCAAACAGGTTGGCCACAGCAGCCGATCATGCTCCGCCGCCGTACCTCTTGATAGCACTACCAACCAATAGCACCATTGAACCGAAGGCCCATCAATCGCGTGATGCTATATTCAGACAATGGGGCCATGTTATGCGGTATGCATGTGTATGCAATGTAGTCAGGAATGCAATTAGTTGCTCAACCGCGTAACATGTGAAAAAAATACAAATGCATTTAAAACACGTAAGGGGACTTGTGGGGCCCAAAAAATTGGTAAAATGTGATTACCATAGGAGTTTCGGTAATTACCGACGAAACCTACGGTAATTTTTTCAGAGAGTATATGTTGGTTACCGAATGTTTCATCGGGAATTATCGAATGTCTACAGTCATCGTATTTTTTTGGCCAATTTGAGAGCTTTTTAAGCAATTTTGGGATTTTCTCTCATTACGATCATTTGATAATCCATATGTTGCATGTTTTTTCATTTAACACACGTAAGGGGACTTGTGGGGCCCAAAAATTGGTAAAATGTGATTACCACTGGGGTTTCGGTAATTACCGATGAAACCTACGGTAATTAAATATTTTTGCCAATTGGAGAACAGCTTCGGAACATTTGGGGTTTTGATGTTTGGGGGCATTGATGAATGTATAATTTGCATGTTGTTGCTGGAAACACCCAATTAGCTGAGTATTTGGAGAAAAAAAATGTTAATTCATATTACCGAAAGCGTTTCGGTAATTACCAATGGTGAATCGAGAATTATCGATGCACCATCGGTAATCATCTTTGCTTTAATTTTTATCACAACCGAGGGTCTTCTTTCCTCTTTTTTTTTTTTTTTTTTTCAATGGTTGTCATTACTAAAGATAGGTTCAGCATATTAAGATAACATTAGTATAGAATGTCATAACATTAAACATATGATCTACATTGAAAGTTTATTAAAGTACAAATCAACAGCATATTTTTTTCTAAAAAACATAATGTCTTGCGGGCCAAATGAAGGATTCTCCTCACTACTCTTGTATTCAATAAATTTCAAAGTGTAGACGCCACAATCACCCCTGCAGAATAGCATTAATGATTAGCATTAATGAAAACCAACCACGTGTATTTCCACACATAACCACAATAAAACAGCAGCAATAGAAGTTGTTTGAAATGACAACACATTCATACCCATTATCTTGGCGGGGTGCATCTTTGATCATGGTCATCGTGAATGGCTCTAAAGTGGGAGGCATGTCCGGATTCTTCTCGTAATATCCCCCATCCCTCAATAGGTAAAGCAGCATATACGTAAGGCATTCCGCATTGTTCAACTCTTTATTCTGGACATATTTATTTTCCATATTTGGATCGTATAAATCAATATGTCGGGCCTTCAAGTCCACACATGCTGCCAACCAATGTGCACCTCCATTGTTGACAGGGATGTACACCTGCAAATTAGAACATAACCTCATTATCCACAAAATGGGAAACTTAGTGAGAATTTTTTTAAATATATGTAGGGACTTACATAATCACATCTCCGCCACAGCACGCTAGGTTTGGGTGACTTCCCACGCACATAGCTACAAAGGGTCGCAACACATGAATATGTGCTACGAGATGCCCTCCATATAGGATAACACCCTTTGATGGATGACTGCCAAATAATGGAATATATACAATATAAAGTATCATCAATATAACATTAAGTAATGCAGTAACATCCCATCATCTTACCCAAAATAACACGTCTAATGTGGCACAGGTGTGGGTGAACATCTTCTCATTCTCAAACTGCCTTTTTCGTATGAAATACAAAATAGTGTCAATATGCTGCAAAACCACATTAAAGGAAATAAATAACAAGTGCGAGGTGATAAATAAAACATCATTCCAAACGTAGGAACACAATGATTTTACATGAACATAAAGCATATAACTTATATCGGAATTCAACCATCCTTCAAAGGTAAGTAGCTCAGCAAAAAATTTATTTCCCACCGTCATATAAGATGTACACACGGTTGCTTCCTTCGGTGCCACCCTATACCACTCATCGAACGCCCTCTCCTTCGATGCATTAATATGTCGATTAAGATTAAATTTGACCTTCTTTTTACACGGGTCGGTGTAAGGAGAGATGACGTGATGTGACTGGTGGTAAACTCTACCAAATCTGCTTATATCACGAACGTTATGCGTCCAATCTTCCACCTCAATCTCAGCTGATTGGTCATGATGTGGACTGTCAGCTAAAGCACCGATATCCCACCCGAAATGCAAAGGCCGATATGGCACCAAAGCCCAGGAATCCTCCAGATAGGGTCCTCTAGGTATGATAGGCTCAAATGGTGTAGTACAATCATCATCCTCCTTCCTACCATTAGAATCGTCTATGGGTGCATCAAATTCTTCGGCTTGCTCTCCAAATGACGATGCCATAGGGGATGATGGTCGAACTGAAGATGACGGTGAATGGCTGTGCATATGATGTTCGGCCTGCAAAACACAATAGTTATTTTGCAGTTCCCAAACTCTAACAACAAATAATTATTGAATTACAATATATAATTTAATAATGCTGAAACACTAGAGTACACTAAGTTGTCTAAATGATACCTGATTCTTTTGTTGGTCAATAACAGAACTAAGCATCTTCCTTAACGCTGCCATCTCTTTATTTAATTCATCAAATTTTGCCTCCAAGCAAGCAAGCTAATCAATATCAATATCCAAAACATAAGTCAACATATATTAGTACAACATATGAAATACAAATTTGCGTGCAAGTAACAATTGCATACCCTGAAATTAGCATCTGGAGGGCCACTAAAATGCTCCTCACCTTTGGACGCATCTTTAGTGCCAACAGTGGCTATTGGTGCTACAAGTGGAGGTGACGTGTAGCGAACTTCATGTATGTTAACTGCTATTGTTCGCCAGTAATCCATAGTCTTCTCCTCATCGGCAGCATCTAACCTCTAGTGCACAACATACTACATGAAATGAAGAAAGGAAAAAAAAGTAAATTTGGAAACTGACTATGGTAATGTAACTTGAATGTAGTTGTACCATATAGTCTAAAAAAAATTTGCCTTACATTGCTATTTGAGGTGAACCAATTATGGACAGCAAAATGGTTCGGTTGACTTGTAGCATGCCATTCAAAGATCCTCGGACAACGGGTTTCCCACCGGTCGGTAAATTGGTTACCAAAATCAGGGATTGCTTCAAACCCCCCACAACTACAAAATATAAATTATAGGTTATTAAATATAATTTTTAAGTAAACGCTACATGTATTAAATATATTACCGTACTTGAAATGCCAATGGAAAACCTTTTAGGTCATAATACTGTGATTTATTCTTTACTGCACGTCCTCTATGCTGGAATGCATTGTGGAATGAGTTGATCGTCTCCTTGTAGCTCAGAATGCCCCAAGGGTAGGAATTAAATACCTCGATATCAGCAACCAAATCAATGAATTTTCTATTTATTTGAACCCTCGGATCCATTCCGAGTACATCATGAACTAAGAAATATAGTAACACAATTCTTACAGCATCCCAATCATCCACAAAAAGTGTACCCTTGAATATTCATTCCAGTTCAGGCGGTTTCAAGTCAGTCCTGTCATCTAGCAACCTCGTGAGCAGCTCCTTTCCTTTGGAAATTTGCATATCATACATGGAAGGGTACCTACAAAAATTTAAGCCACTAATGAGTGCGAATTCCCACTTCGTAAATCGCGCTCTAGATCCGCCGAAGTTAAACTTCAGTACTTCTAGATTGTTGGACACAACTCGTCTGCAAAGCAGGTGATGCACTACCTGACCAGAGAACCGGAGGTTCTTCATGTCAAGTAAGTGTCCAAAACATGTTTGTCTATACTTTTCCAGCTGCTCACTTGTGAGGACACTTGTAATTACTTTGTTTGCTTCTATTGGATTCCCGAATGAATGTGCCCTAACTTTAAATATATCGGCATCCTGAAAGATTCGTTCCTTTGGAGCATTGATGGGCTGCAAAATAAATTACATAAATAGAACTGACATCAACGATTTAGTCATACCCTATTTTTCCACCCTAACTTGATAATAATAATTTCCAACTAAATCTTAAGACATATGGGTTCACATTTTTGCACAAGTGGTAATTACCGATGTAACCATCGGTAATCAATCTACAATGAACTAAAAAAAATCCCGATGGCCATCGGGTGAAGTTTTTCTTGAGTTTTCACATTCATGAATAAATACTGACAGACGTCTTATCATTTACCGCATAAAACAACATAAATGAATATAAAACTTACCATATCAGATGGGGGAGAGGAAAGTGGAATGTGCCCTCGAAGTTTGGCACTTTCCGTCTCAGCTTTGGATTTCTGCCTAGTAGTTCGTCGACGCTTAGAGTCGGGTGCTGCTGTGCTACCACCGCGTCTCTTACTTTCCACCTTCTTAACTCCCTTCTTCGGCAGACATCACAAGTTCCTCTTTGGTGCCATTATAAAGTACAACCTACAAATGTACATTGACAACATTAATAAACTTTTATCTACCTTTAACCACATTGTCAACTATGTATACATATATAAATATCTGCAATCCTCAATTTCATACGCTCTCTTCCTAAGGATATTGTGTATGCCATCTACAAAACATTTACTGAACATTTACTGTATAGTAGTGTGTTTACTTCTAAATCTTTCTATCTTCTTCTTCTTCTTTAATTTTTTTTTCTTTTTTGGGGATAAAGTGTTTGCGTGTTTGCCTCTAGCTAACCATGTACCTAAAATTTTATGCACCGATCTTCTCTCTCTCTCTCCCTCTCTCTCTATATATATATATACCTTTAGAAAGTACTAACTCTGGAATTCTCAACTTCAATTCTAATTAATCATAAAGTATTTTTCTCTTATCTCCAAGTACTGATTTTTAGTAATGAATTACCCTAGCAAAAAGGAAGAAGAAAAAACTTAAAAGAAAAAAGAAGGTCTGAAAAGCAACTAAGATTTCTAATGCAACTGTAGTCTAAAGTGGGGTTTTAATAGAGCAACCGACAATTGTGGCCAATTATGATGCTACACGCAGAAGCAGATAGAGTGAAATATTGAAATGACTGGAGAGGAAGTAGTCAATGCACCCAAAATAGAAAAACAAGAAAGTGAAGTATAGAGGTGGAAGACTACATAGAAGCTACGCAACAGACAGATTGTTATAAGCCAATCAAAAGCAGCCCTTAGACTGTATATATACATATCATATTCATGTTATATTTAATTATTTCTTACCATACAATATATGTCTAAAAAATGTGCACAGAAAGTTGCAGACTATAATCTAAACATATAGGTTAAGCTGGACTGCAACATGTCCACCACTTCTATATGAGTATGTCAACTAATGTAGCTACATGTCTTCCCCATACTGCTTGTGTTTAACCTGATTTGGTTATAAAAGCTCAGACCTACCGACACCTATATATGCTATACAAATCATTCACTTTATATTTATTTTATCTGTATAATTAGTTTAGGGTCAAGGATTTATCTATATACAAATCCAAAAAAAAAAATATAATTAGTTTCCTAAGGGTCAAGTACGTTCTTAAAAAAATTCTTCTTTTCAACCCACAAAAGCAGTTTTCTAGACAAAGTTTGAGTATCATGCACGAGTGAGATAACATCTTTAGCTTAAGGATTTAAACTTCGATCAGGGTAAAAATCCTTATATCCCTAAGTTGTAACAAATATATATATATACATATATTATGTATTTTTATTACAAACTAACATTATTCTTCATCAAATTCATTGATTTCCTTGCCTTCATCCTTTGTTTAGTTTCCATGCTCAGGGATGTCGATGGAACCCAAAAAAATTAAAAACGACTTGTCGTCTGGGTGTCGTTCATCCCAGACGACATGTCGTTCGATCCATCTTCAACCTTTGTCCGGGTTGACCCGAACCCGCCTGAACCGATCCCGATCCGATTCTTGACCCGGTTGTTTCTCCCACCTCCGGCCACCGTTCAAGGCATTTTTTTCCTCTTTTCATTTCCTACTAATAACCAATATCAATCTATCCTAAAACCTAGGTTATAATCACTTCCATACAAAAATCTAAATGTTCAAAAATTCTACATTTTTAATCGGTTCTAAACACAAATCACAAGTTTCAATGTCTCACATTGTACTAAATTTGTAAGTATTTAACGGTAAGGCAACAAATAAACACAAAAATAAAAAATAAAAACGCACACGAGTCCACGGCAAGGCAACAAATAAACATAAAAACAAATCCACACCGATCACGGCAAGGCTAAAAATCCACACAAAAACAAACTCACACCGGTCCCACAGCAACAAATAAACAAAAATATTCAAACAATTACCTCGGACAGTGCTGAGATGAGATGAACTTTTGTTTGGCTTTTCCACGACAAATTTGGTTTTTTGTATTTATGTATATTCGTGTAAAAACAAGTTTGTTTAGAAAAAGTAGATTTTTGTTTTGTTTAAAATATAAAAGGATATGTAAGTTATTTTTTTTGTTTTAAGGTTAAAATAGATATTGAAGGGTAGAAAAAAAAAAAAAAGATAGAAAATGAAGGGATAAAAATCGTGAAGCTCATCCCTACGGGGGCATTGGGCCAAATTCTCCTTAAAATTTCCTATCCTAGTTTGAAATTATATGTAGTCATCTGAATAATAAGTAAAGAGGCGTGTGTTAAATTACCCGAATGAAGGAACTCAATTTTGATTTTTCTTGTTTTCTTTTTTTTTTTTCCCCATTGCAGGTAGTTTGAATTTATAGAAATAACGATTACTTTAATAAAAGGAAATGCGAACTAAAAAGACATATTGATTAATGAACTTTTGATGGGTCAAAATTTTGTCTTGTCATATATAAAACTAGATAATAATTTATCAATTGAACTGTTTACTTAGAGAGGATGGGGCAAAGCCGAAGCGATTATTTGATTGGACTATTACTGTATATTTCAGTATTTTTTATAAAAAAAAAACAATAAATAAAATAAGACTGCTACCGAATGCTTCGTTATTTATTATAAATAAATAAATAGTATTTTTGGTTGGGTTGCTGATCTTGTAAAGATAAGCAGGTTTTTCAATATTTTTCTCAGGAGTGAAGAAATAGTCCGCTTCATTATCAACTTTGCTAATGTAATGAATTTTTTTCATATATGGTATATATCATAATTCGAATACATGTTTTTTCTTTTTTAATATATATATTTATATACACAGACATTAACAAAGATATGTAACGTTGTTACATTACATAAGGTGTGTTAATATAATTGGATGATGAGATAAATTTGATGAAGCTGGTGTTTCAATTTCTTGTAAAGCATTCTTATCGGTTTTCCTAAATTTATAGAAATGCTACATATCATCACAATCCATCTGGTACCATGCTGCTATTTATTCCACAGCCCACATTGTTTGTGGTTAAAACTTGATAATCACAAGTCCAAAAAAGTGTCTCCCATTATTCAAAACTCACATGCTCTAATTACTCTCCGCTTCTTATTACATCTCCCACCCTGTATTATATATATATATATATATATATGTACATATATTATATGATCTATACATTTCACTGGCCCTCCAAAACTATTTGTGCCCTCAAACATCTTGTAACTAAGAGGAATTGAAAATCAATTTATAAGGCCATGGAAGTAATTGAAGATGTTGTAATTGTGGGAGCTGGAATTGCTGGCCTCACAACATGCTTGGGACTTCACAGGTTCTCACCTTGCTTTATATCTTTTATTTTGATATTTATTTGCTTTTCCTAAGAACAATCTCTTAGTTTATAATGGGCTGACATGGTAAGAAATGTACGAGCATAATTTTGCAGGCAGGGTATCAGAAGCTTAGTGTTGGAATCTTCGGATAGTCTGAGGATAACAGGATTTGCATTGCTAACATGGACAAATGCCTGGAAGGCATTGGATGCTGTTGGAATTGGTGACTCCCTTCGCCAACAACATGAGCTGCTTCGTGGGTAATCGTCACTTACATTTTAACTTCTTTTAGTTCTTCCTTTTTTGGTCAAAGAACATTTAGCTTTGTCAAGTTCATGTTATTTATTTGATTCCTTACGTCTCTGAGATGCTTCTTTGTCATTGAAAAAGTTCACTGGTTTTTGTTTCATTTCTTCAATGGTTCTAGGTAGAAAAGAAAAGCAACTCAGTACTTTCGAAGTATTTTTTGGTAGTCACTTAAATTGATCAAATTTATGCTGAAAATGTCTAGTCTAATACTTATAGCCATGCATTTGTAATCTGCAAGCTACAACTTTGTTCATTTATTTTTCTTGTTTTTTCCATAAAATACATTGTTGTCGCTTCCTGTAATCTTATTCAAAATTGACTGTGGCATTTCTGAATTTATAGGAACATGACTTCCTCTACAATTTCAGGGCTCCAAACATTAAAAATGTCATTTGTTGCCAAAGGGAAACAGTAAGTTTAAACTGTAATCACAGTGCCTTAGTAGTAAGCTGAACTGGATGAAAACTCTGCTAAAACTGGGTGTTTAATAATGTCCAGTGGAGAGCACGAAGTTCGATGCTTGAAAAGGAAGTTATTATTGGAAGGCCTTGCCAACGAACTTCCTAATGGCACCATTAGATGCTCCTCCAAGGTGGTTTCAATTGAGGAATCAGGCTACATCAAGCTTATTCATCTTGCTGATGGAAATATCATAAAAACCAAGGTAGAATCCAAATGTGGGGGACTTAATTTAATTGTAGATCCTGTTTGATGGGTGTTCAACCAATTGATTGATATGTGTTTTGCTTCAACTTTGTGCTTTTGAATCTAATCCTTAAGTGCTGCGAATGAAAGGTGTTGATTGGTTATGATGGTGTGAACTCGGTGGTTGCAAAATGGTTGGGATTCAAGAAGCCTGCCTTTACCAGGAGATCTGCCATCAGAGGCAGTACGAATTTCAACACCAAACATGGGTTTGAACCATTGTTCATGCAGTTCTTTGGACAGGGTGTTAGATGTAGTGCCATGCCTTGTGATGATAAATCCATTTATTGGGCTTTCACTTGGTCGCCTTCTACCAAAGGTAAGCGCTTCATCCTATAATATATTATCATCTTGCGTTCTTGCTTCAGAAAAGAGACTTTTTCTTCAATGTTTATGTTTTCAGTTTATGCTTTTAGTTTTTGGTTTTAAAATTTTTTTCTTAAAGGTTTTGCTTTAGTCATATATAATTGGCTGTGCTTTTAAATAATAGTTAGGCTTTTTACCTAACTAAAAGAAAGTAACTACAAGATTAAGAAAAAATAAAAACCAGAAACACCAAATTGAAAACCATTTCAAACTGTTTATCGTAGCACTCATTTATCATTCATGTATGCTTGATCTCTCAAATAAAAAATAGAAACAGAAAATCATCAACATATTTTTTACCAAACGAGCTATAAGCAAACAAAAATGGCTTTTGCTACGGCTCCGGTGGGATCCCTTAACCAAGCCACTGCCTATAAGTCGTCGGCTCATTCTTCAACAAAGTCATGCATAAAATTCTCTCTTTTCTTCTGGTGTTCACTGCTCTTCTTGTCTTGTAGAAAAAGAGTTAGAAGACAAGCCAGAGCTAATGAGGCAATATGTGATGAGCAAGCTTGGAGTGATGCCAGAACAAGTAAGAGCAGTAATTGAGAACACAGAATTGGATGCATTTTTATCATCTCCATTAAGATATAGGAATCCTTGGGAGCTTCTATGGGGAAACATAAGTAAAGGCAATGTTTGTGTAGCTGGTGATGCACTCCACCCAATGACCCCCGATATTGGCCAAGGGGGTTGTTCTGCTTTGGAAGATGGTCCTGTTTTAGCAAGGTGTCTTGGTGAAGCCCTAATGGAAATCAAGCAAAAAAGTGGTATAGAAACAAAAGAAGAATACAAGAAGATTGAAATGGGTTTGAAGAAGTATGCCAACGAGAGGAGATGGAGGAGCTTTGATCTCATTGCTACAGCTAATGTTGTGGGTTTTATATAGGAGAGTAATGGGAAAATCATTAGCTTCTTGAGGGACAAATTTTTTGCCCCAATCATGGCTGGTTGGCTATTGAACAAGGCTGATTTCGATTGTGGGAAAATCCTTATTAATCCTTAGATGCTACCAACATGATTTTTGGTTAAATTTTTTGTATGTGCAAATTATTATATTTTGTAATAAAATGACCCTTCTCATAATAGACCTAATGAGATGTATATTCCTATACGTTATTAAACTTCGATTAAAAATGTGTTATTAATATTTTTATTATTGAATAATGTTTTTTTTAATATTATTGAATTTTGTTTCTAAATATTGTTTGAATTTTTTTAAAAAAATGGAAAGCAATATTAGTGGATAATCAATAATTATTGAATTATTATGGATATGCATGCATGTATTTTGCTATTTTACTTTATAATTAAGGAAAGGAGAACATGATATAATTATATATATATTAACAAACATAATTTTTCGACCAAAAAAATTATATTAACATACATAATTGTGATTATGGATTTGAACGATCCAGTTACTTTTGAAAAGTGCTTCGATCGATCCTTGCCGTGTTGTCTATACTTGGTATTAGGATATATAATATAGTATTCCTGCATGAATAATTTGGTGATAATATATGCTGCTTTTTTTTTTTTTTTTTTTACAATAATCTGAATTTGAAGAAAAGAATATATGAAATAGAAAGAAAAATAAAATAAAATCTTTCCCCCCTTCATTAAGAATTCTGACATGGTCATGTAAATCTCGATAAACAATTAAAAATTATTTGACAAAATGGTATGTTATATGAAAAAAGATTGCGACGTAATTTTAAAAAATTACAAAAATAAATAAACATATTAATTTGGTTTTTTCAAAGAAATATAATTTGCAATGAGTAATATTGTGGCTACCAACTTATTACCAATTGTGCATATACAATTAATATGGCAATGTTTTATCAGTTCTCATTAGATGCTGTTAGGAAGTGTCAAACTTAGTACAAATCTTGGAAATCTATGATAAAGTAAATTTTTTTGTGTTTAGGTACTTTTTAAAAAGTGGAAATTGAGAATCTTATAAACAAAATAAAATAATAAAAAAACTTTTAACGCTTACAAAATACAAAAATAGGGTGTAAACTCTAAAGTAAGTGGCTCCTCAGAAATGAGTCATTTTCAAATTTTCTAAAAAGAATAATTTTAAATATTTTATTTAAGATAAATTAATCCTCAATTAGAAAACACAGATTAACATAATTACATATAAGTCTTAAAAAAATAACAATTAACATGAATTGATTATAACTAATTTCTTCACTATTAACCGTACGATATGATCAAAAAAGCGTTTATTAATTAGTAGTAGTTGAAATAATAAATTATTATTTTTTTGAAGAGAAAAAAATTACTGGAAAATGTATTTGCATTTGCAATATATATATATATATATATATATTTGTTTTTTTGGGGGAAGAGCCGGGTTTTTTAAAGTTTAATCAAATTAGGAAACAACGACGCCGTTTGTTTCACTATTAAATCGCTTGGGTGGAGTATTTCTTTCTTCACACTACACACACACTCTCTCTCTTTTATCTCTCTCTATATTACCTTGCTGGAAAACTTGCAGGAAAAGAAATTTGGCAACCCTAGCTTTCTTCTCCGATCTAATACGAGTTCGTTCTTCTACTACATTTAAAAGGTAAAATTCGAACCCTAAGTTTTCGACTCGATTCGATTTCAGTGTTGTATAGGTTATTTTGATTTTGTTTTTTGTTTTGTGTGAATCCTGTGGGCAGGAACACAGTTTCTTTTGCAAAATGACCCAAGACGTAGAGATGAAAGAGCTACAAGCTCCTTCCAATTCCGTTGCTTCAGCTTCTCCTTCAACTTTCCAACGTAAGAATTCTTTACGTATCCCTTGTTCATTGTGCTTTGTGAACCCTAATTTGATTTCTGTTGCTTTTGGTGAAATTGGGTGTTTTGAATTTTGACCCAGATTTGTGAGATTTTTGTCTCGGATTTTTTTTGGGATTTCTAGTGGGCTGAGTAGAATTTATGTGTTTGTCTTTCTTATTTTGTATTTAGATTTGAAGGAGATTGCGTCGCTAATTGAGACCGGTGCTTATGCCCGGGAGGTCCGACGAATTGTGCGCGTCGTTCGCCTAACCATGGCGTTGAGGCGGAAGCTTAAGGCTTCTGTGCTTTCCTCATTCCTTAATTTCGCTCTTGCTCCTGGATCCGACGTCCACAGTCGTTTATCGTCCTATCTTCCCAAGGTAGTACTCGAACCCCTCTAGAATTTGGGATTTCTATTTTGCTTAGTTCTTTGATTGTTTGATTATGTAGCATCTTGTGCTTTTTCTTTTCTTTTCTTTTCTTTTTTTTAATTTTTAGTTTTTTGTGGATTAGCACATTGCTAACTTATTTTAACGAGCTGGGTTTGGTTTCTTGGGGTCGGTTGGGTGTCATGAAGACGTTCGTTAATTGGTTCTTGATGAGTTGCATAGCTTAGGAATAATGGAGTGGAACTGAATGCCTACCAATGTGTCCGTTATTCTCAATAACATTTGAATGATTGAGCTCTTTGTCATATTATATATTTGATAAGACTATAAAAATTTGTTGTATTATCCAACCTCTTTAGAAGCTATCTCCATCTTAGTGTTTGCTTGTTTATTTTACTTCAATAAGTTAAGAAAACAAAGAGTGAAATTTTTTGCGAATGGAAGTTTGAAGCAGTGAAGTTCTTTGTATGTTAAGTTATGGATCTGCTGCTTTACTCGATATTGGAAATATCGAGTGTCTTATAACATCGTTCTCTTATATGACAAGATATTCGTTGTTTATGATTCATAGTGACCTATGTAAAAGCCTAATCATGAAATTGAGTATTTATAAATTAATGTCTCATGTCTGTTTCATGAATATTGCTATTTTACCCTTGAGCACCACATTTGATTATAATTTCGAGTGCTTTATCTTTTGAAACACGGGTTACAGGAAGATGATCAAGACATGGATGTTGATACTGCAACCTCTGCAACTCAAACTTCCACAAAGCATTCCTTGCCAGAGCTAGAGATTTACTGCTACTTGCTTGTGCTAATATTTCTTATTGATCAGAAACGATACAATGAGGTCAGAAATTATAATTGTTTATGGGTCTTTTCTCTTGCTATTGTTATTGTTTTCACTACTGGGCTTTTGTTAAATATCATAATGTGGCTGTCTTCAGGCAAAAGCTTGTGCCTCAGCAAGCATTGCTCGACTGAAGAACCTGAATAGGAGAACTGTTGATGTTCTGGCATCCAGACTCTATTTTTATTACTCCCTTAGCTATGAGCTTACTGGTGATCTTGCTGAAATTAGAGGGTTAGTTGTTTTTCGTCTCAATTTAGTTTTACCTGTTTGTCTTTCTTTGTTTGACATGTAATTCCTATGTTCTATGATTATGCATGTGTATATACCACACAAAATAAGGTAATAAGATGAGCATGTGACATTTTTTGACTAATCATTCATTTATTTATTAACAGAAACCTCCTTGCCCTTCACCGTATCGCAACATTGCGCCATGATGAACTGGGTCAGGTAAAATCTTCAACCACTCAACCAATAAATTTCTAATGTTGGTAATCTTATGCATGGATAACAATGTGATGCAGGAGACACTTCTCAACTTGTTACTGCGAAACTACCTTCATTACAATCTGTATGATCAGGCAGAGAAGTTGAGGTCCAAGGCACCTCGATTTGAAGCCCACTCTAACCAGCAGGTTAGTTTTTATTCTATAGTTTTATCTGCATGCTGTTCTTTTTTCGAAGAACAAAGTACATGTGATTATGGGTATATGATCCATTGTTCATTAAAATACTTAACTTGTATCCTTGTGTCTTTAAATGTTTAATTGTTCTGAATATTCTAGCATATCATAGATAGCCATGATATAATATAGGTAATATGACACGTTTTCTAGAGATCTACCAATCTATGTCTGGCATTTTTTTTCCTTTTTCTTTCTTCTCTTTCTGTTTATCTTATGCTTAATACTAATAAAAGTAATCATTAATCTATTGTTAGTATGCTGCAATCTATGGTCTTGTACCAATGGATTGAACTTGATGTTGTTCATATGTAAGTTGAGAATCTTTAGCAATACAAATATCATATAAGCATGAAACAAAAACCTTGCCGTAGAAAACCTCCACATGATAACAAAAGAAAATAATTTATTTCATCAGTTACCATGGTCTGATATCTGAGCGTTGTTGGATAATGGTAATGAGAGGTCTGCCTTGGCTTTTATGCAGAAAGCTTTAACTGCATGATGAATGTTCTGATGCCAATTTATTTTCTCTGCAGTTTTGTCGGTACCTCTTTTATTTAGGAAAGATCAGGACAATTCAGTTGGAGTACACAGATGCAAAAGAATCCCTCCTGCAAGCTGCTAGGAAAGCTCCTGTTGCAGCCCTTGGTTTCCGTGTTCAGTGCAATAAGTGGGCAGTAATTGTCCGCTTATTGTTAGGAGAAATTCCTGAGAGGACAGTTTTTATGCAAAAGGGCATGGAGAAGGCTTTGAGGCCTTATTTTGAACTAACAAATGTAAGTCTTGGTTTATCAAACTCGAGCCTTTAAGTTCTATACTTCCAGTAAGAACATGCTTTAAGAAATGACAGATTGATTGCCTACTTCTGAATATGTATATATATATATATATATATTATATATATCTTTTCTTAATTAAAGTGGGGGTGGTAAGAATGTAGATTTCACAATTCACTAGTTTAGGCCTGGATTGGTTTTTGCTGAAAGATGGTTTCTTGGGGATATTATATCACAAGTTGGGACCCTAAGTTATGCTGCTGATTTTGATTTTTAACTCTTTTATTTTTTTGTGGTTTTTTTTTTTTTTTTTTTTTTAAATAAATTCAGGCTGTGCGAATTGGTGATTTGGAGCTTTTTAGAAGTGTTGCTGAAAAGTTCTCCGATACTTTCAATTCAGACCGAACCCATAATTTGATTGTTAGGTTGCGCCATAACGTTATAAGGACCGGGTTACGTAATATTAGTATCTCATATTCACGCATTTCTTTGGCCGATGTGGCCAAAAAGTTGAGACTAGACTCTGCCAATCCTATTGCTGATGCTGAGAGTATCGTGTCCAAGGCAATCCGAGATGGTGCAATTGATGCAACACTGGATCATGCAAACGGATGGATGGTATCAAAGGAAACTGGGGATATCTACTCCACAAATGAGCCTCAAACTGCATTTGACACAAGGATTGCTTTTTGCCTCAATTTGCATAACGAGGCAGTGCGTGCACTTAGGTTTCCACCAAACTCCCACAAGGAGAAAGAAAGTGCTGAGAAAAGGAGAGAGAGACAACAACAGGAGCAAGAGCTCGCAAAACACATAGCCGAGGAGGATGATGATGATTTTTGATTCTGTAATTTGCAAGAGACGCAACAGTGCTTCAGCCAGTTGTGCATCTATCTTCGGAATCCATGAGGAAGAATTATTCAGCTTTCTTGCTCTAATTGACTTATAATCCTGCTTGCTTGAATTAATGTTATGTTATATCTTTATTGTTACTATTCAGAGCCACTGCTTCTTTACTGTTTTGAATCATATTCAGAGGCTGTTTCCTTTCCCTCAAACATTCCTTTTTAAATGGCCAAGATACTGAATATAATCCATTTTCTCCAGATATTTGAGTTTTATTTGTTTACCATTTTAATTCTTCCGCTCTTCCTGCATGGTTTGCAAAATGGTAAAGAGGCATATTCGCAAATATACTGTCTACTAATTAAATTTCCTTTCAATTCTATATTCCTTACTAAAAAGAAGCAAAATGGTTGAAATTTGTGGTTCTCAATTTTCCGTTTGCGGGCAACCCAACTCAGGTGATTGGTATGAAATTTGAACCATAACTGGGATTCTATCGCTGATGACTGGATCATTGCCCTTAAGTCTGATAAAGTAGCCCTAAGTGTGGTACTCTGGATTATAAGTTGTGCAAACGATTGTGTTTAATTCCTGAACCGAAAAGAGTGACCGTAATATTGGTATCAAATTGTAATGAAGAAGATATCATGTAAAGGCACCTCAACCTAACATCCTTGCAACGGACAGGATGGAAGTAAGCTGTCAGTTTGCTTTCTATTTTGCCTTCAAAATTCTTACACATTAAAACCCTCAATTTCATTATATCCCCCAAAAAATAATAATAATAAAATAAAATAAAATAAAAGAAGAGAGATTTTCTTTGTGATGCGACTGGTCAGGGACATATTGCAATGTTTCATACAAGCAATATACGGATGGACTGGACAAACTAATTAGGAATTGTTTTATTGTTGTTATTATTATTATTATTTTTAATTTTTAACGCTATTTCCAATTCGAATTTTGCGAATAAGTAATTACAAAAATTCACAACATGCATTTCGTAGCTTGTTTTCATGTAATTCTGACTAAAATGAAAAAACAGAAACAATAGCCTCCAAAATATGACCAAATTTTTTATCACAATCTGAAAAAATTATAATTAACCATCTTACATATATGAAGAACATTTGTTTTAAGTTAAAGAACTTTTGTTATCAAATTTATTGCTTCTTCTTAAGCTACACATTTTGGGCCTTTGAAAAGTTCATAAAATCAATACACCAGCACGGTCAGATAGGAAAGCATACTCTTGAAATTCTCGGATCATTTAACCAACAAATAAAACCAAAGTTTTACAAGTCCTCAAATACTATAAACAGTAATTTATATACGGAATGAAAAAAGAAACATAACATCCCGCTTTCATTTTTCGTACAACTTCAAGTCATACAATACCCTATTGTAATGCTTCTTGAGTTAGAAAACTGATGCCAGTCTCCAACTACAACTTCAATTCCCAGGTGAGACCAAAAAAGATATTTCCACCAATTTCATCAAGGAAAACTAAAAATCTAATTCCACTCTGACATCATTCAAGCAGCTGAACTGAACCCAAATGACTTAACAATGTTGGTCACCCTTTCTGCAAAAGTTTTAGAGGTTATCTTTTTACCTGGAACATGGAATGGGTTTGAAACAGCATCTACATAAGCAGCATGAAAACTCCGGAAATACTGTGCCAGAAGAAATGGAAGAACAAGTCAGGTCATATGACAAAATTTTTTTGCATTTACTTACGCATACAACTATAGGAACATAAGAAAGCAGCAGCAACATTTACTGCACATATTTCATATCCAAATATAGAAACAGGCAACTAATCTTATCAAATACATGAAGATACTGTTAGAAACTGAAAGCTCATTTACAAAAGGATGTTTCGATTTGTGCAAGGCTTAATCTTTTGCTAGTGTAATTGTTCTGGGCTTCAGTTAACCAGGGGACTGATAAATAAAAGGGGAGATAAAGGTAGGACCATATAAACCTGCATTGATTGGTGGCGCATTCCAAACAAGTTCTAGCATCTTTAAAATACAGATCTAAATTATACATTACTTAATGACAAAATAAAGTTTATAAATGCCTATTGTCACATTCCGTGCAAAATGGGTGGAATCCTTGAGGCTTAGCCGGAAGGTTCTATACTCTCCATGAGAATTCATGAAAGTTCATGAGAATTCAAGACAAGTCATGAGAATTCAAGACAAGTCTGGAAGGTTCTAGAAGATCCTAGAATAACCTAGACCAATGTAGTTAGTAATCTTTCTAGAATAGTCTATAGAATAATCTAGAACCTTATATGGATTTATGCCATGTGTACAAATTCTAGAACCTTGTATCCTCGTAATACGTGCCAAGCCCTCTATATAAAGGGGTTGGCCTCTCATTTGTAAACATCTATCCATGAAATCAAGCATTCTAGTAAAGCAAGCATTCTCCACATTCTCTCATCCTCTCTAAAGCTCTACTACTTCTTACTTTACTACTTCTAGCTTCCGCATTGTGTTAGATTGTGGGCAAGGCTGACTTAGCAAGGAAGGTACTAAGTGTCGCAGAGGAACGTCGGAAAGATAGGCACGTGACACTATGCTATCTGCTATCTCTTTGTAATAGAGAATGACAATGAAACAAGCAATTTATCATCTCAATTTAATTATAGAATATAAATTACAAAACTAAGTCAAGAGATGATTAATATAGAAAATGGAATCATTACCATATAATTGTATTTAATAACTAATTACTAAGCATGAACTAAACATGCTCTTCCAATCCATCAAGACCAACTACACATAATCATATGAATCTTATATGCACCTAAACACAAGAGAGTCATGATTATAGTAGGTTTTTTCTCATTTGAGCAGAAAAGGTTAAAGTGACTATTTCCTACAACGCACAAGGATCATGAGAGAAGGTAATCAACGTGAGGGTTTCATTTGGTATGGAGGAGTCTAACACATTAGATATTTCTATTCATTTAGTTGATGCTTATTCGGCAATAATGACTGGTTGCGCATTGCTACTGGGGTGGCATTCTCAAACTTGACTGGTTACAATATCATTTCTTGTGCCATCAATAATAATAGCCGATCCCTAGGTGCTTTGACTGAATCTAAAGCTATGCGAAGTTATATAGTAAAATGACACAAATTATTTTATTTCACCACACTGGACCAGACTAAATACAAGATCAAAAGATGTATGATACAATAAAATTAGATGTGAAGAAATTATTCTAAATCATCAGCTACGAAAGATAGACTTTTCTGGAACATGTTACTTCCATCATTCGATTAAATAACTCAGGATAACTTGTCATGAATTTGGTGAAAAATACATTCTATGACTGCAAAAACTAACACTACAACTAAGCCGTTTCTGCAAATGAGTACTTTGGCATCGAACATATACAATCTAAAGTGGAACTTACATTTCTGACATCCGCATCCTTGACATCTAGATCTGTTGTTACCAAGATGAACTTCACCTTTGTATTGGTCAAATAGCCGTACCTACATACACAAAAGCATAAGAAAGCAGGACCACGACATGTTTGTAATAAACAGATCTTTATTCATAAAGAAGTAGAAAAATTAAATAACAACTCACACTTTGTAATTTTCAGTTGGATAAAGTAGACCCAGAAAAGTCTCATTCAGTGTTGGTCCGGATTTTTTCGGGTTGTTCACTACATTCAGAAACAGTTAAATCAGACATGAAACCTAAATGGTCTGCTGAAACATACAAATTTATAACTTTCAAGATGCTATTTTGAATCTCGTCCAAAAATAAAGAATAGATAGGATTTCGAAACTACACATCCCAAAAAAATTCGCAATTGAACAAATAAATGGGGTGCCTCCAAACAGAGCAATTTCCGACATAAAACAACTCCAAACTGTGGACAAATTAAGAAATCCCAGAACTTCAAGTAGTACAGATTGAAATCAACTTTGATGACCACGAATCTGATCCAAACCTCAAATTCTAAAGCAAAAACCTTTCCACAACCCAAAAAAAAAAAAGACGCATTTCATAAATAAAACAATAATCAAGAATCCCAGATCCAAATCTAAACCAGTTCATTCAAATGATCCATATAACAAAAAGAATACAGAAAGAGAGAGAAAGAGATTACCTTTCTCGTCGATAACGTCGAGGGAGCAGTGGACGATGTGGTGGAGCTTGAGTGCGTCATCGGCATCCGTGAAACTCTGTATGTACAATGGATTGTTCTGCTCGACACCAAAATTTTCCACACAAAATTCACTAAAAACAAATATTAAAAATTTTTAAAAAAAAAAAAGATGGTTATAATTACGTACTATAAGGGATGAGAGCATACCTGGTGGCCGACGACGGCGACGCAGACGATCATTTTCTCCGGCTTCGCTTTTTTATTTTTTATATTTTTTAATTTTTTATTATTATTATTTTGTACCTTTGCTAGCTCCACTACTCGGAGAGCGAGAGAGAGCGCTTCTGCAAATGCTGTGGTTTTAGGGTGGAAAAATGTCACGCTGTGAACCGGTTGTACCTGCCTATTCCAACTGGACGGTCCGTCCCACTCTGTCACAGCGTGTGTGTGTGTGTGTGTGGGGTTGGACAAAAACCGGAATTTTTTAACTTTCAACCCCTCATGTTTTGGCAATTCCCAAGACTTACCATTAGTTTTCTGAAAATTAGTCCGATTTCCCATTTGATTTAATTCCCTGAACTTTTTTTTTTGTTTGTTTTGGATAAATAATTTAATTCCCTGAACTTGATGCTGTTTCTTGTAGTTTTATGTTTTAACCTTTAAAAAACCTTTCACATTTTTCTATCGAAAACCATTACTTTCCAGTTAAATCATTTCATTTCAATGGATGGACGTTAAATGCATTGTAGAATTTACTTTTATTGTTATTCAGTGTCTGAATTATATTTATAATTGTATTTTGGTTCCTGAAATTTTTTTTTTTTTGGGCACTTTAAATTTTTAAAAACTTTAGTTTTCAATCCTTAAACTATTTTCTTTTTTTATTTTTAACAATTTTGAGACGTGTAGAGTGTATTTGATACAATATATAAATTTTTTTGTAGGTTGTTTGATTTAGTAATTATGTTGTTCCTTTGTTTTAGCAAATGCATATTTCAAAACTATTAAAAATTATAGGGTAATTGTAAATTTTCTCTTTCAACTATACATATTTTGTCATTTTGGTTCTTTTGATTTTTTTTTTTTTTTTTAGCATTTTAGTTCCTGAATTGATATATTTTTTGTGAGATTTACCCCACAAAAAAAAATTATATATATATATATATATATATATTTGGTGAGAATTCTTCTTAAGTTAAGTCAAATTTAAAATTTTCATGCTTATATGCGCCAATTACCTTTTTTGTTTTAGCTGTTAATCCAATAATACGAGATTTATTAATTTTGAGTGGAGTGTCATATAATTTATTATCTTTGAATATTAATTGTTTGACTATGATACCTTGTAGCAAAAAATAAAATAAAATAAATAAAAATAAAAAATAAGAAATAAGAAATTTTTGTAGTAACGACGACACTTTAGCTTAAATAAAAAAAATTTAGATTAAGATTTTTTTTTTTTTGGGTGTTAAAGCTATTGATTAAATAAAATAATCAAACTAATTATAGTCTCTATAAATGTAAATATAGTTTGAAATAAAATAAAATAAAAGTGTAAACATCTAATTTTAATTAGACAATTGTATTTAAAAACAGAGAATAAAATAATCTTAAAGAATTATTATGGATGATTATGGTCTTTAACGCCCACAAGAATGAGACTATGCATATATTTATATGTTCTTTCATCAAAAAGAAACTTATCCAGGATGGCCCTGGACAATGTTATATAACATATTGCAAGATATTGTATTAACATGTAACATGTATGACAATGTCCTGGATCAGTGTGAATAGATTTCTCTCAAATTGGAGAACACATATATATAGTCTTATTCTCATGAATGATAGAGCTCAGAATATCCTAGGTGTGTTTGGGGGAAGGTAAATTATATATAAACGTCATGCAATAAGTTGAGGAAATCACATTGTCCAGTAGAATTTTTGTGTATATATATATATATATACATGCAAATTTTTGATCCATTGAAACATTGCTTCCATCTTATATTAAACATCTAGTAATATGGCAAATATTATAAGTTGTTATTTGCTAAATTAGAATTTTAGTATTAAATCATTAATTGGCGTGTCATCTTCATTTTTAAAATTTTAACATGTTAAGATGCTTCCACATTTCCAACAAATTATTATTATATATAGTCCAAGCGGAGCTTGAATTTGGGAATGGTAAGGTTAATATAAGAGTTAGTATAAAGTTTTCAAAATTAATTAAAACCTAAAATTGCACTAGTATTAGTCAAGTCCAATAATGCACCAATAATTACATAATAACTATATATTTTAGCTTATGACGTTGGAAAAAAAAATTAGTTTATGTCAATTTTTTTTTAAAAAATATAGTTTATTAAAAATATAGTATTAAATCATATATGCCCTTAACTACATAAGATTTGTCACTTTAGCCCTTGAACTATACAAGATTTGGCACTTTAGTCTTTAATTTCTTATTTTTTTTCAAAGGTGAAAAAGCCATGTTTTCCCTCCACTATTTCTTCCCATTTCCACAAGTGACATTTACATGATCAAAATCGTCAAGGGATTGATAGAAATAAGTTTAAGGATTATTCTTGCGTAATATATATTGATTTAGGGATCAAAGTGTCAAAAAAAAAAATAAGGAACTAAAATACCAAAACATATATAGCTTAGGGGGAAAACACATAACTACCCAAAATTATATTAAAAAATAATTAAAAACCAAAGGGCACAAAAAAATAAAGTTTAAAAAATAAAATAAAAGGTTAAAAAAAAAAAAAAGAAGAAGAGAACTAAAAAATGAAGTTTATGTCTTAAAAAAAATCAAAAATCAATAAAGCAACTATGAACATAGTTTAATGACTAATATAACCTATAACCCTAAATAATATAAACTAAGGCACAATTTGAGATACTCTTTTGTTTAGGGAGCTAAATGTAAAAATACAATATAATTCAAGGGTAAATTTATGTATCCCTTTTTATTAATTTAGCTCAGCTGATCTTTATTTTTGAATCAATATAAAAAATAATGTTAAAGATATAAAAAAAAAAATCATCAAATAATTTACAAAATAATGTGAAAAAATAATGTGATATTATTTTACTGGCCTAGATATTAAATTAACTTATTTTTTAAAAAAGTTTACTCATTGTTATACATACATATATATATATATATATATATATATATATATATATTTATTTATTAATTAGTAAATAATGACACATAATCTTTACCACATAATTTGATAAATTATTTGGTGAATACTTTTAGCACTATTCCATTGTAAATATGTAAAATAAATACCACAACATGACTACTTACTTTTATTTCTAACTAACTAATCATTTGAGACAATTTCAACTAAAATCACAAATAAATAAAATAAGCATTTTATTTCTTGATGTTAACATGGCATATTTAATAAAGAGAATATACTTAGGTTTAACCATTATAAAATTGGTTCGTCCTTTTACATTATGTTGTTGGCCTGTTATTATCCTTAAATCAAATAAACCATTAATAATAATTAAATCATATGTTGTATGGACAAATTTATTTAATTTTTGCTTGAGACATTAAAGTGCAGATCGATTGTTGCAATGTCACCTTAGTATTGTTTCAATTGCTTATTAATATAACATTTTTTAGCTAACAATAATACTATTATTAGTATATTATGCAATAAATTAATGGTAAAATCAACGTTTTGATGTTTTTCCCAATTCACTTCTTAAAGCGTTCCTAAAGTGCTCTTTATTAGCCTTGTTCTCTCCATTTTGCGGGGCCAACATCCAAATATTTCATTCTAATATATTTTTCGAAATAAGAAGTCAAAGTAAGAGATAGATTACCTAATAAAAAGAACTCATAATGATTTACAAAAAATGACAAAATAAAGACAAAAAAAAAAAAAAAGTTCCATTAGAGTTGTTTTGCAAATTCGACAACTCATTTCAAAATTCATTGTACTGTAACCATCAACTCGTTATTAACTTTTTAGACAAATTTTCATACAATTAACACAAATTGATATCCAAATTGTTGGTAAAAGAGTTAAATGCCTTTAATAATTCTACTTTAAAACTTAGTTGAAGATAATGATTTTTTTTTTTTCCCAGAATTGGAGGATTCAAATTCAAATTTTATGCTTTTTATGGAATTTCATACCGTCCATGAAAAGACATTGAAGACAATGCTTGTTTTGACAAAAGATACCCTTACCTTAAAAAAAAAAGAAAAAAAAGAAAAAAAAAAGAAAGAAGAAAATTGGACATAGGGTTAACAAAAAAACATCTATTTATTGCAAATATGCAATGATTAATGAATAATTTATATGCCTAAGCTTACTTATTTGCTAGTGGTGACAATAACTGTATATATAATACAATTAGATTTATATTATGATGATATGATATTTTTAATATCAAATATTTTTTTATTAACTTTTGGATCACAATAAAAATTAAAATTAAAATTTAAAAAAATATAAATTTAGTGAAATACTAAAACTTTATTTATAAAAATCTTATTAGAATTTAATTATTAATAAATATAATTTTAAATTTTGATTATTTATACGATCTAAAAATTTAAAAATGAAATTTTAATATTAGAAATATTTTTAAACCTGATTGTATAATTATATATATATATATATAGATATAACTTGAGTTTTTTTATTTTTATTTAATTAATAGATTTAGCTTGAGGTCCTGTATATGCTCCCTTGATGAAAAAGGCTACCTTGTCCTTAAATGACTCCTTTTGTGAGTCTCCCATGAGCCAAGAAAGCACAAAATTCATTTCTTTGCTTTCAATGTAAAAATATCCTAAGTAAAAAAAAAGGGTAGAAAGAAAAAAGCAAATTTAGCCAAAACAAAAGGCAAAATATCAATTTTTTTTAAAATTTTTTTGTTTCTCTGTGTGTATTTTCTTCTTGTTATTCCCACAAACAATTTACCCAATTTCTGGTCTACTCATCTAACTTAGTCCTCACATTTAATGGTGGGTGATGGATCATCAATCACAACCACATTTTTGCCAGGTCACGGACCCTCGCTGACATGTCGTCTTATTAGAGAAGGAAAAAAAAAAAAAAAAAAAAGCCAAGGGCAATTTCAAGTAATTTCACATCCAGCTCCGGGTCCCAACCACGAACTCAAAAAACAATTCTATGAGGCAGTAAAAGTACGAAAAGGCCCTCACACCTCTTCCTGTCTCCGTCCTCTCTTCGTCTTTTGCATCATTATATTCTCTCTCTCCTCTCACGGCCAAAACAAAACAAAGCCAAGCCCTTTTTTTTTTTTCAAATTACGAGCTCTTTTTCTTCTTCTTCTTCATCTGAAAATCTCGCTGTGTTTTCGAAATTTTTCAGATTCCGATAGACGATAGGTAAACTATCTTCCGCAAACGTTTTCCGGCAAAATCATTCAATTTCATCGCGCTCTAAGCTCAATTCCTGACTTTTTTTTTTAATATATATTCTTAATCTTTTATTCTGATCTTTTCCGTGTTTGTTTGGATATTTTGAAATCTAGTATTTTGTGCATTCGTCGAAAAGATTTAAAGGTAGCTTTACATGAATTGCAGCTGTTTTTTTTTTTCGGTTTTTTTGGTGTTTGTGAAGTTGACTGATTGATTGTTTGGATTCTGGTAAATTCTGAGCTGGCGTTTGGCTTCTTTATCCGATTTTTTTTTGAAATTTGAATGGTTTTATTATTATTTTTATTTTTATTTTTCTGACGGAAATTTCATGTTGTTGAAGCTGATTGAGCCATTATGTTCATTGATGATATGTCATATTCATTTCTGATTCGCGATGATACACGTATCTGTAAATGGCTGTGTCTCTTTTTTCTTAGGATATCTAATATAATTTGGTTTCCGTGTAATTGACAAAAAATAAATTATTTCGTAAATTTGCCCTTTCTTTGCGTATTGATTGGTGATTAAATAAAGCATTAGTCTGTGTTGGTTTTCAACCTGGTAATTTAGCAGTTCAAGTGGGTTTCAAGGTGACTGGAAATGATTAATGCATAAGCAATATTACTTTGTTTATTTCGGAGAGCAGCTGGGAAAAGAGTGAAGTCGAATGATTTTCAAATTACTATAAAAAAAATGAAAAATTACAAAAATGTCAAACGCTTGAACATTTGTTTTTCTTTATTTTCCTAGGTGTTTTGGCTGGCAACCATGCTTCTTGGTAAAATACTTGGGGGAAGCTTATATCTGTTGTTTAGTCTTGATGTTAGGTTGACATTTAGATTGTCAGTATCTTACTGAATTTTTATATATTTTCAGATCCGTGGATGGGCACTGTACAAGATGACACTGATTATAAAGTTAACGGGCATGCTGCAAGCTCAAATGACAGCAATTCATTGAATCAAAATGGTTATTCAACGCCTGTGATTGTTTGTGATCCAACTGTAAATAATAAAAACAGTGAACTTAAAAAACTCAAGGAGTTGGCAGATGAAATGCATAATACATCTTATGTTTATAGGCAAGATGTTGTGAGGAGCAAAAACAATATGATTGGGATTGTGACTGAAGTTGCCGGTGATGAGGATTCTGATAGCAGCATCACTGATGATGAGGACGATGATGAGGAGGACGATGATGAAGGAGAAGAAAATGGTGAAACTGAGGGAGAAGTTGGTGATGATAGTACTAACACTAATGGGAATGGTGATAGCAATAAGAATAGTGTTAATTATAAGAGGGGCCCTCTTCCTGCTGACCAGGCCCGTGTACTTTGGATGGATGAAACTGAATCAACAGAAAATATTAATGACTTAACAGTTGTTGATCGAGGGTTCTTACATGGGGATTTTGTTGCTGCTGCGTCAGACCAAACTGGGCAGGTTGGTGTTGTGGTGGATGTCAATATAACTGTTGATTTGTTAGCTCCTGATGGTTCTATTATAAGGGATGTCTCATCCAAAGACTTGAAACGAGTGAGAGATTTTACAGTGGGTGATTATGTGGTCCTTGGTCCGTGGCTGGGTAGGGTAGATGATATTTTAGACAATGTTACTGTGTTATTTGATGATGGTTCTGTGTGTAAAGTTATGAGAGCTGAGCCAATGCGTCTCAAACCACTTTCAAAGAACATTCTTGAAGATGGGCATTTTCCTTACTATCCTGGTCAGCGTGTGAGGGCAAGCTCATCATCAGTGTTCAAGAATTCTAGGTGGCTATCTGGCTTGTGGAAACCTAATAGGCTTGAAGGTACTGTAACAAAGGTAACAGTTGGATCAGTTTTTATTTACTGGATAGCATCTGCTGGTTATGGTCCGGACTCTTCTACTGCCCCGGCTGAAGAGCAGAGTCCAAAGAACTTGAAATTGTTGTCTTGCTTTGCACACACAAATTGGCAATTGGCCGACTGGTGTCTAATTTCCCCATCAACATTATCGACGTCAGCTCATTTGGAGAAGGGAGTATCAAAACTAGAACTTCATGATTCAGTGAACAGCGAATTAGATTCAATGCAACTGGGTAGTGGGTGTGATTCAGAAGAGAGTATGCAAGAAGAATCAAATGTGAATGAATCCTTGGATCTTGAACCAGTTACTGCATTGGTTGAAACTAATGGAATTACTGGAAGTAATGCATCAAATGAATCTAGTTCTTGTGGTAGATCACTCTCTGTGTCAAAAGAGCCTGTTCATGAAACATGGCCTCTCCATCGGAAAAAGATCCGTAAAGTTGTGGTAAAGAGAGACAAGAAGGCTCGAAAGAAAGAGGAAAATTTTGAAAAAGCCCTTTTAATTGTCAATTCCAGGACTGAAGTTGATATAGCATGGCAGGATGGCAAGATAGAACGTGGTCTTAATTCCACAAATTTGATACCAATTGATAGTCCTGGTGATCATGAATTTGTTGCTGAACAGTATGTGGTGGAGAAGGCATCTGATAACAGCGAAGATGCTTGTGAAGCTAGACGTGTTGGGGTTGTGAAAAGTGTCAACGCTAAAGAGCGAACAGCTTGTGTGAAGTGGTTAAAACCTGTTTCAAGGGCAGAAGATCCTAGAAAGTTTGACAAAGAAGAAGTTGTGAGTGTGTATGAGCTTGAGGGGCATCCAGATTATGATTATTGTTATGGGGATGTTGTTGTTAGATTGTCTCCAGTTTCTGTTTCTGCACAACCAGCTAATGGTGGAGACTTTGGTGAGGAATCAAAATTGCTAAATAAACCAAATGAGGTTCAGCGGGATCTTAAGAAGCACTCAGGAAATAGGAAAGTAGAAGATACATCAAGTGGTGAAGCTTTTGCTGATTTTTCAGATCTCTCTTGGGTTGGAAATATAACTGGTCTTAAGGATGGTGATATCGAAGTTACATGGGCTGATGGGATGGTTTCTACGGTACGTACATTGCCTATTTTCAAGAATCATTATTGATTTTTTCTTTTTACTGTTCATTTCCATCAATCTTAAATTTTAAAATGTGCATAATTAATTACTTTACTTTATTGAAACTTTTGACTAAGTGTTACACATGTCTACCTCTCTTTTGCATGGAATTTGTTGATGTGGAATGTTAAAGACAGTTTTTCTCTTATTAGATTGCTGAAACTAAATAAACAAGTGGCAAAAGAATCTGAACTACCCTTTTTCTTTTCTCCATAACCATACTCTTGTACTACTTTAAGTGGGGTAATTCCTATAATTGGGAGGTAAAAGCATGCACTTAAATTTTCAGGGCTCAGTAGAATATAAGAGAAAACAGTAGAAACTTATGCTATGTTTATTATGATTTTAACAGTCAGTTTAATAGCTCAGAAGGTCGAGAGGTAAATTTTGAATCTATTGAAATTTGTGTTTGAAATGATAGGCGAGATGTTTCAAACCTTCTTTTCCTCAATTCAATCCAGTGAGCTCGAGTTACAGTATTATATTTTGTTGTCAAGCATTTAGATGGCTGGAGGTCAAGCATGAACCTTATTTATAACATTCCATGGTTGTTGATCTGGTCAATTGATTCATTGATTTGTTTACTAGGTTGGACCTCAAGCAATCTATGTTGTTGGTCGAGATGATGATGATGAGTCTATTGCCGCAGGGAGTGAGGTTAGTGATGATGCCGCTAGCTGGGAAACAGTTAATGATGATGAGATGGATGCCCTTGAGAATACCAAAGAGGTTTGTTTCTGTTTAGAATAATAGAACCATTGTTACAAAAGTTAGAACCAGTTTCCCTCCACTGTGAGGTGGACCAGAAGAAATAGTATGTCTACCTGAAGAAAGAGCTTGACAAAATTTATCCACACTCTTTAATGTCAATGGATGATCTTAAAATCATATCATTTTGTCTTCTCCCAAAATGAATTTTTTTTTTTTTTTTTTTTTTGGGGGTGTGGTCGGCTATTATATTGATTATTGCTCATATAGAGGATGGCTAAATTCATATGTTGGAATCTAATTCAATTTCTTATCCCGGAAGTGAGGTCCCAGCAAACGGCCAATTCCTAGCCTAGAAGAACACCCTATGCATCTAACTACGCAACTGATATTTCATTAAAATTCCATTTAATTTGGAAGTGAAAAACTTATATTACTTTATGGCATCTATTTCGTTTGATGAGTGAATCACGCTGTTCAAAATGATATTCAGGGAGGTGAACTTCAAATTGCAGCCTCAAACATGGTTTCTGAAGAAGAAGAAGACAGTGGAGAAAATAATTCTGGCAGGAACCCAGCACTAGCTGTTCCATTGGCTGCACTTAGGTTTGTTACCAGACTGGCCTCTGGAATATTCTCACGAGGAAAAAATTCAGATCCAAATGGTTTAGACTCTAAAGATGAAAATGACGTTCAAACTCAGGATTCTATCAGGGTTTCTGAGGGAAGAGATTGTGGCTATGAGTCCAGCTCTCAGAAATCTAATGTTGTTGATTGTCGTGGCACCGAGATTGATCATGGAAAGGGGGAAGAGCATGTTGGCCCAGGTACCACGGAAACATTGGATGCCACAGAAACTGTAAAAGACGTGAGGATTGAAGGACCTGATGCTACAGAATGTAATGGGGATGATCCTTGCAGTTTCAAACGCTTTGATATAGCCAAAGATCCAATGGACCATTATTTTCTTGGTGCAAATGGCCAGGTATTTTATTTTAAGTTTAATCTTTATGAGATAGAGAGAGAGCATGTTTCAGTAATTTTGAAAGAAGCAATAGAGGGAGATGATCTATTTTCTTCGCATGGAAGAGTCTAGTTGGTGCTATTTAATAAGAGATTGGGATCTAAAATTTTTTATTTTTTTTACTTATTTAGGTACTTTTCTTTGACTTCTCAAAAAGTGTTATGTTGATCTTTTTTTTGATGAATAAGTGGCACCTGATCATGTATATTATTTTCTGCCCCAGTAAACTCGTTTGGGCTTATTCACTGCTAAATCCAGACAGATTCCCCAATTGTTAGTGCAACTATTTTACGTTTTAATAAACAAGGACCACTTTCAAATATTTAAGCCTATTTACGTTACACCACTTGCAGAATAACAATGGAAGGAAGTGGTTTAAAAAGGTTCAGCAAGATTGGAGCATCCTTCAGAATAACTTGCCCGGTATGCATTTTTTCAGTAAATTGAATGATGTGACATATATCATGATCATGTATTTTATAGCAACCCATGGGAGTAACAGTATACATTTTCAACAGATGGTATCTATGTGCGAGTTTATGAAGATAGAATGGATCTCTTAAGGGCAGTTATAGTTGGGGCATATGGGACACCTTACCAAGATGGCCTTTTCTTCTTTGATTTTCACCTTCCACCAGAGTATCCCGACGTTCCACCAGTAAGATCGCCAATTCTTATTTTTGTAACCTTTATCAATTTAGATGTTATATTTAAAATTTTTTTTCCTATCTTGCTATGTTCGCTAACTGGGCTTTTGTGGCTGCAGTCAGCCTACTATCACTCTGGTGGGTGGCGGATAAATCCAAATTTGTATGAGGAAGGAAAGGTGTGTCTCAGCCTTTTAAATACTTGGACTGGTAGAGGAAATGAAGTCTGGGATCCCAAATCATCTAGTATACTTCAAGTCCTCGTTTCACTTCAGGGGTTGGTTCTAAATTCCAAGCCATATTTTAATGAAGCTGGGTATGATAAGCAGATTGGGACAGCTGAAGGCGAGAAAAACTCTTTGTCGTACAATGAGAATACATTCTTATTAAACTGCAAGACCATGATGTATTTAATGCGGAAACCGCCAAAGGTGATGTATCAAAATCAGCTCATTTTGGCTTACATCTATGTGCATTTTTCATTTTTGTTTATCAATTTTAATTTATATATAATATTTACAGTTTTGCAATGTAAAAGTCAGATGTGCCCCACTCTCATTTTTGTTCATAGTCTCACATCCCAAATGGGCCCTTAATGGATAATCCATCCACGTCCTACATTTTCTGATAACCTCTTTGTCAAATCAGCCAAATAAATGGTTTCCATACTCTCTTGCATTGCTAAATGCTCAGTTTGCTAAATCCTAAAATGCATATGATTAATAATTTGCACTAAACTTCCCTTTAAAATGGGGGAAAATATTTCTGTTCATTAAATGGGGCATCATATTGAGTCAAAAAATATTTTACTCAAGCATGCGTTTTGTGAGATTCTGTTAGTTGACTTCGATTTATACCGAATCGCTAAAACTTCAGAAGCAATTGATGTTTATTATGTTGCATGGCTTTTTCTAATATAATCTTGTGGTTCTTGTTTGGCTAGTCATTTTCTCATTTGGATATCCACATTTTAACAAAATCCAGATATCATGCACTTCCACAGGAGTATATGTAATTTGTCAATAGCAGGATTACATGTAGTGCTGTAGAAATACACAGTATCAATCTGATGTGATAATTTTCCTTTGTTTGGCTTGCTAACCTAGCATATCTTGACCAATTAGTATTAATATTCTTACCATATTGATTGCATGTTTAGGAATTTGCGGAGCTTGTTAGAGAACATTTTAGGAGGCGTGGTTATTACATCCTTAAGGCCTGTGATGCTTATATGAAAGGCTACTTGATAGGCACTCTCACTAAAGATGCCTCAGTTAGTGACAGAAGTGATGCAAATTCAACTTCAGTTGGTTTCAAGTTGATGTTGGCTAAGATTGTGCCTAAGCTTTTCCTTGTACTGAGTGAGGTTGGTGCTGATTGTGATGAATTTAAGCATCTGCAACACTCATAGTAGGTTATCAAACAAACAAGGTCAGTTTTTATGATTTATTGCTGATACTTAAAAAAAGTAAATGATGTAAAGGCTTTCGGGCGTTCTGTGCATGTTTTATTTATATAACTGATGGTCGGGAACATTCTTTTATCTTGTTTGAAAGCCTTATCCATCTTTAGAAGCTGGGGTTTCTTGGAGCAAAAGTGCTAGGTCATCTGTATTTTCATAAATGATGATTTCCAGCTAACCCAGCAGATTGGGGCGAGTATGTTTATGGATTTGGCTTCTGACTCGTTATTTTAACAGTTTTTTTGGGAGGAAAGGGAAAGGAAATGGGATAAAAAAAGGGAGGAGGAGAGAGGGTACTTTCTAGGATGAGGAAGACAGTCATAGTTTTGCATTGACTGTCAACGTTTTTGTTCAGTACTTGGTGACCGAATCAAGGAATTTATATTTCAAAATTCTTACTTCATTTCATCATGTATGTATGGCGGGTTTTATTACATGAATAGTTTCCATGAAGAACTGATGTGTTATTATACATGTTTGTTGCAATTGGCGAAAGAGAGATTGAAATGATTGTGTGATTTTAAAAAGGAAATTCACTTTGTTTTATGATATGAACTGCAAAATTTAGAAGTTTCACCCGGGTGAAAGTTTCCGTTTGCAGTAAATTATGCAGCAACTTGTCATTTAAATTGTAATTCTTTTTAAGAACAACAAATAAAAAATAAAAAATTGTTGTAATTCTATTCTTTTTTTAGCCTTTGTAAAATCAAAGAGTTGAAGTCGTGTGCCTGGTTGAGCTTGCCTGTACTAGGCCAAAACCTAGATATCTTCATTACCCATACTCTGCTTATCCTTTTGAGTTGAGTTGCACCTTTCTTTCTGTTGAATGGGATACCGAATACAAACAACTATTTGTCCAAAAACACAGCTGCAAACTTTACCCTTCTTTACCCTTTCACTTTACTATGTTACTTAGCCTCTGAGGGGAACACCAATATAATCTCATTAAACTGTACTTTGGTCGTTTTGATTACAATATGGCCGGTATTATTGGGACCAGCTTTGCATCATTATTGAATAGTGAAAACACATTTTTATGTTTATAGTATGGCCAGAATTTGTCATCATGGTCTCTCTCTCTCTCTCTCTCTCTCTCTCTCTCTCTCTCTCTCTAGGGTGGTGAAATGACCATGCGGCCCTAATGCTGTTTTTGATATTTTATATTTTATATTTTTTATTGTTACTTGAAGCCATGACACTGACTTTTAGCTGCTTCGTTAACTTCCAATGCCCATTTAAAAGAATTTGACTTGGTGAAGACCTTGTTTGGTATAGTTTCTACTTATTCCAAAGTGTTTTTGGAACAAGCTACTTTTTGGATCCGTTTGGTATGATTTATGTAAGAGTGTTTTGACTGTAGAGTTTCTTCCAGTAAAGTTTATGTAAGAATAGTTTTTATTGAAAAGATAATGAGTATTCAATTGCCAGTTTAGAAAGTATTTATGACAATTTATTTACTGCTTTTTGAGCTTTCCGTATAAGCTCGTTCAAAGTAGAACATTTTTTGAAGAAGTTTAAAATTTTAGGTTTTCCATTTTAGCTTGAAAGTCTTTCTTTGGTTGACA
Organism: Ziziphus jujuba; assembly: GCF_031755915.1. Taxonomy (NCBI): domain Eukaryota; kingdom Viridiplantae; phylum Streptophyta; class Magnoliopsida; order Rosales; family Rhamnaceae; genus Ziziphus; species Ziziphus jujuba. Next base: position 22,535,731 of record NC_083387.1, read on the forward strand.
AATACTTATTAGCTTGTGGTCAAATATCCTTTGTTTTTTAAACAAAAGAACTCATGATAATTGATATGTACTTTTTGCTAAAACCTAAGTTATACGTAACAAAAGCCTTTGATTTTTGTTAAAAATGTTTCTAAAGGTTAAAAGTACTTTTGAAAAATTATCTAAACATTTTCGCTTTTGAGTTAAAATCCGAGTTAAAAACCACACCAACTCGGGTTTGAAGGCTGACTCACAGGAAGATTTTTGTGCAAAAGTCTTCCAAAGTCCTGAAGCATGATTGACTTGCAGCATTTAGAAAAGAATGGCAAGAGTTGGGAACAAATATTACCTCGAGTAGACCAGCATTTTCCAAGTTCTATGCACCGTTGTGATGATCAAAAAAAAAAAAAAAAAAATCTGTGTCAGATCAAACCATTCGCATGAGTCTCAAGATTTTAAAAGATCTTTCAAGAGAAAAATATCTACATCCATTTATAAAAATGTTTTGTTCTATTTTCAACCGATGAGAGACTTTACAATAACAAAAAAATATATATATATATATATATATTTTTTTTCTGTTTCTTATATTTATATATTCTTGAAATTTAAGCGAGTTGGGTCAATTAGTGGCCAGTTGAGCAAAACGTGTTTAAGAGAGAAAAAAGTTGGGATTCTTTTTAGTTCCTTCACAGGAAAATTTGTCAACGCGCAGGGGTTTATATGAATTCCAAACAGCTAAATTGGCTCAGGGACGCACTATTAGGTAATTGGGTGATCAAATACATGAAATTATATGTTTTCTTTGATAATTAAATTGAGATATAGGTTATTTATTAATTATTACCTAAAAATGAAGAAAAAGAAAACTATACACCGAGAGGGATCAGTTGGAAGGAAAATTGCAGCAAAAATTTAAGGGTTATTAGCTCCGTAAGCCCCTGAGTTTTGCCTATAACTGTACTTTGGTTCTTGATTTTTCTTTTTGGGCACTTTAGTCCCTAAATTTCAGCTGATAACTATTTTTAATCTATATTTAGATATTTTGAAGCATATGTTGTACAAACAAGAAAACAACGAAATTATAAAATTACAATTTTACAAGATCCTTGCAAGTTATATCAAGTACGTTGCATGCTTCAAAATTATTAAAAATTAGACTTCAGATTGTTTAAGAACAATACCGCACCAAAAATTTAAGTTAAAGAGTCCAATGCCAAATAAAAAAGTTCAAGGACCCAAATACCACTATAGGTACATTTTAGGGACTAAAGGAGTTAATAACCTAGAACTTGAAAAAAATGAAACTTTTGTTCATTCAGATTGATGCGAGTTCCCAGCATGTCACCTTCTTCTTCCAAATAATCACCGCCAAATTCTTTTTGAGACTTTACAGTGATGGAAAAGCTTTTCTTAAAGTGCTGTTTTCCTTAAAAAAATTATTTCTTATACATTTGAAGCAATAAGAGCAAATTGCTAAATCTAATCCTAACGGGTACATGTAATACAGTTAAGAGTATCAAATTGGATAAACTTATCCAAGCAAAAATTGCTGCTAGACTGCCTTGCTCATAAGAATCTTCATAAGAATCTCTAACATTGGTTCTCTTATCTAGAAATCCTTGACAAATTTTTGTTGAGGATTCCTCCAGTTACATGTAGTAGGCAAAAGCAAAAGGCACCATATTACATACAATTGGAAAAAATCCTGGACAAAAACTTGTCCAAGATTTCTGGATAAGAGAACCATTTTTTATCTCAATAAGCTAAAAGAGATTTTGCAATGTTGGGTCATACGAGGAGAACAAAAACCATTTTGAAATTTCTGCGGCCATATCACATCATGCATCATGCAAGAAAGTATGAGTTTTGCAATTCTATACTAGACCTATTAAAAAGCTTATGAACTATGAAAGACAATAGCTTACAAAGAACTATGGACTAAATGATCTGAAACTATACGACATGTTCTAAAGTTGAATCCAGGAAAAGTTTTCAAATATTGAAAACAGCAAAGAAAACAGCAAGATTCTCCCTGAAAATTCTTAGCAATTATATAACTCAAAAACCAATCATAATCCTATAACTTTTGTCTGTATTCTGTTTAAGATTGAAAACAACTCAAGCATAACTTTAATATTTCTAGAAATAAATTCTGAAAACAACAGTCAAGCAGGCCAGTGAGGTATATAGTTCATTAAAGCTACACATTCAGAAGTTTCTTCCATTATCATTCTTACAAAGAACTGTCCTCTCATATGATTCATATGATCATGAACAACATGAGAATTTCTTAGATACACCCAATGTTTCGACTTTTAGCGAAAGAGCAAGGCAATATATACTCTCTTCAAAATTAATATTATCTGGCACTGGCACTGACTAGAACTGGCACTTACTAGAAGAAGTCTCAGTGGGATTAACATGTCTTTGATACTAATAAATTCAATACGATACAAACAAAAATTTGAACTTTATTACCCTCATCTGGATGTAAATTGAAAAATAGAAAAAAAATTTAGTTTTCTGATGTATGTGCTCCACCCAACAGGTTTAAAGAATCAAATCATGTACAAGCAAACAAGTATAAATTTTCTCAATTTAAGAATTATATATCAATTTCCCACACTTTCTCAGTAATTAAACATTCTTAATCAGCCAACCTCTTCACATGGTCATGGCATTTTTCCAAGATTACATTTACATATAAAGAGATAGTAACACCAACACTCTTCAATAGAGCCTCCCATCTGACAAAGCTCCTACCCGGTTGAATACCCTTTTCTCACCCATTTTCATTCCCTGGAAAACTCGTAGCTAATAACAGTATAATAATCAACCCATAAAGAAAAATTCAATTCTTACCCAATAGTTTCCGTTCCATACATTTACAAGATCAAAAATCTTTTAAGTGAAACTTTATATGGGAAAAACAAAAAGAATGAAAATCAAAAACATAATCCCCAAATAAAAAATACTACAAAAATGAAATCCATATTTGTCTTTTACCATTAAACATAACTAACAAGGGGCAGAGAAAATCCATAACATAAAGAAAAAAATAAAAAAAAATAAAAAAATTCATACACCGGTTTTGATGATCTTCCTCCTGGCCAAGAACCTCGCAATCGGTGGTGTAACAGCGATGGTTATCGGAACCCGGATGGGCATCAAAGCCTTGTTGCAGAGAATGGCCAACGCCAGAGCCCCACCGGAGGAAGCGGCGAGCTCAGCCGTCCGATTCCTCCTCTTTTCCGGAACCACGGCCGTAGATTGTTGATTATCCGAGGTGGGCAATCCTTCGAACACAAACCCATCATTGGAGGAGGATGAAATTTCAGCTGGTGGGTTGTTGTTCTGGGTCTGTTGGTCTTTGTTAGAGAAGCTACCCATGTGCAACTTGTCGAGGACCGACTCAACGTCGACGTTGTTCTTAATGGCGACGTACAGGCCGGTGATGGAGGCGGCGGAGACGGAGCAGTGTACGCCAAGTGCTACCTTGCCGTACTTCTTAAGGAGCTCACGGAGTTTTGCACCTGTTGAAGCCATTGATGTGTGTTTTGAGTCGGTGAGGTTCTAGACAAGGCAAAAGACAGACAGCTAGGGTTTTGTTTTTATTTGGATTTTTGCTTCTGGGGTTTTTGGGATTTTCCATCCGGGGCAAAATTTCATTTTGATTCTTGCAGTTTTGCCCTTATACTTGAACTCCACGCTAAGTATATATTTATTTTTCTTATGGTCAGTATATTACAAATTCATGACATTGACTTTGAAATCTCTTCTAATATTGTTGCAAATAATTTCTTTTCTTTTATTTTCTCTTCTTCTTCTCTTTTTTTTTTTTTTGGCGATGGAACAAAGACATAAACAGAAGTTTTTCTCGGCGGCCAAGTCATTGACTTTTTCTTCTAAAATTTTGAAATAGTAAATTAATTCACTTATCTTATATGCATGGAGTCAGAGGAAATTATATATATATATATATATTTAATTTTATCGAGCTCATTATAAATCGAAACTAAATGAATGTATAATCATTTCCTCGAATTAAAAAAAATTAAAACTTTTAACCATTTGAAAAACATAAAAAGAAGAATATAAGAATGGTAATTTGGAGTATACACATCTATCATCTATCACTGTATCCCAAAAGGTGTGGAACAACGGAGAACCCGTGGGTCAAGAAGACTATTGCAGTGAGATCCAATGTCAAACATGGCTTGTGTGATTCCTTACTTGGACACCTGATGGTAGATATTGATGTTAGAAAATGACCGCTAGGAAATTATAGATAATATTATCTTTCAATCAATATATTATATTCATGCCTTTGATTACTTCTAATTTAGACTTTAATTAACTTTTTTTTTTTTTTGGGTTAAATAATCCACAAAGTCTCAAATCGCCACTTGGATTGGAAAATATTGAAGTTTTGAAGAAAATTAATAGTTAAAATTAATTTATTAGAAATCAGTTTATTGCAATTTAATTTTTTTATAAATTATTTTTAAAAAGGTTTAGTTTATATAAAGATATTTAAAATTTATAAGTAATTAATTAATTTATATTTTAAAAATTAAGGATAAAATTTTAATTTAATAAAATATATAAAATTAATTTTATAGGAAAATTTAAAATGATATATTTTTTGAAAAATTCATTTTCTACTGTATTTTCGATTTAGTTTCCTTGGAATATATACAATTTTCTTCTTCTGAAAATCATTAAAACACAAGAAAAATTTATTGTTCTAGAAAAATTCAAATTCCCTAAAATACTTGTGATGCTTCTCAAATGATGTTAAAGACCAATTAGTTTTTTACAATATGGTCAACAAGGTGAGATTATCAAGATGCGGTTTTGGAAGACTTAGTAGTCTGACCTTGATTAGCCCTAACCAATTGAGTTTCACCACTTGCAAATAATGAATAAATTAATAAAAAATACTAAGACCAAGAGGCCTTTTGCGCAAGATGGAACTTTGATATCCACATTTAAATGTGCACGTGTAACACTTCTTAACGTCAAGACTTTTTAGCTGTGACAAGAAGTACTCTAAATTAGTCACTTTTCTAATACTGATATTGAATATATAAGTGCAGTAATTCTCTGATACAAAAATGTCCAGAGTTTTCTGAACAATAGGTTTCTAAATAATAGAAAAAACTGTAAATATCACTTATATTTATGTATAATAGTTTGTTGGAAATATGTTGGCCATATAAGATAGAAATATATTGACATGTAAGTGCTAAAAATGTTATTTTAATTGATAATTTAAAATTAAAATTATAGTTGGATAAATAATAATTTTTATCAATTACCATATCAATAATCATTTAATATCATATGAGAACTATATTTCTAACATATCAAAATATATATATATATATATATATTCAGTTATTCAAAAATTTTCAATAAAACATCCAGTGAAACTATTGACCAAGAAAAAATAAATATAATTTAATTAATTAAAATAGCTGGATTGACCTCTTGGAAATCCATGTTGTCTTTGGCTGAGACTTATATCCCTCTAAACAAATTTGCTACCTATCTAGTTCATGTATTTGTAAAAGTAAGAAAATAAAAAACACACATTTCCTCAAGGGACATGAAAATTGATTATGTTTCATGCATTTATTAATACATCACTTTTTCTCTTTCCTTAATTTAACATATTTTAGATATTTAAGCTACTTTATTTATGTGTCTTTGATGTCAAGTTTCTTCTACCATCATTTCTGGACCTTATTTAATGTTCATCTATTGCTGCTTTCAATCTTTAAGGAAGGCTACCACGTAGAAAACCAATTGAGAAAAATATAACATGCAACTCAAATACATTTTGCTCAATGAAGCTTCACCTTTGATTGGTGAGCCACACAACCTTATTTGATCATCCTTTCTTATTTAAGTTTCAATTTTGTCCGTTTGCAACCTACTTGACACTCAATGGATTGATATTTTCTACAATGTTTGTTGTATAATAATCCCACCACAGGCAATTAAATCTATGTTAAAATAATACATATAAATTTACAATGACTTTCATATAAGGTGGACTTAATGGTTTCATAAAGATTTCTATTATCAACCCTTAATTTCGATTATCAACTTTTGAATTGCTTTAGACAGTCAGATCCTATGCTAATGAAGGAGGTTCTGAAACCATCAGATTGACCATCTGATAGAAGTTTGACTCTAATTATTTTAAACACATTGATTAGCAACTAGCTTTCAACTTATGCAAGACGTATATTAACGTGGACAGATAACCATACACATGCATTGCACTCTATCAAAAACAATGTACCAGAAATGGTCCTCTCCACCAAACAAAAAAAAAAAATAATAATAATAAATGAGAGAGAAATGGTCCTCCATAACCCAGTCAGTGTTGGGTGGTGGTATACTCAAAAGAAAAAAGGTTTTAATTGAGGCTGTCCATAACACCAACAGAGGAAGTACTGGTTACCAGGACTTTTTCAAAACTTGTAAACAGCCTTAATTAATCTCTTTCTTGTTCACTTGGTTCTCTCTTTACATTTCAGAACCTAAATTAAACCATCAAATACAAAATGTTTAAAGAAACCGTGTAGATCTTATCTGTCACAAAGGAAGGGTATTAATTATTTCTCATATTTTCAGAATAACGTTATATTAATTAAAATAAACTTATAATACTATTACTATATTTTATTAAATTCCAACTAATAATCTGATTTCAATGATTTGTACCTTGTTGGAAACACGTTTTCTGAATCAATATACCAAGCAAAAGCTTTTCTATGACCGAAACAACAAATTTATGCGAAAATATAGTTATATAGTTTTAGCATATCTGGGTAAACCTTTTCATGATTGAATTGTTGCTTCACAAACAAATCTCACCCCCACCATCCCATACCCTTTATACTATTCCATTACTTTACATGCTAAAAACCCTCTTCTAAGTTATGAAAGAAACCAAATTCTTCTTCATCACCAACTCCCTTTTCTTGATGATCTTCATCATCTCTGCTTTGTTTCTAAGCTTGGCAAAGTCTGAAGAGTTTATAGTTGGTGACGATCAGGAGTGGAGCTCAGGGACCAACTATCAATCCTGGTCTAAGAAATACAATTTCAGTGTTGGTGATGTTCTTGGTATGAAAATTTTCTCTCAATCAAAGTTTTTTATTTTTATTTTTATTTATTTATTTATTATTGTTTCTGGGTTAAATCCCTTTTATTATTATTATTGTCTGACAAAAATCAAACAGTGGAAGATTTTCCATTTTGTGAATAAACAAAATTATGATGATTTTACGGATTTTTTTTCCCCCATTTTCTGTGCAGTTTTCAAATATGTGAAAGGACAACATGATGCATATGAAGTAGAGGAAGATACATATAGATCATGTGATGGCAGTAGTGGAGTTATAAACAAGTATGAAAGCGGAAGTGATCGAGTAGAACTAACCCAAGCAAAGAAATATTGGTTTATTTGCAATGTTGATGGGCATTGTCTTGGAGGAATGAGATTCAGTGTTGATGTTCAAGGATTTAGGCCCAATTCCACAGATCTTTCACCAACCCAACAGCCAGTTCCAGCACCACCCAAATCTTCCACAAGATCACTCAGAACTCATAATTGGTTAATGGGTATTTATTTGCTTGCATCTGGAATCTTACTTCCATTGTATTTTTAGTTGGGTATTGCAGAATGGGAATTTTTAGTTTGTTTAGGAACAATTTTTTTTTTTTAAATGATCTTTTTTCAGCTATCAGATATTTGATTTTTGTGGACAGTCTTAGATTGAGATTGTAATAAAGATTTTGTTAATTTGATTTTAAAAGTTCAGGACAAAAAGTACATTAACAAAGTTATAGTCTCACTTGAGAATTTGAGAATGTCAACTATTCATGGAGAATTTATTTTAGTTTCCATAGCTTTCCATGTGTTGTCATTTACCCAAGAAAAAAAAAAAAAAATGTCTACTATTTCTAAGTCAGATCTCTGTTTTATTAGTTTGTGAAACTCTACCACATATTTGATGGCCCAAATGGAATTTAGATTTTGAGGGCTCTCTATGTCAGCAAGGAAAGAAAATAAGAAAGCTTTCTTCAAATTGATATTTGTCTTCACTTCAAAGAATTTTCTTACAGATTCCTTGAAAATTTTCTCTACTTTAAAATGAAACCTTGATGAATTCTGCAGATGTCAGTGATTCTGCGGTATTTACGCCGAGCTGTATACAGAATTGTTTAGGATAAAAGAGAACAAAGAAACGAGAGATTGGAAGAATAAACTTCTAGGTAGTTTCAAATTCGACTTTATTAGTTTCTTGCAATGCAAACTAGCTAGACATGGAAGGTTTGTAATTTGAACCATTAAAAGGTAAAATACACCCTTGAAGTATACATGCGCTGCATTAACAGGCCGACATGAGAAGTAGTACATAACTTGCTTTGTTGAAAAGCAAAGCACAAGTGTTCTTATATATTGAAAGTCTGCTGTTATCAAATATAATACTTTTAGGAAAGTGCCTTCTTCATTTGAAGATTATTGCTGCTCAATCATGTAAGATGGTGAAAAGGGTAGGAATTAGCATGTTGAATGTGAAAGTGGTGAAGCTGGTGCTGATAATCCATACCACTGACATTCTCTGATAGTTTAGACATCTCGGAGAGGTCTCTTAAAGGATTCCGTGTCAAGTCCAGCAAAGAGTCTCTGACATGATCAGCCTGGACTATTTCATTGTCCTTCTTCTGCTGTCCAGAAATTTGAAAGTAATGAATTAGCCCTTTGGCCAGTTTTGCTAAAGTCATATTCCTGTGAACTCCAGTGTGATAGAAGCAACTCACCTCCACTTTGAAAACATTAGACACCAGAGTTCTAAAGGTAGTAACATTTGCATTTGTCACTTCCAAACCTAGAGAATTTAATGCCTCCATCAATCTCACAAATCCTCCAGGCTTGTGCTCACATGTGACTGTAACAAAGAACTCATTGTCGTCGATCTGAGCCACTTCTACCTGAGGCTACAATTTTTCAAATTCCTTTACTCACATTGTAAAGATGCCTATTAAACAGAATTTCAGGTTAATAGACAAGAAGAATATAAGGTACCTCCATTTGTTGTGCATCTGAATCTTGATTCTGTTCTGAGTTACATCTGGTGCCAGATGCTTCCAAGTGAAGCTCGTTTGGAGCTTTATCATGGTCAGATTTAGGCCCAAGGTTAGCTCCACTGTGAATCAGTATCCCTGATATGGAAGTATTGTTGTCTGAATGCACTTCAAGCTCATCTTGAAGTTCTTTTGCTTGCTTTTGCAACTCCTTCACAAACTCAATAGCATCCCCTAGAATGGATGCTTTGTCCAACTGTGAATGTATATGGAAGAAACATTACATATCGTAAAGAATTGGATAAGATCAAACAACTTGATAATAATCTATTTATTACCTTAGAGATATTGGGAACCAAAGACCTTAAGGAATAGAGCCTTTCATTAAGCTTCTTCCTTCTCCTCCTCTCTGCTACAAGGTTCTTGCATTTGCCTTTCCCTGCCCTTCGTCGATACTTTCCATCATCCTCATCATCAATCTGATCACTGCAATCCGAGAGTGAATCTGATCGGCCACCTTCCTGTTTGATCGAATCCTTCTCGTTCCCCTGCTTCTCCTTGTTATCTATTGGCTCTGAATACTGAACATGCATGTTTGGTGTATCAATCATCATGGACTTCTCCATTTCATTTTCTTGAATCCCTGGACACTTATTTTTCTTATCCGAAAGTAATGAATCATGTGAACATTCGAAAAAGAAATCATCCTTCGTTCTTTCTTCAGGGTTGTAACTAAATTGATGCAAGAAGTTCACTGGAGAACTGCATGGGCGGATTCGATCAACTGATGAGATGTCATAAGGCAAACGTAAGTTGTCAAATGCTGTTGAAGGGGAAAATGGTGGATGCAAATGATTGCTTGGATCCATTTCATCACTTCCATTGCATGGCTTTGGTTGGATCTCATTCATTGGGTTTACATTTGCAGTGAAAGTTGTATCCATATTGCTTGCACTAGTCAAGCTGTTGTGATCTACTGGAATGTTGCATTGAGATGTGATATAATGCATGACATGCTCATCTTCTGGTATCTGTGAAAGAAACCAGTATTAATAAGTACAGGTTCTTCAATAAGATAGTTAACATGAGAAAATCGTTTTCTTGGGATCCGTGAAAATGGATACAATTTATAATATTGGTCACACAAGATGTGGCATACCATGAACTACACATATGTATATATATATATATATATATATATTCTTTCTTTTTCGTTCATTTTGGACAAGCATGGGACAAAAGAAGGTTAATTTGAGAGACAAAACATATAATGTCTCACTTGTTTCGAAGCAAACAGTTCAATCAATCCTCCTGGCAATGGAATCAAAACTTTTGTCCGAAATGGTTCCTGCAGGCATAAGTAGGAGGAAATAGTAAGCTCAATGCAAAGGAGATTTTTTGTTTTGGAAGTTGGGCGGTTCTCAGGCAGTACTCACTTCAGGATCAATTGAATCTGAGCTATTAGGATTTAAAGTTAACCAACTGTGTTGGTTGGATATCAAGGTCTGTGCATAAATCCTGTTCATGAAATCAAAGGCTAATCAATCAAATTAGATTAAACTTTAACCTTTACTAATTAAAAAAAAAAAATGCGCATGGAGGAAAAACAATTTCATACTACATTGAGATTTATAGTGATGCACATACCCAGAGTCCAAAGGTATTGAAGAAGGAAGTTGGGTAAGAAGATCACAAGAATTGGTTCTTGGGTGCTGAAACATTGTATCTCTGCAAGGAAGGACTGGAGAAACTGGGAAAGAAGGTTGTTGGTCTCCATCATTTTGGATGTTTTCAGTCCCACCACAACAACAATTCATCCATTCAATAAATCTGCAAACAAATACCCAAAAATCACACATACACTACCACTTCAGGCACGCATACATCGAAATTAACATAAAATATATTTGAACAGCTTTCTTTTTAACCTTTGATCTTCACTCAGTTTCCAGAGAACACAATAATCCCATCCTTTTAAACCCACAAGTGGTCTAAGCCTATCCATTAGATTTTGCACAATGATGTTCACCTGCAATGACTGGTAACAAAACCCAGCAAAGAATTCTCAAATTTCAAATTTATATGCAAGACTTGCACGAATATGAGCGTTGATTAGAGTTCTTGCTTAACTAGATCCGTAATTATTGCTTATTAAGTAAACTAAGCTATGGAATTTGTTCTTAGTACACTGATCATAATTAGCAACCTTTTGGCTGAAGAAAGTAAGGAAAAACAAGAGGATGAAAGAAAAAGACAAGAGAAGCATAAAAGAACAAAGGTAAATCTCCATATATAAGAAAAAAATTTAGTTGATGGTAGCAATTGTTAGCTAAAATATCATTTCCATGCAAGCTTTAAACAAGTCCAACTTCATTTCAAAGCAACCCATCTCAGCAAACTGAGAAGAAAACAAAACCCCATGTCTTAATTTGAAGATTTCAGTCAAAAACAAACAAAAAATAAAACTATATTTGATACCACCTTCCTATGACAAATATCATTTTTTATTTATCTATTTTGGACTTGCCTGCTATAAATGGTAGGTAAACTGCGGGCGAGGCATGAGAGAGAGAGAGAGAGAGAGAGAGAGAGAGAGATATATACTTCTCTCTCTCTCTCTCACTCTATATATATATATGCATATGTATAATTTTGCTGTACGATGACTGTCCGATCACACGCAATCACGATGATCAAACGGTGATAAGATGGTTTTCACCCAGTGTAGCAAGTATATATTTATATAAGTATAATTAAATATAGCTATTGTTGGTAAGAATAGAAAAAGATTTGCGAGGAAAGAGAAGATGAATATAGAACGATACAGGTAGATAAGTTGGTAATGATGATGGAAGGTGCATATTGCATGATCTAACATGGCGTAAATAACCCTAACTACCTTATGTTTTTTCACTCGTCTATTACTTTTTGTATGTTCTTTCATGTTTCAACTACTCTATTACTTCGAACCAAATACGAAACTGAAACCATATTTCAGCAAAATCTCGTAGACAAATGAAAGCAGATTCTGCTTCTGTTGTTCCCCAATATGCATATATGAAAGACTAGCAGTTAAAAGTATCTATAAGCCTGGCAAACAATGAAAAAGACTAGTATTAAAAGTCTCATTTCCTTACCTTTAATTTATATAGCTGTGAATGATAGTACGAGTTACCCTAAAATTGAAACAAGAGTGAGATATGCACAAATAAGATATTAAGTGTATAAAGTATAATATAATTAAATCAAATCAAATATATTTTGGAAGATAGTTCCTAAAAGATATAATATATTATGTTTATATATATAGTTAATCGATCTCAAAATTTTATAGTAAAGACCTATGTGATAAAAGACGTTTCAATTTAATATTGTAGGTGACTTGATAAGAAGCCAATTATGTATAAGAATCTATCATGTCGACTTTTGGATTTAATTTAAAAGATAGGCATGGTCCAATAAAAAATAAATAAAAAAATCCAACATCTGTAATCAAAATTCATAGTACAATATTATGATAAACCAAATAAAGAGATCCTAGTTATATATATATATATATATAATCCAAGCTCACATCAAGTTGATGAGATTGTTTACCATTAATAAACCTCTTTTTGTCATCCATTGGAATCTTCAAAGACAAATATTTAAAAAAAAAAAAAAAAAGGATTTGAAATTGTACATTAGGTCTTTTTCTTGTTTGTGATGAATGATGGATTTGGATTGAATCAAACTATTTTAATAATAGTGTAATTAAATTGAATGATTTTAATTTTATTTTTTTTTGAAAGGAAAAGATTTTAAATTTAGTCCAATACAATTAGATATAATTTTCAATAATCCAGTTCAATTCAATTTGATTTCACAATTTAAACAAATCATATGGACTCATTGAGCTTCTAAAATTTTATATGAGCATTGTAAAATTATATGGATTTATAAAAACCATTAAAAATGTATTTTTAAATCTTAATTTTTGAAGAGATACAAAATTCAATTGATAAAAGAAATCTTTATTCTTCTTTACTCTTCTTATATAAGATCTACCCAGATCTATCTAATTTGAAATTACTTGTATATATGTGCGTGTATAATTCAATTATGTCTTAAAACTTTTGTAGATATTATTATTTGCATATTTTTTGGTGAATTATTTCAATATAGTATAAGATCAAGGGACTAAAATGCAAAAGGATGAGAATTTTAATTGGTGCAAAGAACGAGTGGACAGGCAATTAAATATGCAAGGTGTATAATGCATGATATGACCTAATTAGATGCGTGGCACAAACCATTTTGCGAGCTCACTGTATGTATATTATTGATACCAAAGTTTCGTTCAATTGGCTTCAATATATACATTTGTCTTTTTTAATAGCTCGTCAAGAGATGAAAGTCGAACAATCCACGTCGAAAGCACTAGAGTTGTCTTCCCACGATTATATTCGAATCATATGCTTAATAATTAATTAATTTATATTTAGGGTTGTCTTGCTTAATTAATTTATCCTCATGTATATGCTACTATCCTCTATTATTTAAACTACTAATTTTTCTCTTGAATAAAATTTTGCAGAAAGTATAAAAAGTACCAAAGGAATTTATAAATTAAGCAAATAATCGTAACATTTTGAATTACTTGAAATCTACTATAAATATGGGAAAATATATATTAAAAAAAAATAGTTTTCATTGGTTCAATACAAGAAAGTATATTTAGAAGAAAGGAAATATATATATATATATATATATATATATATATTTATATGCTTTAATTTTTGTTGTCCATCTCTGTCAATTAATTTTAGATTTGAAAAATGATTTCTTTAGTTTTAAAAAAAAAAAATTGTGCTTTTGATCTTCAAATGTTTTTCAAAAAATTCAATTTATTACATTTTAGATGTCCAATTATTATTATTAATTTTTTTTGACAAACAGGGATTAATGTTTTAATCCCATCCATTATTCGTATTGAATTGCAACCAAACAAATAAAGGTAACTAAAAAGCAAACCTTTGAAATAAAGGGCCTACAATGTAAATAAATAATAAAAATATATAGAGATTCATATGGGATGGGACTTCACTGCTGATTGATTAGTCGAAAAGACAAGAATGGAAATTTGAGCATCCAAATTAAACTTATTTAAAATTTAAAAGCCAAATATGCAATTTTTCCAAACTAATGAGTACTATTTTGCAATTAACCCATGTTTTAATGAACATTTTGGTGATTAAGAAATATAAAAGAAATAAATAAATCACATGTTCGGTTTATTTTTTAGTTTTAGTCCCTTTTTTTCCTTTCTATATTGTACGTAGTTTACTTACTTTTTAATATTAAATTGTGGTAGTTAAATATATTTTTTGACAAACTTTAAGAATCATCAACTATCATCAACTAACATTCATAAACTATTAAACTAAACAAATTACATATAATTTAAACAAACTACGTATCTTTTTTGACAAACTTTAAAGATCATCAATTAACATTAATAAAGTATTAAATTAAACAAATCTACATACAATTTTAAAAAAATTAAAAATAAAAAATGAATTTGTTATAAAACCGAAGTATAATAACCTTTTAATCTCTTTGGTTGTAGTTCAAAAAAGAAAAGAAAAAAAAAAGATTAATTTCTCAGCAGTGATCTTGAATGTGAATTCTTAACTCTTTTATATAGATTTTTTTTTTTTTAAAAAAAAAAGGACATCATACAGACACATACAAGAAAACATAATTTGGTCAATTACGCTTTTTTGTTTTTTGAGGATTTACATTTTTGTCCTTGATGTTTTGTTTTTTCGTTGCTTCTGGTTTTCAGGTTTTTTTTTTTTTAATAAATTACTTAAATAAAGATTATATATTTTTTCTGTCTCCTGTATGATTCGAATCTGTATATTCATGGATATAAATAGGAATGCTTTACAACTAGAATTAATCCAGTTCGTCGCTTCTGATTTTCAGTGTAACCTTCTTTTTCCCCCGTGAAATCCATATCTCACCCAATAAAAAAAAAGAAAAAAGAAAAAAGAATCCTACTCACATGGTATTAAAAAAATATAACCAATGTGCATGATTAACAAAGCCCGATTGTATGATAATTAATTAAAAATTTGTTTTTTCATTTGTTTTATGTATAAACAAATACAAAAAATTGTTAGTCGTATTGAAATTCTATAATCTATATTATATTATAATGTTGATCGTTTCAAAAATAATAATTTTTAAAAAAATTATCATTATTTATTTATATATGATAATATCGATGATTTAAAATTTACATGATAAAAACATACGTACGCCACACCAAATTATATATATATATTATTAATTAACTTATAATATATTTATCTGGGTGGTGCAAGAAAATTCTAAACATAAAATAAAAGTCGAATTTTTAGTAATTTAAAATTTGCAGTTTAGCTGTGAGTCTGACACTTGTCAAAAAATTATTGGCCAGTAGAGTTTGGTCACTGATTGTCCATTATCGTCCAGTTTTTTGTGCTGAACATCTTGGTCCTGCACGCACGCTGCCTACCCACCACCCATCTACGTTGCTTCTCGTTCATTGCTTTACCCATAATTTCAATTCAAAAATAAATAAATAAACTTCTTTTCGTTGTTTTAATAGTAATCTTTCCGTAATTAAGTTTAACCATACATAATTATTATGAGGATTTAATTTTCAAAGCAATAAATTTATATATGCATAGATGTAAAGTCGGAATCAGATCGACATGGACAAGTTATATCCGCAACTTATATACCTTGCAGCCATGATGTTTTTCTAATATTGGATTTCGTGTTTGTTTGGTGTAATTTATGAAATTAAAGCTTTACTTTTGTAAAATTTTTCATACTAATTTTTTTTTAAAAAAAAATTATTAAAAAACTAATATATATATATATATAGTTGTAAATAAATAAAAAATTGTATTTAATGTATTTTTAAAAAAAAGATTCAAAATTTCAATTTCTCTAATAAAAAAACGTTATTTTTTTGGTTAACAAATGACTATTAACTATAGCCAAACATTTTAAATTTTTTCTAAAGTAAAACTTTTGACAATCTAGAAATGCTTTTGGACAACAAAAATATATATATGTACCAAATAAATACTTCGTAGAAAGTTTTAGCATCTAAAATTTGTAATGGTCCCTCAAGAGATTATTTATTTTAAGGTAATAAAACTAAATATTAGTGTTGATAATAGATAAGTATAGCATTAAAAAAAACTAATAATTGATGAAGATCATTAATTCATTTTTCATATGATAAATTAATAATCTTTTTGGTAACACTTTTAGTTTTTAACTTTTTTTTAAAAAAAAAATATATATATATATATAGAGAGAGAGAGAGAGAGAGAGAGTAACTAATAATTTTTTTGTTTGATCATAGTAACTAACTAACTAATTAAATTTAATTTGAAAATAGAAAACAATAAATTCATTTAATAGCTTTAAGAAAAAAATGGTAAAAATACTTTTAAAAGTTTTTTTTTTTTTTTTGGATAAAAAATAATTGCCCAAAACCATTATGTAGTTTTGGAAACAGTCAGCTTTGGAAACATTGAAGAGTCCGGCATGTTTCACAATGTTTTGGTTTCATTATTTCTTAATTAAGAAATTTATTTCACATTGTTTAACAACTATAATTATCTATTTTAATTCATTTATTGTTTACCGAACACCTACACAAAATAGACAGTAACTGGACCACAACAATCTAGCTTTTGTTTTTGTTTTTGTTTTTGTATTTTGTTTTTAAAATACCAAAGCTCAGATCAGAGTGCGAAAACACATATAGACAGAGAATTTAATGCCTGAATCTGGTTAGAAACCCAAAGAATCCAGCCGAGTAAATAAAAATAAATAAACAAAATAGATGGTGAATATATTAAGGATTTTTTTATTTTTTATTTTTTGGTTTTTTGCGTGTAATAATCAAACTTTTGTAAAGGAAAATCATCATCATCATCATCATAAGTTGACTCAAAAGGAAAAAGCTTTAATTTCCAAAAATAAAAAATAAAATAAAATAAAAAAAGAAAAAGAAAAAAGCTTTAATTGGACCTTTTTTTATTCAATTGGTCAAACAAATAATCAAACTTCACGAATTCTGTTCGCCATATTAGTCAACCAAAGACAGAGCTGTATGTGAAAGTGTATGCGAGCTCTGTTTCGACTTTACTGCTGCCCACACAAATTTTCATTAGCCAAAATTCGCAACAGACAAACACACCCAAACCCATCACTTTTTCTCCTCCAGTTTTCTTCTCAGGTGAGTTATTTGGTAATTTAACCTTTTTCTTTTGCAGCAAGTTCAGTTTTATTCTATGTGTTTTTCAGCTGGTTTTCTGTTTTTTTGATTTGAGGTGTTTTCTTGGATTTCTGGGATTCATGGGGCTACTTCAGTTTTTATTTTATTTTTTATTTTAATCTTGGTCTTTCTTGTTTTTGAGATTTAAGGAATTCAGAGTACAAGCTGGTTGTCAATTTTCTTTTTTCCTTTTTGTTCTCTTTTTCTTTTTTTTTTTCCAAATATATTTGTGCTAGTATTGTGTAATTTTGAGGAGTTTATGTGTATTGCTTTTTGTGGGTTTCTTTTTTCTCTCTCCTTTTTTTTTTTTTTTTGGGGCAGTTCTGGGTGAAGAAAAACAGTTCAGAAATTGATGTATGAGCTTTCAATATTATTAAAGATTCTGTCACTATTTGTTTGTTGGGAAAACTTGGACTTAAATCTATAAAAATTTAATGTTTGAAGTCTTATTGGGTTTTCCTTATTAAAAGAATACCCCCTACACCAGTCAAGTTTTCCTCGTGAATTAAGATCAGTTGAGTGATGGAAATATTATTTTAAGATTGTTTTTTTATTTTTATTTTTTTTTTACCCTTGTTTTCTTTTTCTCTGGATTCTCATCTCCCAACTAGAAGCTTCAAAGAAATTTGGACTGATTCTTTTTCTTTTTGAAGTATCAGATTTGATATTCCTCTTATCTTATCCATGGTGCCAAGTCCTGTAGAAAAAAACTGGAGGAAAATATACATAGATGAATAGACTTGTTGTTTTTGCACAAATTTCTCTTACTATTTTGTAGAGTATGTCATGTTCAGTTATAAAATACCGAACATACGCGTAAAATCTCAAACAAGCTTAGATGAAAAACTGTCTAGAGAGAGTTTGGTTGCGTAAGTAGAAGTTCTCTATGTAAATATCGTTTTGGATTCAAGGAAATTTCTGTTTTGAAGAGCGCTTTAAAAAATTCATGAAATTTAAAATTCCATGTCGATTTCCTTTTGCAAGTATGATTCTAATCTTAACAAATTATGCCAACTACTGTTGATCAATGTCTTCTTCATGATCTTTTCGAAGAAATTCGAGTCGAAGAAGACTCAAGACTCTGCCTCAAATTTTTTTTTTTTTTTTTTTTTTTGGTTTTGTTCTAAGAGTTAAAATAGGAAGGCAGAAAGATAGGGCTTCTGAACTTACTATGTGATTGTGTGATTGAGAAAATTCTATGGAAATTTGAGATTGAGAAAAGTCTATGGAAATTTGGATTGCTTGTTCAATGGAATTTTTGACTTGCAGGTTTATTTGGGGTCTCAGCCAAACAGATGGCTATGAATGGCAGGGGAAAAGTATTGTCTGATTGCAATTATGCATCTAATCCTTACCATGAATGCACTGATTATTGCTTGAGGAAGATTGCTGAAGGGAAAGGCCGGAAGGATAAAAAGAAATCAGGTATATGCAATAATTTGCTTTAATCTCCTCCCTTCATGTTGATCTGAATTATTTTCTATTTATTCTAATTTCTGACGTCTAGTAATTTCAATGAAATTAGTTTTCCTCTAATAAGATCCATAAATTGATGTTGCGAAATGTTTATATATATTATATGATATTATATTCATTTTTTATGTCACTAGCAAAATTCTGTATTAGTATTGGCATGTTTATAAATTTCAAAATCAATGGTATATGTTGCTTAAATTTGGAATTATTATGACATCTATGGATGGTTTTTTGAATGTTGAGTAATGTTAAAAAACATAATGAGTTGTTGCATCCCAGAACGTGCGTCTGAGGCTCTAATTATAACATTTTTTCTGAACTTGGGTGGACAATTTGGATTTCTTTTCCTTTTTGAAGATCATGGCAGTGCTAGAAGAGATGATGAGCTCAACAAAAAGTGCGACGAGAAAAAAGTGCACCCATCTTGCCCTAAGGCATCTAATCCTTACCATGAATGTGATGATGATTGCGTCAAAAGATTTGGTGTCGAACCTCAACAAGATATAGGAAAAACAGGTTTTCCACCCTTGTTTTTTTTTTTTTTGGTTGTGTGTGTGTTCATTTTGTCAGTTGTCAGCAATTTGCATTTGCACATTTTTGGTACACTACACCCAACTACGCTAACAAATAGAGGTAGATCATAGACTGATGAGCAAACTTTGTGAAAACAGCATAGATAAAGAACTGTAATGGGATTTCTTGTCGGCTAATCTTTTTCTCTGAGAACTCTATGATCAATCCTGATGTCTTCATGTTCATGAGCCTGGTTATCTCTCTGATCAAATGTTAAGTATGATAAGTGCTTTTCATTTCCTATCTTTCTATTTTTTGCTCAAACCAAAACTATTTTTAGATAATAAAAAATAATAACTTCTGGTTTTAGTACTTTGTTCATTGTTAGGACATATAGATGGAGATCTAAGTAAGAGAGAGAGAGAGAGAGAGAGAGAGAGAGAGAGGGAGCTCAGTCTGCGGGACTATAGGATATGCTCAGTCTGTGGGACTATAGTGTATGCTTTTTTATTTTAATCAAAATTCATTGTAGATCCAGCTATAGAATTGCAAGTATTTTCACTAATCATAAGATCTATTGCTGCCTGTTTGATGACAATCCAAGAGTCTTTTCAAGAAGAATATCTCTCATGTTACCATTTCAGCTTTCACAGCATCAACCCCTTAACAGTATGGATAAATTAACAGCTTCTCATTCTTGTTCGTATTTGAAGGCACCATCCATTTGTAGCCGTAGTTTAATATCAATGAAACAAATGTAGAACCAATATTGCAGGCATGCTTTAGCGTTGCTTGATATGTTAAATTTCTGAGACATCAGATTTTCTATTAAGAATTAAGGAAATGAGGTTCTTAGTTCACCAAGCTATGTGTGTCAAAAAACATTTTGTTATTGAATACATGTTGCTACCATATAACACTGTATACTAGTCTCTCTTGCTAACGTGGATATGCTGATGGGCTGTTCATAAATCAGATGTTTATATCTTCACCTCCTTGCATCTGGCAGATAGATGCTTCTTTCCTAATGATGGCCCATTTAGTTGCAGGCTCTATCTTTGCTATTCCTATAAAGGCGGGCAGAAGAAAGAAACATGAATCTGAGTCAAAGCCTTTGCAGGAGGTTGACAAGGTACCTGCCCAGGGTAAAGTTTACGCTCCTGAATCTCCATTTCTTCCATCACATTTTGCTTCTGCAGAAAAGGGAGAGGAATCAGAGAGTGAGGAGCATTTCCCTTCTGTTCCATATTCTGGAGAAATTCACATTGCTGATCCTCCATCCAATGTCAAGAAAGTCCAGTCTCCCCAGTTAGTGCCCACATCTGGAATTCTTGCAATGGTGCTCCCTCTCTCCCTCTTTCCCTCTCTTTTACACACGTCAAACACACAATCTGTTTATGTACTCTAATCATGTGATTTCTCATGACAGCAGGATAATCCCAAAGACCCTCCAAATAAAGCTGTTGAGTCTCCATCGAATGAACCTCCAGTTGATAAGAAAGAGGACAACAATCATCATGCTATGCTTGAAGAAAGTCCAAAATCTAGCATCAATAACATGAGAGAGATTACTGCTGAGTCAATTAACTTTACTTTCTCAGGTATATCTAATGCTTTTGAAGAGAGTGATGATGACGAGTCGCAATCCGTAATCTCCGATTCTAGCAGCATCTCAGTGGGAAAATACCGTGTGAAAGAAAGAGTCTCATCCACTCTGCAGGCAATCTTTGACAAATTTGGTGATATAGCAGCAAGCTGCAAACTAGAATCCCTTTCAATGCGCTCTTATTATTTAGAGTGTCTATGCTTTGTGGTTCAAGAGTTGCAATCCACATCAATTAAGCAGCTGACAAAATCCAAAGTGAAAGAAATGTTGGCTATTCTTAAGGATGTAGAATGTGCAGGAATTGATGTCAGTTGGCTTCGTAAGGTACTAAATGAAAGCATGGAAGACATTGAGCTGGTTAGTCAGCAACGAACCCTAGGAGCAGCAAAGGCAAACTGCGATCATGATATAGAATTATTGAGGAAACAACTCGAATCCCAGATGGAGGATTTGGCTTTGAAAGAGAAGGAGGTTGCAGAGGCAAAGAAGCAAGTTGCGGAAAGCAAAGCCCACCTGAAGGAGCTTGAACTCAAAGCTTCTGTTCTGGATGAGACTCTCGGCACTGTCAAGTCCAAAGTTGCGACTTTGCAAACCAAATCCATATTAGATGGAGTCTTGTGAAGCAGCAACCAAAAATCAGTAGTCAGTGGAAGATTAGATAGATAAATTATCATCTTTTTATGCTCGTAAAAAGGTTGGAGTTGGAAACTATAACATATAAAATCCATGCTCTCATACCTTATGTATGAACCAATACATTATAAATAACTTTTAAATCTGTATCCCATTTTATCTGTATACAATTTTATGCTAGGTTATATGAAAGAGTGTTCGGGAAAGTTATCCCTGACTCAAACCCCCAAAAAAACTTTATAGTTTAGTTTAAATTATTTTTGTTTCATGTGAGAGTTACATGTACTTTGTATTTTAGTTGTAATCACCAAACTAAGTTCATCTACGTCATTAGTCAAGTTTATGGTCACTTATTTGGATTTGTATTTTGCATTGTAAAAAATAATGCTATTATGATTCTCTCGCGTATTTTGATGTTTCTTTCCACCAGGATAAAATGGCTAAATAAGCTTTTTGAAAAGGATGGCTAGTCGGGGAGGTGTTGGGCAGACAGGATGGCTAGTCGGTGAGGTGTTAGGTTAGACCATCAGCATAGGAGAGAACATTTAATGGGTGCTTGTAATCTATCTACTCTTCTCTCCATCGAGACCCAATAAAAAGAATGCATTTCATTCAATTCTGTTGTTGCCTTGTGTGTTTGTCTTTATTCTATTTATTATTGTTATTTGTTTTATTGCCTGCTTGGTGTTTATACAATACTAATATGTGTGCTTGTCTTGATACTATTTATTATTGTTATTTGTTTTATTGCCTGCTTGCTGCTTGTACAATACTAATATTAGTATTGTATAAGAGTAAGAACATGACACATTGCTTCTTTTCATCACTTTTGCCTCTTTTTGGTGTTGGGATTCTGAAAAAATATGAGGGATTCTTCGGCCTTTAGCTTTTCTGGTAAAACTCCCCCACCAGGTCAAGAATATACTATTTAAAGTTTCAACCCTTTGTTTTTCTCGAGTGTTACTGTTACTTCTTAAGAAATTATATGAAGTTTGTTACAAACTACAAAAAAGTATTTTTTTCAACCATATAATTTCTCTAATATTCCAAGATATTAATATTAAATGGTAATATGGATTTTGAATATGAATACATTTTTCAATCTAAAGAACAACCTATTAGAAAATCATGTGTTTGTAGATTTGGTTTAATGGTAAAAATCACTGAAAATACATTTAAAGTTACAATTTTGATTTGGATGAAATTTTTTCTTTTTTAATTGCAATGAGTTTAATATTGATTAGGAAAAAAAAAAAAAAAGAAGAAAGATAGAAAAACATGTATTGTACTGTTGATAGATTATTAATAAATGAATTAGATTTATATTGCCAAAAAACTAAAAGAATTAAAATTAATTTTGTATTATATAATTGTTTGAGTTAGACGTGGAGAATGGGCTATTGACGCCATAAGAAAGGCTTTTGATGGTGTATGAACCATGGACAACGTAAAAATTGCCAACTTCTCCTTTGCCCCAAGGTTCTTTGCAAGATGGTAAACCAAGTCAAGGGGAAGTATTTGGAGTTGAAGTCGCCACACTCTCCTTGGTCATAAACCAAAGTTTACTCCAAGACAAAAAATAAATAAATAAATAAAATAAAAATTAGAAAATCATGTATTTTGTTGACATATTATTAATAAAAAGAATTAAATTAATTTTGTACGATATAATTGTTGGGGGTTAGATTTGGAGAATAGGCTGTTGATGGTGTATGAGACTTGGATACTGTAAAAATGCAAACTTATCCTTATTTGCCTTTGCCTCGGGGTTCTTTGCATGATGGTAAACAAGTCAAGAGGAGGCGTTCGGGATTGAAGTCCTCAAAACGCCTCCTGAGTCACAAAATAGTAAAATCGAAGTGGACTCCAAAGACAAAAGCAAACATTAGTAGTTTTATAGAATACGCAACACTTAAATATTCCAAGATAAACTAAACAACGAGGAAAATAAAGACAAAAGGGGGAGTAATATCATGGTAACTATGAGACAGCATTTTATACTTTATAATAGAAAAATATGTCACATGTCTTGTCAAATAATAGGGAATAAATGGAACCATTATAGAACTAGGCATGACAATTATTGTGTATGAGAGAGAGAGAGACAATCCAAGAGCAAGTTCTACGAGATTTGACTCATGCAAGATTCGTGCAAGTGGTATTTCCATAAAGGGGTCTTCTTTATAATAGAAAAATATGTCCCATGTCTTGTCAAATAGTAGGGAATAAAAGGAACCATTCTAGAACTAGGCATAATAACTATTGTGTATGAGAGAGAGATTCTCCAAGAGCAATTTACTGCGAGATTTCTGTAAATGGGTCTTCTATTTTTTTTAGATTTAAAAACCTAAAGGTCTCTTAAATGAGTAAGGGGGAAAAAAAAATTTGAGGTCAATATCTAAGAGAGAAGCTCTAAGTCCAAAAGGTAAAGAACTAGGTTTTATCATCATAAGGATTAAAGAGTATATGAGAGACCTTTCTTGATCACATGTTTAGTAATTTTATTTGAAGGTCAGGGAGAAGATAGTTTGTCCAAAATGGAAAACTTCGCAGGAGATGCTTAGTTGCTGCAGGATTTACCACTATTCCTAGAAACCAAATGATAAAAGAATAAAAACAAAGAGATAAAATTGAGTGGTTTCTCCCACAGATTTTTTGCTATATGATCAAAATTAAATAAACAAATAAAAATATTAAATCATACTAATAATTTTAAAATCATATTAATTAACTTTTATCATGTATTAAAATTTTATAAAAAAAGAATAATATAGAAAGAGGTGATTCAACAAATAAAAAATGGCTTTTATTCGAATCCAATTTCGGTAAAAGTGAAAAACACCTTGGTCGTGGCAAAAGTGAGTTGGAAGAACGAAAACAATTTGCATGTCTCTTTTATCTAAAAGAAACGTTTATAAGATATTTAATGGTAAGGATAACTTGAACCAATCAAAGTGTGCCACATGAGCACTAATAATAAAAATGATATTACATTTTCAAACAGGCGAGCTTTCCAACAAAAAGAAATGGGCCTATGGATTTGTGGGCCTCTTGTGTGGAAAAGATAAGGGGAGTCTGATCCAACATCCACCAAAATGTCTACGGTACTTATCCTCTTTTTTTTTTTTTTTTTTTTTTTTTTTTTAATCTTTCAAAATTTTTTTTATTATTATTTCAACTAAACTTTTATTAATAGCCCATTTACCATATTCAATTTCTCTCTCTTGTTTTTTCCTCTCGTTACCATCTTACCATAACTTTTAACCTTCTTTTCACCAAACAACAATTTTTGATATCCAATAAAAAAATTAAAAAAAAGAAAAAAATTCTATGAAAAAATCACTAAGTTCGATCACTCTCCAATATTCAATCTAAAAGAGGAGGAAAAAAAAAAAAAAAAAACTACTTATGAGGGGCTCATAAACCTTAGTTTCACCAAACCAAAATGTTAATTTATGACAGAGATAGAGAAAGTTGCACAAGAATTTATCAATGAAGGTCCATAATTTGAATTTGAGGCATTAAAGCAGTATTGAAGTAATGGATTTACACGTTCACAATGTCTCTTGATCATTGAAAATCTCTTACAAAATCTCCAACATAAAGAAGTCATAACCCATTCCATTGGCAATTTCTTAATAAACTTATCATAACCTAATTTTACAAATTTTATTTTGTATGTGATATTTTTTTAGTATAATTTTAATTAGAGAACTTTGTTTGCTATATGGGCTTGATGTTGATTATAGGATAATAATTATTTGCTTATTAGAATGGTTAATAGGTATTTTGAGTTTAATAGGTAAGACAATGATACAACTGGTAATTGGGTTTAAATAAAATTAATGGGACATGATGATTATTGATATGTAGGAGGAAATTCATTATTTTCCCATCGTGTTTAAGTCCCTGAAATATTATCAATGGTCATTATTGGGATTAACGATAGATTATTGGTAATTTGAGTTGTGCAATTTTATTTTAATTTTTTATGAACGGGTCAATTTGTTTTTTTCTTCTAATTTCATTTTCTTTTTTTCTTCAGTATAACTTCTATTATGACTACATAATATAAATAATTGTAATATCACATGGAGTAATATAAAATAAAATAATAATAATCACATGCACAAATTAGCAAAAAAATTTACCGAAAACCTATCAGTTATACCGACATATACAATTGGTAATTTTATCAGCAAGTATGTTTCTCTCTAGAAAAATTACCAACAGATACTATCGCGATTACTGATAGAACATTGGTAATTTCGTCTATACAATTAATTTTTTAAAAAAAAGGTTAATTTATTTATTTATATTTTTGTTTTTTCACATTTCCTTATGTTGTTTTTATCTATTACTTAAGTTGTAATTCAATATATCAATGAAACTTCTATGATGGCATATACAACACAATTAATTGTAATACCATATGAAGTATTATAAACAAAAAATAATAATAATAATTACCACATAAACAAAAGCAAAACATTATCAAAAATTCTATCATGAACATCATTAAATATCATTGGTATATGGGAGTAGCTATATATATAGTACACATGCATGTGTATAAAGAGTTTGATATTCCAACATGAATATTATTAGGTTGCAATTTGATCTTAAATTATAAATTTAATATCTTATTTATCTTGATCAACTATGTTTGTTAATAGCTAGTAACTATTTTGTTAGGAATAATTACTCTTAAATCTTAACATATTTCATTATCATTAAATAGGCTCTTTTTTTTCCTTTCTACTTTTTATGACAATGCATTTTACGCTGTTCATTTATTATCTTCAGGATGGAAATTTACCTTTTAAGTTGAGCTTTTATTATGGAAAAGATTTAAAGTCTTATGACCTTACTAAGTAATTAAAGGCAGCGATAGAAAGAGAATTATCCTATATTCACAAATTAATTTTTACCATCAATAATACAAACTTCAGTTATACTTTTTTATGATGAAACTTGAAATTTAAATACAGAAGGTACATGGATGTACTAAGATCCAAAAATGAAGATTGTATATAAAAAAAAAAATTCTATATTTGGTGAAACTTCAAAATATTATCCACAATGCTCTCAATTTTGATTCTATACAATATAAGTTAATCTTGAAGTTTATATATCATATATGTTTTTTATGTGAGCCGTATGTAGTAAATAATGATGATGATGTGTAAAGCTTTATAGCTGAGCATATTTCACATAAACCTCAAGATAGATTTCTACTTATAGTTTATGTATCACCTAAGATCCCATAATTTAATAACCATAAAAATAGTAATCTGTATAGAATATTTCCAACTATGCATGGAAGCACATTTTCTTCAATTAGTGGATTATGCTCAAAAGATTAACATCTATTATTTCATTATATCAAGTTCTAAAGCCAGCAATATATATCCCTGAAGCTAAAATGCAGTCTTCAATAATTGAACATCACCCTAAAACTCAAACACGAATTCCTAAAACTCAAATTCTTTAAAATTTGAGAACAAAGTTGTGCACCTACAATTTTACACCATTAACTATACACTTCCACTAAATATGCACTCAAAACAAACATGCTCTATCAATAGCCGGCCCATCTCGGAAAGATGCCAAAAGGGTAGCTAAACATAGAGCCACATGGTATTATAGTTTATCAAAAAGAAATGCAACTTTACACCGAACTAAATTTAATAATGTCAAAATGTATAATAACTTTCCTTTATTTCTTGTTTTATTGGATAGAACCGACTCCTAATTAAGAAAAATAAAGCACAACTAAATTGAAGCAATTTCAACTCTAAATGCAAAGATTTTTTTTTTTAAAGGATTCTATGTGCATAGATAGGGTATGTAAATATAAAGATGATTTGTAGGTAAAATATTAATAGATTAGTAATTATTTTTCATACCACATACACAACATTGAGCTTTAGAGGTAATTCTTTGACCACCTACACAAAAACCTCAGATTGCAAAGCTACAAAAATATGTTTTAGGACAAGAACAGATAATTGGCTAATATAATAGCATATCTCGATGAAAAATTTAGTTTTCTAACTACTTATAGTGGTTCTTCAAAGCCCAAACCCACAAAGATGGTGCTTGTTATATTCTTTAGCTGGATGAATATAAAAACTTGTGTTCAAGATTATGATTTGAATGACTAAATTCAAATATTAAAATAGTATACAAATAATATTTTACAATTTATACTATATATGAAGGAACAAAAAATTATTTATATTACAAATATCTAATGGCCTGAAATGAAATAATGAAATCTTTAAAAGTTAAATTGATACAAAAATTCTCACCAAATTAAAGCAGATGGATGAATACTCAAATTAGATATTTCCTGCAAAATAATTTGTCATTAGTCATAGACTACTTTATGGCATCAGCACAAAAAAATCTACCCAAAAAAAAAAAGGAAATCCTAAAATCACTAGTAAATAATAAGACCAAAATTCTATTTTGGCCTTGCAATAAACAATAAATCTTAACTTTTTTATTTTTATTTTTGAACCCCTAAATTATGACAGGTCGGCAAATGAAATTTCTAACGTTAATAGCATGATAATATAGAAACGAAAAATTTACTATTGCACATTTTGTCAGCTACTGCAAAATTGATCCTTGAGTTATTTTTCATCATAAGCTTTTGGTACATGTCCTATGATACAAAAGATTGAACACGTTATTACAACCAAAAAAAAAAAAAAAAAAGCCAATATTGCTGGAAAGTATTAAATCTTCGCTTTCTCCTCTTTATCAGAGAAACATTAGGCAAGCATATAAAGTACATGTGAAGAAAATTCTTCTTATCAAGAATTTATTTAACATAGGTAAGTCTCCTACCAAAAAAGAAAAAAAAATAGCGACCAAAATTTCATTTAACTTCCTCCACTTAATCCTTTTCACTGCAACACTTACAATATATCAACAAAAAATTTAACCACAAATTTGAAGCTTGTTAAAATATGTATTCCATAGTTATAGTAGAAACAACATATTTCCATTGGAAATTGCATAGTTCACTTAAGATGTTGGTAAGAAATCGAAATAAATGGTAAACAAGAACAAACCACATTTTAAATAATTGATGAAACCATGTTCAACCCACCAAATCTCGTCAAAATCAAGTATCAAATCTTTAACAAAAATAATAGAAATGCAAAAGATATGCATATTCAAAATTGCAGAAATGATTTTAGAGAAGTATCGTCAATAATAAATTAAACAACAATAATATTAAAAAGTAATGATTAGGAATAGGAATAACATTCTATTATTCACCATTCTTAAGTTTATTGACCATTCAGACTCAACCCAAATTCTTTTTAATATTATTGACCATTCTTTTTAAGAATAATCCTGTTCAAACAAAATAACATCAATTCAGACACCAAGGTAAGAAATAAATTAATGAGAAAAGAGAAAGAAATATGTTGGTAATTAGAGAAAATCATCAAGCCTTGTCGATTCTTAGAAAAAGAAAAAGAAAAAAAAAAAAAAGAAAACAAAACTAAAGTGACCAAGAAATAAAAAAAAGCTTTATGTGAGAGATAAAAGTAAGAAATGAATATAAATAAGCTCAATATCGAAGAAACATAAAAGAAGGAAGAGAGGAAAGCGGAGGAGAGGGAGAGAGAATATCAGATGTTGTTTTGTTCTCCAGTCAAATTGGAGGTCTTGGAATGAATATCTTCAGCTCTTTTAACAATAATTGGATCCACGTTACTTCTGCTGCCCCATTTGCAAGTGATCTGTGTTCTGACTCGGTACTCGATCTGGCAAACACCTATTTCTTCTTGGAGGACCAATATATAAGGTTGTAACTACAATAAACACAATAGCTGCTTATGGAGCGATAGTCATCAACATCTGCAGCCCAGTTAGCATCAATATAAACAGATAGTGAATCAAGCGAAGAGAGGATATTTTCAATTGAAGCCCATGATGATGTGTTCCGTTCAAGTACCTAAGTATACATTTACAAGCTGCCCAATGTAAGTCAGTGGGTGCATGCATATATTGGCTTAGCGATCTTGTAACAGTAATGTATTATAAAGCACTAATGGTGCTACAATACAGGAAGACATTATGAAAGGGTGATCCAATAGTTTTAGTTGTACCCTGGTACT
Source organism: Ziziphus jujuba (assembly GCF_031755915.1). Classification (NCBI taxonomy): domain Eukaryota; kingdom Viridiplantae; phylum Streptophyta; class Magnoliopsida; order Rosales; family Rhamnaceae; genus Ziziphus; species Ziziphus jujuba. The sequence goes on from NC_083387.1 coordinate 22,565,522, forward strand.
TGCATGAGTGGGACTCGTACTGTATTCATTCATCTCTGTTTTATATAAGAGATCATTCAAATATTTGGTTTGAGATAAATGAAGACCATCTTTGTTTCGAATGACTTCTAAAGGAAAGTGGGTCATCTTTTAAAGAAAATCTCTTGTGGAGCTGGTGAATGAATTTGTCAATAAATGAGAAAGAAGTACCTGTCACCAATATATCATCGACATAGATTAGCATCCAAATAAAACCAGCTTTACTGTATAGTGTGAAAAGAGAAGAGTCCATTGTAGAATTCGATAAACCCCATTGAAGCAGTGTTGATTTCAATTGATCAAACCAAGCATGGGGTGCTTGTTTTTGTTGGGAAAAATGTATGTATATATATATATATATATAAATACATGTGGAAAAATAATATAAAATAAATAAAAATTACATAAAAATAATTAAAATATACTAGAACCTATAGGTCTTTGTAATTGATCTGCTTTCTATAAAATTGACCGAGGCCTGTGTAGTATCACAGTGTCCTTAAGACGTTTTCAGCCACCATTGCAAGAGTTTTGTGATGAACATATCTTAGGATACAACGGCTGCAAAAGTTTTCGGATGTAGCACCTCGAAAGCTTTTCTCTTCGAACTATCAGTGTATCTTTGCTTTACCATAGTCAATATTTTTCTCTCTGATGTTTCACGTATCTCTCAAAAAATCCAATTTTTCTGTATTTATTTTTCTATGTTTTTCTCAAAAACTGGTACTGTCACCTCCAAACTCTCAACAAAGAGTTATTTCTTCCGTAAAACTCTCAACTCACTATCAAAATATTATTTGATTTATTTATTCAAATAAATATTGTTTTATCAAAACAAACGGTAGGAAATAAAACAAAGCCAAGGCCCAAATCATTCACACTTTTTAGTCCCAAACTTTAACAATCCCCCACATGAATGATTTGATTTCTAAAATAAAGCATGACTCTGGTGGTAAAGCTCTGCAGTTGGAACCTGCATTAGATAGGTAGATGTTACTTTTTGAACCTTCCCTTCTGAGACTACATCTTCTTTACTGACTTATGGTAGATGTGATATCTTTGAACCATTTCATCTTTTGTATAAATGACAACATAGCCCACACATAATTCCTTCCTGGTACACTTCAGTTCTTACTGTTGTGTTTATTTTGGCTCTGAACACCTCTCTGGTTCTGTGAGAGTTTCTAAAGAATTGCACCCTAAACAATTCTCCTTTGAAATGGCCACTCTTCTCTCTCACATACGTGATTCCTATTTCTAATGTAATCAGCATGACTATGCATAGATTACCAAACATACACTTATAAGAATCATTAAAAGCATACTCTATGCTCAACCTCTTTCTATCACTGTTTCATTATAGGAATTGGTAGAAGATTAACCCCCACAGTGATCCATACCAATCTTTAACAATTGCGTTGTCCCATTAAACCTAGATCTTAGAATCTCCATTCGACTAGATTGGGTTTGCATCGTATTGACTTTATTCACGAGCTTCAATCCCATTCCCTTCGACGACTTCTCAACTAGTTCTCTATTTAACTCTTTAATTAGCAAATCCGCAATGTTATCTTTCGACTTTACATAATCTATTGAGATAACTCCAGTTGAGATTAACTGTCTAATGAAATTGTGTGTACGAAGAATGTGTCTAGACTTTCCACTATATATAATATTTTGTGCCCTGTCAATCGCAGATTGACTATCACAATGTAAACTTATTGCTGGCACAGGTTAATGTCCTCTAAAAATTGGCGTAGCCATTCTGCCTCTTCACCACATTTATCTAATGTGATAAACTCAGATTCTATCGTGGATCGAGCTATCACAGTTTATTTTGAAGATTTCCATGTTATGGCTGTACCAGCTAATGTGAACACATAACCACTAGTGGATTTTGAACCATTGATATCTGATATCCAATTAGCATCACTGTATCCTTCTAATACAACAGGATATCTTGTATAATGCAGTCCGTATTCACGAGTATATCATAAGTACCTTAGTACTCTAATGTTTCATTTCCAATGATCTTCATTTGGATTACTCGTGTATCTACTTAATCTACTTATTGCATAGGCTAAGTCTGGTCTGGTACAACTCATCAAGTACATCAGACTTCCAATCACTCTAGTGTATTCCACTTGAGATATATTTTCTCCTTTATTTTTGGATAAGTGTAAACTCAAATCTATGGGTGTTCTGGCTATATTAGTATCATTATTAATAAATTTAGCCAGTATTTTACCTACATAATGAGTCTGACTAAGAATGATTCTATTCGAAGTCCTCATGATTTTCATACCTAAAATCACATCAGCAAGCCCCATATTTTTCATGTCAAATTTGAAATTTAACATGGTTTTTGTAGTTCGGATCATATCGTCGTCACTACCTACTATGAGTATGTCATTTACATACAAATATAGAATGACATATCCATTCTATGTATCTTTTACATAGATACATTTGTCACATTCATTTATTTTAAATCCATCTTTTAGCATGGCATTATCAAATTTTTGATGCCATTGCTTTGGAGCTTGTTTAAGTCCATATAACTACTTTACCAATTTATAGACTTTCTTTTCTTGTCCTGGAGTGGTGAAACCCTCAGGTTGCTCCATGTAGATCTCTTCATCGAAATCTCCATTCAAAAAGGCTGTTTTTACATCTATTTGATATACTTCTAGATCCCGCAATGCAGCAATCGCTAGTACCATCGTTATGAAATTTATCCTCGTTACGGGAGAATATGTGTCAAAATAATCAAGGCCTTCTTTTTGCTTGTATCCCTTGATTATAATTCTTACCTTGTATTTATCTATTGTTCCATCTGCTTTCATCTTTTTTTTAAAGATCCATTTGTAACCCAAAGGTTTACAACCTGAAGGAAGATCTTCATTCTCTTGTTCATCTTCACTATCATCTTCATTTTCAGTTCATCTTCATTCTCTTGTTCTCGATCACTATCATTACCATCATTACTAATAGCATCGTAAGCTCGTTTAAACGAACTCAGTTCTTGTCCCACTTTATACGGAAAAATATGTTCGAAAAATGATGCATTTCTCGATTTCATTATTGTGTTCTTGTGAATATAAAAAATTTCTTATCTATACACAAGAAACCGATATGCACTACTATTCTATGCATATCCTATGAAAATGCAATCAACAGTTTTGGGACCTATCTTCACCTTTTTAGGTGTAGGTACCACTACTTTGGCTAGATACCCCACACTCGTAAATATTTGTAGGAATGTTGTTTTTTCTTCCATAGCTCATAGGGTGTCTTTACCTGATATTTCCTGGGCATCTTATTTAAAAGGTCATTTGCCGATAAAATGGCTTCCCTCCACAAGTTCTGAGGTACTCCAGAACTTATCAGCATTGCATTCATCATTTCTTTCAAAGTTCTATTTTTCCGTTCAGCCATATCGTTTGATTGTGGCGAATATGGTGGAGTAACTTCATGTATTATGCCATGTTGAGCACAATACTCTCCAAGTGGAGTTACATAATCTCCACCACGATCACATCTAATCACTTTAACTTTCCTATTGAGTTGATTCTCAACTTCTGTTTTATAGAGAATAAATTTCTCTGTAGCCTCATCCTTATTCTTAAGTAAGTATACATAGTAATATTTCGTGCTATCATCAATAAAGGTGATAAAATACTTATAACCACCTCTAGTCGGTGCGAATTTTAAATCACATACATCACTATGTATTAAATCCAAAGGTTCTTTATTTCTATCAATTGTTTGATATGAATACCTCATTGATTTTGCTTCCACATAAGTTTCACGCTAATTGTTGGAATCAATTTCAAACATGGGAATATGATTTAAGTTAATTAACCTCTACAGAGAATTAAAATTAACATGTTCTAGTAGACCATGCCACAGAATGGAAGACTCAAACAAGTAAATAGAAAAACTACTAGCTTTATTCATTTCTTTAGGCTTTACGGTTATTATATTGAGTTTAAATAAACCATCGACTACATAACCCTTTTCCACAAACATCCTAAATTTGGACAAAATAACCTTATCTAACTTAAATACTAAACGAAAACTATGTTTGATCAGCAGCGATCCAGATATCAGATTCTTCAAGATTACTTTGCCCTTACCTTAGATTTCTGCGGTAGCGTAGTTACCCATGAATAACTTCTCCCCATTCTTCTTTGGTTCGAAGGAAGTGAACATGCTCCTATCTGAACATGGCGGTTCGCACTAATATCTACCCACCACTCTCTAGGATTAGATAATACCAAGTTAATGTCATCAACCTCTCGAGTGATGTCCTCCATCACCTGTGCCTGGTTCCTCTTTCTCTTTGGCAGCCTGGATTCTGTAGCTCTGTGACCCATCTTATCACAGTTAAAGCACCTACCTTGAAACTTGGCATTCTTGGAGATTCCTCCTTTAGGCCCCAACTTGGAAGCTTTTCCAATTTTCTTCTTATTTTTGAAGCTCTGACTATGCTCCACAACATTATCCTTCAACACGGCCTTTAAAGCTCTTTTATCAGACTTTCTGTTGTTATCTTCAATGCGAAGCTTACTGATAAGAGCCTCCATATCCATCTCCCTTCTTTTGTGCTTCAGATAATTCCTGAAGTCACTTTAACTTGGAAGTAGCTTCTCAATCATGCAAGCCACTTGTAAGGTTTCATTCATGATCACCCCTTCAGCAAGCATTTCTTGAATCAGCACTTGCAACTCATGTACTTGATTCATTAATGTCTTTGCATTCACCATCATGGAGTCTAAGAATCAGCCTATAATAAACTTTCCCGAACCCACATTCTCAGTCTTGTATTTCCAATCCAGTATTTTCCACAGCTCCTTAACTAACTTCGTCCCACAGTATACTCCGTACAGGGCATCAGAAAGGCCATTCAGGACATAATTTCGACGTAAGTAATGGGAATTATTTCATGCATCCACCCCATGAGTGTCTCCCTATCATTCTCTTCATTACTGAGTGGCGCATCTTCAGTTAAATACTTTGTAAATCCCAGGGTGGTCAAGTAAAATAGCATCTTCTACTGCCACCTCTAGAAGTTTGCTCTATTAAACTTCTCAAGTTTCTTTGCATGACTAGCAGAAAGAAGCATCTAAATCATGGAAGTCTAAGTGGGCACAATCCTATTGTCTCCATTTACTATTTATGTACAATCACAAAACAGAAATCAATTAGTTATTATTTTCTATCTCAACAAACTAATTATAAGTAATTTCAAACAGGAAAACACAAAAAATGCGATTTTTAGGACTTTTGTATACAAAAAAAAAAAAAAAAAAATATTATACACACTCAAAAATCATTGTTCACGTGTCATTGTGCTGACATGGTATGCTACCACGTGGCACCAAGGTTGATGTGGTAACCGCCACATCATCACCCGCTCACGTGGCACGCTGCCACATCATCACATCACTAACGTGGCACGCGGCCACATCATCACATCGTTGATGTGGTACTGCCACGTGGATCCATGGCTGACGTGGTGTTGCCACGTGGAATGCCACTTATCACTGCTGTCCGACACATGTCACCGTAGAAACTGACACGTGTCACCTATATCAGGTTGACATGTGGCGCTTTGCAGAAACTGGCACGTGTCACCTGTAACAGGTTGACATGTGTCTCCACTCAATGCGCAACACGTGGCTTAACGACTGGTCGACATGTGGCTTCGTGACTATGCGCCACATCGCCTTGCCATTGTGCATCATTTTTCAGTGCTTCATCTTGACATGTGGCATTCTCTCATCGCGACATGTGGCGAGTCCATTTTGCAATTGGGCCGTTTTTCTTGGGCATGGATCTTAGACTGAATAGTAGTCTGTTCTAACCATGGGCTGGGCTTTGAAACTGGGCCAGGTGTAATAAAATTTTAAAATCAGGCCCATGTCACCCAAAATCGGCCCATACCCATTTTTCAACCCAATAACCTGTTTCTGACCCGTCTTCAACCTTTAGCAAGGTTTTCTCGATCCGTTTTCCTGGTAATGGGTTTTTCTGATCCAGTTCAAATTTCCATCCAAATTCCATTGTTCCGGCAACCAAAAAAGGCCGGAAATACACCAAAAAGTTTAGAAATTAATGGGCAATTCAATTTTTGGAAAAATTTTTGATTTAGAACAAAATTTAATAATTACCCATAAATTCTTAAACCTAACGGTCAAACAAAATATATAAATTTTTTTTTTCATACGCAAATCATACAAATAATGTAGAACCATGATCATATATTAAAAAGTAAACACCAAAGATTAAAGCATGGCATAATACACCAATTAAACAAAACATAAAAATAAATAAAATAAAAAAATTAAGCCCATCTACACTGTTATACACAGGTTTTTTGATTTAAAATTAATTTATTTTTTTCTTTTTAGCCGAAACAATCAAACCTAAAAATAAAATATATACATGATCACATAAATCACATATACATACAAATAAAATTACGGCATGTATCTTTTTTATTAAAGCATTTTTTATTAAACATAAATTATTCAAATAATCAATCAACACAACCTCGGGTAAGGAAAATTTTCCAATCTCAAAATTACACAGATCAAAATAAAGTATATTTCCACATATATCTATATATATTAACGGAAAATGTCTTAAAATTGTTGGGAAAATGTATGTATATATATATATATATATATATAAATACATGTGGAAAAATAATATAAAATAAATAATAATTACATAAAAATAATTAAAACATATTAGAACCTGTAGGTCTTTGTAATTGATCTGCTTTCTACAAAATTGACCGAGGTCTATGTGATACCACAGTGTCCTTAAGATGTTTTCACCCACTGGTGCAGAAGTTTTGTGACTAACGTTTCCCAGGATAAAACGACTGCAAAAGCTTTCAGATCTAGCACTTCCAAAATTTTTCTCTTCGAACTATCAATGTATTTTTGCTTTACCACATTCAATATTTTTCTCTCTAGTGTTTCACGTATCTCACAAAAAACCCAATTTTTCTATATTTCTTTTTCTATGTTTTTCTCAAAAATTGAAAAACCGTTGAAATGGTAGGTGTAATCTCCAAACTCTCAACAAAGAGTTATTTCTCTCATAAAACTCTCAACCCATAGCAAAATATTATTTGATTTATTTATTCAAATAAATATTGTTTTATCAAAACTAACGGTAGGGAATAAAACAAAGCCCAAAACCTTTAAGACCCAAATCATTTACACTTTTTAGGCCCAAACTCTAACAGTTTTAATCCATATAAAACCTTGTGAAGCTTGCAAACATGGTCCAGTTTTGAAGGATCTTTGAATCCATCAGATTGTCTCATATAAACTGTCTGATGAAGAACACCATTAAGAAAGACATTGTTAATATCTATCTGTTGCCAGTCTTTCAAAACCGCAATAGATAGAACAAGTCGAATGGTAGAGGGCTTTATTTCCAGACTACGTGTGTCCATATAATCTATCCCAGCTATTTGGTGAAATCCCTTAGCCACAAGTCTGGCTCTATACTTTTGGATGGACCCATCTGAACGTCGCTTTATCTTGAACCCATTTGTTACCAAGAACATGCATTTGAGGAGGAAAAGAAACTAACGTCCAAGTCTTATTTCTGGAAAGAGCATCAAGTTCTCCTTGCATAGCAGACTTCCAATGAGGTGCAGTGAGAGCTTAAGAGACCAAGACAGGTTCTATATCTTTATAGCTGTCATTGAAGCATAGAAAAGCTTTCGTTTTAGATATACTAGATTTTGACCATCACCATGGGATGGATTGACATTGTTTCAATGGGAGGCTTGTCAAAAGCTTGCGAAGAGATTGGTGGGACAAGTGACTAACGTTCTAGAGAATCTGAGTTCTTTGGAAAAGTTGATATACGAGTCGAAGGAATTGTTTATCTTAAGGAGGACCGGCCAGATGATGATGTTGTTGCACGATGAGGGCTAATATGATCCACAGAAGTGGTGGATCATGACTATCCGAGAACTGAAGTGTAGAAAGATTATCCCATTGTGGGTTATGTTGATATGGAGAAGAAGTTGCATCACATGATGTATTTAAAAGTGGCTTAGAAGTGTTCTCTTGCAAGGACATTCTAAGAGGAGGAAAAATAGAATTAGAAGGAATGGTATGGACCCCGGTGTTGGAATCACCATAAGGAAAGGAATTTTCATTAAAAATTATATTAGGACTAATATATATTTTCCCAAAATGAAAAGAAATTTTTTTATTTTAATAATAAGGTTTAATAAAATGATAACATTCACAACAAAAAATTCTAAAAAAAGAAAAATCAAAAGATTTTTTAAAAATTATCTCATATGATGATTTAAAATTTAATACTTTCGTTGGCATTCTATTTATTAAAAAAGTAGCAGTAAAAATTGCATTCCACTAATATGATTGCGGTATTTTACTATGTGCCATTAGAGAGAGAGCGATTTCAATTATGTAACGATGTTTTCTTTCCACTTTACCAACTTGATTATGAGTGTGTGGACAAAAGTGTTGAAACATTATTCCAAAATTAGAAAGTAAAATTTGTAATGGTTTATATTCACCACTCCAATTAGATTGAAAACTTTTTTTTGAAGTCTGAAAAATATTTTCCGTCAATTTTTTAAATTGTAAAAATATTTTTAGAAACTTTATACTTTAATTTCACGAGATAAATCTAAAAACAAAGGTGAAAAGTCATCCTCAAAAATTACATAATATCTATAACCTTCATTTGATAATTTAGGCGGTGGGCCCTATACATCAAAAAAGATTAGATCAAGAGAAGCAATACTTTTTGAAGTTGATAAGGGTGCAAATAAATGATGTGATTTTCCTAGTTGGCATGAGGAACAAAATTCATTTTTATTATTGGAGAAAGAGAAAAGTTACACTGAGATGCAATAATTTTAATAATCGATGAAGATGGATGTCCTAAGCGATAATACCATTTTTATTCTCAGATAAAGATGAAGAGAAACATTAATTTTTAACACTACTTCCTAACATAGCTAGAGATGCCGAACTGGGCTTATTGAATTCAAGAAGGACAACTTGATATAATCCATCTTTAAGTATCCGTTGCAATAGCAACTTCTTCGTAATCTGATCTTTAACAAAAACAAAAGGAGAGTCAAATTCTACAATTGCATTGTTATCGGTAGTTAACCATGCAATACTTAATAAATTCTTTTTAATTTTAGGAACATGTAGAATATCTTTCAACAAAATATTAGTCAATGATTTTAAAAAAGTTGAACTAGTACTAATAATGCGCAAACCTTTTCCATTTCCAACAACCAATTTCTCTGAACCGCCATAGTCTGATTTTTTATGAATGTTGGATTGATCTGCCATCACATAGTTAGTTGCCCCACTATTTAATAGCCCTTCAGGATTGGCTGAAATATTAGAAGAGGAATAATAGACAAAATTATAATTAAATGTACTGGTATTAGGTTGGAAATCTTTGTCAAACCTATTCCAACACTTTTGAGGCTACATGTCTACGCGGGCCATACAACTGGCAAATAACATGATTCCCTCCTGAAAAATTACCAGATCCACAACCTCGACCTTACCACCAAAGCCTCCACGATCTGTAATTCCTCCGCCACGACCACCACTATTTTCTGTCCAGTTTCTTTTGTTCTGTGGGGATTGATCTTTCTTGCTTTGGTATGCAATATTAGCTAGTGTTACATCCATAGTATTTTGTTGAATCTTGATTTCTTGACCTACGTGCAGTGCTTGAACCTCTTCTATCTTAATAGATTCACGGCTTGAATCTATGTTTGCTATCACAACAGCATATTTAATTGGTAAACCTTAAGTAAATACATCACAAAGTCATTATTACTAACCGTGTGTCCTGCCATAGACATATTGTCTAAAATCTCTTTCATATTTGCAAAGTAAGCATTCAAGGTGAATCCTCCTTTCTTTGTGGATTGCAAATGAAGCTTTAGTTGCATCAATTGTGCCCAGGATTGACTTCCAAAAATATTTGCAAGAGAATCCCGAAGTTGAAGAGTTGGTTGAGGTTTAGTAATTTGTATGATTACCTCTCTAGAAATTGAGGACAGCATCCATCCTAAGAGAGCTAAGTCTAGACGCCTCCATAGTAAGTAATCTGGATTGATTTGGACTCCAATGCTGCTGCCTTCCTTGGCTAGCATCTCCATGGGTGGTTCTTTGATAGCACCTATGATAAACCCTTCAAGGTTGCTTCCTATAACTGCAGGCAGCATCTGTGTGTTCCAAAGAACATAATTATTATTTTGCATTTGGCGAGGAAAATTATAATTTGGTAGCATTACTTCACTAAGTGAAGGAAGCTTGGATGAAGAAAGAACTAATTGAATATGTTTGGTGATTTTGATGGCTTTGATACCATGAAAGAATGAAAAATAGAATAATTGTATGATATATTCATCTGTGATACACAGTACTATATATACAGGGATGAGAGCTACACGATGATTATAGAAAAACTAACTAACAAGAAGATGACAGTAAATGCTTATCTACATGATAGTGCGTATCTACTTGTCAAGATGTAACAACAATATGAACTTGTCTTAACAAACTAATTCCTTATGCTATCAATCTTTCTTTTATATATATATATATATATATATCTTGTATTCCTTGAAGTTTTCATAATTAAGCCTAGTTGGAATGTTAAAATTGTTTCGTCCACTACCATTTTATGTCCAATAAGCAGCAGGGTGTAACCTTATTGTGCATTCCTGTTGAGTTTGATTAACTGTTGTGTTGTTAAGGTAAGTCACAAAACCTTATGACCAGCAGCATTAGAGAGGTTATACTACCATTTATTATTTTTGTTGAACAATAATAAATTTTTTGGTTTGTAAAACAAATCAATAGGGATGCAGCAAAGACGATGGAAATAGCTATTTCATGTGGAGATGAAGAAAAGACGGTGGAAAAATATAAAGGAAACACCTTAATTTAAATTAAAAAAAAAAAAATATATATATATATATATATATATTGAAAAAGAATACTTGTGAAGCTAAACTAATGTGGGCTGAACTTAATTGAATGTAGCATCCACCTTTTTATCCCGTGATAGTAGAAATAAGTATGTTACTTAACCAAACAAAAAGAACCATCGAAGGAGCAATGGCACACTAAAGGAAACAACTCGAATCTCAGATGGAGGATTTGGCTTTGAAAGAGAAGCAAGTTGCAAGCAAAGCACATCTGGAGAAGCTTCAACTGAATGCTTCTGATATTCTGAAGGAGACTGTTAACGTAACGCTATCAAGTCCATAAAACCATATCCATAAATTAAATGGATTTGGTCTTGTGAAGCACCAAACGAAAACTCAGTAATGAGAATACAAATTTTGTAGTTTAATTTTGCTGTTTCATTGCTTCTTTTTACCACTTCTGCCTCTTTTTTAGTGTTTGGACACTAAAGAATATATGAGCGGTTGACATGATACCGTTTAAAAGTTTTAACTTTTTTTTTCTTTTTCTTTTTTTTTTTAAAAAAAAAGATTGCTACTGCTTAAGAAATTATAGAATTTTTTTTTTTTTTTGATTGACATAGAGCTTTCTATTTTTTATTTTTTTATTTTTTTTTGAAATAAATGAGCATTGTAGTTAAAAACTACAAAATTAGTGAATCCCACGTAACTCCAATATTCTAAGATGTCTAAAATGGTAATATATTATATTTTGCATATATGAATAGAATTTTCATTCTAAAGAAAAATAAACCTGTTAAAAATTAGAAAATGGTTTATTTTACTTTTGAAACATTTTAATAAAACAATAAAATTAATTCAAAATTAAAAAATTGTTCATTTTAATTTTGACATATTTTAATAAAAGAATAAAATTAATTCTGTATAATATAATATTCTGTTGATGTGTGTATTTATTATTATTATTAATTTTGGTTGAGTTGCATTGTTTGTATTTTTTAAAATCAAAAGTAATGAACAAATTTATATTTATTACACATTAGACACTCAAAAAAAATATATATATACTGATCAAATATGCCTTCAGAAAATATTTAGTATTTTAATTGATTTATTTTAAGGATAATTTTTTTTTATGTATTTTAGTAACAATTAATTTATTGCTCTGTTTTTACTATTTTAATTATTAGATGCTTTTAAAAAATAAATAAATAAAAATAAAATTATTATAAGATTCTGAGTTTCTTTGACGGTGTTTCTATTACCTCAAATTTTTGTTTTCTGCCCTATCTCGTCCCTATCGTCGTCGCAAAATAAAAGCCCTAAAATCTGTACGGAGAGAGAGTACTGCCATTGAAGCAAGGATATTTTCTGCAAAGGTTCGTCTCTCTCGTCTTCGCAATTCTTCATTTTGCTTTTTCTTTCTTAAGATTTTATTCGCTGTGCTCTTTTATTATTTGATTCTCAGTTGAATTTTTCTTTTTTTTTTTTTTGTTTTGCCCAAAAATTGGTGAGAAACAGAGGACGTTAGAAGGGAAATTGATTGCTTAGATGTTTTTTTTTTTTTCACTTATTTAGTGAAATAAAAATTAAGAATTATCAGTTTGACCCATAAAATTTTGATTTTAATCGTGCTTAGCGAGCATCAGAAATTGTAGCTCTTTGAACTCCTTTTCGTTTATTTATTTGTTTATTTTCCTTTGGATTTCTTGTCATCCAAGTCTTTATTGTGGAGTATTTTGACTCTTTTTGTTAATATGTATTATGAGTCTGTGATCGTTAAAGGAAAGAATGAAGTTTTATTTGGATAGTATTTTTTTTTTTTTTTCTCCCTTCATGAGGATTATAGGGTTTAGTATAAGGTTTATGTTTTCAGGAATTGGAAATTGTGGAAGTCGAATGTGAAATTTAATGTTTTTGATTGGATTGTAGGAAGATGGAAGTTAATGTTATATGGGTTTAAAAAGTTTTCAATTTTGTTATGTTTTAATGGGTAGAGTTTCTTTCAGGTAGAACAAGTTTAATTACTAGTACTAAAACATGTCTGAAGAAGGAAGGGTGCACCCAGATTGCAGAAATGCATCCAATCCATACCACGAATGCAGCGATTACTGCTTCAGAATTATTGCTGAAGCGAAGGCTTGGATGGCCCCAAAGCAATCAGGTTGTTGTTCATCTTTCTTGTAACTCTGTTTTCTCTAGCATTGCTTGAAGTTTTCATACTTACTCCTAGCTAGAATGTTAATTGTTCTGTCTCTCCTTTCATATTTTTGTTTACTACCTTTTTATCGAATTCATGCATTTGTGCATATATTATCATTTAAGATTTGGGATGAGATTAGGGTAGGGCTTCTTGTTTTTTTCCCCTACCTTTTGTTCTAGCCTTTTAACCAATTTGTCATGCAAAATCATTTTCACTTTATCTGTTTCTCATATGCTGATGAGCGTATCAAAATCTTGTACTTAAGGAGGTTTCATCTTAGTCTGAGCCTGAGGGATTGATTTCATAGCATTATGCAATTTTGAAAGAGTTATCTTCATCCCCCAGTTAATTAGCAAGCAGGGACTTAAATTTGTTAATAGTGTAGATATTTTTCTTGTTCTTTTAAATATAGAATCTGCTCTGGTTAACAGGAAATTTTCCGGGCATATATGAATTTGAATGGTAGAAAATTTTATTGAATCTAGACTGAACTGTATTTTTTTGATTGAATCTAGAATTAACCGCATTTTTTTACCCTATATCAGAAGCTGCAGAAGCTAGTGGTGGCCTTGGACAGTCCAACTTAGCAGCTGCTGATCAGGATAAAGATCTTGATGATGGAAGACGAGAAGTTGAAGAACATACTGATAATGATTATGAGTACCCTGTAGAGGGAGATGGGGAAGGAGATGTCACAAAGTTCACTGGGAGGAAGAAAAAATTATGGGAATTGAGACAGAAGATGGTAAATTTCTTTGGAACTTTAGGAATTATTTCTGTTTGATTGGGTTTAAAAATTAACCTTCTAATTCTAAAAATTCTGATTTATTAACATGGATTATGTCTATGTGGATGTAGAACAAAGCTAGAAAAGACAATCAAACTGATATTGCAGCTGAAAAGAAAAGAATGGAAGCTCCATCTGAGTCAAGAGGCATTTCTAAACAAAAATGGCTTGAAGACCGGAAGAAAAAGATTGGTAAACTTCTAGATGCTAATGGTTTGGACATGAAAGATGCATATATGCTGGATACCCAAGAGACGGCAGAGGCAAAATATAAGAAATGGGAGAAAGATCCTGCCCCATTTGGCTGGGATGGTGAGTTCAAAGCTCTACTCGTTCCTCTTTGTTTAGCATTACATTCGTAAGTGCATAGACATGCACATGCACATGGACATACACATATTTTTCGTGATTAATAGTGCACTTGAACTGTATTTGGTATGTCTCTATCCATATCAAATTGTTATTTGATACTGTGATTATGATGTATCTGAAGATATATTTAGTATTTCTTCATGCAGTCTGAAATTCTTGTAAAAGTCATAGAACATGGAAGAATGTTTGATAAGAATTGTTTTGGAAACTTCCACTTTCAATCTTATGACCTAGAAATAAGATGACTTAGCCGGTTGAGCTTTAGGGAATGGGAGAAAGATTTTTTTACCCAACTAAGAATGATCTTTTACTTCATAAAATAATTGTTAATTTTATAGCTATTGTTTGCAGGCTACAATATAGCCTTCATTCTTGTTTGTATATAAACTAATTTATTTTAAATAGAAAATTTCTTGGATGGTGTGTTAATATTTTACACTGAAAGCTAAGCTATGTTTCTGAACAGTTTTCAATCAGAAAACACTCTATAATGCATACAAAAAGCGGACAAAGAACATAGATATTGACTTGGCAGACTATAATAAGATGAAAGAAGCTGATCCAGAGTTCTATCGTGAAGCTTCAAGCCTTCAATATGGAAAGGTACTATTTTTTTTTCCTTTTTTTCTTTTTCTGTTTTTTGCTCAGTTGAACTTTTTTTCTCTTGGCGGATTTGTCTTAAAACAGGAGCTCCAAGCCATAATTTTTCTGTTCTTTATTTGGTTTTACAGGCTGCAAAGATCTCAGAGGATAAGATTGAGAAGATGGTAAAGGAACTGAAGGACCAGGCGGAGAAACGCAATTCATTTAGCAGGAGGAGGAAGTTCCATGAAGAGAAGGATATTGACTCGATCAATGACCGAAACGAGCATTTCAACAAAAAGATTGAGCGAGCCTTCGGTAAATACACACTGGAGATCAAAAACAATCTCGAGCGTGGTACTGCATTGCCCGACTGATGTACAATTACTATATCGTGCTTTGTATCATTTTGTCTAATTGTAAGATTTTGTCTGTCAGAAAGGGAGAATTCCCATCACTGGATTCTGGTGGATGTAATGTTTGGTAAAATTATGATATGATAAATTTTGGAATCCTAGTGTAGAATGGCCTTTTATATGTTTGAATTCACATGCTGTGTAGAATGGCCTTTTATATGTTTGAATTCATCTGCTGCAAGAGAATCGTGTATTACAGGTAATGGTATGTTCTAAAATCTGCTCCAACAAGTAGTTTTGGAAATTCCACAGTACTGATTTCTCAAGAGGCTTTTCACCGGCTTTGTTGTTGGAACAGAATAAAATCTCATAATAAAAGTCACAAATCGCCATTTGAGTTTATTAGACATATTCCAATTTACCCTTTGACGTGAAGAAACTTTGTATAATTCAGTGCAAGCCACTTTATGTCCTTCTCATGCCATATCTATAAAAATCAAACGGGACTGTTTTGGAAGCTGTTGGTAATTATTTGGATAAAATATGTACTTGGGAAGATGAGACTGTCGGTTGATTCTATTTTGTGTTCTTGTCGAGTAAAACTACAGAAAACATTTCTGGATAAATTTTAAAGATAGATTTTTAGTTTAAAAGGAGATACTTCTCAAGTAAGTTTTTTGTATGTTTAAATATTATATAAGTTATAGTAAAAAAAAAAAAAATTATCTGGTAGTTGAAAAAAATTGTGGTATTCATTCACCAAAAAAATAAAAAAATAAAAAATAAAATAATTGTGGTAGCGCAAAGGGAAATGGCCCCCCAATACAGCCGTTTAGTGAAAAGAAGATGGTGTAGTTAAAAAAAGTGTGCTCCTAAATGTCGGGCTTGTTTCTCGTATGCTTTGCCAGTTGGGCATCTGCTTTTACGTGCAAAAAGGATGTGCCATGTCCTTGACCCTGACCCATCCTCTTGTTCCACTTTCAATTTTTCGTTTCATGTCTCTTTTATATATATATATATATATATATATTTTCCTATTAAATGAAATCATGGCTTAATTGTAATACGATATCTGTTTCGCGGTAATTTTATTTTGAATTTTTACATGTAAAATCTAATAATTTACATGTTTAAATTTTAATTTATTGTATTTTGATTCAATCAGATTTTCTTAACAAATTGTAGTTAATATGAAGTTTATTTAAGAGATGATACGAAAATATAAATTTATTAAATTAAAAGGTTTAAATTGTTTTTAACAAATTAAATCAGATTGTATTTAAATATAAGCGAGGTGGAAAAAAATCGTTGGACACTTTTAATCAACAAATCTAAAATTGAAAATCCAGAGTAAAATTATTCCAAACTATATATTAAACTACAACTAATCTTCTTCTTCTTTTTTTTTTTCTCCAAAATACAATTAACCTTAAAATCAATAATTTTACTTCTAGTTTGTAAATACATATATTTTAAATAACTGAACAATTCTTGTTGTTTTAATTGTTATTTAAAAAAGTATATATGTTGTTCTATATGTAATTTATAATACTGTGGACCAAAATGCAACCATATCTTTAGTTCCATATTTATATTATATTGTACCATATAACAGAGACGCAGATTTTACAAATTAACTGCTTTAGTTTTGAATTGATGAACTAACTTATAAAAGTACAATATGATATATTACTAAACATGGTGTACCGTGTATATGTTATAAATTATCGATTCCCAATTTTTAAATAGCACTCGAATAATGATATTATTATAAAACCAAAAAAAAAAAAGAAGAGGTGGAGGAAGAAAATTACAAATTATGAACAACATTACAAAAGATAGGTCTAGCATCCAAATTATGAACAAAATTACAAAAGATAAAATTGTATTATTTCATATAAATAATATATAATATGATCATGTATTGATTAGTTTGATGAATATGATAACAAGTAGAATGTATTTACGAGAAACATACATTCCTTGAGAGGTGGAGGAAGAAGTTAAATATAACCACCTTTTAGCCTTTAAGAAAATGGAAGAAACGAGTAGGCTATCTCTGTAGGACTAGGAAGGATGTTTCCAGCTAAAGTTCTTGTTGACAAAGAGTACGTTTTCGTCGTTTAATATACTCGAGAGGGCATATTGTTGGTTAGTATTGGTGATGATTATTTTTTGGTGAATTATTGGTGATGATTATTGAATTAGTAGTTAAGGCGACAATTTAATTAGCACGTACTTCGAATTTGCTTTAAAATTTTAGCTGCACATGAAAATGTGTTTACAGTAATGCTGTGAAACCCCCACCCCATTCATTTACTTTTCAATAATTATGATGTTTGCTTAAACATACTGAAACCAACCTCCCTGTAGCTCATAAAAGTTGGTAAAAAATAAAACCTTCTTTTTATTCTATATGCCCTCTAAGTGATACTTTTTTCTTTAAAAAAAAAAAAAAAAAAAGGATTCTATTCCGTATTACTAATTATTAGTATTATATTTTTCTTTTGGGTGACAGAATTGCATTCTCTTTTGCTAGAAATTGCAATACACTCTCTCTCTCTCTCTCTCACGAGCTCAGGAGTCAGGGCCAACTCAGTCTCTGGGTCATTTAATTGTCCCTACTTCTGATTTTTTGACTTATCCTGGACCACTCTTTCTTTTCTTTTTCTTTTTTTCTCCCTCTCTATTAGAATGACTCATTTGTGAAAAGACGAGACCACAACCCCTGAACCCAAATTAAATAAAATAAAAATAAATTGGGGATAAAATGGACCCTACAAGGGGTGTGTGCCATGTGATTGCCATGACCAGTGAAACGTGGCAAATCATGAATGGAAAAGGTACCTAGGCTCCTTCCTGGAATTCTCCCCCCATGGTTGCCTTTTCTACTTTTGGGGCCCTTTTGGGTCCTTATTGGTTGCTCACTATTACCCTCCTGCTTTCAATTCACTTTCCAGAATGGTATTTTTCACAAAGTTAAAAATAAATATAAAAAGAAATAGTCCCAATCCCAAACCCCAAAATGCTAGCCAGCTTGGGGTTGGGGGGGGACCCATCTTCTACGTATCCTTATCACGACACGTGTCGTACACCTATGAGAATCCAAAGCCCATCATTACCACCATCAAACATCTCATCACAACGTCAAACTTCAATCCTCACCGTTAAAATCTCTACAACATCCCTCTTACGTTAACATAATGCTACTACTACTACCAACGCCATTAAACCACCCAGTTTTAGCTGACTGTAGAGGTTGGTCTTACACCAAACCAATCCACTTGATTTTACTAGCCCCTCTTTAGAATCTAACATTGTTTTGGGCTTTTTAAGCTATAAAAGATTTATACAGAAATAAGGAGGAGGAAAACACGCATATCATGGAAAAAGATTGAAAAACCGAGAAACTTCACCACTACTCATGAACAATAAATACACTGTGGGTCCACAAGCTAAAAAACAAAAGATTAAATTATAATGAAGGAACGGCAAAAAGAAGAAAGTAAAAAAGATATCAAAAACAAATTAACAGGGGTTTTTTCTGCATTTTCTTCTTCTTCTTCATGATCAACATTCTCTACTAGGCACACAAAACAAA
Source organism: Ziziphus jujuba (assembly GCF_031755915.1). Taxonomy (NCBI): domain Eukaryota; kingdom Viridiplantae; phylum Streptophyta; class Magnoliopsida; order Rosales; family Rhamnaceae; genus Ziziphus; species Ziziphus jujuba. The sequence continues at coordinate 22,584,416 of NC_083387.1, forward strand.
CAAAGACAAATTTTTCACGGGAGAGCCAAAAGGAAGATGAGATCAATTTTTTTCAGCTGATGTTTGTTTGTTGATTAGTTGGTGGGGTTGCTACGGAAGGATCCCAAAGCTTTGATGGCTGCAGCTCTTAGAATGTACTGGTGGTATGCAGCTGCTGCTAGTGCTCCCACGAATGGTCCAACCCAGAAGATCCACTGCCAATTTCCATCCGTCACAATCCCATCATATCATCATCATCGTATATCATAATATAAAATATACATATATATATATATATATATATATATTTAACCCACCAAAGGCAAACAATTCAATCCCAACTATAAACATAATATTTATCCCCAAAAAAACAAAGTATAAATAAATTTTCTTACATGATCATCCCAGACTTTCTCGTTGTTGTAGATAACAGCAGCACCGAAACTCCTAGCAGGGTTGATTCCAGTTCCAGTGATAGGAATGGTAGCCAGGTGAACAATGAACACAGCGAACCCAATAGGCAATGGAGCCAAAACCTGTCAACCAAAAATCAAAAACAAAAAAAACCCATTTATAATTTTTCATTATTTTAGAGAAAATTTATGTTAAAAAGTTTGGAATTTTTTTTTTTTTTTTTTTTGGTTCATTGAACATACAGGGATGTGGGAATCGCGTGCGCTCCTCTTAGGGTCGGTGGCAGAGAAAACGGTGTAGACGAGGACAAAAGTTCCGATGATCTCAGCACCCAAAGCGGTACCTTTGTTGTATCCATGAGCAACAGAGTTAGCACCTCCACCGAGAGAGTTGTAGGAGTGCTTCATGAAGGCCTTCACCAACCCAACTCCAGCAATGGCTCCCAAAGTCTGAGCTATCATGTAAGCCAGTGCTCTAATCAGCGAAACCTTCCTTGCCAAGAACAAACCGAACGTCACTGCTGGGTTAATATGACCACCTGAAAAAAAAAAAAATTTAACCCCATCAGCCTTAAAAAAAAAAAAAAAGTACAAAAGGGTTTGAAGGAATTTACAAGAGCTTTAACGAGTATTTGTTAGAAATTTTACCAGAGATACCGGCGGTGCTGTAGACGAGGATGAAAATCATACCACCGAAAGCCCAAGCAATACCCAGGAGACCAACCCCATCACAAGGACCGGTTTGTTTCTTGTGGCCTATAACGGTAGCGACGGTGATGTAGAGGAAGAGAAGCGTCGCAACGAACTCGGCGATGAGAGCTCTGTAGAAGGACCAGAGCTTGAGCTCAGCAAAATCAAGAAGCGGTGCTGGTGGAGGATCTACGTAGTCCTTTCGGGTCTGTCCTTCTTCGCGTACTTCCTTCGACATTTTCTTTCTTACTTTTTTTCACAAAACAAACACTCGAGAGAGGGAGAGAGGAAGAGCTTGTTTCTGTTTAAGCTTTTGGAGTGTTTTTTCTTGTGTGTAGCGAGTTTTGCAAATGAGGTTAAGGTGGTGTGCTTTTATTTTAAGAACAGGGTAGGAAAGAGGGCAAAGAGGAAATTGTGGATTTAATGGATCAGACAAGGGTATATTTGGAATTTCAAAAGATAAGCCCCTTAGAGAGGGTAGAGAGAGCAGGTTGGGGGACCCAGTGGTACAGCAAGACCATGTGAGGGCTAATCATGTAAGAGTGACCCAATGGTGGGGGTCGTGTGTGGGAGGAGAGTGTAGGGTACAGAGGCGGAATAGTCAGCCTGGCATCCAACTGTAAGCCCCACGCCTACATTGCAACGGTTACATATTGTCTCTTTCCTTCTCCGAATTCCCAATTATACCCTTCTCTCTGCTTTTTCTCCTTTTTCTTATTATTTTATTTCTCTGTTTTTATTTTTGTTTGTTTTTGGTTTCTTTTATTTTATTTTTTTATTTTAAGGAGGGTTAAGGACCTTTGGATACAAATGTATGTCTCTGCAACTGCAGGGTTGTCAGGCTGGTTTCGTGAACTTTTTTAACAAACGCCGGCAGTTGAAGTTTAAAAAAAAAAAAAAAAAAGAATAATAAATAAAACAAAAAAATTTGGACTAATTTATTTACTGTTACTTCTTTTTGGCTATGAAGATTTGTTTAATTATTGTGTCATAAATGATAGGCTGCGTATAATAAAACCGAGGATGAGATATGATCTAATTCTAAATTGCTGATTGGCTAATATGTAGTAGTAGCTTCATTTATTTTTCTTCAACGTTTCCATCACCCTAAAAGTAAAACTTAATTCAAGTCTTATCAATTTGATCCATGCTTTACATAAATATCAAATCTAATGATGAAACTTAGGGTGGTTATAAAAGTTTTTGACAAACCTTTTTCTTTTTAACAAATAAATATATCAAAATTTAACAATCACTTTACATCTAAATTTTGATAATGTAGTCCACTAGTTCGGAATTGTAAATTATCAGAGCTATAATTCATGGTGGGTGATATATAATTATACATATACATATATGCTATGTAATCTGAATCTGAATCCCAACACCAAATTAAAAAAATTTTGTCAACATTTATGAGGAACATTTATTTATTTTTTTTGGATGAATTTTATGAGGAACATCTCGAGTTACTTTTAAAAAGTACAAATTGGATTCAATTTTTTTTAATTTTTTTTTTTTTGAGAAAACAAAACAAAACAAAAAATGGTCCCCTCCATTGAAAAGGGTTTAAAATTGAGGCATGTCTCAGCCTACATTGATTCAAGATGAAGCAATAATGAGAGTGGCATGCTCTTAATAACAGAGAATTTGAGCTTGGCAAATTACGCATTTGACCAAATCAGCACCCCCAAACATTCATTCTCGTTGTCTTATTAAATAGGGTTTTTATTTTCCACCAAAAAGATATGGTTTTTATTATTAATCATGGTTAGGAATGTCTTTTAGTTTGGCCTCTCTTATATTCATTGCCTCGTTGTCCTTACTCTTTAAAAGGCACTATTTCTTTTACCTTCAAACCAATAAATGATTACATATATTTATATATATATATTCACATATACAGTTTTAAAATAAAATTTATTTTATTTTATTAAATCAAGATTTATTTTTAATAATCATTAGATTACATGAAAAATTAATATTTAAAATTTTAAAACAATCAAATATAAGTTTAATAACATACTAAAATCCTATATAGAAAAAATTAATTTTATTGAAATTAATAATTAATAAATATAATTTTATATATTGATGTAAACCAAAAGTTAAAAAAAAAAAAAAGGCTTATATTAAAGATCTTATTTGAATTGACAATATATATATTTTTGATTTGATAAGCGACTCGTAAAAAGACTATGAAAACAACAATTTTCGTTAACTAAGTTAAATCATGCAAATCTGACAGCTGATAGCTGTAAATTGTTATCTTTTACAGTTCTTCTTCATAAATTTCTTATCTTATCAAATATGTATATAAATACACATATATATATATATATATGTATATAATTATAATTTAATGGACTATTTAATTTACTTTATTGCCTGCTATGTAATGATACAATCAAAAAATCATATACGTTAATATTAATTTATAACATTTATTTTATTTTTAATATTAAAAATTTAATATGAGAAACTAAACTTTTAAATAACAACCAATTAATTTGTAATATAATATATAAATAATACTAGTTTTTTTAAAAAAATAAATAATTTTTGTACACATTAGTTTTTTGCTCTCGTACAGTATTTTGTCACATTAATAATCAAACATAATAACAGTAAACTAGGTGGTCCAGTAATTTAAACTGTATATATATATATATATATATAAAACAAACAAAAATTTACCAAAATAAATAAATGAATAAACATGGGGAGCTTTGTTCCTTTATCTTCCCTTCGCTGCCTTTGTTTTTATCTCCATTTAATTCGGACACCCTGGCCCCTCATGTTTCCCTTCCAAAAATTACCATCTCCATCCGGTTAATATATATATATATATATATATATTATTTATATCTATCATCTTGTCCTCATGTTTTTTTCACTTTACCTACAAATTATTGTTTTTTTATCATTTTAGTTTAGTCATGCAATTTTCCGTAATTGATTTGACCAAATTAATTGTCTAAACACACTAAAGCAAATTATAATGTAATAAAATTATTTCGAAACAAAATTACATTGTACAGTTAATTTCATTAATTTTTTTCATTAAAAATATTTAATTTAACTAAAGTAACACAAAAACTTTTAGGGCAATGTGAGAAATTTTATAGCATACGAAGCAACATGAAGAATATGTTATAGTTTGGAGGTGAAATCTTATAATCCTTTTTTTTATTTAAAAAAAAAAGAAAGAATTATGCTAAGTTTTATGTATAATTTTTTACTACTTAAAATTATTAGGTAAATAATCCGAATCAATGAGTATTCATAAATAACTTCTTCTTTTTTTCATACTTCTAAAAAATAGTAAAAAAGTTTGGAATAATTATAAGATGAAAGAAGTAATTTATAGTCCATATTCTCTGTTTTTTTTTTTTTTTTACCGAGCTTATAATGTATATAGGTAATTTATTCAGATAGTAGTTGGCCGATTTTGTCAAAAATTATAAAAACATAAATTATTTTGTTTATTTTGTATCATACTTACGCGTAAAAATATGATAAGAAAAAAAAAAGCAATGGGTAAAAGTAACTTGTAAAAAAATTTAAGAATCAAATTGAAACGCAATTTAAAATACAGGAGGCATTTTAATTATCAACAAAATGTTAACAAAAAGGCATTGATGTCATCATACATTATTCCTCAATGCTGATATCTTGCTTGAAATATTTGCATTCCATTCAAAAATGAAAAAGAAAACCATGAGCGGCATCCCTGTTTTCATCAATTGGAAGGTTAAAATAACCCCTTATGGCTATATCAAATCAATCGTTAAATTATAAAGTATTTTTTTTTTAAATGAAAAAAACAATCTTGGTAGAGGATTTCCTGCTCATAATAATAATAATAGTAATAATAAAATAATAAATAAATAAATAAAAATACAGAAGATGTTTGAGGTCTGATTTTTCATTGTCTTTTGAATTCCCCATAAAGAAAGAGGTCAAATTTTCCCGTTAGTTGTCTGTGGTTAAGAAGAATATAACAATGATCAAGCATTAAATAATGATCAAGTTAGGTGAATATGATAATACTATAAAACAAACCTAACAAAAACCAATAACAACAAAATATTTATCAAAATAGTAATGGTGATGACCCAAAAGAAGGCAAAAATAAAAATAAAAACAAAAATCACGTGGTATTTTTTCTTTTTCTTTTTTTTTTCCTTTTTTTTTTTTTTTTTGTTTCAAGCCTCATTTAAGAAAACAAATAAAATAAAACTGATGAAAATAATAAAGGTTGATATATCCGAATGATAAATCCATAATAGTTTCTAAGTATTAATTGAACCGTGGACCTAGAAAATAATAGAACTTTAACCTTCAACTCTCTTACCTAAAGTTTAAGTCCTTACTAATCTATATATTAGCATCTTTGGCATACGATACAGTTTTACATGGACCACAATATTATGTTTTTCAAAATAAAAAAAATAAAGAAAGAAAATGGTGACTTTGATTTTAATTTGCTTGGATAAAATAGTGGGGTATTTGTTAAACAGGAGGGGCAGGTGAAAAACACTATACGGACTGGAAATCTTAGCCGTCCAATTTGGCAGAATTGATTAGAAGATGGAGTTGATGATAAAAAATGGACGTGGGACCAGGTTGGAGAGTATGAGGGTTTAATGCTGAGGCACGTGAGTGGGTCATACTCTCACTGCTGTCCTTATCCTTATCAGAACCCCCCGCTCTACCCCACATCCAGCTACCACTTCCGTATGTATGGGTTTTTTGTTTCTTTTTTTAATTATGGAAATTTATCTTTAATTATATGCACTTTAATGATATAGAACCATAATTTCAAATTCAAAAGTTGGATTTGGCAACTTACCTTTTTGTTTTGCGTTTTTTTTTTTTTTTTGGTTCCAAAATGTAATAATTTTTTTTTTAAAAAAAAAGCTTGTATCATATTGGAATATTCTTTTAACGCTATTTTTTTTTTTGCAGCACGTGTTAATTATTAAATTGTTTTGTCAATATTTCATTTCTGTTGTAACTTATATTTTCAGCATTTTCTAGAAATGTAATGTCAAAATCATATCACTAGCTGGTCTCGGTCTTTTTGATAGAAAATTAACTATTATTATGCTACTAAATTAACTATCATTATGCTGCTGAATAATAATGGTTTATATATATATATATATATAAAGATATAATAATGCCTAAAAAAGTATTTATAAGGAAATTTAATCATTAGGGATATATATATATATATATATGTTATTACATTTTCAAGAAGTTATAAATCATTATTTTGACCTTTCTATTTAGAAAAGTTGACATACTAGTCAAAATAAACTTTATTTTTTACAGTTCTAATACTTAAGAAATAAGACATGTAATACTTGTTATCATCATTTGAGCCATTATCCATGAAATTAGTCATTTTTTTTTTCAATGAAATTAGTAGATTAGAAATTTCTAATATATTTATATGTTAAAATAAACATAGGATATTTATATGAACATCCCTGAATTTTGTCCTTATTTCATCCTAATCCCACCAGCTGTTAGAAAAATATTAACGTACACTCCACAAAAAAGCTAGTGAATATAACAGCATACCACCTAAATGATAATTATTTGAAATCAACGAAAAGGTAGTTGTTGATTTTTGAAACTAAAATAACTTCCGGTTAAATTTATGTCAAACTTAATAGATTGGTAATTATCAAAATGTTAAGAAAAGAATATTAATATGGCAATTTTATTTTTTCGTAAACAAATTAGTGATGATAATTTGTTTGTCCGCATGATCAAATTTGATTCTAAAACTTATTTTTTTTAATAATTAATAAAAGTGTTCTAAAATAAAAATTGGGCTTTTTTTTTTTTTTTATATACAATATAGCCCAAAAAGAAGATAAATGTTGTAGAAGTGTCAAATCAAGAAATGAATAAGTGCAACGTGTCTTGTAGCCAAAGGTGGGTAGATGTTTCCAGAGGTTGCGCTTTTTAACCGTTAACAAAGTCGAAGGGAAAAAAAAATTTAAAACGGAGTGCGTGCCGTCCGTGGTTTTATTTTTAAAATTTTGGATCCGTTTTCAAGTTTCCAACGGTCATATTTCTGTTATTTCGCAAATTGTGGTCGTGATGCAAGAGATGTGATGTGGGACCCACACCCGGAAAAAAAAAAAACACACACACACACACACACACACAAAGAAGCAGCTGGGACCCACCAGAGTCACAATCCTAAATAAAGCGGCTCTGCCATTTTCCAAAGATATGTACCCTTTTTTTTCTTTTTCTTTTTTCTTTTTTTTTTTAAATATAAATTTTTTTAATGCTCAGAATTTAATTTGTAGGTTCGTTGGAGCTTTCTTTGTATTTGGTCAGATGACGAAAATGACCTTCCTTTTTATCCAATCCCTCTTGTAACTTTGGTTGGGATTCTTCTCTTTTTCGCTTGCCCCCAAAGCAAGTTTCCCAATTTGCTTTTCATTCCCATCATCAAACATTGAAAGAAATGCCCCATGGACATTAAAACAAAATTATATGTACCTATCAGCTGCACACCAAATGTATTTACCAAAAAAATTTTCAAAAATGTATTCACCAAAAAGTGTACCAACCCAAAAAAAAAAAAAAAAAAAAGCATTTACAAAAAAAAGTCCTTCACATCAAAAAGTATTGTGTCTCTATCAACTATAATTTACTTTTACTAGCCACCAAAAAATAAATAAATAATCTATTATATTAGCAGCAAGAAATATTAAAATCCTTCATTTGGGTTTATTTTACGTTTTATGCTCCATTAGACGAATATATATATATATATATATAGTTGTATGGTGCTTTCTTCCAAAAATAAATAAATAAAAAAGGAGAAATTATTAATTTTTTTCACACTTTCTACGACATTGTTATCGTAACGGACATGCTAAGCAAGTTCCATCATGCTAAGATTTCTTTATACAATTATCAAATATATTCACATCGAATAATGTTATCAATAAAATAATCAAAACATTGTTTTTACAACTCAAATTTATTGCCAACATGGTTTTCGAGTTAAAATTAACTTAACCATTGTCTCCAATAAGGATGATTATGCCATATCTGTAAATTATATAAGTTGGCAGACATCAGCACTTGATCTAACTATATATAACTCAAATTGAGCAAAATTTTTATTTTGAAAACTTGATATGCAATGAATGTTTAAGTCTAATTGAACAATTTGTATTTGTCATGTACATGGCTTTACTAAATTACATAATTACTAAATCAATAATATTAGAATTATCAAATTCATTTATTAGAATCTAATTATCAAATGATGAATGTTCTGTATATTTGCAATTTTGCACATGACTAACTTATTTTTTTACATACGAGTTTTACTTATCATTAAACATAACAAATATTTTTGCAAATTTGATATTGTAAAACAGATAGAATTACTATGGAGAAATATAGCTTCTCTATGATGGTCTAATTCATTTGATCCAATCGTTATTTATTTATTTATTTTATTTTATTTTTTTGAGAAAGAGAAAAAAGTTCCAGCCATATGTTATATAAAGATAGATGATATATGACACGTCGAATTTACATGTAGAAGAATATACCTTTTGGGACACGGATAAAAAGAAAAAGATAGAAATATTAAGGGAACAATTTGCCTTTTTTTTTTTTTTTGTTTTTAAAAAAATGTCACTTAATGTCAAGAACACTTGACAGTAAATTTGAGAAGTTTGTCCATATATATAATTTTATTTTATTTTTTTAAAAGCAACACCGTTGTACACGAGGATGATTATATTATAGCATACAGCAATACCATATTACATAGAATATGTAGAAAGTACAGCCGTTACAGGCTGCATTGCAGCACTGGGATTTGCTGTTCGTTTTCATAAAGTTATAATCTGCCTCTGCAGCATCTGCATCTTATTAGTAGTATTCGAAGATTAAAGGGTCCCTCGAATTGTTCTCTTCTTATTTTATCTATGCTGAAAGGATTAAACAATTGTGAAAGTTGCATATGGTGTAAAAAAACGACAAATTAATTTAGACAACTTGCAAAAATTTAAAAAGATTTAATTAAGTTTCTATTAATTTCTATTATTTTACTCAAACTTGTTTCATTCACTAAAATTATTTGCCTTCATTTAAAATCGAATCTAATAAATCCAAATGAAAAGTTTTCCATATCAGAATAATGGAATCTTTATCTTCCCCAACTCATATTATATCCATGACTTTTTGTTGGTTCATGCAATAGGAAGTTAATTTGAAGAATGTTCAAGAGAGGAGTGGAAAATTTTGCTTTTTTCTTTCTTGATAAGAAAAGAGAAGTGGAGTTAGGATAAACCATAAAGTCATGAAATCTCATTAACCCAAAACCAAAAAAAAAAAAGAAAAAAAAAAGTTAAAGAAGAAAAAAAAAGAAAAAAAGAAAAAAAAAAAAAAAAAGAGGTATGTTCATGACCATTCCATATTGTTCAGGAATTGTTTAATTTAATTTCAAACTAAACTCAAAGCAAAAGTTATCTTCTGCATTCACAATCATGTGGCTTCGGGAAACTTCACATCTATGATAACTAATGACTAAATAAATTTTGGACCACTTTATTATTTTAAGGGGGAAAAAAAGACACTTCTTTATTCATTTATTAAAAAAAAAAAAAAAAAAGGAGTAATCCAGCAAGGTTGCTCCTTTCTAGGACCATGCTTGATTAAAAAAGAAATGAAATTATGATTAATTTATACAAGTTTGACTGTAATGAGAACAAGTGGGGCTTCTAATCATTTAATGATTAGAATGTACAGCAATGCATGTAGCAGTGCAAAGAAGTGTGTGTGAGAAAACTTGTGTACCCGTTTTCCCCCAGTATAAAATAAAGCTATTTGAGATTACAGAATATTGGGAAGATCATAAACTTGTGAAAACCTTTTGAAAGTAAGGGTTTAGGAAGGAGACCCAAAGTCCATATCCACTCTAGGGTAATGAATATGATGGACATGTTTATGGTCTCAAACCATATGTATTATTTGTGGGCTTTAATTTTTTATTATTTTTTTATAGATAATTTATAACAGCTTCATATACTCTCACCGGTCAAATAAGTATATCATGTATGTTTTCTTAGAAAAAAAAGAAAACAAAAAAGGAAAAAAGAAAAGATATAATATATACACAACAACTGTCCCCCTTCAATTTTTTCTTTCGGGCATTAAAACATTTCATTTGACAAAATCAGGTTAATGTCAAAATTTTAAAAAAAGGTTTTTTTTTTCTTTGGCCTCTAAAATACTTTTAATTGACAAATATCAGGTTAATGTCGTATTTAATGTCCTTTATTAGAAGAAAATTTTGACTCATAAAAGGAAATCAGTACACGATTCACAATTGAAATACCTCATCATTAAAATAAACATTCAATTTTTTTTATTTTAATTTTAAATTTTCCCTCCTTTACAGGGCTTAGATAGTAGTGGAGATTGAGCTTCATCCCTGATAGTTTTCCCTTTTTTTTTTTTTTTTTCTTTTTGTTATAGTTAGCTTCAACCTTGATATGGATTTGCTAGAAAATCCTTCAAAACAAAAAAAAAAAAAAACTAAAACCCAATTAATTATTTAATTTAATTTCTTCGGTAGGGCCGGATGATGGAGAGGCCCAGACCAATTCTGAACAAGAACAATGAACTACTACTATTGAGTACTGTCATAAGCTCGAAATTCAAGAGCCAGCTTTGTTTTGTTTTTAGCTGGGATATAATCCAAAACAGTCGAACAGACTTAAAATACAATACCGGTATTCTGGCTTTGGCCTCTGTTATACTCTCTAATTCATATTCCGCAACCCCAATAAAGCTGAAAAAGCACCCAATGAAGGCTTTTTATTTTTTTTATATATAAAAGGGGGGATAAGACCCTCATATGTACTTGAGGCATATAAAATACCTCAACTTTCTTTTGGACTATCCTCAACTTCTAATGACCCAAGACTAATCAAATCAGTTGTTTTCCCTATGCTACCTAAAAAAGAGCTCAAATTCCAAAAAATTAAAAAAAGGGCATCAGTATAGCTTTTAATCATCGTACATTTGAATTGAAGCATCTAAATATAATGAATAATGCTCTGTTCCCAAATGTCTGGTTACATTTTTTATAGTCTAAAGTAGAAGATGGCTTTTCTACGTGGTTAGTGAGGCAAGCTATATGGTAAAAAAAATATTATAGCATAAATAACAAGCCTGTGGTTTTGTGAAGATTACCAGCAAGAGAGATTGGATTTGTCTAGCTTGCAATAATAGTTTTCCCCTCCTCTTTCACACTCTTCATGATTCATGCGCTAAATGAAAGTCCCAACTCCGGGATTTCTCTTGCAAAGTGAAGATTTTTAACTATGGGAAGATCAATTAGCAAAATTCTGACCGGGTTTACTGAATCAAAGAAACCTGCTTTGAAAACTCTTGCATGGAAAGCTTAAGCAACCATGTCACTTGTGCACAAAACATGTTATGATCCAGTGAATCTGCCATCGGAGAAAAGCAAACAAGAAATGAATATTGTGAAATATTAGGTGAGGTGGACTTCTGGAAAAATAGTAGTTGACTGTCGATGCTTACAATGTTATTTTCAGGATGACGCCAGTAAAATCCCTGAATTACAATAATGGCTAGGTTAGAAGTAATGAGAACAAAAATTGATAAGGCATGAACTCCCATCCATTCTAGCACCGATGTCAAACGCCTTAAACCATAGAAATCCACCTGCAGCAGAGGGCGGAAAATGTGGTTATTTCATTGGGGTTGTAAGACTTGTTAAATAAATACCATAACATTTCAACTCATTAGACCTGCTTGAGAATGTCACACAAACATGCAATGGCAAAAGGTAAATGGCATAATTTCACTCTAAACCATTACAAATTATGCAGATAAAGACTGACTTGCATGGACTTTTAATCTTTTAGTATAAAGAGCTTCAATCATCAACAAAGTTAACTTGCTTCAACTGAGGGAGCCAAGAGTTCCATTGAAAGTGTAAGAACCAGTTTGGGAGTGCTTTTGGTATGGCTAAAAGTGCTACAAGCAGAAGGAAAAACACAGTATAAACGGTCCGAGGGAAAAAACTGAAGTGCTTCTAGAAGAAGCACCTAGCGTGCTTCTCAACATGGGAGGCACTCGGGGTTCTTTGATGAAAATTTTGAAATACCCATAATGTTATCTGTATTACCGTATTATGAACATATAGTTGATAATCATCAATAGTTGAATAAGCTGGCTACCCTTTGAATGAATTGAACCTTAAAGACTCACCAGTAAATATAATGCGCAGAAAGTGATTCCCGCAGATGCAGATGTAATTAGCATATAACTGATAGTATACAGAGATTTATTTACAGGGATTCCTGAAAAGAAAATATAACAGAAGAGAAAAGGAGTTAGCATCAAATCAAAGTATACTAAAGTACAACAATTTATCAAATTTGTCAATAGCCTGAAATTCAAGTGAACATACTGCTGATTAATCTCAACCAATATAGCTTACAAGCCAAAAGATTATTTCAGAGGGGGTGCATACCTACGAAGGCTAGAAACAGCCCAAGAATAAAAATTGAAACTGAAAACACAGACCAATTATGAAGCCGCCTTTTATGATCCTGAAAATCATTTCAGTAACATTAGATATATTGAACCAATGCCAAAATGATCATAGCTTATGTAATGTATCAAGAAGCTGGTCAAGCCAGTTAAAAGTCTGTTAACGACACTACTTTTAGATGTGATAGTCAGCATAAAATGAATAAGCTGCAGTATATAGATGAGATAATTTTTCAAAGATTCTACTTTAATGTATATTGTGTTCAACTAGAAAATGAGCTGTGCTAGATTTAAGAAAAGGGATTCCACCTGTAAGTGAGCGAGGATATGACCATATTGAAGTCCAATTATGCAGGTTATTCCAGCAGTTAGAGAGCTGAGACAACACAATCATGATTTTAAAATAAATATTTGTGATGAGCACTGCATTGCAAAAATCAGTTACAAAGGAAAGGAAGCTAACCCATAAATGCAGTTAAGAGTCAATATGCTTTCATTACAGATGTTCAAACATTCACACCGTCTGGAACACTAAAGGAACCTTTGTTCTTGTTAGTTGTTACAGATAGAAATGGATGACAGTGATTTTTCTAATAGGCAGAAATGAGAACAGAGAAAATGGTCTATCACTACAGCAGGCTGAATCATGCAGGATTTCCTTTTATGTTTACATTTCGTTGTCTTTAACTGCATCCAACTTGTTATCATTATAAAATGCTATCTCTTAAAGATGTTTGTTTACATACATTGAGGGTAGAGCAAGTTAGGAGCAAGGGAAGAATCGCTAGACAGTTTGGTAAAATATGACTGCAATGTTTTAGATGAGAAGATGGGGGATAAATATAAATTAGTCTAACATATTTACACAAAAAGTATTGAGTATATTGTAAACTAAAACAAAATAAAGATTAAGCAAATTAAGACCCTACTAAAATTTCTCTAAATTGAAACTAATAAACGCTGTTTAATAATATAGTGAAGTCATAATTCTTTAACCACTTACTACATAGCTGACCAACTTCTTTAATCTCTAGCTCTGTATATTTTGTTTTATATGCTAAATAAAATCTGTAGATTGAGGAATCTCTTTCCATGTTCTGTTCACTCTCATAAGGCTTGACTGAAACCATTGTTCAATAGTTAGTTTCTCCGACAATATTCTAATCCTAAAGTTTGTAAATTATATGTTCAGCAACAGGATCACTATTAAATTACAGTGCACCAAACAACACCTGTGAAATAGGAGAAGAAAAAGTTTAGAATGACCACCTTAAAATACCTTCAGGATCAAAAGGAGCATGACACCATGCAGGTGAACTCTTGGGAACTTGGCCATTGGAAGATATATTGCATTCCTGTAAATTAGAAATTAAATAAGGCATCAATATATGACAAGCATAATACAGCAGGTTTTGATAAGTGGTAAGGTAAGCATTATACAATAGATTAGCTCAACTTATAGATACCTTCAAGTTTCTGTACACAGGTTTTGCATACAGATGATCAACACCAAGAACATAACGATCAATCATTCCAGCAGAACTACAGGCAGGTCCAAGATCTCCTCTGACAGAGCATTTCACCTATGATATTGGCAAAGGAATAAGAAAGATAGGAAAATTATGATGTAAGTTCAAGTATCATACTACAGGCAAGTACTTACTGTATAATTGACACAGAACAATTGAATTCAAAACATATGACTAACTGTATCACTTTTATATTGTCAAATATGTAAAGAAACTAATGTAAGAAATGACTAATGCAGCTGCATATCGGACTTATTATTATCATATAGCAAATACACCTTCCTTTCCCAAATTTGTTTTAGGTAGATTACCACCAAGAAATATAACTGCTATCAGAATTCTTCTGGTGAATTACCTGCTCTATGTAGAGAGTTTGCAACCATAAACATATCATGACAACTTCAGACTAGTTTTCTCATTTGCTTTGTGATATTTTAGAACAAAATATCACTTGGCTCATACTAAATTAATGGCTTATCAGTTTAAAATTATTGAAACTCAGAAAACAAAAGCAAGTAAAAGTTAGAAAGAAAGAAGCAATAAGCATGTACTCACCTTGTAAGAATAACTAGCATTTGAAGGGAGCTCAGAGATTGCAGGTGATGCATTGAATTGCCAATCTGGAACATATAGACCGTATAATAATCCCGCATATATTGCTGATAGTGCAAACACAATACACCTAGAAAGTGGAAAAAAAAAATTGATGGTACATGTTAGCATAAAGAATAACAACAATTCCATTTCCTGAGAATACCATACTCGATGAAATACTTTATCAGAGAGAAGAAGTTCAACTGAGCCAAATAATTCATAGATATCACTTGAGTTACTTTTGGCTTTAGACAACCATGGCAGATGGACAATGCTAAGTGGCATAATTTGATTTGTTGGGTTTTATATAGTTTCTACAAGAGGAACCACAATTTCCCTGCATGGTTACATTCAACCATCTAGTAAATGCTAGTAGACAAACTGTAGATCAAGGTGGTGATTCCAATACATTATTTTTATCAAATCATCAAAGGGAATAAATGAGGTTCAAGTAGTATAATGCAGTTCGAAAACCAGTTATGTGCCACAAACAAGGGTGTGCACACACTATAAACACATGATCTTTCATGTTTCCATAATTATTTTAGGTGAATTTTCTGGTTTCTTAATTAGATCAAAAGCTCACCAAAGCTATTATCAACCTATGTGCAGAAGATAAGAATTAATCAAGGGCTGCTAGTCATGTAATCACTGCTTCACTTTGCCAGTCATTGAGATAATATGAGGAGATTATCAAGTTAAATAAATAACACTTTTTGTAGAAATAGATCATCCTTACTGTGCATCAAGTTATAAAATGCTCCCCTTTTTCTTTGGGAGTTGGAGAAAGAGAAGGGGGCAGAGAAACAGTATACTATTGTGATCAACTTTACTTAATCCTTTATTCTATTAACTTAAATACATTAACCCATTATTCTGGGCGGACAGCAGGAGAATTCTTAGTTCAGTTCTCCACCTTAACGACAGAAAAAAAGGATTGATCAAATGATAAAAAGACCTACCAATGCCAGTAATAACCCTTGAAAAGTCCTACTTCTCTCCTTGTTCGACGTGAAAGCCAGATTTCACATAAAGCAGCAACAATGTATCCAATAGAGATCCTCTGGATTAAATGACAAAAACAAATAATACCAATTTAATATTCTGCATATTTAAAATTGAAGCCGAAGTGAAGATTTAAATTCTCTAATGACTAATTCTCCAGTACATTGACTTTTCTAGCAAGGATCTAAGCTAAAGGCTAAGGCAGTTAGTGATAAACAAAGACAAGAGGATTGCAAGATACATGCAGGCATGTAGCATTACTAAACAAGTCATTAATAGTGATTTTGATATTGGAATTTATGGTCACACACAAACAGCATATTTATATGCATTTGTGTGTGTACATTTGCAAACATGTAAATGAGTATTAAATGTCTCAACAAATTTTTGAACCACATGGTTAGCACTTGTGTTCAAACTTGGTAATGTACTTGTCCAATCATTCTATCATGTAAAGTACCTCAAGAATATTGAATAAAAATACCAAACCTGTAAAATGCCAAGCCAGCGTATTCTTTTGATGTCAACACCATATGTCAGGGAAGTTACTCCATGGAAATAACCCCCTGAAATCAAAATGAATAGAGACAATTATTCATTATTTGATATTTCTTAATAATCAGTAAAGCAAGAGCAAAAATGACATAAAAAATCCAAACCAAATAACGATAAGAAAAGATCCTCAAGAGAATATATATATATATATATATACACACACATATAAATATATATGAAACGGAAAGTGAATTTCAGGATTGTGCAAATAATTCTTTCAGTTCAAAGGTGTAATCATCATCTAGATGATGGTTAAACTGTTTACAGTTTATGCATATGAATACAGATAAAAGCTGAAACGAAGGGCTCTTCAGTTTCAATCAAGAAGTTAAACAGAATATATATTTTATATGAAAGTTATTTACAAAGCTACCTTGAAGAAGAACACCTAGAAGAAAAAGTTTCCCTGCCCTTAACACTGCTTTCCATGTAGCTTCTATTCGGTTAGGCACTTTCTGCAATCAAAAATAGAATGCACGGCTTCAAAATCCTAATCAATGAAGCATTGAAATTGACAACCTTTTGACAAATGGAAATCAAATACGGGTAGATAGAGGATAAAGTAGGATCAAGATGCACAATTTTGTTATTATGATTATTATTATTATTATTTCGGACATAGCACAAAAATTCATGTTTTTTCTTGTTTGGACCGCAATGAAATTGAACTTTTTTATGGTGTTAAAGAAGAAGAAAGACACAGTATAAAATGAAAATGAAAAGTACCTTGTAGACAAGTGCCGGCGATATTCCGGCGATGAAGAGGAAAAACGGCATCACAAAATCGGCCAAATGAACACCGTTCCACGGCGAATGAGCAATTAACGGACTAATCGAGCCGCCATAATCAGCCACCATCATCAGCTGAAAGAAAGAAAATTAAGCAAAGTTACAAATATGCATTTATCTGCAGACAAAAAGAAAAAGTCGAGGGGAAAAAAAAAATCCACTCCATCCAAGCTCTGTTTTTCAGAGTTTAAAACCAAAAAAAAACAACAACAAAGAAATCAGTTTTATCTTTCCACACTTTCTTAGTAACCAAACAGTCCATCATCAGAATGTCGATGCCGTTGACAGGAAAAAATACTTCCATTGACAGAAAACAGAGCAAAGACATTCAAATTACTACCAAGAAAACAAAAATCAAAAACCGAATTTGATACAAAATTCCAAACTCTTTTGCTCAGATTTAAGAAAAATGGAGCTCACAAAGACGCAGAGACCACGGAAAACATCGAGAGAAGCGACCCGCGTGGGCTTAACGTGATCGATTATCCTCTTCTCCGGCAGCTGGCTTTCTTCTTCGTAAGACAACGGCTTGTAATTCTCCATTTTTGGAACCAAAAAAAGAAAAAAAATCTCGGCCGAGTCGGAAACCAAACGAGGATTCCGAATCGTTACAAATTTTCTGCTCCAGCTTCCAAGCGAAATATCGCGCTGTTTATTGGTCTGGCACAGAAGAAGAAGACGACGAAACACAAAAACGACGTGGTTTTTTACTGCCCTGAGCAGCAATATCCTACCCTCCGGAACATTATCCGATTGTCTCGTGGTCTTTAATAATTATATTAAATATCAAATATCTTCTCAGCTACCAAACCGAAAGTTCGGTTGGTCTCAGTGAAAGTTAGAAAAGCTACTCCACAGCCGTTCGATGATAGTGGGTCCCAGATTTCCTGATCCAACGGTGAGAAAAATATCATCACTTTCCTAAAAACAACACCTCTTATACTGGACACGAAACCATGCAATTAGTTTACATTCCACATTAGCAAAAGCATATGCTTTTTTGAATTAATTAATAGTATACTCTTGCTAATTATATATTAGTGGAAGTAAAAGATTTGAAGTAATCAGCAATTTTGTCTTTATCTGATAAGGAGTTTGGGATATATCTGGAATTATTAAAAAAAAAAAAAGAAAAAAAAAAGAAGGAAATTATAGTTTTCTAAATGCAAAATAGAAATAGAATTTTGTTGGAAGTAAAATATCTTTTTTTTTTTCTTTTCCTTTTTTAATTTGAATTAGGAAATATCTATGTATATATAAAAGAGTATAACCTAGCTAGTTTCTGAAGGCAGACACTGAAGAGAAATAGAAACTGGCGCAAGACAAAAAAAAGCATTATAAACATTCTTCGTTGTCGTCACACTGTTTTCTCAGAGCCTTTCGAGGGATCATTGGTACGTATATACTTTTCGATGGATTTTGTAAATTTAAATGCAAATTAATTAATATAGATTTTGATCAATTTGGTAATTATAGGTTGTGAGACTGTTACAATGATGTGCACAAATAAACCAGTACCCTTGGTCGCTAATGTGAGAGTGAACTTCCATTCAATCTTATATATTGTAATACTAATGGAAAAATTAGTAACTTTGAATGCCAAACTGATGTGTTATTATTTTTATTTTTGACCAATAAAAACCTCTAATGATGAATGTAATTAATTCAGTTTTCTCAGCAAGAAAACAACTATTTGAAAAAGAAAAAAAAAAAAAAAACTATAGCCAACTTATTTATTTGATTTTTTTTTTATTATTATTCTATAGGAAACTAATTTGTAGAAAGAAAAAGCAGAGGTTGGGAGTGACAAAGAGAACATGATGATGATGAAGGAACAGAGGAAAACAGAGCTGTGGATGGTTGAGAAAATATTACGTTATTCACTGGGATTTGCATTCTTGTTTATGTTATGCTTCTCTTCAAATCCAACTCATTTGCATTTTGCGTTACTCTACTGTTACGTCCTCTGGTCATCATGCTTCGCCATTCGATATTTACAGGGTCATCTTCTACCAACTGTAAGTAGTATATACTAAAGCTTTTTTACTTAATTGGCTCCATTAAAAATTTGAATTGTACTAATTTTTATTTATTTATTTATTTATGGTTTGCAGTATTATTCTAGAGTCCTACCGTTTGAAATATTGGCCACAACAATTGTGCTATGCTTCAATCGGTATGGAATTAGATCCTTCAAGGTCATCCCATCACTAGTCTTTGTTGTACCCAATTTGGTGTACATTATCAAGACCTGCGTAATACCCTACCTGGAGCACCTGAAGCAAGAATTAAATAAGGAGATAACTAATTTTATTTCTGGAGCTCCCACCAACCTAAACTCTAATAAAGTAAGTATCATATACCCAAAAAAAAAGAACAGTGCAAATAATTAAATTCCTATGTCGTGTATTATGTTTTATGTAATATAGTTTTCATTTTTATTTATCACTGAGAAAATTTTTGCAGGAATCATTGGTGAAACAGGGTTTGAAAGTAGATGCAGAGCAGCAAGTTGAAGATGTTGGGGTTATTGAAAAGAGTGATGTCTATGGCAGGGATGGCACTGAGATATCTGATGATGAGGATGTTGTGAAGGCAACGCCAACAGCAACAGCAGCAGCTAAAAGTGATGATCATTTTTTTCATGTACAAGTCGATGACAATCATCAAATAATGGTTGCTTCTCAAGAAGAAGAAGAAGATAGCGTCAAATCTTTTTCTCTTGAAGAAGAAGAAGAAGAAAAAGATAGCCTCAGATCCTTTTCGAAAGATAGCCTCAGATCCTTTTCTAAAGATAGCATCAGATCCTTTTCTCTTGATTTTAACATGGACAATGAAGGATATAGTGATGATGATCTGCTCAGCTGGCCGGAGGAATTAGTTTCGGCTCTTATAGCAGAAACTGGTGCTGCTGCTGCAAATCCAACACCAATTTCCAATGAACAACACCAAACAGCTAATTTGCTTAATCATCAACAACAAGTTGATGAAGATGATGATGATAATGACTACAAAAGATCTGAACAAACAATTGAAGATCTCAAAAAGGAAAAACAGGAATGGGAAGAAGAGAAAAAACACCTGGTGTCAGAGCTCAACGATGCCAAATCTTCCCTCCAACACCACAAGGACATGTTCAACGAAGAACGATGCAAGTGGGAAGAGGAAAAAGCCCAACTGATCCTTAATATTTCTTCCCAAGAATGGTTAGATGTTGAAAACCAGAAATGGAAGGAAGAGAGAAACCAGCTCAATGCAAAGCTCAACTATACCACATCCCTACTTCAAATACAGAAAGAAGCATTCGACAAAGATCGATGCAAATGGGAAGAGGAAAAAGCACAAGCACAACAACTAGGTGAAGATAGAAAGGAGCTCA
Source organism: Ziziphus jujuba (assembly GCF_031755915.1). Classification (NCBI taxonomy): domain Eukaryota; kingdom Viridiplantae; phylum Streptophyta; class Magnoliopsida; order Rosales; family Rhamnaceae; genus Ziziphus; species Ziziphus jujuba. The sequence goes on from NC_083387.1 coordinate 22,604,935, forward strand.
TTTCGATGCTCAACGATACCATGTCTTCTCTTAAAATGCAGAGAGAAGCATTCGAGATATATCGATCCAAGGAAAAAGCAAAACTAATGGTTCTTAATTCTAATTCCAAAAAGAAAGAAGAAGAGAAGCACAAAGAGGATATTTACTTCTTCGACAAGGAACATCGAGCTAAGTGGGAATTAGAAGACAAAGCTTCTTCTTCTTCTTCTTCTTTTTCATCCGACGAGGAAGAAGAAGAAGAAAAGCGGAAGTGGGAGGAAGAGAAAAAGGATCTGATTTTGGAGCTCAACAATGCGAAAACTCTGCTGGAAAACCACAAAGACACCGTGGATTCGTTCAACGAAGATCGATGCAAATGGGAAGAAGAGAAAGCTAAGCTGAAAGAGGAAATGCTGGAATTGACCAGCCAACACGAACAAAACGCTGCGAATTTGATCAAGGGATACCAAGTAGAAAGCGAGAAGTGGAAGCAAGAGAAAGAAGAGCTCCTTGATAAGCTGCAAGGTGCGAAAGAGAGCTCCAAGTATTACAAACGGGCAATGATTGAAGCAGAAAACCTGCGCATCACGTTAACTGACCAGTACAACGACGTCGTTTTCAGACTTTCGCATGCCAATGCGCATGTTGCGCACTACTACAGGCTTTTGCATCTGTATTATGATCGCTACTACCATTATCAGCAGGAGCAGAACCAAACCGCTTTCACCGCTCAAACTCAACCACCACCACCACAACAACAACAACAACAACAACAACAACAGCAACCTTGTGCCTATTATAATAATAACACACCCGCTTGCTATGAAGCTTAAGATTATTAATGTTGCTTAATTAGAACTTAATTATTACTATTATTTTAATTTTTTATTATTAAATTAAAATTTTAATGATGGATTGGATTGTTTTATGGGATTTTTAATTTACCTATTTTGTTCTTTTTTTCTTTTTTAAGATTTTGATACTTTCATAAATGTTTTTTAATATGTGGTAAAGATTAACTTTGATATGATCTATTGATCCGGGTTCCTTGTTCAAGAAATTCAATTTCTAACACCTTCAATATTATGAAAAAATAAAATAAAATTGTGACATTTGTGGTATACTTTTATTGAGATTTTTCTTCAATGTTAGATTTTAACTACGAAATATGCAATGAACTAATCTTTCAGAAGGCTAAAGCATCGAAGTGCTACACACACTATACCTCACCTTTTTGTCCTCTAATAAACAAATTTCGAAATATAATAGTCTTGAATGATACCTTTTGCCTAATCTTTGTGTGCATAAGTTAGAATATAATTCTCAAAGGTGACATCACGTTAGTGCAAAATAAGCTTCGGAATTTTTGAAGAAAAGAAATAGACTGAATATTCATTCGAGCACCTCTAAATCACTTTTATTTTATTATTATTATTTTTAAAAAAATAAAATACTTAATCTAACAATCGTCTTTTAGGTTATTTCAATCAATCCAATAAGATAAAAGTGTTTTCAAGACTTTCAAATATTAGTTTAACGTTCATAATAACAATATTTTCCATCAACAAATTCAATAATTCATTATGGAGATGCATATATTTAAAAATAATAATAATAATTTGTACAACACATGTATCCTTGTTTTTGACAAGGAGATCCACATAATTTGAATAAAATCTAATAAGGTCAATGTTTAATTTAAGGCCTTTGATAATAAATCTAAATTCTTTTTATTGATGATAAGAAGTAAATCTTAAATTCTAACCAAAAAGAAGTAAATCTTTAGTACAATAGACGACTTGCAAGCATACGTGGACAGTATATGTGGGGTCTACTGTATGTGAATGTGGAAGTATATTGGCACAAGACTTTTGAAGCAATAAAAGAGCTTATCAAAACTCAAACTACAATTTTGTAGATGCGATGATTGAGTGGTTTCAAAAATTTCATTAAAAATTCATATTTAGTTTATATTAATTTCAACCAATAATATATATTTGTCACATCATTTAATAAATGAATCTGGTATTTATAAAACTACTTTGTAGCACTAGTAATAAAAATAATACCTGGTTCAAACTCATTATTTACTTTTATTTTTTTGGAAAAAAATTACACAAGTGCCAAATAATTTTCAAAATTTTATCTATAAGATTGTAGAGGGAAATAAAGCACTAATTTATGTCTTGTGCATCAATGATAAAATTTATAATTACTGCTGTTCTTACAAACTCATGACCAATACATATATCACCAACAATAATTGGTCTTACAAAATTTACAGTCACTACTCTTTAGAATTGCATAATTATCTGAGCCTTCTGTCACATCATCCAGTAAACATTCTATCTTGTAATTGCACCAGAAGGCCCAAAATGTGTTTAAGCATCCATGCTCACAGCTTTGAGACTGGTAAACCTGAGATGACAAAAAGAAATTTCAGTGAAGAGAATTCCCAATGTTGTATTATGTACTGGTCTGAGAATTATTAATAAAAGCAATACCCAAGGCTTTGGCATTGACAATGCTAGGACATGCAGCTGGTGGTGGAGCGTTCTCATTGAGGAATGGTTCTACCCGGTTTGGATCTGACCAAATTGGATATCCTTTGATCTTCCCCTGAAATATTTAGAGAAGTAAAGGTTTCAGTCTTTCCGGTATAGCTTTAAGCCAGAGAATAGCAGAACAAATTATTGCTCTAGACAAAATTTGATCATGAAAAGATTTTTAATTGCATACCAGGACATTAAGAGCTGCTAGTGTTGCCATTCCTTCACGAGTCCACTGCATAAAAACCATAAGATATTGCTATTACTCTCTCAACTAAGTAACTGTGAACCTACTGCCTTGTAGTTTGATAGGATAGGACAATATTTATATTTGTAAATTCAAAAAAATGAAAAGAAAAAAAAAAAATCCACCAAAATTACCTTCGAAGCAGAAGCTATGTGAGGTACCACTATAGCATTCTTTAGGTCAGCAAGCCCAGGTTTCATAAAAGGTTCATCCTGATGCAATTAGTTGAACTAGTTATTACATAACTTAATATAGTGTTGGTGTTTATGATCCCAATTTGAATAGAGAAGGTGTGTTCGTTTACCTCGAAGACATCAAGACCAACTCTAAACATAGGATTCTCTTTCAAATGCTCTACAAGAGCTACTTCATCAATCACAGGTCCCCTACTGCAGTTGATAAGGATTGCTTCCTACAGTGCAGATTGAATATTACTTAACAAGGAAGATATATATTTGTGCATGCTTTAGCATATTTGTTTGTCTGTGTGTGCACTTCCATATAAATCTTTACATGAGAGAAATTCATCCAAACAATCAAAATTCACCTTCTTCATCCTTGAGAGACTTTCTTTGTTGACGAGGTGATATGTGGTTTTATCCAGAATAGGGTGAAGACTTATCTAGAAAGTACATAAATAACAAACATTTAGCTTGTAGAAATGAGAAATGGAAAAAGACTCCTACCATATCTCAAAAATTGGTTTTAGGGAGAACTGAGAAGAGATCAAGTTTGTTTGCTTACCACATCAGCTTCTCGAAGCACCTCATCCATGCTAGCTGCTCGTTTCCAAGTTACTGGCTTTTCACCATTGGCTTTTAAGAATGCCCCATAAGCTGCAATGGCATAGCAATGTGTCAGAGACAAGTTGGCATTGATTATTCTCAATAAATTGACTTGGACATGCCTGTAACAAACTTCTCTAGCCGTGTGGCTTGGTACAGATCATAATAGATTAGATTCATCTTGAAACCTTCAACCTGTTACAGCAATAATTTAGTCCTGTCAGTACTAATTTGTAAAGGGTACACTTGCTAAATCTTTAATCAAATGAATCACAGGTTTTGAGTACTAAGTCACTTTTAAAATTCAGCAAGGACAATTTTTTGGGGAAAAGAAATTTAAACCAACGAGACTATGAGTCACCTAAAATTTGGAGACATATAAAATAGAAAATTAAAAAAAAAAAAAAAAATTCTAGAATAGAGTTTGATCTAGTGACAATGTTCGAAAATTTCAATCAGCAAAAAGCAGCATGTGCAAATTCAAGCACTATATCTCTTATCCAAGAGTTGAGTTTAACATTTGCAACATCAAGGTTTTAGCAATACTAAATAATGCAGTGCTTCGTTCATATTGTACTTCAATAAGAAACATATTTTTAAAACTAGATTCCACACCTTGGAATTCCCTACTCTCTTCTCTATGTTTCCCTCTTGGTAAATGATATTTACTATTAATCAACTTTCTAGTAAATGAGTCTTATCAATTTTTAGTTTCAATCAATATGTCAAGGTGCATAGAAAGTCCATGAATGTTAACACATTAAGCCATTAGCAAAATACCAACTAGAGGAAATAGTTCTTAATTTTAATTATAAATTCATACTTAGTCAATTATAACACGGATTCCGATATCATTAATTAAAGCATTAAGCATAATACCATCATTCTGGCATATGCAGATCCAATACGACCAGCTCCAATCACACCAACAGTCTGTCCCTTAAGCAAGTTCCCCACAAATCTGGCATAGATAGACAAAACAAGCGATTGTCACCGTATGAAGCATTTGAAATCCATAATTCAAGAAAATCCATGTATTGTAAAGACAAATCAAGAAGTCAAATTTTTTTTTGGTTTACTGTGGTAGTCTTACAGATGAGGAAGCCATCCATCATATAAGCCTGCTCTCATAAACTCATCCGCTTCAACTATTCTTCTTGCGGCTGCTACTGATAGTGAAGCTGCCAGCTCCGCTGTAGTTTCTGTAAGTACTCCCTAAACATATATATGAACAAAGAATTTAAGTATTGATTACAATATCTCTAACATTTTCCTCACAAACCATCATACAAATTTTCCACCTATATGTGCATTTCTAGTGCATCATAGATCATTGGATTTGAGCAGACTTACTGAGAAACCAATTGAATTCCATTCCATGGGGACAAATGCATTGCCTAATGGTCAAATGCTCATGCATCTTCCATTCAATTACTTTCCATTATTGAAAATGTGTGAAGGCCCAATTAATGGAAATTAATCTTTTAATAACGCTGCCATTTTTAATAAATAAATAAATAAAACGAATCTAAGCTCCAAAATGGAACTTGACTTACAGGAGTATTCCCAACAGCAACGCCATACTTGTTGGCAGCATTAACATCAACATTGTTATAACCCACAGCCATGTTACTGAAAGCTTTGCCTCCTGCTCTGCTCAGTGCAGAAAACAAAGTCTCTCCCCAATCTTCTGTCAACTACGGAAAAACAAAAAATCAAATTCAAACAACCCCAAATTCAAACATTTACACACAAAAAAATATCATCTATAAAAAATTAATTTACCTGTCCAATAACTCCATCACACCTATCTCCTATAAGAGTAACGATATCTTCAACAGAAAGTATTGTTTTCTTCTGGGTACATATCTGAACTCAACACAAATTTGAAAATTTCCATCATTTGTGCACAGCAAAACACCAAATTTTTTCCAAGAAAAAAACACTAGAGCCTAGAGTTTGAAAAAAATAAATAAATAAATTACTTCGACCCGGCAATCTTGTTCAACTAAGAGATTGATCCAGCGAGTTCCGGGCATGGATTTGGTGCTAATAACTCTGTATTTGCCATTTGGGTTCCACACCTCAATTGAAACTGGTTTAGCCATTGAAGCATAGAGTAGCTCACTGGCTCAGAGTTTTCAGACTTTCAAGGACTGCTGCCAAAGTGAGACGAACTGTTTTTAAATTCCCAAGTCACCGAATTTTTTTTCTATGATATAGTGTGGTCCAGAACACCATAAAGATGTAGTCTTTCACTTGCAAGATTGGTCACACACGAAGACTGTTGACTTTTTATGCCATTGACCAATTGATTTTGGAATCATAGAGGTTCATATGGTAGCTAATGTAGTTTATTGGATGGTGCTTGGCTTTGGAATATACAGATAGTGTGTGGGGAATGAGAGGTAGAGATGAGTTGGAGAGTGGTCTTTGGAGCTTGGAGTTCTTGGACCTCACATAATGTATAGGATAATGGATGATGTGGCAGCATACTATGGATGACACGTAGTACGTGTGGACCCTAATGACAATGACTCCTTTTTCGTTGGTACCACTTTTAGTATAGACAGATGGCAGAGATTCATTGTTAAGAAGGTTGTACGTGGGTCATGAGATTAGATAGGGGTACGTGGCGCTATATGGTTAAACATGTGAATTGATGGTCTTGGATGAACAGCTATTCACCACATTATCTGATCCGCAAGGGCTACTGTTATTGCGTTATTTTATTTATTTATTTATATTTGGTCCTAAGGGTTCTAAATCTACAAATATAAATAATTTTTGGATGTAATTTTACCATAAAATATATATTTTGATGTGATTTTGCAGGGGGGGAAAAGCAGTGAAAAATTTTATTTAAACATTTCTAATTTTATTCTAGTTACAGTTAATTTTAAATTTTTAAAAAATTATACTCAATTAATTTATACAATTAAAATTCATAAATGTGGTTATAATAAAATTAAAAAGATTTAAATAGAATTTATCCTTTAAGAAAAATAAAAAATAAAAAAATTCCAAAACGACCTTGGGAGCAACTCATGCTAATCGCTAGCCCATTGCCCTTGGACTAGTGAGGGATCGACGTGATTGGACCAGAACCTTATATTTCATTTACAGAGTAATCATACGTCGATTCGAAGTACACCATGCAATTGTCATGGACGGTGAAAAACAGTTTGACAACCAGAGATATATAGAGAAATAGAAATGTGCCCGAAGCTTGGAATAATAACATTCTTCTCATACCAAGTACATCCTCAAGCCAATGGAGCAAGTGGGAATAGTAAACAAGATGATAAAAGCGAACCTAAAAGCAAAGCTAGATAAGCTAAAGATTTTAAGGCTGACGAGCTCCAAAATGTCTTGTGGGCCTACAGGATACCTAGAAAACATTGCGACTTGAGAAACCCCATTCTACCTGTCTTTTAATTCGGAGGCAGTCATACTGATGGAAGTAGGAATTCCAAGTTATCAAATTTAACATTTACCCCTTAAAAGGAAATGATAAGCTAATGCGCAATGGACCTCGATCTAGTTGGAGAGAAAAGGGCTCTTGCACTCATTCAACTCGCTGCATACCGACAATAATCAACCTGAATTTATAACTCAACGGTCAAGCCTAGGTCTTTTTTTTTTTTTTTTTTTTTTTGCTAGTGAGGTTCGAATCCAATTTATAGACTGAAATGTTGGTGTCTCTAACCATCAAAATTATCACACGATCTTAGTCAAACCTAAATTTTTTATTCTAGTATTGTACATAAAAACATGTCACATAAGTCCATGATTAGTTTTTAATTAATAACAATGGAAAAATAAAGTTGTCATACTTCAGGAATTGATTTAATATGAATTTTTTTTATTAAAATTAGCAATAATATGGATTCATAATTTTGGAAACGAGAAAATTCAAAATCAAATCAAACTAAATTAACTTTGCAAATTGAAATTAAAGAAGATCTCAAGACAAGGAAAATGCAATGATTATGAAACCTAGAGCATAGAATCTACCATTAGTTACTTCAATTTAATTATGAATTAAACCTATTTTACTAGCAATATTTGTTTATCAAACTTAATCCTCTAAATTATTAAAAGCTATTTCATGCTCTTTTGAAATTATTCATATAAACATAAATGAATTCCTTTCAGATGAAAAACCTAAATTTAATGCAAATATCATCAAGCAAAGATTAAATCCATATCAATCGTAAGCAATATGCAACATGTAAATTAGCATAGAGTTTAACATGTGTCATAATGTCTTCCTATTAAAAGGCATACATGAAAATTATTGAGATTTTAATATGTTTCTCTTCCAAATGCAAACAAAACTAAATCATTCCTAATTTTCAAATCTATGAAAACATTAAAAATACAATAACTCATAAACAAAAAATTGTACATTGCTGGTAAACATAGATCCAAACATATGCTGTGTAAATATTAAAATAGATTACAGAGCCACTGAACGTGGAGAGTTTTTTTGCTTTGTGAAAAATTGTGACATTTTGGGCCTTACATGTTGGCCATGTCAAACCCATGATATTTTCTGGGTAGGGGCAATGCAGTCCATTTGACAACAGTAGGTATCTGGACGAGGCTTCTTTACAATTTTGATTTAATGGGCCTGCAACCCGATTGATTAGCTTAAGTAAGCAACCATATGTAGTTATTGGACAGTTGAGCAGGCTTATATACATATATACTGAAATGATTTAGTAATATAGCTAACTCATTTTTTATTATTATTTAGAGGTAAATTAGTAAATTATATATAGTAATATTAATTTTTTTTTAAATTATTCTTGTTTTTAAACATTAAAAATGGATTAAGGAAAAGGGAATCTTTAATAAAAGCCAATTAAATTTTTATATGGTGTTTAAATAACATTAAATTTTTTTAAAAAAATTAAAACTTAAAGCATTTTTATCATTTCCACATTTAGTTTTATATCACATAATATCTAGCATCATAAAATAAGTTAAATAGTTTATTAGATCAAAAGTCTCTTTTTATTTATATATATATATATATATATATATATGTATATGTATATATAAAAAGAGAGAGAGAGAGTTTTTACGACATGATCCGTATGCAGACGATCTGCACTGTAAAATTATTATATATATATATATATATATGTATTATATAAATTGATAAGGAAGATTTTAATATTAAACTTTGGATTTAGAATTTGAAAGTTATTAGTCATAGTTAGTGCTAATTGAACTGTTGAGCAATTGATGAGAAAATACAAAGCATGGTGAATATAGTATTATACTAAATAATATAAATGCTAGTATTATATTACATATAATATAATAGTTCTTAGCCAAGAATATATATATATATATATATGTATAGAGACTATAGTCAACTTTGATATAGTAAAGAATGAAATGAATGTAAAGAATAACATCTATAATTATTAAATCTATATAATTTAATGATTGAAAATTATTATCGTTCATGATCCCTCCTAGTAAATCCATTCTTATATTAAACCCCATATTATAGAATGTTTGAATTTTTCTAGTCAAAGTCCAAAGTAAATTAAGTCCAATGGAAGGAAGCCCAAGAAAACTTCCCCCCTCCCCTCTTTTTCCCCACGAATAACCAACAAAATGACATAGAAGACTATGAATAGTCATCATCACATTCATGTAAAAGAGACTTAAATTTCCATTTGCATGATTAAAAATAATCAGTTCCATTCAATCTCAAGTAGTTTGGATAATAAGAGTCGATTGGTTATAGCTGAAAGACCATTAGTGAACCCGTTGGAATATGTTATTAAAAAAATATATATATATATCATATTTCATACAAGAAACGCGTTACTTCAAAACCCATATGCTTGAATTTAATGAATTCCACTGCCAATGTCCCAAAATATTCAGATTAATTCATTGTTATGGAACTAAATTTTTAGGCTCTTCAAACTGTTAAAAGCCTGTGGAAATATAGAAAATTGAATTGGAAATGAACCAAACATCAACCAATCTGGAAAAGAAAATCTCATTTGAAAACATCAACTAGCAACCAAAAAAAAAAAAAAGGAAAAAAAAAAAGAGAAATAACTATTTTAATAAAGCAGAACATGATTAGGTTGCGTCTGAAAATGGATATTTATTAGACTAGACAAAATCATTCATAACTTTATTTACGCAATGAATAATAAGTATAATAGAATAACCAAAAAATATAATAAAATCAAAGTACAACAGAGAATGAAGCGCTTAGATTAGCCATGTGATTAAAAGGCTGTTGTGGAAAAAATGAGGCCTCAAGTTTTTGAAGAAGAAGTCAAAGTAACAAACCAAGGTTTAAATAGAAATTTCAGGTTCATTGCATTTGAATTTGATTGATTATCCTATGCCTCTAATTCTCAATATGCCTCTCACCGTATCTTTTCTTATTGAGAGACATGAAGATTCTTCCTTTTCTAGATCAATTGACAAAAAATATTGTGATTTGTCAATTTAATTAGTATATTAAATCTTTACGGAAACATATGGATAAGAACTTCCAAAACCAAAAGCATTCAAATTGTTATGGGCACCAAAATATTTATTTTAACTTCTTTTTTTTTATAACCTATAAAACGATACAGCTCATTTTGCAAAATTAATTGACATATATTTTGATAAATCGGGAGATTTTTAATATAAGGTTTTATCAAATATAGACCTGAAAATTATTCAGGTGGTTATTGGCATCTAGTTGTCCCAAAGGAATTTGTTATTAAATAACGTAATATTATTGTTATGGGCTTGAATCCTCTATTTATTTTTTAAATGCTTGTTTATATTTACTTTTAAATTATAACCATTTATTTTAATTTCATCTAACATAATAGCTATTGTTGATGACACATTATTTAAATGGTACATGGTTTTCGCATAATCATTAAAACCCAGCAATATGCAATACACATTTGAAACTTACAAACCCACAAAAAATCAAAGAACCAAAAATCAGGGATAGAGAAGGATAAGTGTGATCAATTTGATTATAAAGGTCGATGCCATGTACAAACTTAAGAAATTTTGAATTTTCCAATTTGTGATCAAGAAAACCAAAATCTTCAGTTACTTCTCAATTTCATATTACCATTTTAATGATGACAATCAATAAGTTGAAGAGTGGAGGGAATGTAATGTGTGATAAGAGAGCCAAGTGCTACTTTCTCTCTGATAAAATGATAGTCAATAGCAATGTGTTTGGTACGGGTATGGAATATAGGATTGACTGTCATATGACGGGCACTTATATTATCACAAAAGAGCTAAGGTGGTTGATGTAAAGGAATGCCCATATCACGTAAAAGGAAGGAAATCCAAGTAAGCTCAGCGGCAATGGAGGCCATGGACCTACATTCAACTTCAGCACGGGACCTCAACACAGTGGATTGTTTCTTTGAGCTCCAGGATATGCAATTTGCACCAAGATAGATACAGAAACCGGTTGTACTTCGTCTGATAGTTTGGCAGCCTGCCCAATCGGCATCACTAAAGCCATATAAATTAATAGGATTGTGTGAGAGATACCGCAAGCCATAATCAGAAGTGCCCTATAAGTATCGTAAAATACACTTGACAGCACGCATATGGAGTGGTGTCAGATTATTGAAATGCTGACAGACTTGATTTAGAGCAAAGGTGATGTTGAGTCTGGTAAAAGCAAGGTATTGGAGAGCCCCGACAAGACTTCTGTAAGTAGAGATATCAATTGGGCCTTCATTGGTGGGTCGAAATTTTGATTTGATGGTGGTTGGTGTTGCAATGGCAGAGCAAGTGCTCATGCCTGCACGTTGAAGAAGATCTTTGATGTATTGTTTTTTAGACAAAAAAGCACCACCTGGAAAATATTGAACTGAGATACCAAGAAAATATCGTAGTTTCCCGAGGTCATTAATAGCAAATTCATAACTAAGTTGCTACATGAGCTACTGAGTAAAATTGCTTGTATTGTCAGCAATTATAATATCATCAACATATATGAGAAGAATACTAATAATGGAATTGGAATGATACACAAATAAGTAAGGATCAAACTTACTACATAGAAAACCAAGATGTAAAAGAAATTGGGAAAGACAATCATACCAGGCACGAGGAGCTTATTTGAGGCTATAAATGGTTTTATACAAAAGACAAACATGTTCAGGATATTGAACATCTACAAATCCTGGTGGTTATTCCATGTAAACGGCTCCTTTGAGAGTGTTATGTAGGAAGGCATTTTTTACGTCAAGTTGATTAAGATACCAACCTTGTGATAGAGATAGAGTAAGAAGTAGTCTGATAGTAGTAGCCTTAACTATGGAACTGAAAGTATCAGAGAACTCTTGTCCAGGAATTTGAGCGAACCCTTTAGCTACTAAACAAGTTTTAAAACGATCAAGGGAACCATCATCTTTGTATTTTAGCCTATACACCCACTTAGAGCCAATCACATTGATATTAGATAGACGCGGAACTAAAGTCCAAGTGTGATTTTTATATAAAGCACTAAGTTCATCTGTCATGGCATCTACCCAACGGGAATCCTTAAGGGCAGTTTTTAAAGTTTTCGATTCAACTGGAGAAGAGTGGGTCGTAAGAAGCATGTGTGAGGCAAAAGAAGGTTCACGATGCAGCTTATGATGAGTCACCATTGGATGAGTGTTCATTGATGGTTGTGTCTACTGTTCAATTGGAATACGGACAAATAATTGGTTAGTTAAATCATTATTGGTGTGAGGAACAACAATACTTACCTCATGTGAAACATGTGAAGTCCAGCCGCACCAACCACACCAACCTCACCAACCACTGTCAGGACCCGTCCAAAGTTCCCCACCGGAACCCTAGACAAGCCCTGATCCCAGGGAAACCCTACCGGACCCTTCTGTGGAAGATCCGGCAGAACCTCCCCTAAGGGATGGACTTACCACAAAATTTCCTGCACTGAAAACACACTTCTATAATTGTTCCCTTATTCCTCCCACAGTACGACGAACTGGTTCCATAAATTTCAGCACTCCAAAATAAAAATACAGTAATCCAGTGCAATACAAATACATAAGTGTCCCATACAGTATACAGAGCTTTATGAAGTACTACAAAATACAGAATACAGCAAAAGTGAACGAAATATTACAACTGCAGTAAAAGAAGAACAAGGTACTGCACGAACAAATACAGCGAGGAAGATCGAGTCCGCTCCGAGTGAACACCGACAACCTGGTACCTAGAGGAACGGAATTTAAGAGTGTGAGATGCTAATCATCTCAGTGAGCGACCCTACTACTCTACACTATCATACCACGGTAATAGGTATATAAATAATAATTATTTGGAAATAATAATGTCTCTCAAAACCCTTACAATTCTCTCAGTTGGAAAGGTTCCCCTTTTAAAACATTTTCACAAAACCCTTTATTCATATTTCCCGAAAACCAAGACATCAATTAAATACCAGAACAGTAATATTATATTTTTAATTCCAATACAGTTTCCAAACATTTTATTTTTAAAACACAGTTCTGAAAATCATTTGATGCACCCACTATATACCAGTGGCGCCAACAGTACCCAGCGTCCCAAGGTACCGCCAGACAGGAGGTTATAGAAAGAAACCGGCATACGGTCGCGTGGCGTCCCACTGCGCCGCTGCTAACCTGGTGTCCCGGCCAAAGGGGGGTGGCCGCCCTCTCCGATGGCATCCACAGGACACCCTCATAATATCAACCGCGCGCTACTCACACCCACCTGCGCGCTAATCACAACCGTGTGCACACTAACCATATCACATATACCATATCACATAATCAGAACACCAGTACGTGCACGGTGCATCTAAAAATTATAAAATCCATAAATTTAAATCATAAAACAAATTTCACATTTTTCATAAGCATAGCGGGCATAATCCATCCGCTTGAACCGGGAAATTCTCCACAATTTCCTTATAATCCATACCATAAATTCCATGATTTTCAAATCCACCAACTCCCAAATCCATCAATTCAAATATCCACATTTTTTTTTTCCAAGCATAAATAATTTCTCGAAATATCATAATCAAATCCCATAATATTTTATGGGCATATTTCATAAAAATTGAAATCACCAACATAACCAAATATTTTCCTTGAAATATTTGAAAATCAAATCGTGCCCAATTTACCATTAAAACCACACCAATTTCAAAATCCTCAAAACCATAAAATAATTCCACATGGCATAAATTGGTGAAATACACATTTTCTTAAATCCGATAAATTCACAAATAATTCCACAATAATTCAAATAAATATTTGGCACATAGAAATTAAATTCCAAATATTTAAATCACACATTATATATTCACCAATTAAATTCCCAAAATTAATTTGAAGGTGGGTCACTCACCTTGTGCACGTATCTCAATCAAGATCCTCCGCAGGATCGACTCCGCTACTTGCACGTGCACCTAAAACATCCACAGTACCAAAACCACAAATATTAATATTTTATTCGGGTAATCCCCAAATGGGTACCCGAGGAGCGAACACCAAACGATAACTAAAATTTACGAATGATATACCGAATCGAAGCTCGAGTGATGCTAATCACAGATCCGGTCTTAATTTCTGATGATCGTACCCGACGGGGTCGGAATTTTATCGGGAAGCTTTTCGGGTTTCGGCTCCGCAATTCTCCCAAACCGTCGCGAATTGGTGGAAACGGAAGTCGGATTTGGGTTCAGGAGGTCGAACACTGCGGACTGGAGCTGGCCGGAATTTTCAGGGTACTCGCCGGAACAGTACTTTCCGGCGGCCGCCACGTCACCGGCAACCGTCGCCGGAACAGTAATTTCCGACGGTGGCCGTTTGCTGTGAAATTTTGCAGATTTGTAGATCGTGAGGAGAGCAATCCAACGGGACCGACGGTGAGCAAAACGGAGGTCGGACGGCGGAGAAATCACCGTTTGAAGATTTTCGACCCCTCGCCGGAAAACGCTCCGATCCCGGCGCGTCGGTGGTCCGATGGTCGTGATTTTTGGTGGGTAGGCCGGACTTGAGGAGAGGATCAAGGCTGTCAGGCGCGTGTACTGTTTATAGGCCGGAATAGTGCCGATTCGCGGTGGCCGGCGGTGGAGGGGAAAAATCGCCGCCAAACTTCGGACGTCCGATCCGGGCGCGTCCGGCGGCCGTTCGCCGTGAAATTTGGAGGTTTTGCCGGAAATGAGGTGGGCAATCTGGCTGGCCGGCGCGTGTACAGTAACTAGGCCGGAAAAACGTGAAAATGGCCGGCGGCCGGCGGGTCCTCTTTCTCTCTTTCTCTCTCCTCTCTCTCTTTCTCTCTCTTCTCTCTCTTTCTCTCTCTTCCCCGAGAGTTTTTCAAAATTAAAACCCTGTGTGACACTGTTCATGCCACGTGGACCACTCAGAAGCTGACACGTGGCATTTCACTGTTCACGACCCAAAAACATTAAAATAATACGGTATCCGGTAAACTTCAAACGTCCATAACTTTTTAACCGGATGTCCGTTTTGAGCGTGCCGCTAGTCTGTGAACTCGTATCGACGAGTACTTTACAACCATACAAGAGTCAACTCACAATTACATCACAAGAAAAAGTCAACTCCCGGCACCTTTTAGACAGTTTACACTTCAACTTGTTTTGCCCATAACTTTCAAACCGTAGCTCCGTTTTCGACGTGCTACTAGTCTACGAACTCAGGGCGTCATGCACTTCGCCACGGTACCCTGGTCAACTCGAAATTCCCACCGAGTCAAAAAGTCAACTTTGACCCCTTCGGTCAACGGTCAACGGTCAACCTCGGTCAACGTGCACGGATTCCGGTGCGATTCGGGACGGGGTGTTACAGCCTTCCCCCCTTACAAAAATTTCGTCCTCGAAATTTCCGCACGTCACTGGAACAGATACGGGTACTGCTCACACATCTGTGCTTCGGGTTCCCACGTTGCTTCCTCGACCAAGTGGTTCCGCCATAAGACCTTAACTAGAGGAATAGTCTTGTTGCGTAGCGTGCGTTCCTCGTGATCCAAAATCTGTACTGGCTGCTCCACATACGAAAGATCTTCCCTTATCTCTATATCCGGACTCTCGAGTACGTGCGAAGGGTCTGCAATATACTTCCGTAGCATCGACACATGAAACACGTTGTGTACTCGAGCTAGCTCTTCCGGTAACGCCAACCTATACGCCACCGGGCCAATCCTCTCCGTAACCTCGTAAGGCCCAATATAACGAGGACCCAACTTACCTCGTCGTCCAAAACGTACTACTCCTTTCCATGGAGATAGTTTTAGGAATACCCAATCTCCTACCTCGAATTCCAAATCCTTTCTACGCACATCGGCGTAACTCTTCTGTCTATCTTGGGCAACCTTCAATCGATCCCTAATGATCTTCACCTTGTCCAAGGTCATCCTTAAATACTCAAATCCGACCGCATTAGTTGTTGCAAGGAGCCTCTCTTCTCCTACCTCACTCCAACACAAAGGTGTCCGACACTGCCTCCCATATAAAGCTTCATACGGGGACATTCCAGTACTCGCTTGATAACTGTTGTTGTAGACAAACTCTATCAGTGGCAGTTGTTCATCCCAGCTACCGCTAAATTGCATAATGCAAGACCTTAGCATGTCTTCTAATGTCTGGATTGTGCGCTCTGCTTGTCCATCAGATTGTGGGTGAAAAGCGGTGCTGTAGTTAAGTCTTGCTCCTAGTGCATCAGCCAACTTCCGCCATAGTCGTGAAGTAAAGCGCGGATCTCGATCGGAGACGATGGCTAACGGTACTCCATGAAGACTTACAATGCGTTGCACGAACAACTGGGCTAACTTCTCGGGCGAAAAACGTTCTCGTACCGGTAGGAAGTGTGCCGACTTGGTGAGACGATCAATGATTACCCAAATGCCGTCGTACCTTCTAGGTGTGGAAGGAAGCTTGAATACGAAGTCCATGTTGAGTTCTTCCCACTTCCACACGGGAATCGGTAAAGGTTGGAGTAGTCCCGAAGGCTTCTGTCTTTCTGCTTTCACTTGTTGACAAATCAAACACTTTGATACAAAGTCTGCCACTTCTCTCTTCATACCAATCCACCAATAATACTTAACAAGCGTCCGATACATCTTGGTACTCCCAGGATGCATCGCATACATCGAGCTATGCGCCTCCTCCAACATCTCCTTCTTGAGTCCTGGGATATCCGGAACGCAAAGTCGTCCTTTATACACGAGGGCTCCATCCCTCCTTATGGAAAATTCCGGATCAAGACCTTCTTGTACCTTGCCCTTAATTGTCCTCAACTTAGGATCTTCCATTTGGGTCTCTACTATACGATCCACCAACACCGGTCGTACCTGGAAGCTAGCCATGAGAACTCCTGAAGGATGCATATGCATTAACACCCCCATCTTCTTCAACTCCACCATGAGAGGTAGTTGGATGACTTGGATGTGAGCAAGGGATCCAGTAGCCTTCCTACTCAAAGCATCTGCCACTACATTCGCCTTACCCGGGTGATAGTCAATCACACAGTCATAATCCTTTAACAACTCCATCCATCGCCTTTGCCTCATATTTAACTCCTTCTGAGTGAAAATATACTTGAGGCTCTTGTGGTCGGTATAGATTTGGCACGTGGCCCCATACAAGTAGTGCCTCCACTTCTTTAGAGCAAAGACTACCGCCGCCAATTCTAAGTCGTGCGTAGGGTAATTCTGTTCGTGCTGCTTCAATTGCCGAGATGCATACGCTACCACCCTTTGATTCTGCATTAGCACGCAACCCAACCCTTGATGGGATGCATCACAATAAACTTCAAAACCTTCATTCCCATCAGGTAAAGTTAAAACAGGTGCGGATGTCAACTTTTGCTTCAACTCCTGAAAACTCTGTTCACACCTGTCCGTCCAACTAAATTCAACATTCTTTCGGGTCAATCTATGAAGCGGCCCGGCAATCCTTGAAAACCCTTCAATAAAACGACGGTAGTAACCCGCTAATCCAAGAAAACTTCGTACCTCCCTCACAGTGGTAGGGCGCTCCCAACTCAACACTGCCTTTACCTTATCAGGGTCCACATAGATACCTTCTGCCGACACGATATGTCCGAGAAAACCCACTTGATTCAACCAGAATTCACACTTGTCGAATTTAGCATATAGCTGATGCTGCCTTAGAGTTTGGAGCACTCTCTTCAAATGTCTCACGTGCTCTTCTTGGCTCCTTGAATAGATCAGAATGTCATCGATAAATACAATGACAAAATGATCCAAGTACGGACGAAACACCCTATTCATCAAGTCCATGAAAGCTGCTGGGGCATTGGTGAGTCCGAACGACATCACTAGGAATTCATAATGTCCGTACCTCGTCCTAAAGGCAGTCTTAGGAATGTCCGACTCTCGGATCCTTAACTGATGGTATCCCGACCTCAAGTCGATCTTGGAGAACACCTTGGCACCTTGGAGTTGGTCGAATAGATCATCTATCCTTGGCAACGGATAGCGATTAGGAATGGTGACCTTATTAAGTTGTCGGTAGTCTATACACAGCCTTAGACTACCATCCTTTTTCTTTACAAACAAAACTGGGGCTCCCCACGGCGATATACTTGGTCTAATAAACCCCTTATCTACCAAATCTTGCAACTGGACCTTTAGCTCCCTTAACTCCGCTGGAGCCATCCGATACGGTGGTAGAGAAATAGGCACGGTGCCTGGAATCAATTCAATGGGAAAGTCAACTTCCCTTTCCGGAGGCAATCCTGGTAACTCCTTAGGAAACACGTCCGGGAAATCCCTCACAACGGGCATGTCTTCCAACCTGACCCCACTTACTCGGGTATCTATCACATGAGCCAAATACCCCTGGCAACCTTTATTCAGTAGCTTCTTGGCGGTAAAGGTAGATATCAACCTCGGTAAGGGCCTTCCAACTCCTCCACGGAATACTACTTCTGGCAACCCTGGCCTCCTGAATGTAACTTCCTTGCTGAAACAGTCTACAGATGCATGGTTCCTTGCCAACCAATCCATGCCCAAAATTACATCAAGTCCGGACAGATCCAACAGGATCAAGTCCGCCTCCATCACTTGATCTTCGATGCTGAAGAAACATTCCTTGATTAACTGGCTAGGCCACAAGGATTCTCCTGCAGGAGTGGCTATCTCTACTAGACATTCTAAAGAAGTAGGGGTCATACCGACCCGAGTGACGAATTCCTTGGAGATGAATGAATGTGTTGCTCCCGGGTCTATAAGTACTAATGCATCATTACCAAATATATTCAACGTACCTGCCACGATGTCCGGTGTAGCTAGGGCCTCCTGCTGCGTCATCGCAAACACTCGACCCTGCCCTGTCTGCTGGGGCCTCCGTCCTCTACCCCTGCTCGGTCCAACAGGCTGTGGGACTGATCCCGATGAACCTCCTACTGCATAACTCCCTCGGGAACTCTGACCCCGCGATCCACTGGCCTGATGTGATGGTGGGCTCGCCCCTAACACTCCCGCCTCTCCATAAGGGCAATTTCTCTTAATATGTCCCGCCTGTCCACACTGAAAGCACACACCCTCAAACTGGCAAATCCCATGGTGTGCTCTATTGCAACGTCTGCAGAATGGCTTGGGGCTAAACCCAGAGTGCTGATATGAGCTCGTGCCGCCGCTGATGGAATGGCGCGCTGGTTGGGGCATACGATAGCCGCCTCTCCTCTGAAATCTGCCTCGAGGGCTGAACCCACCACTGTCTGAGCCTGAACTATGACTCTTCTTAGATGCCCCCTGTCGAGGTACCCCGCTATACGAACCTTCGAACGGTCTGCGCCTCAAGGGTCTGTGTATCTCCGCCTGTCTCTCTAGCTCGAGCGCTGCATCCCTGGCGGACTGATAGGTGGGGTGTACTGACCCAGAAAAGGTGTAGCCGATGCTCTCGTTCAACCCGTCTATGAACCTCACCTTCTTCGCGTGATCGTCGGGAATCAAGTGCATGCAGAACTCTGACAGCTCCCGGAACCTCCTCTCGTACTCTGTCACCGTCATGTTTCCCTGGCGCAGTCCCTCGAACTCTCTCCTTCTCGCCTCACGGTAGGCAGGAGGACAGAACTCAGTAGAGAAGGCAATCTTGAACTGGTCCCACGTATGCCTTCTGCGGGTCTTCTCCATTTGCCACCACTTCCGGGCGTCTCCCTCTAACATGAACCCAGAAATCCTCACCATATCCTCATCGGGGCACTGCATCCCCTCTTCCAAGATTTTCTCCATGCTGGATAGCCACTTCAAGGCTGCAGCTGGGCCTTGGCTTCCATCGAACTCCACGGCTCCTAAACGTCGAGCCTGATCCACGGATCGGTTACTAGAGCTTGAACCTCCTAAGGCTCTAGTTAGCTGAGAGACCAGATCTCTAAGGCTTGATCGACTCCCGGAACTCTCAGCCGAGCGTTCCCGAGTTCTACGTGTGTCCCGTCGACTCATCGTAGTCGATTACTGAAGAAACAAACAAGAGTTTAGAAACAGGGACACTTAAGCACGATTACAAAAGGAAGGAATTTACGGATGGGCTGTACAGCAATGCACAGTCCCTAAGGATTACAAGAACCTATGCTTTGATACCAACTGTCAGGACCCGTCCAAAGTTCCCCACCGGAACCCTAGACAAGCCCTGATCCCAGGGAAACCCTACCGGACCCTTCTGTGGAAGATCCGGCAGAACCTCCCCTAAGGGATGGACTTACCACAAAATTTCCTGCACTGAAAACACACTTCTATAATTGTTCCCTTATTCCTCCCACAGTACGACGAACTGGTTCCATAAATTTCAGCACTCCAAAATAAAAATACAGTAATCCAGTGCAATACAAATACATAAGTGTCCCATACAGTATACAGAGCTTTATGAAGTACTACAAAATACAGAATACAGCAAAAGTGAACGAAATATTACAACTGCAGTAAAAGAAGAACAAGGTACTGCACGAACAAATACAGCGAGGAAGATCGAGTCCGCTCCGAGTGAACACCGACAACCTGGTACCTAGAGGAACGGAATTTAAGAGTGTGAGATGCTAATCATCTCAGTGAGCGACCCTACTACTCTACACTATCATACCACGGTAATAGGTATATAAATAATAATTATTTGGAAATAATAATGTCTCTCAAAACCCTTACAATTCTCTCAGTTGGAAAGGTTCCCCTTTTAAAACATTTTCACAAAACCCTTTATTCATATTTCCCGAAAACCAAGACATCAATTAAATACCAGAACAGTAATATTATATTTTTAATTCCAATACAGTTTCCAAACATTTTATTTTTAAAACACAGTTCTGAAAATCATTTGATGCACCCACTATATACCAGTGGCGCCAACAGTACCCAGCGTCCCAAGGTACCGCCAGACAGGAGGTTATAGAAAGAAACCGGCATACGGTCGCGTGGCGTCCCACTGCGCCGCTGCTAACCTGGTGTCCCGGCCAAAGGGGGGTGGCCGCCCTCTCCGATGGCATCCACAGGACACCCTCATAATATCAACCGCGCGCTACTCACACCCACCTGCGCGCTAATCACAACCGTGTGCACACTAACCATATCACATATACCATATCACATAATCAGAACACCAGTACGTGCACGGTGCATCTAAAAATTATAAAATCCATAAATTTAAATCATAAAACAAATTTCACATTTTTCATAAGCATAGCGGGCATAATCCATCCGCTTGAACCGGGAAATTCTCCACAATTTCCTTATAATCCATACCATAAATTCCATGATTTTCAAATCCACCAACTCCCAAATCCATCAATTCAAATATCCACATTTTTTTTTTCCAAGCATAAATAATTTCTCGAAATATCATAATCAAATCCCATAATATTTTATGGGCATATTTCATAAAAATTGAAATCACCAACATAACCAAATATTTTCCTTGAAATATTTGAAAATCAAATCGTGCCCAATTTACCATTAAAACCACACCAATTTCAAAATCCTCAAAACCATAAAATAATTCCACATGGCATAAATTGGTGAAATACACATTTTCTTAAATCCGATAAATTCACAAATAATTCCACAATAATTCAAATAAATATTTGGCACATAGAAATTAAATTCCAAATATTTAAATCACACATTATATATTCACCAATTAAATTCCCAAAATTAATTTGAAGGTGGGTCACTCACCTTGTGCACGTATCTCAATCAAGATCCTCCGCAGGATCGACTCCGCTACTTGCACGTGCACCTAAAACATCCACAGTACCAAAACCACAAATATTAATATTTTATTCGGGTAATCCCCAAATGGGTACCCGAGGAGCGAACACCAAACGATAACTAAAATTTACGAATGATATACCGAATCGAAGCTCGAGTGATGCTAATCACAGATCCGGTCTTAATTTCTGATGATCGTACCCGACGGGGTCGGAATTTTATCGGGAAGCTTTTCGGGTTTCGGCTCCGCAATTCTCCCAAACCGTCGCGAATTGGTGGAAACGGAAGTCGGATTTGGGTTCAGGAGGTCGAACACTGCGGACTGGAGCTGGCCGGAATTTTCAGGGTACTCGCCGGAACAGTACTTTCCGGCGGCCGCCACGTCACCGGCAACCGTCGCCGGAACAGTAATTTCCGACGGTGGCCGTTTGCTGTGAAATTTTGCAGATTTGTAGATCGTGAGGAGAGCAATCCAACGGGACCGACGGTGAGCAAAACGGAGGTCGGACGGCGGAGAAATCACCGTTTGAAGATTTTCGACCCCTCGCCGGAAAACGCTCCGATCCCGGCGCGTCGGTGGTCCGATGGTCGTGATTTTTGGTGGGTAGGCCGGACTTGAGGAGAGGATCAAGGCTGTCAGGCGCGTGTACTGTTTATAGGCCGGAATAGTGCCGATTCGCGGTGGCCGGCGGTGGAGGGGAAAAATCGCCGCCAAACTTCGGACGTCCGATCCGGGCGCGTCCGGCGGCCGTTCGCCGTGAAATTTGGAGGTTTTGCCGGAAATGAGGTGGGCAATCTGGCTGGCCGGCGCGTGTACAGTAACTAGGCCGGAAAAACGTGAAAATGGCCGGCGGCCGGCGGGTCCTCTTTCTCTCTTTCTCTCTCCTCTCTCTCTTTCTCTCTCTTCTCTCTCTTTCTCTCTCTTCCCCGAGAGTTTTTCAAAATTAAAACCCTGTGTGACACTGTTCATGCCACGTGGACCACTCAGAAGCTGACACGTGGCATTTCACTGTTCACGACCCAAAAACATTAAAATAATACGGTATCCGGTAAACTTCAAACGTCCATAACTTTTTAACCGGATGTCCGTTTTGAGCGTGCCGCTAGTCTGTGAACTCGTATCGACGAGTACTTTACAACCATACAAGAGTCAACTCACAATTACATCACAAGAAAAAGTCAACTCCCGGCACCTTTTAGACAGTTTACACTTCAACTTGTTTTGCCCATAACTTTCAAACCGTAGCTCCGTTTTCGACGTGCTACTAGTCTACGAACTCAGGGCGTCATGCACTTCGCCACGGTACCCTGGTCAACTCGAAATTCCCACCGAGTCAAAAAGTCAACTTTGACCCCTTCGGTCAACGGTCAACCTCGGTCAACGTGCACGGATTCCGGTGCGATTCGGGACGGGGTGTTACAACCACAGCCACACCAACCACAGCCACCATTGTTGACAGCCACCATTGTTGACACCATTGCTGCACCGATCAACAATTGTGGGCTAAGATGTTGAAAAGTGTGGCCTTGTAAGCCTATAAATAGGCTCCTTACCTTTGCATGAAAACCAAGCCAAGAGAGCAATCTCAAGCCTCCCAAGTGAGGAGAATTGAGAGAAAACTCCAAGAGTGAGAGTTGTTTAAGTTCCAGAGAGAACTTGAGAGAAGAGTGAGCAATTCCAGAGAGAATTGGAGAGTGCAGAGAGAGGTTCCACGAGAGAATCCTCCATGAGAGAAGTTTTTATTTTTGTATTCTATTTTTAAAAGATTAATAGAATTCTTTTATTTTCTTCTCATATTTCTTCTCTAAAGTGGTCAGAGAACCACAACAAGTGGTATCAGAGACCCAGATCGAGAGCTTGGGTTCAAAATTTGAAGAAACAGAGCCATTGTTCTTCAAGTTGGTGTTTCGGAAAGTTGCTCAAATAATTAATTTGACAATCCCAGGTGAAAGTACCCGACGAGAGGAGAACAACGAAGTTCGCCGGAGAGAAAACGGACGTCCCACGCGCCCGCACGCGCCGACTGAAATTTTTCTGCAACTGTTCACGCGCCCACGCGCCGCACGCGCCGTCTGGAGGTTGAAGACGACCACGTCAGCAGCCACGTCAGCGAACCCCTGCCACGTCATCTGCCACGCCAGCCGACACGTCATCTGCCACGTGTCGCCACGTCATCTGACACGTCATCTGCCACGTGGTGCCACGTCAGCACCATCTGCCACGTCAGCAATATTTTCTGAAATTACGGAACAGCCCCTGAAGTATTGGAAATTACAGAGTGACTCCTGTAGTTTTCTGAAATTACGGTGCAGCCCCTGAACTATTGGAAATTACAGATTGACCCCTATAGTTTCTGTATTTGCAGGTTGACCCAGAAATTTTGTGAAATTACATTTTGGCCCCAAAATTTCTGGTAATTATATTTTGACCCCGGAAGAGTCAAGTCCACCATTTTCGGCCGTTCCGGACGCAACGGTTAACTCCGTTTTGCCAAATTCAGCTCCATTTTTGGTCAAGCCATAATGTCAATGGAAGAATCATCTTCGGGAGCTATGGTTAAGCTCACTGCCACAAATTATACACTTTGGAGACCTCGGATGGAAGATCTCCTCAATTGTAAGGATCTGTTTGATCCTATAGAAGCTAAAGGCGAAAACCCCGATCCCAGCAAAGTAGCAGAATGGAAGAAATTAAACAAGAAAACGATCGGTCAGATCAGGCAATGGATCGACCACAGTGTCTTCCATCATGTAGCGAAGGAAACGGATGCATATGCCCTCTGGACAAAATTGGAGGACATGCACCAGGCCAAGACTGCTCGGAACAAAGCCCTGTTGCTTAAGCGATTGGTACATCTAACATTACAGAGTGGAACTTCTGTAGCCGAGCATACCAGTGAGTTCCAGAGCTTGGTAAATCAACTATCTGCTGTGGATTACCAACTAGGGGATGAGGATCAGGCCCTCCTACTTCTAAGCTCTCTTCCAGACAGTTGGGAGACATTGGTAGTCTCTCTCAGCAATTCGGCCCCGAATGGCAAACTTACTATGGCTATGGTTAAGGATGCCCTATTTAATGAAGAGGCCAGGAGAAAGGACATTGGCATGGATCAGTCACATGCCCTCGTCACAGAGAGAGGAAGACAGCAAAGAGGTGGTCGAGATAGGGGGAGAGGCAGGAGCAAGAGCAGAGGCAGATCTACAGACGGCAGAAAATCATCGTATAAGTGCTATCATTGTGGCCTGGAGGGTCACATGAAGAAGAACTGCAGAAAGTTGTTGAGAGAGCAGAGACTCCAAGGTAATCAGCCGAAGAAGGATGGAGAGACACTAGTCACTTGTACAGGAGAAGTGGCGCTCTGCTCCACCGAAGAAGAGACATGCCTTCATATATCAACCCAAGATGTTGAGTGGGTAGTCGATACTGCAGCATCCTACCATGTCACTCCACATAGAGATTTCTTCAAAACGTACAAAGCAGGAGACTTTGGTACGGTAAAGATGGGAAATTCCAGTTTCGCAAAGATTATGGGAACTGGTGATATTCAGATAAAAACGAATGTTGGTTGTACAATCACTTTGAAGGATGTCCGTCATGTTCCAGATCTTCGGCTTAATCTACTTTCGGGAGCAGCCTTAGACAAGCAAGGCTATGACAACTATTTCAGCAAAGGCACATGGAAAATGACGAAAGGTGCCATAGTTGTCGCCCGAGGACATATTTGTGGAACGTTGTACAAGACTCATGTGAAGATATGTGCAGACAGCCTCAATATTGCAGAAGGAGAGGCGTCTCAAAATCTGTGGCACCAGAGACTCGGTCACATGAGTGAAAAAGGATTGTCCACTTTGGCAAGGAAGAAGCTTATCACTGTTTGCAAGGATGCTGCGCTAGATCCTTGTAATCACTGCTTGTTTGGTAAGCAACATAGAGTCTCCTTCAGTTCCTCTGCATCGAGAAAATCAGAGTTGCTTAGTCTGGTGCACTCTGATGTTTGTGGTCCCATGGAGGTGGAATCATTAGGTGGCAACAAGTATTTCCTGACCTTCATTGATGATGCTTCTCGGAAGGTGTGGGTATATTTCTTGAAGACAAAGGACCAGGTATTGGATTACTTCAAACTGTTTCATACCATGGTAGAGCGTGAAACAGGAAAGAAGTTGAAATGTCTCCGTTCAGATAATGGAGGCGAGTATACTTCCAAGGAGTTCGATGCCTACTGCAGAAGACACGGCATTCGACATGAGAAGACGGTCCCTCGCACCCCACAACATAATGGAATAGCCGAAAGAATGAACCGAACCATTATGGAAAAGGTCAGAAGTATGCTCAGTATGGCTAAGCTGCCAAAGCCATTCTGGGGAGAAGCTGTTCGTGCCGCCCGCTATTTAATCAACAGATCACCGTCAGTACCGTTGAATTTTGAAATTCCGGAGAAAGTGTGGTCGGGTAAGATTCCCTCCTACTCTCATTTAAGAGTGTTTGGTTGTATAGCTTATGTACATGTATCCAAGGAGCTCAGACAGAAGCTCGATGCAAGATCTACTCCATGCATCTTTATAGGATATGGAGACGAAGAATTCGGATACAGGTTATGGGACCCGAAAACCAAGAAGGTTATTAGAAGCAGGGATGTAGTATTCCATGAAAACCAGAAAATGGAAGACATTGCAAAGCCCAGAATGTCTCCTAATTGTAGTTCTAGTGCCGAGAATTTTTGTCCTAATCCAGCACCAGCACAAATAGCCACAGAGGATAATGAGGTGCATGAAGATATACCAGAAGCAGACCAGGAGGAAGAAGGGGATAATGAGCAGGGGGAGACTCAATCCTCTCAAGCAGCTGCAGGGCCATCACAGCGGTCAGATGATGGTACACCTCCTGAAACCAGTGGTTTACAAGTTCGGAGATCTGAGCGAGGCCGAATTCCATCAAAGAGATTTCCAGAATCTGAGTATATTCTGCTTACTGAAGAAGGGGAGCCAGAGAGTTTCCAGGAAGCTGTTTCTCATCAAGAGAAGGAAAAGTGGCTGCAAGCAATGCAAGATGAGATGGAATCCTTGCAGAAAAATCATACTTATGAGTTGGTTAAGCTTCCAACAGGAAAGAAGGCACTAAAGAATAAATGGGTGTTCAAGCTCAAGAAAGATGGCAGCGGAAAGGTGGTGAAACACAAAGCTCGATTGGTGGTCAAAGGATTTCTTCAGAAGAAAGGAATTGACTTTGATGAGATTTTTTCACCAGTGGTAAAAATGACTTCAATTCGAGTCATTTTTGGTTTAGTAGCAAGTCTAAACCTAGAGCTTGAGCAGATGGATGTGAAGACAGCATTTCTTCACGGTGATTTACATGAAGAAATCTACATGGAGCAGCCAGAAGGATTTGAGGTTTCAGGGAAAGAAAACCTCGTATGCAAGCTAAAGAAGAGCTTGTATGGCCTCAAGCAAGCACCAAGACAATGGTATAAGAAGTTTGACTCGTTTATGGTGAGTCAAGGCTATAAAAGGACTGCAGCAGACCAGTGTGTTTATATTAAAAAATTTTCAGGTGGAAACTTCATTGCACTTTTGCTATATGTGGACGACATGTTGATCGTTGGACAAGATGTAATGAAGATTAGTAAGCTGAAGAAAGAATTGTCTAAGTCTTTTGATATGAAAGACTTAGGACCAGCTCAACAAATTTTGGGAATGCAAATAATCCGAGACAGGAAGAATAGAAGGTTATGGCTATCTCAAGAGAAGTATGTTGAACGGGTGATAAAGAGATTCAACATGGATAAAGCCAAACCGGTCAGCATTCCACTTGCAAATCATTTCAAGTTGAGTAAGAGATTGTGCCCCTCATCCAAAGAAGAGATAGAGGAGATGGTTTTAGTACCATATTCTTCAGCGGTAGGAAGTCTGATGTATGCAATGGTGTGTACCAGACCAGACATTGCTCATGCAGTAGGTGTTGTGAGCAGATTTCTTTCAAATCCTGGAAAGAAACACTGGGAAGCAGTCAAATGGATTCTCAGGTATCTTAAAGGTACATCGAAGCTGTGCTTGTGCTACGGGGGAGGTGACCCAATCTTAGAAGGCTATACAGATGCAGATATGGCCGGAGACCCTGATAATAGAAAGTCTACATCAGGTTATCTCTACACTTTTGCAGGGGGAGCTGTGTCATGGCAGTCAAGATTGCAGAAGTGTGTTGCTTTATCCACTACTGAAGCAGAGTACATTGCCGCAGCGGAAGCGGGTAAGGAAATGTTGTGGTTAAAGCGTTTTCTCACAGAATTGGGCATCAAGCAAGAAGACTACAAGATACATTGTGATAACCAAAGTGCCATGGATTTGAGCAAAAACTCAATGTATCATTCCCGTACAAAGCACATTGACATTCGCTATCATTGGATACGCGAAGTAATAGGTCAACAGTTGCTGAAACTGTTGAAGATTCACACAAAAGAGAATCCAGCAGATATGCTAACAAAAGTTGTTGCTCAAGAGAAGCTGAAGCTATGCAGAGACATAGCTGGAATAGATGGCAGATGACCATCAGTTTTAAATGCGGCTGGAGGGGGAGAATTGTGAAGTCCAGCCGCACCAACCACACCAACCTCACCAACCACAGCCACACCAACCACAGCCACCATTGTTGACAGCCACCATTGTTGACACCATTGCTGCACCGATCAACAATTGTGGGCTAAGATGTTGAAAAGTGTGGCCTTGTAAGCCTATAAATAGGCTCCTTACCTTTGCATGAAAACCAAGCCAAGAGAGCAATCTCAAGCCTCCCAAGTGAGGAGAATTGAGAGAAAACTCCAAGAGTGAGAGTTGTTTAAGTTCCAGAGAGAACTTGAGAGAAGAGTGAGCAATTCCAGAGAGAATTGGAGAGTGCAGAGAGAGGTTCCACGAGAGAATCCTCCATGAGAGAAGTTTTTATTTTTGTATTCTATTTTTAAGAGATTAATAGAATTCTTTTATTTTCTTCTCATATTTCTTCTCTAAAGTGGTCAGAGAACCACAGCAAAACATTGGACGAATCAGTTTCTGCGTTGGAGGACAATGAAAAAGCAGGTGTGAGGAGATGCAGTAAATGATTCAAAATTATCTGCAGGAGATATAGTTGCTGTTTCAAGAACAAAACTGTCAGCTGATGGAGTGTCTACATAAGATAGATTTTGGTAAGGAAGAAATTCCTGCACTAAGAGTACTAGAAGGTGATAGATCTGTTTAAATGATATTGTCAGAAGATAAGATGTTTGTGCATGAGTTATTAGTGCAACAATAAAAAACAGATGGCATAGTAGTAGTAGAAGATACATACTTATTTGGAGAGTTGGAAGAATGCATGGAATGAGATCTTGTCCAATCACAAATATCTGGAAATTCCGTGAGTTCTAAGTTGTGATGATCACTTGAAGATTTTTAAGAGACATATGGAAGGAACTCTTCATCAAAGACAACATGATGAGATATATATACTCCGTTAGTAGGAGGATGAAGACATCTATATCCTTTGTGGAGAGGACTATATCCGATAAACACACATGGAAATGTTTTCTTTTGAAATTTATTATGATTTTGATGTCTAAGAGATGGAAAACACCTGCATCCAAACACCTGCAATCTTTTGTAATCGGGATGAGTTTGAAAAAGTTTGAAATATGGTGTATCATTTCCTATTGATGAGGAAGGCAACCTGTTGATAAGAAAAACTGTAGTAGAAAAAGCATCAACCCAATATTTTAAAGAGAGATTAGCATGAAATAGCATAGTAAGACCTGTCTCAACGATATGATGATGTTTTCTTTCGGCTACACCATTCTGTTCAGGAGTGTCTGGACAAGATATTTGTTGTTTGATTCCATAAGCATGCATATGTGAGATAAATAAATTGGAATTAAACTCACCACCACCATCACATTGAAAGAGTTTGATTTTCTGATCAAACTGATTTTCTACCAAGTTTTGAAACTGAATAAAGCAATTAAAAAATTCAGATTTCTTTTTCAAGGGATACAACCATGAATATCGTGAAAAGTCATCAATAAATAAAGCATAATAATGAAAATTTTGAGAAGAAGAAATTGGAGCCGGTCCCCAAAGATCACAATGAATTTTATCAAAAGGAAAATTTGAAGCTTTATTAGATAATTCAAATGGTAGTTTACAACTTTTGCCAATCTGACAACTAGCACATACAGAAGGTTTGGAAATCCAATGACTAATATCAATGTTTTTCCTTGCCATGAGTGTGTTTAAAATTTTAAGATTGGGATGCCCCAACCGTTGATGCCAAATGGTAGAAGAAGCTCCACCTTTTATTGCTGAAAGTGCTTCGTGTAATGATTCCTCCATAGCATAGAGTTGTCCTTTTTAAAATCCCCGTGCTATTATCTGGTTGTTTTGATCCTTAATGATAAAATGAGAGGATGTAAATTCGAAAGTAAACATATTATTAGAGGTTAATTTTCCTACAGACAACAATTTTTTCTTAAAGTTTGGAACAACTAGAACATCCTTTAATTTAACTTTACTATGCTTTGTTGATAAATAAGTATCTCCAGTATGTGAAATTGATAATCCTTCTCCATTACCAACATATATAACATTAGATCCTTTATAAAGTCATGGGTTTGAGATCTTACCAACATCATGTGTCATATGGGTGGTTGCACCAGAGTCCACATAGAAAGTATCATCAAAAGATTCATTGAGAGAGAGAGAGCAGCAAGAGCTTGTGGAGTGTTTCAGGTTGATATGAATGATCAAACCTGTTCCAACATTCTAGAGCAGTATGGTTATATTTTAAGCAAATTTTACACTATACTTTGTTATGTTCTTTTTGTGGAGACCAATGGCTTTTTTCCTGCGAGTTGAAGCTAGTTACTCGTCGTGGAGATTGATGCAGAGATGAGTTGTTTCCTCTGCCAACAGTAGGTGTAAAATCTCTTCCATGTGAATTGAATCTATTACGTCCTCCCCTGTTATTTCTCCCCCATCCTCGTTATCCAAAGGAAGTTTGTGCATGATCAATGTAGTTCTTTTCTTCTTCTTTTTGCAATAATAACGATTGTTCATGATTTTGGAGTGCCAGAACGAATTCACTAAAAGTATGATAAGGAGGCTTGGATAACATAGCAAGATGGAAGTCTTGATAGGTTGTTCCTAAGCCACGAGCCAATTGGAACACTTTGTCAATATCTGACACTGGGTGTCCAATGGCTACAAAGTTTTCACATGTATTTTTGAACCTGCAAACAGAGTCCTCCAAAGATGTTGATCCCTGTTTGGTAAGTATCAACATATTCTTCAGCTGTGCTTCTCTTTCTTTAGTGGCAGGCATCATTTGCTCTTCCAGTGAAGTCCACATTTGTCTTGTTGTTTTAGCCCCAACGATTAGATTTCAAACTTCTTCAGTCATATTTCCTCGAAGCCACGTAATGAGAAGATTATCATTACTGATCCATTCTTCATTGTGGTCAGTTTTCTCCTCTGTTTTTCCATCATCTATTAAGTGATAAAGAATTCCAAGGCTTCTAACCAATGGAAAAATCTGGGATCACCAAAGGAGGAAATTAGTCATGGACAGTTTGATTGATATCAAACTTGAACACTGATGGAAAGATTGTATGGTGAGAGTAGGTTCTTTGAGGACAGAAATAAAGGAGGAAGACGTGTTTTGCTTAGCTTGCAGGTATGGCAGCTTTGATACCATAAAGAGGTTTTGAATACTATTAAATATTTTTGTTTTGTCTTATTATTCACGCATGCCAAAGCATCATTTTATACAAGAATTGAAAGACTAACATTTATAATGTAATAAGAAAGAAAAGTAAATAAGGAACAGAAAATAAATAATTGTTAATATTGAAAGTTGATTGAATAATAGCTATTTAGGCCTTATAGGTCTAATATGATGTTGTTCCTAATATAGTCTTGTCCCCTCGTGTTGTCCTTATTTTGACTGGACCATTAATGCTTTCCTTGTGTGTTTGATCACGTTCCTTGTCTGCAATAGTTGCCTTGTTTGCTGAAATATTTGAAATAATTTCCTTATTAAACCCAACCATGTTCCTCATATTCAAGAAGGAATTAATGGTGCTTGGTAAATTCATTGAGACTTCTAATTCCACAATTTTCAACGATTCAGATTTGCATCTAAGTTGCATACTTGTAGTTTTATAGTTTCTTTACCCCTTTGAACTACCAAGGAAATCAATCACACTCATCTTTCTCTCTTTGATTTTTGGTTGTGAGTTTTTGATACTCAGACTGAGAAGACAGCAAAACCAAGAGATAGAAGAACATACAAAAGCCACAAAATAAAAATAAACAAGTCACTTGCTGGGTTGTGCAAGGGTTGTAATAATAATGCGAAAACTATGTGTCATTTAAACGATATAGCAAAATTAGATGGAATTAAAATAAATGGTTAAAACTTAAAAATAAACATAAACAGATACATAAAAAGAGAGTAAATATTCCATAATAATATTTACTAGGGGCCATATATAATTTTTTTGTCCAGCAATGTCATGTATGTTTTGGTTGCGATGGTTCTTAGAAATACTGGAATTGTAGGGGTGTAAATTCAGCTGTCAAGCCAAATCCAAGTCCGACTGTTTTCAGGTAGTTTAGGGTTGAACTATTCTTTTTTTTTAAAAAAAAAAACAAAAATTATAAATTAGAGAAGAAATCCAGTGTCTAGCTGTACAAGTACGTAGCTACACCTCTAGATCGGGCATTAGGCTCAAGTTTCCTACTTAAAGCTTATGCCTAGTTTAAAATATTATTTTATTTTATTTTTTATAATCCAAAAATTTGATTCAAAGATTTACTTTTTGCTTAAAATATATTTAATAATAAAATAAAAAATAACTTATCTTATGATATTTAAAAAGTAAAAATATGAAAAACAATTCAAGTTACAATGAATTATATCAATATCAAGCTAGCTAATAAAGTTGGCTTTCAGGATAAATTTATATTAAAAACCTAAAATGCAAGTGCAAACAGAAAAAAATTAGGCCAGATTGAGATCAAGCTTGAGCTCTACCTAAATTTGTATTGGTTTTTTACAAACATGTTTAATTGGATTTTAGGTTGTCGGGCTTTTTTTTGTAATGTCTATTCAATTTGAATGGTCCAGAGTTATGCATTTCCACAAAATAAAAAGACAATGTAATATTTCCATTTATTCAGTAGATAAGGCATATTTTTTAAAACCAAAATGGATTTTCCTTAATATATAATATTTTGAACATTTTACTAAGGGTGTTATAACTGAACTTCTTGTACCTTTAAAATTTAAGGGGCTATATTTAATTTAAAATTTAATGGATTTAAAATGAATTATAGACTTTAAAATATTTGATGGATTATTATGGAACTCCATAGATTTAATAAAGAATCTATAAAAATCTAACAAAATCTTTGAGATTAATGTTAAATTTCATATTGACAATTTTTTTCACAATTTTACTTTTAAAAT
The DNA here is from genome assembly GCF_031755915.1 of Ziziphus jujuba. Taxonomy (NCBI): domain Eukaryota; kingdom Viridiplantae; phylum Streptophyta; class Magnoliopsida; order Rosales; family Rhamnaceae; genus Ziziphus; species Ziziphus jujuba. The sequence goes on from NC_083387.1 coordinate 22,638,229, forward strand.
CATTTCAAATCCATTATTTTTTAAAATCAATAACTTCTTAAATAAATGTAGATTTTAAAAGAAGTCTACAAAATTCTAATTAAATATACCTAGAATAAAATCTATTAAAATCTAAATTGAATATCATTGGACTTCTTTAAAATCTAAATCAAATACCACTAAACTTTTAAATATTTTTAAAATCCTTTAAATTCTAAACTGAATACATCCTTCTTAGATTAGTTGGTTTGGTATACGGTTTCCACAATTAATTTGAGTGATTCAGTGATTCAATTTTATAATCTTATTAAGAGACCTTATTAATGCAACAAATAAAAAAAAGTTAATTAAAAAATGAAATAAGTTTAAAAATAATTTTGATTTAACCTAGCAATTTTACCACCAAAAAAAAAAAAAAAAACCTTAAAGAAAAAATGTCTTCATTTAAATGTAACTAAGTAGCGTCCAATAAAAGTTTAAAAAAAAAAAGAGAAAAGATTTTAGCATAATCCTAACTCATTCAAAAATTGAAAGTTATCTCTAATAATTATTATCCCATGAACTATTTTAAAAAGATAATATCTTATATAAATTATTGATGATTAATCTCAAATATATTAGAGGTTAAATAATTTTAATCCAGTGATATCCAATTCAAGTTAATGAAATATTATCATATCATTTATAAATAAATTTAATAATTAAGTTGATGTAAATAATATTATCCATATAATTTCACCAATAAATAAATAAATAAATAACGTTATCCATGTAATTTTAGCGTCCGTGGCATTGTTTACCTGCGTAATATTCAGGCCTCTTATTTACACGGATGTAGCCCAAGCGGCCCCAAATTTGAAACAGTGTCCGTTGCGATTTGAGTGCGTGTGGCGCGCGCACGCAAGCGCGAGCAATGTTTGTGCAAGCGTGAGGGGCAAGCGTGGGCGGGTTTTGTGTTTTGAGCTTCATAACCGACATGTGGACGTGATCCAATTGTATTTTGAACTTGCTCTTCCAAAATTCACCATCACTTATTAATCACTTATCCATCACTCCCACCACCTCCATATTAATTTCTTTTCAAAGCTCTTATCTGCCCACTTAATTGCATATTGTCTGCCAACTTTTATTCCAATCAGGATGGGATACTATTCTCACCCTCAACTACCCATAATAAATTCTATTCTCAACATCTTTCTTTTTCAAGAAGAGATTTGTCTTCCTCATTCTCACACTATACATGCTTCTAGTTGTTATTTTAGCTTTCTAAACTTTTTTTTTTAATTCAAAAGTTTACTATTTATAATTGTTAATAATGATCACTAATAAAAAAAAATTGTTTTTAAATTTGAAATTGAGAAATTTCATAATCAAATCTTAAATCCAAAATTTAAAATTATCACTAATAATTATTTCTAACTAGATTGTGAAAAGAACTGCTAATAAAACTTTTTGTTAATTGGATTGGTTTAAATATTTTTTCTTTTATTCATCATTTTTGCAAGAATCACTTCCTGAAGCTTCAAACCTCACTGTGGATTTTGATTCTTTAAGGTTTTTAATGTGAATATGAGATTTTATGAATTTAAAAAATGCTCCTTGAAAATTACTTTTTGTGGTAAGTGAAGGGTCTCATTGTTTTATATGGATTTTTGGGCATATTGAGGCTATTTTAAAACAATCTTCCCTTAACAAATTAAACTCCACATCGCTTAAGAAAATGGAAAGTGAATAGAGTGTCACAAAAACAAGGTGAAAGGTCCAAATTGTTTGGAAGGATATTCTGAACCACAATGAGGTGGAAAAATGGACACATGGGAGAATTAAGTCATGGCGTCATGGGCACAAAAACTTTGACAACTAAATCATATCAAATAACTGGGGGAAAAAAAAAAAGAAAAAGAAAAAAGTATATTCCAAGTCATCCATTAGAATTGATAGGAGGACTATACCATCATTTTCCAGCTTCTTTTATTTTATTTTTGGTAATAGGCTTCCAGTGCGATATGTCGCTCCGCAACAATGAATGAGCACTAGTGGCAATTTTCAATTTTTATTTTTATTATTATTTTTTGTGTAATTAGCTTTCTTTGTGATTAAAGATTTTGATATTTGACTTGTTATTTTGTTTTCTTGAAATAGTACTACAGAAATGGAAAGATGGCATTAATATTATTAAAATTTCTTTGGTCATGGCATCACCAATGCCTAAACTTTTGTACCCATTTAATTTAATTACTTATTATTATCTTTGTTTGTTCATTTAATTATTATTAGTATGCAATATGGACTCATTTAACATGGTTTATCATGTATGATTAAAAAAAAAAAAAGTTTAACATGTTAAGTGAAATTACTTAAGTGGTAAATGTGTCATACCCACAGTATAAGGTGGAAAATTGAAACATATCTTGTTTTTTTTCTTTTTTTTTTTTAAAAAAAAAAAAAATAGATAGCAGTTTGGCAAAGATATAAAACAAAGAAAATGTTCAATTTTCGGTTAACCCTTCTGACCCAAACTTTATCTTCAACAACTCCAGACCTACTCTCTCTCTCTCTGTCTCTGTGACTCTCTCTTTCTTTCTCTCTCTGTCTCTGCAAAAATTTTAAATCAGAATCCAGAAGCTATTACAGAGACAGAGACAGAGAGAAGACTCTCAGAGAGGGGAAGAAAGAGGCCATGGAAAGGCTTCTATCCTCTTCATCTCCAATCCCTTTGAAATTCCATCATCTCAAGCCCTCCCCCTTTCTTCCTCGACTCGGCCGTATTGACTCAGCAAGACTCAATTTCGCTTCCTCATCTCGCCCCGATCTCAGGCGCCTCGGCTCGTTGTCCTGCAAACATGGAAACCCATCTAAGTCTTCTTCTTCTTCTTCTTCTTCTTCTCCCTCATCGTTGTCGACGCCATCGAATAGTTTACCGTCTCTTTCATCTTCCCCAACCTCCTTGGCAAATGGGTCGGTGCCCAAACCAGAGTCTATCAAGCAGATCCCAATTGGGGTTCCTGACCAACGCAAGGTATTGCTTTCTGCAATTTATTCTTTTCTTCTCAATAATTTTTATTTATTTTTTTTTTTTTTGGAACAATTGCCATCGTATTATTGAATTGGAAGCTATCCTTAATCAGACGAAGCAAGTAGACTTTGAATTTTGGAAAACTTATATGGAATTAGGTGAGAACTAAGAAAACTGGTTTGCAGCCTTGTTTGTTTGATAAAGAAGTGCAATGAAAATGGAGATTATTATGAAAACTGCCTTACAGAAATTCTGTCTGCCTGAAGTTTTTATGGATCATAATAGTATATTTTCATAAACTGAAATTTGTCTCTCTACAAGATGAGAACTGGCATATGACATCTAGCTTTACAATTGTTCTTGGGTTGGCTCTTTATTTTTTGCTTCTTTCCCCCAAAATGCGTGTAAAGATGAAGGTTAAGTTGTTGACACATGGGAAATGGATTTGATTATCTCCCTAACAGTTTCATTATGTTTCAAGCAATATTGGATAGAAGACAAAGGTTGGAATCTAAAGAAGTTTAGAATTTTTAAACTCTTTATGACTTGGTTTTCTGTTTCACTACCGCATAACGGATTTGTTTGTCCGCTCTTTATTTTTTCACTTGGTTTTGCAGTCCAGTTTTGGATCCTTACTATCGCGGTTTTCGTTTTACATTTATTGTGTTTTGATGGCGAGAATAGAGAAAGAGAGATGAAAAATGCAGTTTCAGTGTTTCCTTCTAACATGATATAAGTGATGATGATCTCAAAAATAGGCCTTCTACGCTCCTTTTTTTTTCTTTTTTTCTTTTTTTTTTTTTTTGGGTAAAGACGAGGAAAAAAATTCTGTTTACTACAGCTACGGAGAATTAAATTATCACACTACTTTCTTTAATTATCGATGAGGTAGAATTGGCAAACAGTATAGGATGGTGCATGAGTTTGTCTATTATATTCTTAATAGAGTGACCGGCTTTTGGGATTATAGTAATGTACCATTATATTCTTCATCATTAACCTTAATCTTTTATTCCAGCTAAGGTGTTCAGCATAGGAAGTTAGTTCTGCCACAAATCATAAAGCTATTTGTTAATCCTTGATAAGATTCTTTTTTTTTTCTTTTTTTCTTTTTTTACCTCCCTGTAGTGAGGTCAATCTGTAGTCTTCAAATTTTTATCCCAAGTTTGATGGAAGTTAGCTGGACAAAGTTTGTTGATGATGTTATTTCTCTATGTTAGTATCCAAATATAAATTATCATATGCATTAAGACTGTGCTAAGACTATGTATCAACGTTTTTAGAAATTATTGAGGAATTTCTAATCAATGCAGCTCTAATTTCTGTCGCACTTTTGATTTCAAATCGTTTTTTGTTTCATATGATGAAACTATTAGAGCCCGTTTATTCATTATGAGATTTTATGTATAGTTTGAGGAGGAGGAAGATGGGGTTTGCAAAGAATTCTGATATTAGTATCACCTTTAAAGTTTAATAAATTGCCTGCTTCAAGCACTAACGAGATGCTCATATTCCAAACATGTTTCAGGCCATTTCAGTTGGAACATATGTTGTGATTTCTGCTCTTATTATGATTTTAGTCCAGCCAGTTTTTGCACCAGCAGCTTTTGCTTCCTTCCAAACTGCAGCAAAGACCGGTGCTCCTGCTGCTGCTGCAGTAGGAAGAAGACTGATCCGGACTGAATTATTAAGTAGTGCTTGGACAGGTTTTTTAGCTGGTTGCTTACACACATTATCTGGGCCAGACCACCTTGCTGCCTTGGCTCCGCTTTCAATTGGTCGTACCCGCATGGAAAGTGCTGCTGTTGGAGCCCTTTGGGGCTGTGGCCATGATGCTGGTCAGGTTATTTTTGGCCTAATATTTTTAGTACTTAAGGATCGGCTTCATATTGAAGTTATCCGCACTTGGGGCACAAGAGTTGTGGGCCTCACTTTGCTTGCTATTGGTGCAATGGGCATTAGAGAAGCTTCAGAAGTCCCCACCCCATGTGTTGCCTTGGAGAATGGTGAGTGCGATGTTAGTGTATATGAAACACTTGAAGCCCCTCAAGTTGGGAAAAAGAAGATTGGTTTTGCAACTTTCGCCACTGGTATTATCCATGGTCTGCAGCCGGATGCCCTGATGATGGTCTTGCCTGCACTTGCTTTGCCTTCTCGCTTGGCTGGTGCTGCATTTCTTATTATGTTCTTAGTTGGAACAGTAATTGCAATGGGAGGCTATACAGTATTTATAGGTTCATGTAGTCAGGCATTAAAGGATCGGATACCTAGAATAACGGAGAAACTGACTTGGGCTTCTTCCCTTGTAGCAATTGCTCTTGGATTTGCCATTATCATTAGCCAGTTCTTTGGGTATAGCCTGTATTGATTTTTATCAACCGGTTTCAAGGTTCACATTTTGCAAGCTTCTCCTGCAGTGTTATAAAAAGTACTTAGTAAGGACCATTCAAATTGTTTACAGAAAAAATTCGTCAGCGCAGCATCTTTTCTCAGCGAGATTAATCAGCTTTGCTTTCTTATTTTTCTTTTCAAAGCTTTTAGAGTTTTAATATAGAGAGGAAGCCTACTGCGTTTGTAATTCTTTTATGGTAGAGATCAGATTGGCTTAGTGCCTTTACTTTTATGTTGTTTGGTTTTTATATTTGATCATGAAATTATGCAATTAACCGTGATGCAGTCAAATTTTGTTGTTTTTGTACATTTTGCAGTTAATATAGTCTTTGGTTTATTACCTCTCTTAGCAAGACTTTGCAGAGTTATGTAGGCTTTGCGGGGTTATGTGAGGTGTTTGCAAAATGAAAGCAGGAAAGAAAATTACCATTTGAAAACCGATGCAGCCAGCATTTGTCAAAAGCCATCGTTCCCTATTCAAATGTTTTGACTTTTGACCGAGGCCAAGAACATCCGTAACCATAAACAGACCTTTGAATATATAATTTTTCCTTGTCAAGTTCTGCATGGCCGCCACAAATGTCAGACTAGAATATACTTGTAAAGTAAAATTTGAATATAACGGACTTTTCCAGTTGATTGATTTTTAGAGTCCGTTTGGAATGCTAGATTAGACTAATACTATATTAAAGATTGGTTTAACAAAAATTTAAAATACTTCGATCCAGTCCCGTGCATTTCAACAGTTCCCCATTGGACCGCTATAAAGCCATATACAGCGAATATGAAACGTTTATTTGGACTGTAAATCTCACATATTCTTATAGATAGTAAAACCCTAAACAAACTAAAAATGGTATTGGATGCAGATCATTGATGCAGCCCAGCTAAACATCGTAGACAAAACATTGAATAAGCTACATTTCATTTGAATTTATAGCCGATATTCATTCCAGGCTTATGTTGCTGTCTTTGTACTTTCAAATAATTGTTTGCATTAGCTCAATGCCATCACTGCACAATTTATCAACTTCCAAATTCCAAAGTGATAGCTTCAAAACAGGTTTCAAAAACTAAAGAACTACAATTGATGAAAGCAAAAGCTGTGGTATCAAATATCAAACAAAAAAATCAAATTGCAATTACGTAATATCACCAAGGAGCTCTGAATTCGCTGTATAAATAATCCCAGAAGGGGAAATGCAAAATAGAAGTAAAATGAAACGTCCAATGGATCATGTCACTGAAGTTTTTAGTCCTTTTTTCTGTTATGTCACTAAATTAATACCCATCTACATTAAAACATACAGAAATTTGAACACAAAAAAGTGGGCTCCAGTTGTTCAAAGGATGCCATTTGTCGTATATGTAGTTGATGCAAATTAGGGCTTCTGCTTTTTGTCAATGTCGTAAAGCACACAAGCATCAGCTGCTGTCTTCAACTAAATATCACAACATACCAATAAAAGCAATCATTTGATATGAACTCGATAAAGTGAATAAAATAAAATAAGGTAAGCCAGTTGAATCAAAGTTTGAACAAAGATTCGAAAACAGAACTACCTTCATGATTTAAAAGTTGAGTAGCGACTACAGGCATCTCAAAAATTTCATAATCAGTCATTTATTATACTAACAGGTTCCTAACGTAATGCATGCACTCATGTCTCCGTATCCAGATACAGTATAGCTTCAACAGCACTGTTGTTATTTCCCAACTAGAGTGGAGAGGAAGAGGGAATGTATACCTATAAATTAATCCATCATGACTTTTTCAATATGGTTATATCCATAGTACTCACAAATATGTAGTGCAACAAATTCTAGTTTCACTTATTTTACACAGACAAGTCCCAAATTCTGATTTTTATTATTATTGTGTTGTTGTTGTTGTTGTTGTTGTTCTAGTTTGTCTATTTAGGTCATATATCTGCATACTGCCTAATGTCCGAATTCTTAAAACCATCTAATCTATCAGTATATATCAAAAACTATTCCACTTTCAGATGGTAAATGGATACCTATAAATTGCTCTATAGAAGTTACGGAAGTATAAATCACTACCTGGATGACATTAACAGCTTGCTTAACTGCCCATCCAAATAAACTTGACGCAAGTAGAGCACACAATGGTGTACTCTCTTTCACAGACCTTGTTAAAACCTGAAATGAAACAGAAACCAGGGTATCTAGCAAATCCTCTTTCTCATCATTGGAATACTTGAATCAGTAACAAGTTGCGAACTTACATCCATCAAGTTCTCCGTTTCATTCTTTGCAAGAAGAAATAGAAGAATATAAAGAACCTGCAAGCTTAAACAATGAGACTATGAGAAAAGTAGAAAGTAAATAAAACAAATGCCTGAGTCAACTTAATGAAGTTGAAATTACCTCACATGCCACACAACAGTAGGCCATAAACATCCTATTCCCATAGTATAACTTAAAAAGCCAACTGGTGCTGTCTTTTACATCTTTATGACTAACCTTCCCTGCTAAGAAAGTACTGCATCAAAAGTATTTAAGATTCAACTGAAGGAACTCCTGTGTAAGAAAAAATTTCAGATTCCCATACTAAATCAAATTGATTAAAAAAAAAAAATTACCTGTACATCTGCAGCCAGTGGCTGGAAATGTCTAAGGCAAGCAATGAGAGGAAAATCAAGCCAGGCCTGCATCACACCCACCAATAGCTCAGATATCCATGCCCCAGTAAATTGTATGGACTTTTATGATCATGAAAAATACCATAAGTAATTTTACCGGTATACTTGGGAAAGAATTACCAATAGACAAGCAGTGCTAATCCTGACACAAACAAGAATATAAATCAAAACCTCAAACAGGTCAAACAGAAGAATTATTCTCAGAAAAATATTTTTTAACAAACAAATGAGTATCTAAATTCAATTAATCAAGCGATAAATTGAGAATACATGCATATTTGGAAAGAGAGCTAGCTTAAGAAGGTTACCTGTCTGTTATCATGTCCAAAACAGCACCAAAGGTTGAAACTGAACCAGCAAGGGGAAAGAAGGTGAATTAAATGTTCAATTAGTTACTGCTATATGATCAATCACCATATTAGCACATAAATCATATTACAAGCTAAGATATTTAATTCATAGTTTGCAAGAACAAGATACATTTATTATTTCACAAAACCCCAAAAACAAAGAACAGCTTTTAAGTAATAGTACTCAAAAAATTAATAAAATGAACTTCTACTAATTTCAGACATAAGAGTACAAATGCTGTTCATTAGTACTAAGCTCATTAGTACAATAAGGCTTCTAGCCTTCCACCCAGAAATATGTTACCATCTCTCAAAAAGAGAAGGCCTGAGATAAATCAATAGTATTTTGCACTGCTATTATCAGATATAATAGTAGAAGGCTTGCTAGTACAACATGTTGCTATCTCTGAAATAAGCCCTCTAATAAATAAATAGCATTTTGTATAGAGATTCTAAATATGGTGCCAATTTCAATTTTGAGGTCTTGCTATCTTTCACCGAGCTCAATATAAATTTAAACATGCAAATCATTAGCTGCATTATTTATTAGTTATTATTAAAAATAAAAAGCTAAAAGATAAATGTATGAAGTTTAAACCAATAATCTCAAGAAAGACATAGAGTTTTGTCTTTATTTTTGTATAAGATTTTGACTATTGGACTGATGACATTCCAACTTGAATATATAGTTGTCAATGACAAATGATAGGATTCTGTACCTTGATTGAATTTGCGAGCACACCAGCCATCTATGCCATCACACACAAAGCTGAAAAGAAAATTTTAACCTTGGTATTCTTTCAACAAACGTTTTTAAGGAAAACAAACTAAAAACTAGAAGCACCAGAAGAATCGATTATTACCTGACAAAGTAAAGAATGGAGAAAAGCTTTTTGTTGGAGAAGCATTGAGCAAAGGCAATTATGTTCATAAGAACCCTAATGTACCCTGCATCCCATTAAAGCATAAAATCGGTCAATGAACTCGCATAATCAACGAAAGAGAGAAGTAATAACACGCCTGGAATTCAATCAGGCATTGCTGGCAAGCTCTCATTAAAGATGACACTAACTATTACACAATCTGGTAAGCGATAAGATGGATAAGAATAGAAAACAAGTAAAACCAGGCTGAATTTTTTCAGTTTTGAAAAGCAGAGATGGGTGTTTCCAAAAAAATGTTTTTACTACAAAATTCTCAACTCAAAGGCTGGATTTGTTCAGTTTTGAAAATCAGAGTCGGGTGTTTCCAAAAAATGTTTTCACTACAAAATTGAACTCAAATCATTTTCAGTTGACAAAAATTGAAGTTTTGCAATGATACAGTTGCAAATGAAACAGTGAATTTTCACTTAAAAGCAACACGAAGATAGTGAGTTTTCAGTGTATCCATGTTCACAAATTTCAAATAATAGATCATTTGTTGCCTCAGTATCCGAAGGGGGGGAATTGGTTTTAAACACTATATTAAAAACATGCAAGAAAGAAAGCCCAAAAAAAGAAAGGAAAAAAAAAAAAGAAAAAAAAAGAAGTAAATCATATCAAATTACCCACCAATAATATTGGGAATGTAAAGATACACAGCTAGTTTTCCTGGTCTTGGTACAGCTTTTCTGGCCATTGAAGTTTTAATCTGTAAATTCAAAACTGCATGGAATGCATTGGTTTACCAAGTCAGTTGTGCTCCTGCACACACTAAATTCTTGTTATAAACCATTTCCACTGTCCTACCAATACAATCACACAATCAATAAATGAAACAAACATATAGAAACACTAAATACCCATTCCTTAGAAGAATTTAGACCAATAAAGAAATCGAACCAACAATAAACAAAAAAAAAAAACAAGCAAGCCCTTTTCACACATAGGAATCATTTGGAAACTCAATCAAAAATGAAACCAGAAAAATTTAATTTCATTTCTGGAAAAAACAATCAAAAAGTTACCAAAGTGACATGAAAAAGATTCAGACACATAATATAAAACTATTTACAATAACGGTTAATTAGACCGAATTCAAATCGAAAATGGGAAATGGGTTCGCCATAGTTAAGCGGGAAAAACCCAGTAAGGCCATTCAGATCTTGGCCATATCAGATGGGACCCCAATCAGCCTACGTGGCAGGATCTGGCGGAGAAGGACATGAAAGCAAAATTCGAAAGGAATTTGACAACACAACGAAGTGATAGAGACAGAACCTTGCAGCAGAGAAGCCTGTAAGCTGGAAGCAGAGCCCTTCAATGAACGACCCAGTGGACTTCTCTATGTTTCTTCTTCTTCTTCTTCTTCTTCAGCTTCTTGTAGTTTGCTCGGTTTTCTTCGACTCGGAGTTATTCTCTATGCTTTTTTCTTTTTTATATTCTTCAAAAATTTGTTTACAAAATTTAAAAATTGGGCTTCAAGATTAATTTCGTATTCTTTAAGGGACCCCATGAAAAAAAATTAGATGCCGGTTTGGGCCTACATTTTATGCCGTTGGGTCCACACCCTTGTGGGTTTTGCCGTTTTACCGAAGCAACAAAAGTCCTATTTATATTCTTTTAGTTAAAAAATTAAGAAAAATAAATTATATATTATCCTTATAATTTGTGATGGTAATCCTAATGCTAATCTTTCACAAAAATTTTGAATGGTAAAGAAATTAAGAATTGAAGGGAAAATTTGCTTTCTTTTTTTCCATTATGTATATCCCTTTCATTTTCTATATCTAATAGACATAATTAATATGGTTGTCGTGCTTTTTGAAAAAAATTAATTAAAGTATTTATTTCATCCAAATTCCATCATAAGTATATATTCTCTATCTTAAATCCTTTTTACAATATTATTTTCATTCCCACACAAATACAAAAACATGTGTATGTTTATTCTATGACAAATGTAACAAATGTATGAAAAATGTTATCCTGTGAAAAAAATCCAGCCTTAATAGTCATTGATTTTGACGAATGAGAATAAATAATTTTACTCTTAATTTATATACATAATTGACCTCTTTATCTTATGAAAAAAAAATTTTCTTTGATATTGAATAATCATTATTTAATATTGTATCAGGATATAAATCCTCTTCTCATATAATCTTTAGAAAACATGTGGCAAATAGCAAAGGAAGGGTCATGATTTAACCTTGTAAACTTTGGAGACATCATTGAAAATTATTTCACTTTTATTAATCTAAAGTCTATCATTAATTTCTAACAATAGATCAGATCTTTTTTTTTTTTAATGAAAATTCAACTATCATAAATGATGGATTTTAATTTAATAAAATAAAATAAATTTTATTTAATTCGTAAAAAAGAAAATTCTATGAAATAAAAAGATTTTAAAATTTTGTAGGACAGATTAAAGAAAAAACAATTTTTTTGGGAAGTAATAAAATAGTTTCAAAATCTGCAAAGTAAGATAATGATTAAAAATATATTTTTTCCAATAGAATTACAAAAAAAAAAAAAAAATTGAAACCATGTTCATGAAGTAGATAAAAAAAAAAATCAAATATATATATATATATATTTGTTTTTTTGGGGTACCTTTTGGAACCATCTACCCTGAAAATTGTATTTTTTAATAAAATATTTGTTATATATATATATATAACAATATATTATAAATTATTAATCAATTTATAAAAAAACAATACTTATGAATTATTTGTTTCTCATAAACTTTCTGTTTTTTTGGGGCCCTAGACTCCTTTTCTTTTGTTCTTTTCCCCCCAAAAAAAAAAAATCTCCTTTGTTTTTATATATTTTATCTTCTTCTTTTTTCCCCTGCAAGACCACCCCAAATTAAAATGGTAATTTAAACAACGTAATATAAATGTTTATAGAAATAAAGATTTTTAAAAAAAATTATATAAATTGAAATAAATTATTAAGAAGTAATTTACGTGGATCTTTAATTAATTAATTTTATTTATTTATTTTTTGTAAAGTAACATTTGGATGAACAAAATAACCATACTACGTGAAAAGGAAAAATATTAATGAAGTAATCTCAACCACTATATTGATTACAACCATATGAAATTAGACGTTTAGAAACCTAGATAATTCTTAGATTAGAAGTAGATTCATATATATATATATATATGTATATATTCTTTTATGTGAAGGAATTCAAATTCTAGGACTCAAATATGTATTCTAAAGTTCCTTTAACCTTTTCAATAAATTAAGTTTATAATCTTCAACTTTTACTTTATTTATCACTAAAAAAAAAAGTTACCTTGTTATTCTCAATTCTAATTTCAATAGATTAATTAATCATCTTGTTAGATACAATATCGTATCCTTCACGGGGACCTCCTCTATGAAAATAATCATCTATTTCTTGTGTTTAATACCAAGTTTTGTTGAGATCTTCGTTTAAAATTGATGGTTGATTTGATTGATAATTTTGGCACAACTAATACAATGTTGCTAAATGATGGATCTCTATTGGCATGGAATTTGTGTGTTTGGTAATAGGCATGAAATTTGTGTTACAAAGAAAAAGTTGGTAGATATTGAATTAGTGTTAGTCCAACCCTTCATTGTCGGGCTTTTGTCAAGATTTGAAAACCAAGGCCTCTATCAAAAGTAGTAGCAACGTTAAAAATTGGGCCTTCTTCGAGATTGGGATGGTATAGTTGTCTATTCATTCATCATTATAAATTATCCCACAATAATTTTTTTAAGAAAAATAAAAAATAAAAACAAGTGTCGAAATCTCAAACCTCTATCAAATTGGATTTATCAAAAAAAGAAAACAAAAAAAAAATTATCATTTACGAAATTGAAGCATTATTTATCCTAAAAATCTTAAACAATTAATGAGGTGGACTAATATGTATATGTACTCAGTATTAATAAATTTTAATATTTGTATTATTATAAATTTTTTTAAAATAAAACTTTTTATTTTTTTTTATTTTTTCGTATGGAGGGGTCAAAAAAGTCTGTCGAAACAAACAAAGTCTTGAATATCAGTCAGCAGCAGCAATATATACAATTATGGAAGGCCAACAGTAATGAGTACGTCAATGGACCCAGTAGAAAAAACCAGGAAATTGCTTGAAAATGATGACGTGGCATAACCGAGTGCCACACAGTGAAATTCCATGTCTCTTACCCGTGCTCTCGCTCTCACTCTTTACTTTTTTTACGTTTAAACAAAGAATACCAAATCTCCAGCAGGACCCACACGAACGTAATCAGAAATAACAGCGAAATATCAGACACAACCCCACACATACACACACGTCGGATCATTCGAGACCCTGTGGGACCCACATCACCCCATCACCGACTACACAACTCCCATTGCACTCTAGAAAAACGAAAACGGAAAAAACCCACTGTAAAAATAAAATAAAATAAATAAATAATAATAATAAAAGGGTGTACGGATACTGAAAAAATCACCGGATTATTAGGAGGACAGCTCCCGGGGACCAGAATCTCCTGTCAACGATGCCCGTCCTTTTCTTCTTTGCCCAACTTTGGCTCTTATCTTACTCTCTCCTTTCACGACTTTTTCTCCATCTCATCCAAATTTTCTCTTACAATAAATTGCCCAACTCATCACATTTTAATTAATTTATTTTTTAGCTTTTTCTTATTGGATTATGACAGATTTTAATATATATATATATATATATATATTTTATGTGTTGATTAATGCTATTAAAAAAACGTTATATATTTGTTTAAAACCATATGAAAGGTTGAAATGGAGAAGCAAATTGGATATGATTTGTTTTTTTTTCTTTTTTTCTTTTATTTTGGGTATTAGAATAATGTTGTAATCTTGATTGTTGACTAAGAAAGGAGATTTAAAAAAAATACCCAACAATACTTTGCCAAAAGCATGCTTGTATTGGTTTTAAAAAGGTTTGGGAACCCATTTAAAAAACAATAACGAAACAATCTTCAAGGCACCCCAAAAGATGACAAGTACAAAACCACCAAAACTAGGAAAAAGTGTGCACTGCAAGATGCTATGACATTTTTTTAGCATTATAATTAAGAGGGTGTCCTTTTCCTATTGCTGCAGACATTTTTTTTTTAACAGAACCAAATTTATATATAATATGAGTAGTAAATAAAACGTTTTTTTTTTTTTTTATGCAAGAAGTAAAATTTCTTTTTTCATGTTTGTGAAATGCATGCTGTTAAATCTGACATTGCTTTCAATTCCTTCTTTGTGAAAAAATGAAATTGCAAAGCTTGCTCTGGCAAAAATGCAAAGAAAACTGGTACACAACCCGATATGAATAATCAAATCAATCTCCTATGGTAAGAAAACAAAATAATAATAATAATAATAATAACAAACCCATGAAAGATAAAGATGCTCTGTACTATAATTTCTGTCCATTTTGATTTTGGTTGTCTAAAAAGTACAAAATAAGTCTAAATTCACAGACCCCTAAACCAAAAAATCAAAAAAAAAAAAATCAAAGAAAATTTGATTGCATTATGTAATCTTATGTTCATGATCCATGCTGATCCTCTTTTTACTGTTTTTTCTTTTTCTTTTTTCTCTTTTTTCCCTCGGAAAATTAAGCCTAGAAAATCAAAGCCTCAATGCTAGCTTTCTTAGGCATTCGACAAACAGGGCAAGAATCGAGAAAAGCTTCACAAGCTTTGCATGAACAAAGATGTCTGCAAGGAAGGAACAGAATGCACGAACTTCGAGAATTACAGCCTCTGCAAACCATCATAGACATCTTTAACCCTTTACCTTCCATATCACTGTCCCCTGTTTCACCTTCTTCTTCTTCTTCTTCTTTTTCTCCTCCTCTGTTTTCATTCCCAATATCACAGCACGACTCTGCATCTTCTGCTTCTTTGTTGACCATACAACAAGAAGCTCTCTCTCTCATCTGCTCGAGCGTGTTGTTCAGAGAAACAACCATGGCTTCGTTCTCTCGTGCAACTCTTTTCCATGCCTCATTCTCCATCTCCAATTTCCTCAGCAAATCCTCAAGTTGCATTACTCTGCAAGC
The DNA here is from genome assembly GCF_031755915.1 of Ziziphus jujuba. NCBI lineage: Eukaryota > Viridiplantae > Streptophyta > Magnoliopsida > Rosales > Rhamnaceae > Ziziphus > Ziziphus jujuba. Next base: position 22,653,631 of record NC_083387.1, read on the forward strand.
CCCTCTGGCAATTTCTTCATCCTTCTGTCTTAGAATGGCCTGAGTTTTCAACTCTACTTTCTTCATCATTGTCGTTATCTGTTGCTTTCTCTGTTCTTGCAGTATCAATCTCAATCTCTCATTCTGCTTTTTTCAATATATAAAACAAATAAATTTAAAAATCTTGAAAAAATTAATTTAATAACTAATTTCGAGAAATTTACAGTGATGGGTTTGGATTACTGGAAAGGAAATCTTCCTGACCTGTGATTTGAGATACTGATCGATTTCTTGTCTGTGCTTTTCAACTTGAGCGACTAAGCTATGAGAAGGACAAGCCATTGAAGGATGCGTACTGCTGTTGTCGGTGGGGGTGGTTGTTGTGGTTAACAAGTTGTTGTTTTTGGAAGCAGAAACAGGGTAATTGTTTTCAGAAAACCAGAAACTCTGATTCCTCTGCTGATGCTGATGCTGATTTTGAATCTCTTGCATGTGTAATTGTTGCTGTTGCAGTTTCTGTTGTAGTTGTTGTTGTTGTTGAACATTGAAAGCAAACTGACCAAATCCACCACCACAACCATTATCCATCATCATCACATCCTGAGAACCACACAATGGAAAGCCTAGATTCTCCGAATACAACTGAGCTTGAATAGCCATTCCTTTTTTTTTTAACCACTCCAAATAATCACACACTCACCACCCACAAAAAAAGTCCCAACAAAAATTCAGAATCAAAAAGAAAACCCTTTTCTTCAAAGATCTTTCAGAACATAACCCAGATCGATTTTCGCTTCAAATCCCACAGATGGGCATAAAAAATTTGCTCTTTTATTTCTCTGTCTTTTGTGTTTTTTTTTTTTTTTTCTTTCTTTCTTTTCTTCTGGTTCTTGGTGGTTCTGCTATGGATTTGAGGACCATATAAAAACAAAGGTGGTGGAGTAGAAGTGGGCAAACATATTTATATGGGAGAAGAAGTTGTGGGGTGGTGGAATTTAAGAAAGTGAATAATAAATACAAAATAGGAGAAGGGATTGTGATTGAATTAAAAGTGAATAAAAAAATTAGGAAGAGAGAGAAAGAGAAAGAGAAAAAAGGCCTAGGATGCTGACCTATTTAATTTTGTGAGGGTTTATTTTTTGATTTTTTGCCTTTTATCGTGTAATCTGTGAATGGGTGGTATAAGCATTAAAAGAGATATGTATGGGACGCGGTAAGCAACGACGTACACATGCAGATTTTGTGACTAAACTATCGGGTCAGAGATTTCAACAGAGAGAGAGAGAGAGAGAGAGAGAGAGAGAGAGAGAGAGGCGTTTGTTTTTGAATATTAATAATAATAATAGTAATAATAAAGAAATTCAATTCCAAGTGGGTGAGAGGCAGAGAGTCTGTGAATCAGTCAGTTTTCAATTTTTATTTTATTTTTATTTATTTAAGAGAGAGAATCACAGATTTTGTCAGTTTTGGTCATCTGGAAAGACTGAAGAATAGGATCCTTATTTCTCTCTCTCTCACTCTCTCTCTCTCTATCTCTTTCACCTTTTTTTTTTTTTTTGACAAATATAATATGGAGAGAAGAATTTACTGATATGTTTTGGTTTGGTGAGTATTTTGCTTTTTGGTAGAACAAGCTAGCCAAATAATATCTTTTTTATTTTACCCCAAAAAAAAAAGTTAGGGTGAAAAAAATTATTACCTTCAAAAAGACAAAAATCTCTTCTTTTTTTTTTTTGGTAATCAAAAATCTCAATTTTTTATTATTTATATATTTTGGCTCTTTCATTTATTATGGGAAAATGCTAATTACACTTGAGAATTTTTGGCAAGTTATTAATTTGGTGAAAGTTTGAAAATCCGAAGAGTAAAGTTAGACAATCTAATTTGTTTTTATCAACTTTTTGACTGTTAATTAATGATATACACCATAACCATTTGGTATTTAATATATTTTTTTTTATTCCGGACTAGATTTGGTATCTAAAAGTAAGTGGTTATAACTTTATTGTGTTAATTAATGCTATGATTTATTTCAATAGACAAAGAGTATTCAATTTTGAGAATTGTAAATTTTTAATTCAATAGAAGTTAAACACTTTCCATAAAAGACAAGGCAAAGAAATAACTCAATTTTTCCTTCTTAATTAGCTATTTTTATGTAAGTTGAGTGTGTGAATAATCAATTTGTTATTTATCTGAAAAATAAGTTACTTTTAGTTTTAATTATTTAACTAAAACATAGATGTTATTTAGTTTTCAAATTTATAATTAAAAACAAATATACTCCAATGAGTTTTAATTTATTGTTATTAATTATTTTAAAAAGATACGTTTACTACAAAAAATTAATAGAATGCGTTAAATTTAATTCAAAATTTTAAAAAATATTTAATAAATCAAAATTTAAATTTAAATCTTCTTATCCCCACAAAACCCTTAAACTCGAAGCTTATTTTATTTTATTTTTTAATTATGAAATTGAAGCCTTTTTAATACTTTATTATGTGACTTGTGCAGTACACAACCTTAATATGTTTTTTTTTTTTTTTAATTTCGAAAATAAACTTCATTGAATCTTAAGTAAATATATATATATATATATATATATATATATATGCCCGTCTACAACCTTTACCGGTGCTTCAAATAAAAATAATATATATACAACAAATATATTCATTATAGAATCCAATTATTGTATTTAATCAAAAAAATATCTTAATATCATGTTCAATCCAATAAAAATATACAATGTGTTTGAAGGTATGTATTAATAATATTTATACTATAAATATTCATCATTAATCTATCACAATTAAATTTAATAATTGATCATATTTGATGAGAAAGACAATTATCCAGTTTATAGCGTGTTAAGTGAATAGATAATCCAAAAATAAAAAAAAATAAAAAAAAACTAGATTTTAGTTTCTTTTCCTACTTAAAGGCATATATAATTTGACTCTTCAAAATATTTATTTGAGCAAATTAAACATTCAATTAGAGTTGCTTCAATCACTAAATCTAATCTAGTTTCAATTTTCATTTATCTATTTCATTTTTGTGATGTTCGGCTGCTGTATTGTCAGGGTCCTAAATATGTTTTGTATCTCGTAAAAATGAATTATTTTTTTTGATAAATGCAAATATGGTATTTTTAATTCAGAATCAATTTTATTATTTCAAAAATATAAAACTATGATTGTTAGATAATTTTGTTAACAATAATTAATGACTAAAACTTAAATATGAGAAATATGTTTGGTAAGACAATAAATCAAATATATTTCTTGATCGATTTCAGTTTTTTTATTGCAATTCACAAAATGTCTGTGAAATGTTTTAATTATAAATATTTAATTAAATAAGCAAGAAATTGCCATATGCAGTTTAAATTATTAATCTCCAATGAAAAAATTGTTTTTTTTTTTCAAATTTTATACATTTACGAAATTAAATGGGAAGAAGTAAAAATATATATATATATATATATATAAATAATGTTATGGGAAACAAATTGTTCACTAAATGATATAGTAAAATTTGGTGTTTGTACCACTATTCAAATATATAATCTGAATATATATATATACATATCCTGTTTATAAATATAAATATATGTATATATATTTATAAACAGGATGTATCCTCTCCTTTTCTTTTGGGATGGAGAATTTTAACTTGGATCAATAGAATTGTGCCATGTCAATAAATTTGATCAAAGGGTTTAGACTTGAACATGTCATCAATGCTAAATTTGATACAACTCTAATGCCCATCAATCAATATTAATTTCCTTTTTATGGTTTAGAATTACAAATAAAACTATCAACTATGACAACACCAAATAAAAATATTTTTCATCCGCACAACACTAAAAAAAATTGCTAATTTATAACTTTTAAAGGAAAACAAAAAACAAAAAAAAATCCCAATGCATATCCACAATAATATATAGCTTCTCAATAATTATCTTTTTATAATATTAAAGATTAATAAAACAAGTGAAATGAAAAATTAAAATAGTAATTATATATAGGATTTAAATAATTGCCAACCAATTTTAGTGCCCACAGAACTATTCATGAAATATTTTATTGTCATTTAATCCATTAGCTTTTCTTACATATTCATTATAAAAACCATATGTGATTAGTTTGATTCAAATATTTTACAATCCAAAAAATGAATTTTTGAGTAGACTTTGCAGCAGGACATGACAACCAAAAATATTTCTCCTTCAATTTGATTTATTATTTAATTATTGAGATTATTAAATAATTATTAGGTATATAATATATTATTTTGGTTTATTTTAGAATTGTTTTTTTGGGTAAAATTAATAAATTAGCAATTCTATTTAGTTGTCATATTTGATTGTTTAATTTTAAATTCTAAACCATAAAAGGAAATCAGCACGAATTGAGGAATGATAGAGTTGTTTCCAATTAACAATGATGACATGATATAAATAAAATCCTTGTATCAAATTTATTGACATGGCACAATTTGATTAACACAAATCCTCTAATTATAAGCATCCTTCGATAACACATCCAATTTAATTACCATGCTGGATCCTTCTATAAACATGTAATCTGTTTACCATGCAGCAAAAATAATGGATTATAAGTTTATTGGTTGAAAAAATAATATAAACTAAATATAAATAAGTAAAGTATTAAAAAAATAGGTGAAATTCAATACAAAACAGTAAAATAATGACATATTATTTTGCTACCTCTTATAGGATTTTTGATAATAATATAAGGTTTTTAATACCATTACTCCTTTTGATAAATTAATACCATTACTCCTTATAGTTTCAATACATTTGCAATTTATCTTGTAGAATTGAATTAGTATCAACACTCTAATTTTATTTTAAAGATATTATTATATTAATACCATTCCTCCTTTTGATATCTTGACTTTTTAATTGTTAAAAACATGTGCGCCCCATGTAATGAGGGTAAATTATAATTAAAAAATTATTTTGATTAATATACAATTTACCAGTTAAAATACCAAGGTATGAAGATTTTGAACTAATATTGCAATATTTATAAACTTAAAAAAAACATTGACTGTAAATGGAGATTATGGAGGATAAAATATAAAAAGCTGAAACTATAAACAAATTGATGACAAAGTGCAACATTATATGGTATCAAATAAAAAATCATTGTATATGGTTATATCATAACTTTTTTTTTTTAAGATAATAAAAGTGAATAAATATTTCCTTGTTAAGTTTTTTTCTAATGCTCATGATAAATGGTAGAATCTTCTAGTCACTAAAAGCTCACATCCAAAATTTTTATTATATCCTTCTGATTTCTCATCTTTATCAACTTTAAATTGACAGAAAGTAATAATTTAGACCATAAAAAAATTTTAAAATGATAGAAAGTAACATTTGAACAAACAATGAAAATTAATAATAGTTGCAGGACAATTGTCATTTTTTGATTGCATTATCCATTTGTTTTTCTCCTTTTTTTTTTTTATCAACTTTCTTTTTTCCATCTTAAATTTTGAACCTGACGCATGTCATCAGCAAAATCATAGAAATTGTGAAGTATGATCCAATTTCTAAGTTGCTCCAAACCCAAAAAACAAATACACTGTTACATTTCCCAAAGCACCACTCCCATTGAAAGGAATCACCATAGCTATATAGCTCATTTTCTTTATTTTGTTTGTTGTTTGGTACAGAAAAACATAGTAAATTTACCATCTAAAACAGAGAAAGAAAGAAAATGATGATGGTGTATGGTGAAGGTGGTGGTGGAGTGTGGACCCATGTGCTGGCCACCCACCATATCCCACGAGCCCTTTCTCTTCTTGGGCGGCTCTTCTGCAACCAATGGTGCAATCCATGTGAACCCATTTCTCACTTCATTGACTATGTCTATTATTAATTCACCTCTCTAGTCTTTACCTTTTGCAAAAATCCAAAACCCCCATTTTTCTCGTATTCCATGTCCTTTAACTCTCTCTTCCTCCACCTTTCCCCATTTTTATTTTTTTTAAATTTATATATATATTTTTCTGTTTAAGCTTTTTGCTAAGGGGACTTGAGAAACACGCTTCTAGCTTTCGGTGAAATTTTTTTTACATGCAACGGTGTTATATCATGTCATCAGTTCAATGGCTTATTTATAATTATGTACGAAATAATATGGACATTCTATAGTCATTGGCCTGGAAATTTATTATTGGATGTTAAAATATAAATAGTATATGGGTAAGATTTTGAGCATCTAAACACCGTTGTCCATAGAGTTACCATGTTATTACCATGTTATATGTGCAATTGCTAATAATTACATGCAAAGTAAATCGAATAAGCTTATTTCAACTATGAGTGATGCAATCATCATATCATTAATTTTGTACAATGATTGTCGTATACAAGGTTTTGTCCAACTAAACGCTTGAATATGAAAATTCCAGGATATTCATGGTTCAAACAAATCATGATTGACCTTTTCTGGTAGCCTAATAAAATAATAAATTAGTAGATTTAAACCACGAGGGTAGGGATAAGTAAAAAAATTAAATGTCAAGTTTCAACGCCATGGTTGAAGGAATATGTTGGTGAAATGACATACTAGAGTTCCATGATGGTGGCAATTCAAAGTTCAAAGTGGTCATATATGAGTTCCATGAAGTTTCTGGGGTAAGCAAGCACTTTCCCAAACCTAATTTTTCTTTTCTTTTCTTTTTTTTTATTAAAATCAAGAAACCGAAAAAAATAACATTAAGGAGTTGATGAACTGATACGGCATAGAGAAAGACTACATATATATAGGTTTTAGCTTAGCTTAGGTCCAAAATTCATTAAAATTACAAAGATTCCTGACCTTCACTTTTTATAAACCCACCAAAATTGCCCAAGATACATGGTCTAGTCTATTTAAAAATCAATCTCAATATGGCCCCACCAAAAGAAAAGAGAGCATTTTTTAAAGGCATGGCATATATATATATATATTAAATAAGAGGAAGACTTTAAAAGGTGAAAATTAAATGAGCAAGACCACTTTAGCTTGGTTGGTCTGAGAATGAGAGGACCACCTGAATGGTTTTTTCTGACGGAGCATATGAGCACAGAGAGCCTAAGTGGGTTTTTGTCCACTTTTTAGGCTGTATGGGTTTACCAAGTCTTTTGTCCCACAGCAACAACATCAATATGAGTTTGCTCTGTTTCTTCCTTTTTCTGCTTTCAATCCTTTCTTTTGTCTCTGTTTGTGCAGCAGCCGTATGTGGGCTTTGTACAAATTGATGTTTTAGCAAATCAAGTTCATATATATGTATTATATATCTTTTTCCTGTCCCACAATGCACGTTATAAGTCTATAATTTGGACATGTGGATCTGTTCGTCAACAATTATATCATAGAGACCTTTAAAAATTTTATTTTAATTGGTGAGGTGTATTTGGATCCAAATATCAAGTGGGTGTTCCACTGTCTAAGCAATCATATCTCTTACCTATCATACAAAAGAGAAATTAATATATGTTTTCACATTTGTAACCTTGTAAAAACTTTCTAATAATAATTATTAAAATTCTCTTTGTAGTATTTGTGATAAAAAAAGTTAAATTTGTTTATTTCATTTTGTCTGTAATGAACAACTTGGCTGACGGTGTTCAAACCAATTTCAAAAGGTCTATAGCTTAATTTAAATTCATCTTGTTATGTTTCATAGTAATTGATTTTTCGTTCAGAATTCTTTATTTGCACTTTGCAAAGCAACTTGATGTTCAACGTAAAAAATCAATCCTCTCTGTAGTAACGTGAAGAATCTGAACTAATACTTTCTATTTCTCTCTCTCTCTCTCTATATATATATATATATATGGATATATTCTAACAAATTCTTTTTTCTTCCCAGTCAGCACGTTCAACCCTGCACAAAAGCCCTAAAATAATTGTCAAAACAAAAAGACAAAACATACAGATTAAACATTTTGCCTTTTTTTTTTTTTTTTGGTTTTCGTTGGGGGGGGGTTGGAAATTTCAATATAGTTTCCTATTTGTTTTGCATTTTTGCGCGGAAATGCTTTGGAATATTTTATTATGGCCCTTCAAGTTGTATCATTTATTTCACTTTAGTCCTTCATATTTTATCTTTGTTTCACTAGCCTTTTTAATAGTTAATTTTATATATAGCCTTTTTTACTAGTTAAAACTATTAATCAATTTGTACATTTAACTTATAAAACACTTTTTAAGGTCTGTTCTCTTATTTACACAAACAACCCGTTAATTACTTTTATGTTATATTTGCTTCAAACAATAATTACAATTTACTAGTCAATAAATAAATAAACCATAATAGTTATGTGAACGGGTTGCTTGAATATTTGAACATAAGGGGCATTGTGAAAATAATATACAAGTTGACTAAAGTTTTGACTAAGAAAAGATTAAATTGAAACAATAATGGAATATTACTATAACAGAATTTTCAAAAATAAAATTTGCATTATCAAAAAAAAGAAAAACATTTTACGAGTTTGAATAGTTTTTGGGCAAAAAGGCACAGCTAAAATTTTGGTCCATGTGGTATGCAGAGGATTTGATAAAGGAGTTGGTTAATGTGATAAATAATGTCAGATTTGATTTTCACGTTCTCTAACATTTGGAGACCCACACACGCAACTCTTGTGAAATTTCTTTAGAACAAGAGCCTCTCTTTCTTTCTTTCTCTGCAAAATTGTCTCTTTTTTCCCATGCTTTAAAAATATATATTTAAAAAAAAATAGAAAAGGAAAGAAAGAAAGAAAAATACCCCAAAAGAAAACAAAGAAAAAGAGAGAAAAAAGCCACAGCTTTTTGAATTTTGATAATTTTTTTTGATAAGTTTTGAGTCTGCTTCTCGTGCATCTTTGACTGTATCCCATCCATCCATCCATCGGTTTTGTTTTTCATTTTGTTAGCAGTCAGTAGTCGGTAACGTGGCTATGTGTACAATATGTATATGGGTGACTCATTGAGTGGGACTTTTCTTTTTTCTTTTTTCTTGTTTTTTGGTTGGTAATATATAAATATTTGAAATTAATGAAATCATACACTTTGTCCGTTTGTGCCGTACTAATTAATAAGGCTTTTTGATAAGCTAAGCTAAGCGGTTTTTCTTTAAGAAAATCAACCAAAACTTTCTCCCTTTCTTTTTTTTTGTTTTTGTTTTCGTTGGTTTTCAAAAATGCTGACTTGAGGTGTAGTTGGGTTATGGTTTCCAAGAAGCTGAATTCCAACACAACGTAACGAATTGCCGAAACAATGTTTTTTTTTTTTTGGTTTAATTGAAAGATGGGGTTTTGAAATCTGTGTTGAAAAATATATATGAACACATTGACCACCTTTGTTGGCATCATAGAGGGTCTCTGAAGACTCTAGTTTCCTGCCTTTTTTCTTGGTATATAATTTGGGTAGTAGTGTTATATGATGTTTTCTTTGACAACTACTATTATAAGAGTAAAAATCTTAAATATTTTCCATCAACAATAACAGAAGAAAAAGAAAACGGCCTGATTAACTGGATCATATAACTTTTCTTTCTTAATTTCTTTATTTCTAGGTTGATTGAAAGTTTAGAGAGGAATTTAATTATGGCAAAATATAAAAAGTAAACGACATTATTTGACACCGAAATAGATAAAATAATGTCGGTAAACATTTTAATGCCTTTAGAATTGTTGAAATATTAACTACCAATTACCAAACTAACCATGTCCTCTCAACCAAAAAAAAAGAACTAAGAAGATATATTATTATACATACTAACTTATCACCAATAATTTTTATCCCTACCAATGTGATGCTATTTTATTGTTAATCTTTCACAGATTGTCACATCGGTTGGGCTATATAGGTATGATAAAAGAGTTAATCCAATGGCATTGCTTATAAAGTTTGTTTTTTATTTGTATAAAATAGTAATTATAATACGATGCAAGAGCATTATCTGGCAGGTTTATATTGGATTGAAAACAGATCTTTTTCCAAATAGGACTCAACAAAAATCAAGAGAGGTAAATTTGATTAAATGGGTTGAATTAGAAAAATCCACTTTTAAATCTGATTTTGGGTACATAATTGATAAGAATTGATGGTCGTTGCAACTTTTAAAAGATTTAATGGGAAAACAGTTACATTAGTTGGTTTCAAATGCTACTGATTGTGTTTTTTATATTAAGGTTTTTTTTTTTTTAAATCTAAATATATTTTTCATTATTGGAAATTCATTCACAGATCCTTAACCTATAAAATCTTCATAACCAAACATGGCTACTCCAAAAAACAGAAATCTAAACTGCATATCTTTTCTTCGTTTTTTCCTTTTAGGAAAAAGCAAACATAAATGTTTTGATAAACTGGAAAAAAAAAAAGAAAAAAAAAAGAGATATATCTGTTCTCATTTTCTTTTAAAAAAAACGATAATTTTTATTTTTCCACTGTTAGATTAAAAAATAAATATGTGACATATGTCTCTCTAAAAAACATTTTTTGTTCTATACGAAATAAAAATCAATTCTGGGCCGGGAATGCACATAGAAAGCTATTTTACGAGAGAAGTTCCAAATGTAAAGCCCAGAATTATAAGCCAGCCCATATCTGATTGAGGCTTAAATGGTGGTAAAATAAGATTCTTATCTAAGTCGCAAAATACAATAAAATTAGTTCTTTGAAAGTAAAATACTTTCCAATATAATAATAAAATAGAATTATACAATGAAGTTTGAGCTGTTGACACGGACAAGTTTATGTTCCCATTATTATTGTTTATTATTATTTTTGTTGAACAAGTTTACGTTCCAATTGTTTTGGTGGGATAGCGCCATGGACTTCCATGTGGCAGCAACATATATTGAAATTTGTTTAGCCTTTGAACCTAGACGGCAAAAACAAGTCGATTACTTTTCATCATTGAATATATATATATATGTTTTTTTTAAGTAAAAGGTTCATCATAAAAACATGGTATAAATAATTGAGCACATATAATAATATATTTGATTTATTCAAACCCATATTATATTTTTTTTCTTGTAGATTGTAGTTCTACATCATTTGCTATTTTATATAAAGAGACAGATGAATACGATGACCTCGGGTTGTTTATTTTCCCATAATTGAATTGAGCATTTATATTATAATATAATAAAAATTAACGGTTTACATATCCCCATTACTCACCGTTTTATATACTATTTGCGTATGGGACAGGCACCAATTTCCAACGGTCAAAATGTTTTTAAATTTGAGAAAATTTTGTACATTCCGAAACGTCCGAGGAAAAAAGCATAGGTTTTTAAGCGTATAGATCATCTATGTTAATTAACATGCAACAATGACGTTTGCCACAATATTTGTCAAAGAATTATGCAAATGGGCCTAACTTAAATCAAATTATAAATACAAAAAATAAAAATAAAAGAGCAAACTTGGCGTTCACACATTCCATTTTGCAAATTTTATGTAATTTTTGTATTAGTGGACGAGGGGGTTTAGGGATGGTAAATAGATAGATGGTTTGATTATTTTGAAGTATGTCAATCAAATATTTTTCTTCTTATTATTTTTTTAATAACAAAAACTTTTGAAAGAGAGAAGAGAAAAAAATAGAGGACAAGAAACTTCTATATATTTCTCTTTGAGAGGCTGGAAAGGGATTGAATGCAGTCCTTGTTGAGGCCCATGCACAAAACCCAATAAGGGGGTTTAGGCACTTTTTGTTACATTAACGATTTTGTTGGTATTTTAAAACCTAAAAAGGATAGAAAGAGTGAGACGGCTAGTACAAGTTTTTACCTTATTCCAAAAATTTTACACATTGCCTGCCTAGACTATTTACTTTAAGTAAGAAAAGCCATACTTGTAGTCCTTTGATAGGAATGGAAAGTTCAGGTCTCTAGGAAAACAAATTCTTGTACACTAGATGTCATAGGCAGTGTAACAAATAATGACTGCTTTTGTTTTTTGGTGAAAATAAGAATAATGAGAATGAGTTATAATAATATGCAATATCAAAATAAAATAAAATATATTTGACAACAAACGGTTTGTTACACACCTCACAACTCCTATAATTGTAAATTATTTTTTTATTGGAGAGAGAGAGAGAGAGAGAGAGAGAGAGGACCCCTTTGGGATATTTTACATTTTCTTGAAAATTTATGTTTCTCTAGGTTTGTTATAAGTTGTTATTGAAGAAAGCTATCCAAATATTCTTAGAAACAGTTTTTGAGCCTTAAAAACCAAAACCGACATTTCATAAATGACACTTAATAGGGACCAAAAGCTTAAAGAAGGACGTTTGAATTGTCGCCTAAGAGGGTGCAACAAACGTGAAAGAACCCCCAACCAGTCGTATGGTCATGTGTTTGGATGCTTGCATAACCAATAATGAGGAGTATGGGTCATTCACCCAAAAAAGAAGAAAAAAGAAGAGGAGAATGGATCTTTTAATTTGGTTTGCATGTATAAATCATGAAAGGAGACAGCCATAATTTAGGAGTTGTCTGTTCCAACTTCCATAAAAATAGCTTAATGTGCACTTAAGCCCTCTCTTGAACATCCACAACAAAATTGCATTTTGTTTACTAAATACCACGAATACATAAGCTAGTTCTTTCTACGGTGGGAAAGTTCTTATTATTTTATTAGATATATATTTTAAAAGATGATAGTTTTTTCAAAAAAATCACAATAAATCATCAATAATATTATACAAAAACAACAATTTATTTAAAGGCCATTATTTTTTTAGAACATCTGCACGATAAAGAGATATAGATGGCTGTACCAGTGTTCTAAAAAGCATAAGGCGTCGCAAAACAGCAAGGTCAAATTTTAAGCCTTACGAGCCTATGTATGAAAAAACATTTCATAATTATAGTATTATTTTAATTATTATAATACTACTAAATAAACAAAATAATTCATATTTTAAATATCAAAATATATATAAGTCTATATTATTTTTATATGTGCAATAAATATAAATTAATATGTAATTGATCATAATAGATTTATGAAAATTCATATTTTCTAAGTTTCTAACAACAGATTAGTTTCAAAATACATAAATTATAAATCTATAAGTACCTAATAATTTCTCAATTAATATATATTTTAGATATTATCATAATCTAAATTCTTGTCTAATTCTTTATCGGACTCCAATTTAATATCTACATTTTCATCAAACTCATCTTCTGTGCTATCCGATACAAAATCATGTTCCTCGTGCTCTATAATTTCAACTTGAGCATTTTTAGAATTTTTTTAGGTGGTAACATATCATTCTCCATTTTATCATTATTACAACCTTCGGAATTCATGATTGTGCATTACTAGCATCATTTGCTAGTAGAGTCTCTAATTTATTACTTTTCTTTTTCTTATTCATCATTTTTTTTTTGGTTTAAGAAAAAAAAAAAACTTAATCTTAAATTTTTTTTTTCATTTTTTAACAATATCTTTTAGTTTTTATTTTTATTTTTTAATTCTTATGGATTGTTTTTTAACATTTTCTAAAAAATAATCTTAGGAAAAAAAAAAACTTTGAACAAAAAGGCTGGCGCCTTTTAGCTCATAGGCACGCATTAGACGGTTAACACAGCATTGACCGTTTTTTTCTAAATTTTACTATTATGCGAGATGTTATCTAAAAACATCATGCTGTGCCCAAACATCGCCTTTTCCCGCATTTTAGAACACTAGTATGTACCATTGAATTTCCTATATAAGCAAGAATAACATTTTCCAAATATATACACAGATTTAGAAAAAATGAGTAAAAATAACATTGACATATTTACAATTGCAACGATACAACAAAATATGTTAGTGCTGCACAAGTATCAAAAATTTTGTCAATTTGTTTATTAGTTACATGTTATTATTTTATTAATTGAAAATCCAATAAAAATTAGATATGGATAATTCAATTAAAACATAGTAAAATAATCCATTTTACAGTTACCAAAAAAAAAAAAAAGTGAAAATAAATATACAAATTAAATGAAATGATGATATATTAAATGTGTTTAAAACATTATTATTACAAGATAGTGTGGTCCAATTATGCAAAGTACAAAATTGAAAAAACAAAGTGTAGAATTGAAAAAGAAAAGTTAAAAAATACTTACACATATTTTCACGAAATATTAGAAGTTGCGACATAATTTTTATTTTTTATTTATGCTAATTTTCAAAAGTTGTAAAAATATAATTTTTTGGGATTGATATGGTTTGCTTCTCTTCATACATTCTCTCAATTAAAACAATAAAACTTAAATAGTTTAATAAATATTTTTTTACCCAATTCAAAATAAATGAATTAACGTTACCGAAATCTTAGCCTTAATTAATTCAAATGTTTTGTATCTTTCAAAAGAAAGATTGTTAGGCCCACTCCTAGTCCTGGCGAAAGGTCCATTCAATGGAAAAAAACAAACAAAAAAGAATAAAAAAGAACTAGCCGCACATGTTTTACCATGTTCTCCCATATCCATGGTTTAAAGTATTGATATGGATGGGAATATCCAACCCTTTCAAAACATGAAAATATTAATAGAAGTATCACAAATTATTATGATATATCAATAAAATTTTATAAAAAATAATAAAAAATTATAAAAGAATATTGTTATTAAAATTTTAGAATTATTTTATTTAATTAATATTTTATCTGTTTAACTAACAAATTGAAAAAATATTAACAGAATAATACAACACCCATTCTCATATGTGGACTAGTGTCATGGACATTACCAATATACTATTATAATACTTTTGTCTAGTTTCTCTCATATACTCTCTTTTACAAGTACTTTCAGTATCTTTTTTTTTATTTAAATTTTTATATATATATATATTCAATCAGATTTTTAAATTTTAATAAAATTAAAATTCAGTAAATATTTTAAAAATTGTATGAAAAATTATAGTGAAAACTTTGAAAATATCGGCACATATTATAGAAATTTTAACTAAATTGTGAAGGAATGAAAATATTTTAATAAATTTTTTCATAAAATGTTGAAAATTTTGACATAAATTATAAGAACTTAATCTATTAATTTTTTTATATAAATTTATGAAAAAACAAAAAATTGAAATCCCTGAGAAACATAGCGGAAATTATCAACATTTTAGATCTTTCCCTTAACTAATCTACAATCACAAATGCATGTACCCAAACACTCTCCATCGTCTGACTACACCACCGTTCACCCAACAAGCGGGACCCATCTTGAAAGCCCGCGGTCCCTAACCCCGAAGCCAACCATCCAATCACACAAGTACACCTTGACTCGTAACTGTACACTTAAAAAACAAAATATCAAGCGCGTATTTTATGTGTGAATGCTCCGTGGGGTCCACACTTCCCCTAAATCGCGCCAAAATAGAAAAAGGACCCACTTGGTCGGTGTATGGAGTCACTCAGTGGCTGCATGGAGTAGCCTCGTCAATCGGAAATAACCTCCCCACATTACCTTCTCCATGTTTATCCGAGCCTGATATGGACACGTGGCGTTGAACCACACCAACGGACAAAATAACCGACGATCCAGATCGTTTGTCTTTTTTCTATTTTTTTTTATTTTTAACTTTCGGTTTTGTTAGAAACAAACTACGACCCGGATTCCGAGACAAGTTGTAGTAGCAGTAATAGTAGTAGTAGTAGATCATAGAATAGTAAAGATAGTGTGTATGGAGTGAAGCCGAGCGTTGCTTATATAAATTGAGGACCCCTCCTTCTCCCACCTTCTCATTACTGTCTAAACGTTTCTATCATTCTCATAGTGTGCTAAAACAAAGCTTCTCAAAATATTTTCTAGGGTTCCGCAGCTTCACATTAGTTTTTTCCTCTTTAAATTCGTATCCAAAATCTCTCTGTTTGATCCAAAAAAGTGATATACAAAAATGGGTGCTCTCGATCATTTTTCTTATCTCTTTGATTGCTCCCATGGTCGTAATAAGCTCAAAAAGCGCAAGCAATTGCAGGTACACCTTCTTAAACCAATTCCTTAATTGTCTTCTTCTTCTTTTTTCCTTTTTTTCCCATGCAATTCAAAAATTGAGCTATCTTCTGCTCGATCAGATCTTTCAATAACGCTTTGATTTTACTGTTCTTTTTTTCTTTTTTGGTCTAATTCAATTTTAGCAAAAGAAAAGAATTGAAATTATGCTGGGCAAAAAAAAAAAAAAAAAAAAAGGGAAATTATAGTGTTTTTACTTTTAGCTAGCTCTGCTGTTTGGTTTTTAGGAATTTTGTGTTACCAATAAAGCCAAAAGCAATGGTACTTTTGCTCAGTTTTCTGAGACAGCCAAATCCCTCTGATATCCGTGCTTTTTTTTTTTTTTCTTTTTTTCTTTTTTTCTTCTGCTAACTATCAATCGAAGTCCATCAAGGAAAACTTTGTATTTAATTCTGAGCGTTTGATTCCGTGACCGCGTGTAATCTGATGTAACTAACCGACTGATGTGATTTGTATTTTGATCAGACGGTGGAGATCAAGGTGAGGATAGACTGCGAAGGGTGCGAGAGGAAGGTGAAGAGAGCGGTGGAGGGAATGAAAGGTGTGAAACAGGTGGATGTGGAGCGGAAAGCTAACAAGGTCACAGTCATCGGATACGTAGAGCCGTCCAAGGTTGTTGCCCGCATGGCACATCGGACGGGCAAGAAGGCCGAGCTGTGGCCCTATGTGCCATACGACGTCGTCGCTCATCCATACGCACAAGGGGTGTACGATAAGAAAGCTCCGGCTGGGTACGTGCGGAATGTGCAGGACCCTCAGCTTAGCCAGCTGGCACGTGCGAGCTCCACGGAAGTGCGGTACACTACAGCTTTCAGTGATGAAAATCCCGCCGCTTGTACTATTATGTAACCGTGCTCACATTATTAATATGCAATCATATTTTTTTAAGAAGCCGTAGATTCCTTAGTGGTCCTTCGGAATATTTGTAAGGTTGTGAATTTTTTCAATTTTTATATGTCGGTCAAGTTTGTGATTAGATCTGTTTGAGAATCTTATCAGTAACTAATTGGGGGAGTTTGTTTGTATCTTTGATTGTAAATGGAATTGTCGAATTTTAATTATATATATTTTTGCTGTAAGTTTTGACTTTTTTGGGTCTCCATGTTGAAAAAATTGCGTTTTATGGGGGATAATGCGATGGAAGCCTGGAGGATGTGATGCATATGGCCATGCGGACCACAACTTTTATGTCGGGAAGGACTTTTAGGTCCATCTGAAATATATAATTTATAGTCGAATAAGGATTTTTTTTCCATTTTAAGTCACAAAAAAAGAAAAAAGAAAAACTCTAGCTCTCTTGGATACTAGCTTGTACTTTGAGAACATATACTTGCTATAATGCCATGGGGGATTTAGTATCAAATTGCATTTACACAGAAAAATCCTGTTGGTTGAGTAGGTATATACTGTTTCAAATGGCGACTCAACTGACATATGAATATTGCGTAGGCAAAATTCAAATGAATAATAATTGAAGAACAATAACTTTGAGATTCAACCACCATTTTTGTATGATGTGATGTGCACCAAATTTGACAAGTCAAGGGATGATTATGGAGCAAAGGAGTGGGGGTAATGTGTTGTAAGCAACCAAGTGGTTAAGATTTAGGATAGCCTTAGCACCATAGCATTCCTTTTTATTTGGTAAAGGTCACAATAGCATTCCTTGTAGAGCTTGAGAAATGGAGTTTTTTTATACGGGAACCATTCCCTTTTCAAAACACCATCAGAAAGAACACCCTTAAGTTAAAACCTTGAGCTACTCTACACAATGGCGAGATAAAGGTACCAGATGCAATGGACAAATCAAGTATTGTATTTTTTTATTTTATTTTATTTATTATTATTATTATTATTATTTTTTGTAATCTTTAACAGATTTGCAAGTATTGGTGTAGACATTATTTTAGCATTCAAACACATATATTATCAATAATTTAGGCTCCACTTTCTTTTAGACTTCTTTTGGAATATGATGTTGCTTCTAGTTCTAGACTCTACATGTTGCTAATATTCATAGCAATTATGGGAATGTATGAAGAAACTTTATATATTTATAGAGTTAATCACAATTTAATATGAAGTAATTGCAATTTAAATTTTCAAAATTCAAAATATATATTTTAAAATTTAAAATTTTAATTTTTTATATTTTAGTCCCGTCAATTTGTTTTTTTTTTTTTTTTGCCAAATTGTAGTTAATAAGAGTCCAAATTAAAAAAAAAAAGTGTATTACAATGCAATTTTCTAAAACTAAAGGGTGTAAATTGCAATAAGTTAAAATTGAAAAAGCTTAATATTGCTATAAATTAGACCGAACTACTTTTTAATATTTATTAACTACAATTAATCAAAAATCCAACGCAACAAAATTACATATTTTCGAGGGCTTAAAGTGTAGTTATCTTGAATTAAAAAGTACTAAAATATAGTTAACCATATTAATATCTTTAAACTTTTTTGGGCCGTTCTTTATTAAATGGGTGTCAACAAATTATTATTATTATTATTATAAGTGACAACGACTTTCAAGTGAGTTACAACCATTAGATGGCAAGTTGGAAAAAGATAGGCAAAACAGACATTTAGAATTGCGTATTTTTTCAAAAAAAAAACAAAAATGATGTTGTCCATATCTTTTATTTATTTATTTATTTATTTTCGATAATATGAATTTGTCCATATACCTTTTTTTTTTTTTGGTTGGTAAAGACTTTGTCTATATGCATAAAACTGTTTTAAATGCATCAACTACCATCAATTTATTTTTATTTTTTCATCGCTTATAATAATTTTTCCACTCATTTCAATGTTTTAAATTTACTATAGAAAGTGACTTCTCACTTGACACTATCAATTTAATTTGGTTCCTTCAATTTTTAGTTTTGCACAAGTCCATATTTTTATGAGCCTGCTAACCATTGTTACTAATGTCCTCGGCTGAAACAAATTAGAAAAATGAAAGTTTTTTTTTTTTTGGGGGGTTCGATATTGTAAATATTAAAATTTGATATTCAATTTAAATGGGTCCAAATTAGAGTTACTAAAATGTTGAATTGTGGGCACAAATTAATTCCCTACATCCCCAATATCCACAAAAAAAAAAAAAAAGTAAAAAATGAAAAAAAAGGCAGAAACTAATTTTTTAGTTCAATACCAAACAAAATGCATTTTCCTTTCTTCTTTTTATATGAGTCAAGAGTAAAAAATTTTAAAGCTCAAGTTAATGGATATTCGAGATATTTTCAGTCGTTTTTCTGGGTCAACCTTTTGAGCTTTATTTTAGAAGCATTTTCACACTGAAAAAAAACAAAGGAACGATAACGAACACCAGAAGCAAACTGAAGCGGGCTTTATGGATTTGAGCCATTTTGTTCAACCCCCCTCAACACAAAGAAACAAGTCCAGCCCAAACTTCAAAACGACATCGTTTGTCAATTCTATAAAATCCGCTAAACTCTTCTCTGTTCACCGGCTTGGTATTTTTTGGCGCGCTCTATAAGTCCCTCTTCCTCAAATTTGGCGGGAAAGAGCTCAGAGAAAAAGAAAACGCAGGAGTGAGTGCGCAGCAAAGTCAATGGCGGAGGAGGAAGCGGGTGTCGATCAGGTGGAGGAGGAGTACACCGTCTGGAAGAAGAACACACCGTTCCTGTACGACTTCATCATCTCCCATCCTCTCGAATGGCCATCTCTCACCGTCCATTGGGTACCCATTTCGCCTCAGCCCCACCACACCCACCACCCATCTCTCGCCGTCCACAAGCTCATCTTCGGTACCCACACTGCTAATGGTTTCCCCAACTTCCTCATGGTCGCCGACGCTCTCCTACCCACCAAACAAGTCGAAACCAAACTTGACAGCGATGGCTCTAACCCTATTCTACCTAAGGTACCTTATCATGGTGCTTTCGCACTTCTTATTTCTTGTGTATATATATATATATATATATAAGGAATTGTAATATTATTTTTGAATTATTTTTGTTTGATTAAGTCATTTTGCAAGAAATATTTAGTGGGTACTAACTGTTTGTTAAAATTTCGCTGTGAAATCTGATATGGGGTTTTAATGTTTGTTGTGCTTCTAGATAGAAATAACTCAAAAGATACGTGTTGATGGGGAAGTGAACAAGGCACGGTGTATGCCGCAGAAGCCATCTGTTATTGGTGCTAAGACTAGTGCTTCTGAAGTGCTTGTGTTTGATTGTGCCAAACAGGGGGTGAAACCCCAAGGTGGTGAGTGTGATCCTGATTTGAGGCTAAGGGGTCACGATAAAGAAGGGTATGGGTTGTCCTGGAGTCATTTGAAGGAAGGTTACCTTTTGAGTGGTTCACATGATTGTAAAATATGCTTGTGGGATGTGTCTGCTCTGGCTCGTGATAAAGTGCTCGATGCAATGCATGTTTATGAGGTACTCATTTGACTAATTTAAAAAAAAAAAAAAATTTTATGCATTATAGGGTTACTGGAACGTGTAAATTCCACTTCAGGGTCATAAAGATGTGGTTGGAGATGTATCGTGGCATTCGAAGAATGAGAATTTGTTTGGTTCTGTTGGAGATGATTGTCATTTGATGATATGGGATTTGCGCACTAACCAAATCGAACATTCTGTCAAAGTTCACCAGAAAGAGGTAATGCAATCTGAAGTGAACCATACGACTTGTATTATAGTTGCTATTCGATATGATGGTAGGAATTCTACTATACAAGCTGCCTGTTCTTCTGTATAGCATGTTCTCTGGATATATTGTATTAATCTTCATCAATTTGGCTGAGTAGCCTGTAGGTTGTATTTGTTTAGTCTATATGCTGCAAATGCTAAGTTTGTTTATTATACTGTTCAATGTGTATATATTATGTCTAAGAAAGCATTGATGGCCAATGCTAAGTTTGCCATTATGCAAGTGTTGGTGTTATACCATGGATAAAGAGTTGAAAAAAATTAGATGAAGTTATTTTATGTGGATAGATGTGGATCTACTGCCTATAATATCTTTTGAGCCTCCACATGGAGACATGGTAGGATTTACTGGGACATTAGTCAGTTTTGCTCATATTTCTGGATAGAAAATATTTTTGCATTTGTTGAAGATTCTTTTGATTTTTGCATAAATGGCTTCGCTACAAGCTAGTTTCATCTTTTCAATTTGTACTGTGATATTCATTGCCATCCTCTTTTTTCTCAATACCATTTGCAATTTGTTTCTGACAAAGTTTCTTTCCTTGTTTTTTCTTTGCATTGTGGTCCCAGGTGAACTATCTTTCTTTCAATCCATATAATGAGTGGATTCTGGCTACAGCGTCTTCAGACACTACTGTTGGTTTGTTCGACATAAGGAATCTGACAGAGCCATTGCATCTTTTGAGTAGTCATTCGTATGCTCTGCTTTCTCCAGCTTGAAATCTTTTTTGCAATGATGTTAACTTTGTTGCCTAAGAACCATGTTCTTTCCTTTCCATAACACAACCAATCACTGTGCTTATTTCATCTACTTTATTCTCCCAATATCATTTGTGTGCTTCATGGAAAGATCTAGTTGAGAAGATTTGTTTATACAGTTTGAGAGATTGGTTTGACCGAAATTTGAACATGATTTAATACCCTACTTCTATTGCACGTTGAGTCCTGATTGTTATATTTGAATTCACTGTATCCATAATATACAAATGGGTCTTCACCGTACAGTCAGCTTCAGGGTTGTTCTTTTTTTAATTTTTTTTAATTTTTTTTTAATTTTTATCTTTGTGTTTCAGCTTTGCTTATTATTTACTTTTGTTTGCAGTACAGAAAACAACATTTTAAAGACTGATGTGTTAGCAGTATACCAGATGTAGGAGTTCCGTTTTTATGTTTGATTTAATATATGTGATGCTTGTGATGACAGCGTCTATACGGTAATGATACTGCTAAGTAAAATAGAAAGTTAAATGCTAATACCTCGGTTTGCTGTCATCGATGCTTTTATTTTTTTAGTGATTTGCACTGTTGTTTGAATTTGATGTAATTAGAGGAAAGGCTTACCTTCCCTTAAAAGTTTGTTTGAAGTTATACAAATCCCTAAATTTAGATCTAGTTGGAGCTTGGTGAATGGTTTTGATTAACTAATTATGAGCAAATAGACTGAAGTATAAGTTCTCCCAGGATCATCTCAGTGCACTCGTCTTTCTTTTGTTTGGTTCTCCATGTCATTTTTTCCACTGGTTAGGTGACCGCATTCTTATTATGTATTTGGCAGAGAGGAGGTATTTCAGGTTGAGTGGGATCCTAATCATGAAACAGTGTTGGCGTCTTCTGCTGATGACAGAAGGTTGAATGTTTGGGACCTTAACAGGTAATTGATGCTACAAGTTGCCACTAAAAATGTTTTAGGTTTACTCTTTTTTTTTTTTTTTTTTTTTTGGTGCCTTAATATATATGCATCATGCATCCTTTTGATAACCAACTGCCAATAGATAGAAAAGATCAAAATGGTTGTCCTTATTATTTTAATCTTTCTATTATTTTTTCTAACCAGAATGATATTTAAGTTAACGGAAGATGTTTTCACAAGCCGCTTAAAAAGCATTTTGGACAATGCATAATTTTAAAGTAATGATCATTGATTGCCCAACTTTGCATTCTTATTGTTTTCTTCAACTGTGATGAACCTTGATAAACATACCAATTATTCTCCAAATGATTAGAATTTTCATCGGTTACTGCTATGTGATGGAATTTGATTAAATTTCATCAAATTCCTTTTCAATGCATGGATAATCCTTTAAATGTTAAGATCCTTTCATGTCAATTCTGACATTGAATAACTGACCTAACTATGTTTTTGTGCGTACAATATTCAAACTTCTGATATATATTTTAGTATCCCCAACTCAAATGGTGGATGTTTTACTGGTTCAACTTTTGTAATGAGCATTCAGGATTGGAGACGAGCAGTTAGAGGGAGATGGTGATGATGGGCCCCCCGAACTTCTGTTTTCTCATGGAGGTCATAAAGCTAAGATATCTGATTTCTCATGGAATAAATATGAACCATGGGTCATTTCAAGTGTAGCTGAAGACAATAGTCTTCAAGTTTGGCAAGTCGCTGACAGTATTATCCATGATGATGAAGATGACGATGATGTTCAAGCTGCTGATGATTAAATCAAAGATGCTTATACGCAGACCTATCTCATTGTAACAGTGAGCTTTGGTAGTCTCAGTTTGAGACCTTTATCTAAAAATGCCATCTGACTTCGAGAAACTTGTGGCAAACACCTTTTTCTCCTTTCTGTTGCTTGAGAAAGTATAGTTTCACAAAATTGACTCAAGCTACCGACTTCTATCTGATCTTCTTGCTATTCTGTGTAATGTTTGGTCTGATTTTACACCTGAGTTACTGAGCGAAATATTTTTGGCAAGATCTTGAATGTACATTTGAGTCTTTGGAAGGTAGAAAGATTACTGTCACAGTAATTATATTATTTTGAATAGTTCAACCGATGTGGCAAAATATGGCATCATACCATTACTGGTTGACAAATAAAATAAACTAAATTGAATCCAATATAAACCAGTAAAATATGATTATATTATCAAATTAATTGAAAAATAAATTTGATAAACAAATTTGTGCTTCTAGTATAATTGTATTATTAAAAATTTCAATATATCGGATGCATGCATGTGGTTGTATGCATGTGGGTCCCATGGCCTATGTAAGAGTGACCTATGTAAAAGGGAGAATGTACTGAAGCATCTCTCAAAAATCACAATCAGAATACCTTGCTGCGGAAGTATGAACCTCAAAAATTTTCCCTTATTTTTCTTTATTTATTTATTTATTTATTTTTTTAGTGGATCGTCAGTGAAAACATGGTGGAATAAGTCCATAATGAATCCGTCAAAGCACGTTTCTTAAGGCTAAAGCTCCTTTAATCCCCCAAAACCCAATGAAGACCAAAAAAGAAATGCAAGAAGAGAAAGAAATATCTACTCCATCACCGAGTCTCGTTTGACGTATACTGTGGTCCTTCCCATAACAGAAAGAGAGAGAGAGAGAGAGAGAGAGAAAGAGAGCAAACAGACAGAAAGCAATTGTGATATTATTGACTTTTCTAATAATTGAGGTCTGCCAAGTGAAAACTACTTTATGGTGGGATGCAAACAACGTATCTTTTTTTTTTTTTTTTTTTTGATAAAAATGCAAACAACGTATGTGGTGCCCAAAACAATGTCAAAATCAAATGTAAATTAGATAGACTTCAGAAAGTTGCCTAGTCAGAAGAGAACAAAAGATCAAGGGGAATCAAAGTGGCAAACAGCTACGCTGCTACCAATTCTTCTTTTAAAACCAGCAACCAATTCCGGCCATCTGTCTTATGCACACAACCTCAAAAGAAGCACCAAAAAACTCAAAACAGCTTCACATATTCTTCTCCTCAAACCTAGAATAACAAATCATGAACAACTACTACGATAACGCTACCCTGTTTCAAAAAAATTGTAAAACACATAATAGTAACTGCATTAAGACTTAAGTCGACCTCTAAATACCCTCCAACTTTGATAGGTTAAATCTTCTCCACCAACCATATTGGACACTCATTCTTACAATCATTTATGCTCTTCAAGACTTCACGTTCAGCAGGCTAATTGGGTTGCTGTTTGATTAGACACCTTCGTATTCATTTACTGTTCATGAATAATTACAAAATGTAGCTTGGGACATTGATCCCAATCAAGCCACCCAAATTTGAATGGGCCCAGAAAACGTTGTCTACATCATAATTGAAGCCTTTTGAGCGGAGTTTTTAATTTTTTTGCCAAGCCTATCTCACTTTAGCTTTGGCCATGATACTATTACTAAGGCACCAACCCTCTCACCAAATCTTAGCTTTTCAAAGACTAAATTCTGGACTTGCAAATAACAATATTCTCCCCTTCTCTATGTCATCCTCCCTCATTTTCAAATAAATAAATTATCCTCTTGATAGGTAAAACGGTAAATTTAGTAGAACTGCATTTTATACGCAGCCAATTGAATCAAATTTTTCTCTTTATATTAACCAGGAAACATCAAATGGATGAAAACTCAAACAACACCTCTAACATTAGGTTTAGAAAAGTTTACCGTCCAAATAATACTTGTTCGGACAAACAAATTAGCCAGCATAAGCACATCATTCGGTGAATTAAACAACCATTGAAAGGCCATATGTGCCTACACAGAGATCTTTGTTTCTGCCATCTTCGTTTTTCACCCAATGGTGGCAAGAGGTACCAATGATCAGATGCATAAATATATTACATTGTGCGATCAACCCATCCATCAATCATTTACTGTGGATGGCATAACTCTGCTGGCAAATTCTTCAGTTAGAAGACAATACTTCCTATCAAAAGGGATCTGGCATTCTTTCTCAACCAAAAATGTTAAAGATAGAAGCAAATTTCTTGTGTCAATTTGAGATTGAGCCACATAGAAGAAATGTTGGAAACTGAACAAGCTAATTTTATTCTTTCATAAAAATGGCAAACATGGATCCTCACAAAGTGAGATTCGTGACTCACCTGTTTACAGCTCATATTATTGAAACATGAAAGACATTCCATCTTCCTATGTCTGTGATTCAGCAATCAAGGTTCAAATTGCTCAGAAGGAGAAAGAATAGATTAAATAAATAAAAAAAATTAATTAAAAAAAATCACCTCAAAAGTAATTAACATAACAGGACTACTTAAAAATTAACCAAATCCAATCAAAATCAGCACATTAGCATGTATCAAATGCAATTATATTTACAAAATTACGTATGGTTAAAGAGTAAGAAGGTTGAGACTAAAAATGGATTTTAAGCATTAAATAAAACTGTAAAGTTGGTCTCTGCCACAATTTCCACTGGCTACACATTGACTAAACATTCAGCTCTATAAAACATGCAGATTGAGATCACTAGGCTGACCAAACCACCACAACCCAGAAAAACTTCTGGCCGTTGTAATAAACTCTACCAGCTCAAAGCACCCAATAATGGGTTCATGGAAAAGGAAAAACAAAAAGAAAAAAAAAAAAAATCAAAAAACACAAAAAGGACCTGAGGGAAGGATGATGCTGCAGGCTGACATACTGCTTATTGAAAGAGAATATGTACTCTAGATGATTAGGACAACACCCCTTATCAGCAATTCAACTGGCTGTTGCTGCATGAGCCCCTCCTAGCAACACAAACCAAAATGATCAGAGACACAACAAAAGGCTTAAAAGTCGCAAAATTGCTAAAGCTGAATAATGGACAAAATATAGTTAGGAAGGGAAAAGAACAAAAACAAGATATCATATAGCTCATCCTATTAAAATGTTAACCTTGTAAAGCAACTTATAAAAGTCAGAAACAGACAAAAGGACAAGCTTATGCCATGGGACCCTTACATGCTAACCCCTGAGTCAAATGCACCAAAGTGCAATAGCACGAAATCTCTCTCCCTCTATCCCTCCCCTAGGATTAATCATAGAAGATTCCTCTGCGTGCAGCCATACTATACTCCAGGAGGCTCAGAGTATTTTAAAAACTCTCAACTAACAAGAATCATAAGGTTGATCTTGTTCCCATGAGTTCAACTCAAGAGGCCTACACGATATGCATGTTGAGATATTTCCAATGAGCTTGTCTTAAGGATGTGCATACCAAGTGATATGAAACAGCCACACAGATGTTTTTGACATGAAACAGTTACATAAATATCTTTGATATGAACCAAGCACATAAAATCTGTGTGCCCAAACCATGCCATACCTAGTACTGTGCTCAACATGAAACAATCATTTAAATGTGCTATCAAAACCATACTATACAGGCTTGACAATTTGTATTCCATTTGATGCCAATCCAAAAGAGGAAACAAGTAAAGATTATTGAAGATAACCTCAAGAATAGACTACACGACTTGCCGCTCTAATACACTCTTGATTCATCTTTGGTCATGAAAAGCAGCATCGAAATAAAATGCAACAACATAATTGTAGTACCATATGAGCAACAAGCTTATTGACAATTTAAGAAACATAATCCCGTATTTCTACGTAATAGATTAATAGGAACCCGAACTCTTAAATGCCAAATGCACATAAACTAATAGGAATTAAACCCCACATCAATTAATAACTTAGTAAACTAACAAGACGAGTAAATAAACTCGTGAAAACACCAATAAAAAGAAATTAAAAATTACTTAAAGTACGAAGTTAGGTATCACCTTTCCTCTTATTTGAGCTAGAGGAATTGGCATTAGATGCCACATTCCGAACTCCACAACCAGTAAGCTCCTTCCCCGGGTTCTGATTCGCCAGACATTGAAGACTCTCAAATTCACAACCGCTTAAACCTTGACCATTCAATGCAACACCATCTCCGCATTTGCCATCCATCTCCGGGTGCAGGCAATAGACCTGGTCTTCACACTGTACATTACATGGATTCATCACATAAGCATGTGCACCGGTCATGCTTTGGTTAGGCATGTTGGGACTAACAGATTTCTGATAAGGAAAAGATCCAATCTCCCCTTCAATCCTCCCTCTAATGTCCACAAGCAAACACTTAAGCCTCGCAATCTCAGCCTCCAAAGCAGCCTGACCCTGTAACCTCTTCAACAGTTGCTGATTCAAAGCTCTCAATCTCACAACTTCATCTTCCAAAGAAGCTGCCCTTGCCTTCTTTTTCTCCCTATACTTACGAACCGCTTCACGATTGCCCATAGGGCGTTTCTTGGACTTCTTCTCTGCTGATTCCGCAGTGTCATCT
Source organism: Ziziphus jujuba (assembly GCF_031755915.1). Lineage (NCBI taxonomy): Eukaryota > Viridiplantae > Streptophyta > Magnoliopsida > Rosales > Rhamnaceae > Ziziphus > Ziziphus jujuba. The sequence goes on from NC_083387.1 coordinate 22,681,464, forward strand.
GTTGCAGCTTTGTCTTCGGATGAAGCAGGGACAATCTTGGTGTGGACATGGAAACAGGTGTGGGTATGAGAGTAATCAGGGCCTGGAGGGTTGCAAGTGTGGGTGTGAGTGCAAGCGTGAGTGTCCTTGAAAAGCTCATCGAAGAAGCTGTCCATTGAACAACTGCTGGGAAGCTCACCACCTCCCATGTTTGGACTCGAAAACACTTCTTGGTTCGAGAAATCCAGCTCCCCGTCGTCCATTACGAGATTGAAATTGCAGAACAGAGCAGGTTTTTCAGCGAAAGTTCAAGACTTGACCCTGACCCAGATGAAATTTCGAGCAATTTTCTTCGTTTCGGAAAGAAATTACCATTACCTAGATGGGAAATTTTATAGTAGTGCAAATCCAACAGATTCCCAAATCACAAAATCGTTTCCAACAGCAAACAAAAGAGTCTGATAGCCAATTTAATCCAGCTATAAACCTAAGATTTCCACGAACAGCTCAAAAAAAAGAAAAAAAAGAAGAAATAAATTGCGATGAAGATTCAGATAGTGAGAGATTTATCGAATAAATAGATTCGATAAAGTTCTGTGGCTAAAAACGAAATTGGGGGCAAAAGAAAAAATAATGGATTTGATATCGAAACCGCAGAGAACAGAAAGCCGCCGATTATAGCAAGGTGAGAGAGATAGAGAAAGACAGTAGAGAAACCCTAGAGAAGGGAATATGGCGACATTTTGATGGTGAAACTCCAAATATGAAAGTTCTACAGAGATGTGCGATTGGTTCAGAGAATCCACAAGGGCTTTTCTCTCTCTCACTCTCTCTCTTGGAGGGCTCAGAGAACTCAGAATGTGAACTGTCACCAAATTCTCAATTTATAGGTATTTGCGGCCCTTATTTGTAAAATCATAGGGGAAATGATAGAGTACTTCAACAGAGTAGGGAATTTGTGAACATTGTGGGTCCACTAAAAAAAAAGGACCAATCGTTCGATAATCCTATCTTGAACGGTCCTATCAGATTTAAGCTATGGTCTACATCGCATTCTTGACCATCATGTATGTGTGTTATACATATACAATTGTATAATTTGTGATATAGTGAGAGGTTTTATAAAGTGGAAATTTGACCATAACCATATTCACATATTTACAGTCTTGATGGCTATTGATATCATTTTTTACAATGATATATAAGATTTTATTTGTTTTGATATAATGGGTTTAAGGAAAAACAAAGATATAATGGGTTATGCACCTTTAGTGCACAATATTGATATGCTACAATATTAAATAATGAAAAAAAAGAATTTATTATTATTTTTTAAAATTAGTATTATTTATTGTTAAATAGTTTACTTTCTCTTACTAATTAATATGATTGTATATAATTTATCTATTTTATTTTTAAATAATCAATAAAACTAGATAAAAGTAACTCTAATGTCTCACTCTATTGTTAGAATTTTTTTTGCCACATCTAAAAAATAAACGGTCATTGAAATAGAACTTCTCCAATAGATTATCTAAACACCTTGTTAAACTTATATGGTAAGAAAAAAATATATACTGTTAAGATGGCTATCTACTTCTAGAGGTTTTGTAAGACTATGAAGTTTTCTTTAAAATTTTTTTTTTTCAAAAAATAGAAAAATTTATTCAAATTATTTAATTAATTAATAGTTGCAAATAGCCTTCTATATAATATCATGAACAATTTTAAAATTAACTATATATTTATGCCATATACATTTTTATAATGTCAATTTCAATAATTTATATTTACTATTAGAGATGCTTCAAGAACATTTAAAACATTTCTAATCATCTGTCTATTACAAAATGTTTTTTGCACATTAAAAAAATCTATCTAATAGATTTATTTGAACATCTTATTAAGCCGATGTGATAAAAAAGAATAAACACTATCAATATGACCCTCTAAAGATTCTGTTAGATATTTTAAAAATTTTCTTAAAATGAAATATATATGATTAATTAAAACATATAAATAATCTTCTGCTGAAGAATAATTTTAAAATTAGCTATATATTTAACCATCTATATAGATAACAATCTATATTTATTATTGAAGATGTTCTAACTCACTAGATTATTACTGACGATTTTATTACCCCAAATATATATATAAGATATGTTTTAAAAAAATTTTTTTTAACTATTTTCAAATAATCATTAAAAAAACTACTTTAAAATAGCATTCATTATTTAAATGTCAAAAGTTTTGTAATACTGTTTTATATTTATTATAGCATTTCTTTTTTGTCTTAGATAGAAAAATAGGCTTTTATTTTATTTTATTTTTTATTTATAAATTGCGAAGAAAATTTTTAGCACCACTTTGCCATCCAGACAAACCAAAGGGAATAATAGAGAAACCGGTTTGAATGGCAGTTTTTGCATCAAATAAAAATCTCTTCTACGATGTTATACATACACATACTGATAAGTTTAAAGATTTTTTAACAGATTTCTTTTTGTTAAAAAAAAAAAAAAATATCCTGCTATAAGGTTAAAAGCTCGAAAGTAAAGATGGCAATTTCAGTCCAATCATCTAAGCAAATACACTGGATTTAGGACTCCACTGAAGTTTGACATGGACCATAGCTTATAAAGTCTGCTGGTTTTATATGGGATAATAAGATAATTACGGTCATTTGTTTTTTTTAAAATGATAATGACAGTTGGTTTGACATTTTGTTATTTTCTGTCTTTTTTTTTTTAGCAAAAATTAAAAAAAAAATTCGTTCTTATCAACTCTAGGAGTTAATCAGAGAAGACAATTTTTTGCTCAAAAGAGAAGAAAATTAAATTTTATAACCCAGATATATGTTATATTCGCTTATAAACATATAAATATAAACGAAAGTTCAAATTTGGACTTGTTTAGCTGAGCTTATTTTAAAAGGTTGAATAGGCATATGGGCACGAAGCTGGTTGCTTTGCATACATATTTTCTAACTTTTTTTTTTTTTAAAGAAGTTAATTTCCTGTGCATTTGCATTATTATATGCTACTTAATTTCTAAATAAAATAATACACACACACATACGCACACACATGGAAAAGAAGACGTTTTAATAGAGTGAAGTTCATGGTCCACAAAACATTTCTTTGTGCAAGCAACTCTTCAACTTTTCAAAGTTGAAGCCTTTTTTATTTTTTTATTTTTTATTTATTTTTTTAACTGTAGTCAAAAAATCTTTATGCACCACTTAATGCTACAACATAAAATACTTTGAGATACGGCAATGGTTTGAAAGGAACAAAGGGAAACTAAGATTCATTTATTTATTTTTTTAAAGGTTAGAAAAAGTATCAATTTTGTTGTTGGTGGGGAAAACTTTTTTAGAGTTTGGATTATTTTTGGTTGGGAATTTTATTAAAGTGTCGCATGCAATCTTGTTTGCCATATGTGGTGATCAATCATTTGGACCTATAGCACAGGACTGGGAATCTAACAAGAAAGCTGGCTTTCCAGTGGAATCACCCTAATGCCTAATTTGACCAAATTAGGAAAAACCATGTTCCATGCAAATTCTTCAGGCAGAGCCCTATTAAATATCGATTTAAATAACATTGGGGGACTGAGGCACTTCGGAGTCTAATTCTTAAGAGCTCATCCTAAACCTAATTTTTATAAGTATTGGCATTAGTCCAAATGAAATTTTCTAGGCTTTGTTTTGTAAGCCTACGTTTGTATCTCAGATTTTGGCAGGGATAAGGGTGAAAAAAAATTGAAATGGATTTTGTTTTATCTTGTTTAATATAAGATAATATGTGGGGAAAAAAGAATGTGGTATGGAAAAGTGTAAGGGACCAAACAAATTTTAGGGGAAAAGTGGAAGGAAGAAAGGAGGTGGGATATGAGAGGAAGGAATTTCCATCTCCTCTTGATCAGTAGGAGGGAGAAGAGAAAATAAAATTAGTTAAGCAAGTTTGTTTACATTTACCTTTTAATCCTTAACAACTTATTTCAAATTAGTACAATAATAATTTGTATAGCATTGATATTGGTAAAGCCTATAATAATAACTTAGGCATAAAAAGAAACTTCTTTTCCATTCACTTTTCTATCCTTCTACCAAACAAAGCACATGTAGCACATTTGCTTTCCTTCTTATCATTACCATGCTTCTCAAATCATGTGGTCAATGTTTTCTTGGAGGGTGGCCTTTTATAATGCCCATCTTCATCTTTGTGACTTGAAGAAACCAAACAAAAGAATTCATTTATAAATTATCTTACCAAACATACCCTAAATAATTAATTTTCATTACCTAAATTCTTGGTACCCTGCAGATAGAATCACAGTCTAGGTAGAAAAGTTGTGAATCTGATTCATTTTGTCCTTTCAGGTCCTCAACACTATCTATTTACATGAGAGGTTGACATTTATAAACTTACTAGTATAAGGATATTTTATTCATCTATAGCCTGTTTGTTTCATAAAATTTTTGTTTCGGTTTTTAATTTTATTATTATTATTATTATTATTCTTTTTGAGAGAGAGCTTATTTGAATGACAGATGATAATTTAAGTTTATTTATTTTTCTCAAAAATACAATTGAGTAAAAAGTTTGAAGAGGAAAAGTCAATATTTTTACAAAAAAAGTAAAAGCTCTAAGCACCAAAAACTATAAGTAGAACTTATAGTGTAAACCAAAACTATAAGAAATGTAAACCAAATTTTTTAATGTTTCCTAAAGGGTTGTACAACATGTACATCTCTCACTCAGACAGCCTTGAACTTATAGTTCAATCTAAATGTGTGTTTGTTTGTACTCGATCACTTCAAACCGGATCTTTTTTCAGACATCTAAAATTACAAACCACCTCACCATCGGGTGCTCAGATTTTTGTCTCCTAAAACTGTACAAATATAAACTTCATGTCCCAAGATCTATGGCATATTTTTGTGTTTGAAACCCGTCCCCCCCCCCCCCCCCCCCAAAAAAAAAAAAAAAAAAACAAGCAAAACCAAGCAAGAGTACAAAAAGAGGCTAATCAAAACTTGATGATTGGCTCCATCTTCCTTTGAAGTATTCTTCTAATGAAATGCTGGTGCGACGGTCCACACTGCTAACCGATGTTGTATCATCATCAACATCAAGCAATGCAAGACTCAAATGTAATTCTGCACTTGAATTTGGATAAACCTCATCATCATTCTCATCCTGGTTTTCGGAATCCTGTTGATGATTATTTTGGGAGTTCATCCACTTCTTAACGTCTTCATCCCCTTTTAGGAGCTTCAGTACCTAAAAGGAATAGAAGGATGAGAAACACAATGAGATTTCACTCTAACACTAGGGCTATGTTTGGTAATAACAGGCTATGTTTGTCCCAACATGGATATAAACTCCAAACATAGCATGACATAAACTTGTTATTTAGAATAATTATACTGGGAATATGAAATTTTCGCATGTGTCATTACCTCGCTCATGTTGGGACGAAGCCGTGCTGCCTGTGTGATGCAGAGAGTTGCTGCAAGAGCCATTCTCTGCATCTGAACTTCATCATATTTTCCATCCAAATCTGGATCCAGTATGTCTTTTAGATCTCCCCTCTCTATTATAGGTTTTGCCTGAGCTCATCAATTTCATAAAAAGCCATCAATCCAAATTTCTTTTGTAGAAGTTAAAAAATATAAGATATACGGAGGTGTCTCTTACCCACATGACCAAGCTCTCTTGTCCTTTCGAAGTATCAGAGCTGATTGGTCCTCTCCCTGATAACAGTTCAAGTAGAACAACACCAAAGGCATAGACATCAATCTTGTCACTAACTTTCCCATACATGAAATATTCAGGAGCTAGATAACCAAATGTTCCTACTACATTGCCTTGAGTCAGAAAAGATGAATTCGTCAGTGCCCATATTGCAAGCCCGAAATCAGATAGCTGTAACATGGAAGAAACTAGAGTCAATATCAATGACATGAATAATTAATATTTTCGATTAAAATCTGCCTAAGTCCGGTCAATCACCTTTGCTTCAAGCTCATTGGAGAGAAGAATGTTTGAAGACTTGATATCTCTGTGAATAACAGATTGAGGACACTCTTTGTGAAGGTAATTTAAGGCTTCAGCAATCCCAACAGCAATATTAAATCTCACTTCCCATGTCATTTCAGACTTGTCATTCTTCTTGCCTATATATCAAGCATAAATATCAGGGTCTTAACATGTTTTGATCCAATTTTGGAAAATCAAAAAGTGAACCAAAAATGAAATTTTACCATGTAGGTTTTCCTCTAAGCTTCCTTTAGGCAGGAAATCATAAACAGATATTAGAAATTTATCAGCAACGCAGACACCGAGTAGAGGTGTAATATGCTTATGATTCAAGGAAGATATAATATCAACTTCATAGGCAAAATCCTTCCATGCTTCTTTTGATGACTTCATGATCTTTACTGCTACTGGTTTGCCATCAGGAAGAATTCCCTTATACACGCGGTTGCACCCTCCTTTTCCAATCAGATTTTCTGTAAAATGAACGAGGAAGTTGGTAAGTGCATGTAATTCAAGCATAGTGAGGAAAATTGACTTGTCTCAGGGAAGAAGCAAAAAAGACCTGAAGAGAAATGAGAAGTTGAAGTTTTCAGAACCTCAAGACTGAACCATTTACAACTAGAGGAGTTAGTTTTAAGGAGGTGTTCAAAGCCTTCTGGTACCTCACACAAATTAGATAAATTACTCTTAATACTATCATCATCAATGTCATCAATCTCTCTCTCTACTGGACTCTCTTTAATGGTTGAACAATGAGGAGATTGATGCGGGGAACGATCCGGTAAGCTCATAACCCATTGAACCACAGACATTTTTCTTGCATTTTGGGATGGTGGAAGCAATGAATTTGCTTTACGAAGTAAAGGCCAACCAAGCCTCTGCTCTGAGGTGGTTTCTCCTCCTGAAACAAGAGAAGTTGATCTTGAAATGCCTCTCTTCTGTTCATGGACGAGGCTAAAGAATTCATTCCTCAAATCCTCACTGCCATGTCCTGATGATGAACTGTCTTGGGAAGTGGGAGTTGTTTCAGGATTGGATTTCACAGTCTCTGTCTCAGCTTCAGAGTCACCAAATTCAGATGGATTTTGTCTAGGACTCAGACTTGGTCTTGGATCTCCAAGGACACCTAACATAGTTGGAAAAGAAAAGGAAAAAAAAAAAAAAATCAAATTTTCCTGCTCTTTAAAAGATTTTCGAGTGGGAGGTTTTCCTAGGAAACAAGCAGACCAAACCTGATAGTTGATTGCTTGTAAACCTTCTGTAGACGATTCTACCATTGTGTATAGCAACAACATCAGTGCTATGAGGCAATTTCTTTGCACAATATTTTACAGTGGAACCACCCCAGCCTCTGCAAATTGGTATCTGTTTAGGCTAAGCAGAGAAAAACCCAGAATCTAAAATGATGGAAATTTTTTATCATTTTTTTCTTACCCAAGAGTGCATTGCTTGTCTATGCCCACAACTAGAGCCACAGCAGCATAATTCTTTGCCTCTCTCACCAGAATTTTTCTCACAGAATTTCCTCTCAAGATTTGACCCTTGAGATCTACCTGAAATTTTGATAAACCCTTTAAACAAATTCAATTCCAAACTAAAAAAAAATAAAAACCCAGAAAAATTCACAAACCTTCTTTACAAACCTTCTTTACACTACATAGGCCTTCATAAACCTCTAAATAATCATCTAATAAGGGTTTGTCTTTCAATGAGTGATCATCTGTAAGGAAACAACATAATCAAAAATCAAGAACCCATAAATTCTGAAAACACAAAAAGTAGTTCCCAAAAAAAAAAAAAAAAAAAAACAAAAAGCATTAAATATATTACCTGAACTTCGACAAACATGAACTGCAATAACACTATCTCCTGGCTCTGCAACTTTAACGAGAGCCCAACTAAGAACTTCTCTACTATGGCTATCGATCCTAATCCCCACCAATACATTCTTCTTCTTCTCCTTCTTTTCGACACCATTAAATTCCTCATCAACCGTCATTGTGGGGAACCGATTTCTCTTCTCAAAATTATGCAGAATTTCTCTTCAAAAAACCCAAAAAAAAAAAATCTTCCAGTTGGAGGGGGGAAAAAAAGAAAAATATCTCAGTTAACAAAAAATAAAATTCCGCAAAAAGAAGTGGCTGCCATGGAGATCTAATGCGCCACCATGTGAGTTATATAAATGGTGTCGGATTCTGAACCATTATTATTTATTAACAGTTTCCCATTTTTTTTTTTTTTTGAAATACGCAAAAAGAAAAAGAAAAAAAAAATGAAAATCGAGATGATTTTTATGAAAAAATACAGTGTAAAAGACTAATAAAAGAATTTGAAAATTCATAAGCCCACCAAGAGATGATGGAAGTGCATGAGAAACGTAAAAGTTGTTGCATAAGATATAAAATAAAAAAAATCAATTTAAGAGGATGAAGATGAAGAATGTTGAATAATATTGGAGAAAAAGATAAATACGACCCGACAAATAAAAATTCACCTAAAACTTGTTTTATTATACTTTCGCTGTTCAAGCACACCATGTTTTTAAATCCAAAATGCCGCCAAATACCATCACATTCTTCTACCTACTGCAACTAAATCAATAGCACCCAGAAAAAATAATTAAATATATATTTATTTTAATAATATTAGGATTTTTAATTTTTAAATATATATTTTTCTTTTTTTTGAAAAATGTATTGGTTGGTGATAAAGTGAACATAAAGATTAGTTAATGAAGATTATATAAAAAAAAATTTATGAAATTATTAAATTTTTTCTGGGAAACTGGGAATTTGGAGGAAGAAAGTGTCGGCAGAAGAGTGGATTTTTGGGAATAAAATTTAAAAAAAATGAAAAAAAAAATTATTTATTTATTTGGGAGAGTGGGAAGGTAGCAGTTAATTACTGTTTGAGTCAGGTAAAAAAACCGGAAGTTTTTGCGGGAAACCCATGATATCCGGTCATTGGCCTTGGACCGACAAAGTAGGACAAAAGCAATCCACCGGCTATTGCGGGTTTGACGTACAGGAGGCCGTATTTGCATGTATTTGCTATCCAAAAAATAAATAATATGGTAAATATTTTTAAGATATAAATTAGTTAACTAACAGGAAAACTCATTTTTATTCACCCCCCAAAAAAATAAAAAAATAAAAAAATAAAACAGAAAATTCATGTTACACGTTTCATGGAGAGATCAACATCTAACTTTATACAATTCAGATATTACTTGACAAAAATCATATAATTTATCTATTAATATAATATAGTTATAATCCTTTTTAGGTTGGGATTTTGTATACTTGAACAATTATCATTAAAGTACTAATTAAAATTGGTTGAATCGTCAAAACAATATATGTTTTTGGTTTTTTTTTATATTTTTTTTATTAAATTACAATATGAATATTATTGGACACTGTCCATAACAATTGGACTTGATACATGGAAATTGAACAATTAGTTTTAGTTGGTCTTTTTTTTTTTTGTTCTAATTATGCAAGTTACCAAAGTTTTGGAAACTTTGATTACCAAAATTTTGTATATATATATATATATATGGAATTGATTAAGACGACTTTAGCTATATTATTAGAAGTAGTTGATACATATAATCATAAAATCACAAGATGTTTATTACGCTACAACCACAAAAATATTTACATTTTATTGAATTAAGTACAACATCTAGGAATATTTCCCCAATAAAAACAAAAAAAAAAAAAGTTCATAAAAGTGGCTTCAATTAATTTTTTCAAAGTAATTAAATTAAAAAAAAAAAGAAATAGATGTCACGAACACGAAATTTACAAAATTAATGAGAAAGCTACAAGTTTACAACACTTGCAATGGAGGCAATGCCATGGCTAATAAGGCAAAGTACACAGTCCACTTCAGTGGCTGATTGAATACCATTCTGATGAGAAATATCATGACTCTCTCTCGCATATTTATATAACAAGTGATTGGTATAAGGACACATGCTCATCAATTAATTAGAATGATATATCATATTTCTAGTGTAGTAGCGAGCAATTGATTGTGGTCCATTTATTTCATTTTTGCATCTATTTTGGGGCTTGTGAACATTCTTCGCAATTACGTTCAGTAACATTCCAAACCAACCTACATGATTGGACCAATCCCCCCCCCCCAAAAAAAAAATAATAAAATAAAAAAAAATTAATGAACGCATGGACAATCTTTTAAAGCAACTTATTTACGTAATTTTGTGCTCTTAATTAAAGTATACTTTTTGATTATAAATGAATTCGTTTATTAATACAATTACAAAATGAATTAATTTTTTTATTTATAAGAAAGGTAGAATGTACTCTTAATTATGTTTTTCTAATGTACTCCTAATTTCTCTATCCATATAATCTCTGATGGAATCTTTGATTTTATTAAATAAGATATAGATAATGTGTCAAGTTTTAAGGTTATGGCATCTCATCTAAATTTTTATGTTTAAATTTAGATAATATTTGATGATTTATCATGGCTGGGGATAAATATTTTACTATGTAAATATCGATGATTTTACCTTATAAATCTAGATTCCTAGTAAAGGACTAACTCTATGAACATTTATTCTAACTACTCTGTGAACTATCTCTCCGTTAATTCTAGAAAATATAAGATATGGATAATCTATGTTGACCAATATATTTGTTTTTATATATTACTCTTTTTTAAAATCTATATTTTTAATAATAAAAATCTAAAATAGAAAAGTGAGCTTTTTGAAGGTAAATACTTAAATTTTTAATAAGATTATGTGGGTTTTTTTTTTCATTTTTATATTACCACGTCTTATAGAATAAGTTGCGAGATAGTTTTTGGAAAAACATTTAACCTATATAGTTTTAATCCAATTAAGATATTTTAATTTTATAAATTTAAAATATAATTCAAATTAATCATATCAAATTGATTATTTTCATTACAATTTGATTTTTTTATATTATATTTCAACTTTATAAAATCAAAACATTTATATATATATATATATATAAAATTATAATTATTATATATATATATATATATATATATATAAAATTATAATTATTATATATATATATATATATATATATATATAAAATTATAATTATTATATATATATATATATATATAAAATTATTAACACTATCGGCAACAAAATAGTTAACTTGTTTTTAATATAAGTTTATTTTGTAAATTAAAAATATGGATTTGATAGATTTATAAAAAGGATTTGTAAGAGATAATCAATTACAATTATTATATCATGTAGATTATATACATTCGATGATCATATTTTATTAAATCCGATAAACATGTAGAGATCAAAGGCAATTTTAATTACAAATTGTAAAAACGTGGAAAAGTAGTAGTTGCCTAGTCAACCGGAGTAGTCTGTTGCGATTTAATAATTATCATAAAATAAACGTGGACTCGATGTGATTTTACATTTTGAACGCAGATATTTTGGCTGAAAGAGGCAAAGTGTTCAACAAGCATCTTATTCTTGTTGGTTAGAAATCTAGAGGTTTTACTATATTCGGTAATTAAAAATGAATTATTTATTTATAAGAATTCAATAATTTAAAAAAAAAAACTAATTTAATATTCTTACAACTATTTGTTATACATGCATGCACAAAGAACATTACCCCTTTTTATTATTTAATAATTTACATTTTCCAAAAAGATGACCGGGATCGATGAAAAAGTAATGATCTTCCACGCAACCATTTTCTTTTTAAAATTTTTCTATTACTTTTCTGAAAATTTAATTTTAAAGGATTAACATGTGGTACCCCTTTACTGATATATATATATATATATATATATTTAAGCAACGATAAGAACAAAAAGACAAATGAATAATGACTAAAATGAATTGAATTTTATGTTCTTTTCAATCAATTATAGATCTCCTTTATTCCTTTCATGTGGCAGCCACAACAAGTGCATGAAATTCCCCGTTGATTTCTACCAATTTCTCTGTTTCTCCTATTATAATATTAATTAAGATAAAATCAAAATTTGATATCAAAACATTAAGGTCAAATTTTGACTAAGTGAAAAAAAAATTCTTAGTACACTTGATTAGTTTTTAAATTTTTTTATCTATGTGCCTAATATCATTATCATAGTTTATTTGGATAAGGATCAAGTTTAAATTCTCCTGATATATATATATATTTTTAATAAAACTAATACTAATGACATAAAAGAAAAATCTATAAAAATATATAATAAATAAAGAGAAATTATTATTTTATTGATTTATATTTATTTACATAATCTATATTTTCAAAGATTTACTTATACATGTTCAAATTATATTCATCTTTTATCAATAAAATAATAATATTTTATATTTTAACCATTTGGGTTTTTACTTTAAAAAAAAAAAAAAAACAAAAAAGACATTTGGTAGACAGATTTCTTGGTGTTCAACTGCTTATAAGCATTGCCCTTTCAATACTCAAATTTTTTGTTTTAAAATATTTTGAAAACCATATAAAAATAAGTCCAATAAATAATTGGAGCGGATAAATAAGGTCTAAATCCCGAGTTGTTTTTCATATTTTACCATTTTCCCCAAAAACAGAATGTTAAACTTGGATTTTGATCGTTTTTACCTTTTTCCGTATACATGCAACTTTTTTAACATTCATATGACATGTGTCGTGGACTCATGAGATTGGTGAGATGTCTCTTTCATCACAAGCAATTCCACATCATCAGCGATTCCACCGACCGAACTAAAGATCGGGACACGTGTAAGAAAAATTCTGGATAGGAGTTCGTGCGGTGGATGAGCCTCATTGAGGGGAAAATTTCAAGTACTTCCGGACTCTTCAGTTGCTCAGCACTCCTTCCATTCATTTTATGCCATTTGGAATTTTCTTTTTTACGTAGGAGAACATATCTACTCACAAAGAAAACTCTCTCTCTCCTTTCACACATATGCAAAATTTCCAAGAAAAGTCTAAAATCTTTAAATTTGAGGACGAATATTTGCACTATTGAATTTGGCAAATGCTCAGTTCCTCCCCGATTTGTCTTGTTCCTTCTTTTTTCTATTTCACAAACTAGACAACCATTTCTCTCTCTCACAAGCACTCCTCTTCTCAACAAAAATAAAAAATCTCACCACTCCCTTTTATATTGTTTGTTATGAATTGATTTAATTATTCCTCCATTTGGGTTGATTTAATTGTTTCGCTTTTGAAAAGTAGAAGGCAGATGTTTTGGTTGAAGGAGATTTTTGTTTACACATTAAGAGACTTTTGTCCGATAATAATTTTTTAATTTTTTACTGTGGAAAGAACAGTGAGAGGTGAAGAAAAAGAGGTGTTTGAGAGAGAGAGAGAGAGAGAGAGAGAGAGAGAGAGAGAGAGAGTTTTCTTTTTAGGTAACTGTTTTATGATGTGAAAAAAAGATCCCATATGGCATAAAATGAATGGAAGTAGTACTGAGCATTTAATATACACTTGAAATTTTTCCATCATGCGGATCAAAGATTCGCCATATCTCTTATGATTTTTTTTTTTTTGTTGGCTTGCTTCCATTATAAAAAGTTCTTCCTGGAGAGGCAAAGTGTATGATTATTAGTTTATGATAATGCCAAGTTCAGAGCAATTTCTCAACTATAAAAATCAATTTCCTTATTAAACACAAGGTGCATTACCCTAATCGACCACTTTATTTTCTCAATTTTGCGTTTGCCACTCGCAAAGGCCCGTAAACTTTGGTTTTGTCAAATATGGTCAAAAATTGAATCTTTAACGTTACCTTTTGGAAAAATAATTTTTTTTTTTTTTTGGGGGGTCAAACTAGAACTAAGCAAAATGGAATCTAGATATTTAAGTAAGATACACCAACTACATAATCAATTTTTTTTTTTTTTTTTGGTTGGGTAAATACCAGCTACATAATCTTTGAAATGTAGTACAGCATATATATATGCATATGTTAATTGGATGGTTCCTAATAGGGGTTGGAATTGCAGAAAAGGACATGATAATGATAAACCATATTTAGTGGATGTGTAAAAAAATTGAGTTCTCTTTTCTTTTTTCAAATTGAGTTCTCTTTTCTTTTTTCTCTTTTTCCTTAAGGTCAAATTAAAATGAAGCAAAATGGAATATCTTGATTAAAAAAGAAAGACATTTGATAACCTTTGGAGTGTAGTATAGCATATATATATATATATATATGTATAAATTAATTGGATGGTTCCTATGAGGGGATAAACATGTAGAAAAAGGACATAATGATGATGGATCACATGCCATCACTTTTTAGGTGGAATTTGTAAAAATTAACCACTATCTTTATGTAGCTATATGTTACTAGCTAGTGTTGGGCATTTAGTTAATTTGGCCATGTGCAACATAAATAGTAGGTTGCTTAGCTAATTAAGCAGTACGCTAGGCTAGCTATCTCTTTCAATTAAAACCAAATAGACAAGCCATATGCTAACAACTAAAGTATCATTTATATAAATTAAGTTGGCAAAAAGCTACCATTTAAGACATATATACAGCATCCTGGGTTTCCTCCATTGTAAACCTTACAATTAATTAATTAATTCTTCCCACAAAATCATATTAATGCTCAATCAATAGGGTTTTTGGAGCCATGTATAAAATTATTTTGATAGGAGAATATATATATATATATATTGATATTGGGGATTATAGAAGAATAAAAATTAGGTTATGATTATGAAGTATTTTTAAACACATATTTTTCCCTAGCTTCCACCATACACATTTTATAATAATGTCAACTCTAATGCACACTCTTTAAACATATGATTAACCCATATATATATATATATATATATGTATATGCAAATTAATTTGCTACAGTAAGCATGCACGCCTACCATATTAGTGTGCATAAGCAACATTTCGATATTGATAGATTCATTTTCATATGGATTGTATGTAATTGACAGTTTTTACATGTTAAAAGATTGTCCATGCCTACACTATGACTATGATGAGTAAGCACATCTATTATAGCGAAACTATATATATATATATATAAACACACACAAAACAAATATCTTATCAGATTGACTTGATATTATTATTAGATCTGACAATATCTCGTAGTGAATCGTATTTATGTCATGTTCGTGTGAAATTTAGTTAATTTAAATATGATCTGTTAAACTTTCATATGAAAATAGATAAATCCGAATTTATTTGTTAAATTATCTTATAATCCGTTATCCGATTGTTAACCCATTAAAAATATATACAAATTTAAAAATTTAAATTTGACGTAACTCTCAAATAATAAAATAATAATTTTTCAAATAAATTACAAAAAAACTTGCTCGTTTTTAGATTTTTTAAAAATTAAACTAAAGAGAACAAATTAATACATACTTAATAATAAATTAAATAATTTCAATACTATAAAATTTGCATAATTATAAAAATACCATTTTTATTGGGTTTAATGCATTTATCGTGTATCATCGTGTTTCACTCATAAATTTATTGGGTCATATTAGGTAATATTGATATAAATCCAACACGATATTGTTAATCCCAACTCGTAAATTATCATGGGAGTTCATATCGTAGTATCATATTGTGTGAGATTTTGCCAAATCTAATTATTATGCTGAAGTTTTTAATCCTAACTATTTGAACAATTTTAGTTTATTTAATTTGGATTGGATCTATTTTAAAAACTAAATCTAAAAATCTAAAAATATAAAAGTATAAATATAAAATTATTACCATAAAGCCTTTAATTCAAATATAAATTGTTTTTACAAAAATGGAATGAATTTCATTTATATTTTTAAATATATATAAAAAAAAATCTCAACCGTTGTATGTTTTTTTTTTTTTTTTTTTTTGTTATACTTATGGAGTTATAAACCAAGATTATTTGAGTATCATTATAGTTTATTTTTTATTTTTTATTTTTATAGTTTTTATTTATTTGTTTTCTCATTTACATTTAAATTTTTAATTTTGATTTAATCTCACATACAATATATCTGTTTAAAAATTTGCTTTTCCTCTACATGGCCCCAAGCTAAACTTCTTGACTTCACAATCTCTGTGTATGTGTGTATATATATATATATATATATGTATGTATGTATGTATAAGGAAAATATTGCAGTCTCACTCAAGCCCTCCATTTGGCGGGACAGGAGTACAAAACAATTGCAATGACATAGTCACACAGGTTTTGACTGGTTGAATATATTTAAGTGATGATAGATTATGTAAAAATGCATGCATATTGCATTTATGATAAAAAAGTAGCCAATAATACACATTAACATAACAGTTTATTTGTTTTCAATATGTATACTCTCATTTGTCTGATATTTATTTTATTTTTGTAGACATGTGATGGATCTAATCTCAGACATGACAATTATCCCTTAAATTATCTCTAAGAAGTAAGATAAGAACCTTTTACAATATAAATTAGTGTAGCTTTTACTGTGTCTGTATATTTGTTTATTATTTATAGTATGTAACTTAACAAAATCTATATTTTTTTGGATTTGGTAGGTAGGTGAAGAGTGACGATTATGATCGAGTATGGATGGAATTGATATTGCGAGAAAATTGTATTTGTAGACTACATTATTTATTCACGAAACTTGCATTATTAACTAGAGGCCACATCATAGTCGGCAAAGTTTCTGATAATATTATTAACACCATCGATATACCAACAAAATAAATAAATAAATTGAATATCAGTTGGATAGCATTTTATTGGCGTTCATTTATCAAAATCCTTAGGTCTGATTATTTGCAAAGTCATGATTTTTTTCAGAAGTTGAGTCTCGAATCAGGAAGAATGGTTAGGTTAAATTAATATGTTCACACACACACACACACACACACACACACACATATATATATATATATGGTGTGTGGATAGGTTTTATTCCAAGCAATATATATATCCTCCTCCGACCCAATAAGTGTCTCGGATGGTGTTAATAGTGGTGTTCAGAGATTGATTACCTTGGCACGGTATTGGGTTGAACTGAGCAAGCATCTTGGTCTTTCCAAGGTTATTGTTCGAGAAGAACATCTAAGAAACAATTAATAGCTTCAGTTATTTTTTCTCCCTTATTAAACTTTAGTCTTGGTTCGTCCAAGATTTAATGAAAGCGTCTCCATTAGATTGTCCAAGGAATAATTATTATGAAATCCAAGAATCATATATCAGATAATTACCGAATCCCGTGAAATATGCTAAATAAGATCATTTGAATCGCATAGATAAGGAAAGTCACTGTTTTTTTAATATTCGGTTTTGTGATCCAGCCCATTAGGATTGGTCAGCTGGTTTCTTGAGAAACAAGAAAACCTAATGACAATAATCCATAAATGCCTCGTTATTCTTCTCCATCCAAGTATATGCTTAATTTTTATCCTTATCATTCGAAGATTGATTTCTAACTTAAATGTTGGAGTGTTTTTGGCTATTACATAATGATGCTACAAAGATCTTCATATTCTCTCTGTTTTGCAAGAAACAATTAAGTATCATTTCTTCTAAAAGTTTAAACTAATAGAATATAATTTTTATTTTTTATTTTTTTCTCTAACATTTTCTTTTATATTTCTCCCAAATGTTTAAGTTAACGTGATGTGATTTTCTTTCATATGTACACAGAATATTTTGGATTATTAGCTTTGATATTAAATTGATTACTATTTTTTCTAAAACTTAAACTAATGGGATGTAAGTTTTCATTTTTTTTTTTTTATATTTTTATCTAACATGTGACGATATACGGTGGTGTAGCTTTGTGTTTCAACATGTGGTCCATAATTCTTGTAATTAAGATAGTTTATAAATATTTGAAATTATTCAATGATATTATATAATGCATGTATGTACAAAATTTATGAACTCTCCATTTATGTATTTTTATGGCCAAATTTTCAAGTAAATTAAATAATTTATACCTGTATATACCTTTTACATATTTTTACCGTTTTGAATTAACTATTACTGAATCCTTGCAGAGTATGATCCTTTTTTTTTTTTTTTTTTTTTTAAGTGATTGCAGGAAATGTATGGAGAAGGTGTATGACAATCCAACGCTTCTAGAATCAGCGATCAGCAGCTTGCCAAAATGTATAGACTTGCTAATTAAGTTATATATACATATATATATATATATATATATACATATGCATGGCTTTCAAATTTATGATGGTGGTGCCCATAATTAAGTTTAAATTTATTATTTGCGAATTTAAAATGTTTATAAGACTTTAAGGAGTTTATCAAAAAAATAAAATTAAAACTTTAAGGAATTAATTAATTAGGACCGGCCCTTTGAATATATATCATGACTAGATTTGTGGTAGTTTAAAAAGTTTTTAATCACTCCGACTACGTGATCGGTGTTTTAATTTAAAAAGCACAAGTTGGAGTTGGAGGTGAAGGCAGTTTAACATATAAAGGGTTCCTAGCTACAGAAACAGCCCAATAGCCTTTCCTTAGGAGATGATTTTGAATAGTTGAGTTTGAATCCTCATCCAAATATCAATAAAAAAATAATACATGAGTTATTAATTATATATAACCATAGAGCCTCTGCATCATTGATAGGATTTCTATTTTTCTTCCTTTTTTTTTTGTTTTTTTAAATTATATTGTTAAAAAAAAAGAAAGATATTATTTAAGTGTAATTAATGAAAAATAAAAGTTACAGATGAATTGGACAACCTAGGGCCCTTCGGTATTGATTCAATTTTTTTGCAAAACAATTTTTACAAATCAATAAAACTGTGTATAATATATATCTATATTGTACTAAGATATATATATATTTATATATTTTTATTTTTTAGAATAATAAATATAACTATAAATCTTTAAGATGTTTTTTAAATTTATATTGGCGAGTGCTTCTAATAATCCAAACTCTATATACCATGGCCCAAAAAAAAAAAAAAAATAAAAAAATAGAGAGATTATTTATTTGAATGCTATTTATTTCAAAATGTAAGGCCTTTCTGTATTGTAAATTTATTTAAATATTATTAATTTATTTATTTTAATAATTTTAAATATACTGTATATTCTTTTTAGGTTTGAATAAAGTTTATACCTTTAGAAATATTAAGTAAACTCGTTATCATTTTGAAGTTTAAGTACTAATAATATCTAATATCAAACATATGTTTTCACTTTCAATGAAATTAACTTAGTTAGTAAACCACTTATATGTAGAAGAAATTATTGTAAATATTAAAAAAAATATTTAAACCTTTTAAAGTATAATACCCTTTTTTTTTTTTAGCGCATGTAGTAATGCTAAGGGCAATAAGCTGTTTGCCATGTAAATGTAACATGTTATACTTCATCGATTTAAATATTAATATAACTTAATTAGGGATAAGTAAATTTTTAAATGTATAAATATAACTAAATACAAGCTAATCAAACAATAACATATAACTAAATGTAACTACATCTCATCACTTAGTAAATATCTAGTAGACTAATGGATATCTTTAATATTTTTTCATTAATCAACTCGTAGTTCTAGAAATGATAATACTACATGCAGAAGTAGTTAACCACCTTGTTTACCAAGTAACTGGTAAAATGAGACGTCAATATCTTATTAACTTATAAATAATACTAAAAATACTAAGAAGTTTACTAAAGATGTTTACCAAGTCATGTGATCACTATTTTATCAAATTAAAAAAAAAAGTTAGCTAGTCAAAAATTAAAAAAAGAAAAAGAACAATTTTATCAAAATAAAAGAATAAATAAATGAAAGTCAAGATGATTATATGAAGTAAACATTGACTTATAGAGAAAAAAAAAATATTAAAAATAATCTTTATAAGAAAATAATTTAAAAAAAATAATTGATATATTATTAATTAATTAGGATATATTAAAAAAAAAAAGGTAAAAAAAAAAAATTGTATTAAAACAAAGCCAAGCAAAGCACAGTGAAGCAGAATTAATGTTTAGAATAGTTGTAAATCCTGATGGTAAAGCAATGTCCGAATCATAAAAGATAAGTTTGCTTCTTACTGCTTTTGCCTCCCAGTCTGCTGCCTTGTTTGATTCCTTTGGAATAATCCCACCATTCCAAGGTGAACTGGGTGCTTGCGAAGATATTTCGTTCATAAGCCCCTTCGAATTACCTTAAAAAATAATGTTATTCCACCCCATATATATATATATATATATATTTACAATTCAAATACACGCATGGAATAAAGCTAAACGCTCAACTTCAAGACTTAAATCAAATAGGTTTACCTCATACATGCATTAGATTTCTTGTCCCTTTGAGTCCCTTCCCACCATACAGACTAGCTTCCTTTGCTCCACTAACACAAAAGCCATCCACGATAACTTAAACTTCTTCGGCAATTTCCAGCTTTGACTTCCATTCTGCGGATTCATAAGTACTTCACTTTTCTGATTCTTTGGAAATTCCATCCATTGATTATGGGTTGAGATCAATTTTTAGATTCAATGTGTATTAAATAAATATTTAGGTCAAATAGACTTTAATTCCTTTTAATCTCTCTACCACAAGGATAGGAATCCGCAAAGTCAGTTAAAGATGTTCTCAGTAATACTTATTGAATTGCTTTTAGTTAAATTCACCAATCTTTTTAAAGGTTTATACTATCATCTTTTTATATCATATTTATAAAAAAATAATAATAATACTTTAGTTTTTTCAATTTTTTCCTTTTTATAATTTAAGCTTTTAACTTTTAAAAATTATAATTTATATATTGATTTATAATTTTTTTGCAATATCAATCATGTTTAACATCTGACCAATGGATTCAATGCATTTTAGCATCCCCTAATACTAAAAGTTCATACTCTAATATTTTTTAATTGAAAATTTGATACAATTAATATTGATCATTTAATTTGTACGTGAGATGACGATTAGTTAAAAATAAAATAAGACCTAAATAGCAACAAATTGTAAATTAAATGCCTTAACTGCATAAGTGCAAAAATCAAGGGCATACAAATGTAATAAATCTTTTTATCCCTTTTTTTTTTTTTTTGTTTGTTGGTAATGCCTTTTTATATCACTTAGTAAACAAATAAGTTGATAATTAGCATAAAATAGAGAATAATCCAAGTATAACTATTCATTTTCTTTCATAACTAAAAAATATTTTAGTAAAACTGAGAAATTTATTATCAAAGACCCAATGCCGTAGATATTGTAAACTCTAGTTACTTCCATTTAACCTATCAATTTAACAATGCATTTATAAGTTGAGGATTTTTCTCTCTTCACTTTTTTTTTTTCTGTTTAATTGCATTTTTAACTTTTAAATTTAAACCGTTTCAATTTAAGTGTTCAAATTTCAATTTCTCATACTTTGATCTAATTTTATTTTTAGAAAATAGTATTTTAATGATATGAGTAATTAAAATGCAATTTTCTTTTGTCAAGTAAGGTTAATTCAGTAAGTCACTCATATATACAATGAAAAGGTCATAAGTTCTATAAATCAAGGTTTTAAAATATTGCAACAAATTAAAACAACGACATAATTGCAAAAATTGTATTTTAATATGCTGGAACCGTTAATTATTGTTAGTCAAAAAAACAATTGGATCAAAATGCAACAAATTAAAACTTTAGAATCTAATTGAATTGGTATATTTTAAATTTGAAAGTTAAGAATATAATTTTCTTAAATTAAAAGTATTAAAGTGTAATTAATCTTTTATTATTATTATTTTTTCTTTATTGAGTGCTCAAAAGTGAAAAATTATATACGGTTGAATTTCAAAGGCAAGCATCTCTCTCTCTCTCTCTCTTTCTCTCTCTCTCTCTCTCTTTATTTTATTATTTTATTATTTTATTTCCTCAATCTACCAGGGACAAAATCCTCCGTCCTCCCAAGGGTAAAAAGGAAAAGAAAAAGAAGAAATCAAGATTTTATTGTTTTTGTAGGTGACTCAAATGAAACCAATTAGTACATTCAACTGAAATAATTAGGATTGATCGGATAAATTGATAGGTTTAATCAATATAAATTTTTTTAATCAATATATATATATATATATATATATTTGTTTTTGTGATTAGTTTATTCTATTTCTTTACCACCCCCAACTGTTAGCCTGTAAAATTGGACCATTTGAATATAACTGGTGCGTGTTCTTGCCATCAAGTTGCTCCCTCAATTGCGGTTATTGGTTAATGCTATTGTTTTTTCGAATAATAATTCTTAATTAGAGTCCTGTTATTTTTGGAATATCATTCGAATAATAGAAATGGTACAGAGCCAGCTATTAGTTTAATCCTTCAATTAAAGACAGTGATTATGGTGTATGCATATATATATATATATATATACACGCGGCATAACAAATACACATCCAGCAAAAAAACATCACAAGGTAATTGAAATATTAGATTTTTAAAACTCTGTTTCAGGGCATTTTTTATTTTCAAAGCAAACAAATGCTCAAATTACTAGTTGTTTTCAGTAAACCTCAAAAGAAGGTAACAAAAAAAAAGATAATGGTGACAGTAATATTATAATAGTTATTAAGAGATTATATATATTTAGCCCATGGCATACTTCTGGGTCCAGCTCCGAGCTGTTAATTCATATTTGACCTTATCACTCTTGAACATATGGGCTATCTCTGGAACAAGTGGATCATCTGGGTTTGGATCAGTAAGCAAGGAACAAATGGACAATAACACCTTGGATATAGTAAGTGCTGGACTCCATTGCTCTTTCAAAATGTCCAAGCAGATGTTTCCATTGCTGTTTATATTGGGATGAAATACCTTGGTCCTGAAGGCAACCTACAAAATTGCATCCAATTAAAAAAAAAAAAAAATCCTATCATATATCATAATTATATATTAAGCCCATATATCAAATCAGCCCTTCAAGTTTGATTTTAGAAGGTAGTCAACGGCTCTGATAAGAAACATCAGTTTAAAATTATCAAAAGTTAGACATGATAAAAGACGGGATTGTATCTGTATATAATGGTAGAATGAAGATGAGGAGCTAGAAATGTAGAAATTGGATAAGAAGTATACCTTTGGAGGCTTGAAGGGATAATCAGGAGGAAAATGGATATTGACAAGGAATATACCACCAGTATAGGGACTGTCATTAGGACCAATAATGGTAGCTTGCCAATGGAACATGTCCTCTGCTGCTGGACCTGCACTGCATGAAGTTGGTGGATCTCTTTGCAAGTCCTTGTGCTCCTTCAATATCCTCTTCAAAGCCATTCAACACCTTTTCACCTTGCTCAAAAACTGATCTAAAATGCAAACAGAATAAGGGAAATATGGGTTCGCAAAATGAAAGAAAATCAATCTACAACACACCCCTGCAAAAATCTGAGGGCAGTGATGCTATTTAAAAGAGGGGAAAAGAAGGTGTCGAGGATGAGGAATGGGCATTGAAGTATAGGTCCCTGAATTTTTTTGTACTGATGAAAGTGGGAACAGAATAAATTCTATAAATAAACATATTATAAACATAAATAATAATTAAAAAAAATGATTGAAAATCAAGAATCAAAGAAATTTATAAATAAAAAACTAGAAGATATTTACTGTATTGAATTCTTTACCTAAGCAAATAAAGTACTTAATTCGGAGTCTTTATCATAAATTTCAAGGTTGGAAAACTATCTTATCCACCATAGGACCATTTACTTTCATCATGTAAATTTCATGGAGCAAAGGAAAAGATACAATAAAAGTGCATTAAGTGGTCATTTTGGCAAAGGGACACTATTAAGTCCTATTATTGATTATTGTAGCAAAGGGATTGGTCACTTTCATTTGGTGGCTGAAATTGAACCCGAAGTTCCTTTGAATACCCATTGTTTTTAATTCAAGTTTCTATATAAACTACTCCTATGGCTAGCCAGTCAAACCCATTTCCCCAAAAAAATAATAAAAAAAGATAATGAATAAAAGATATTCGAGCTTACCTCTAATTAGCTGGCCCATTGAGAATCTGGGTCAATTCAGGAAAACTGACACATTTAAAAGAACAAAAGTATTTAAAAAATCTTCCACCAATAATGATACAAACGCAACATTCCTTCTACCATTTACACGGTTTTTAGCCCCATTTTATTCTTTTTGTGTGTTCTACGGAATTTCCATATCCTTTCTTTATAGTTCCTTTTAAAAGGTCTGTTTTGACCACTAATATTCATCTTTTTTTACTCGGTTAAGCTTTTGAATTTGCAACTCATAAAAATGCAAAATATTATTCGACCGACTCCAAAGAAATGGACCAAATAGATTACAAATCTTTAGCTTTTGTTCAAATTACTAAAATCACCTTCTAGAAAATGGTTACATAGAAACAATGTAAAAATCAGAGAGACATTTTCAAAGGGCTTCTTAAAAGCTGAATTTGTACTAACTCAGGTTGAGTATGGGTTGACCTACAGGAGTAAACAGTCTTAGTACTTTCAGAGTGGATATATTAGGAAAATCCTAAACCCCAAAGAAATGCTATCAAATCCAATGTAGTGAATCCTTAATATACAATACAAATCATAAAACACCCTGGAAAGAAGAAGCAGTTGATGCTGAAGGAGAGCCCCCTAGAACTGTCAGTCGAAAACTATGAAACCAAACTGCCGCATCCACGAGTCTATTCAGAATCACAATATGGAGCAGGCTTTCTGTGCCTTTCTCTTCTTTTTTTTTATCTGCTTAGGCGGCTGCAGAACCACTTTAATTGCCGCATCAAAGACAGCTTTTACATTCTGCATTCACAAAGCAAGGATTACATAAACCTCAATAACAAAGCATCTTTAGAACTTATTACCCTAACAAAACAAAAAAAAGAAAAAAGAAAAAAAAAAGCATCTTTAGAACTTTCACTTCATGGTTTCTTGTAATGTGGATAGGATTTAGGTAACTGCTGTGTTTTCGAACTGCATTCAATGTAAACTGGCGCCCCTATCAGCGTCCTCAATTCCTCCCCCTTTGAAAAGAAAAAGGAAAGAAAATCAGGCATATATCTTAGTGGATTGCAGTTTGGTGATGAGCAACAAAGAGAAGAGAGCAAGATATGACAAAGAACTTGAAATATAGTAGTTTTGAACTTAAGATGCACCGGGAATTACCTGGGCTGTGGTGATGGCACTGCCCCAGGATGATCTATAAAGAATTGCTTATCATCCCGAAGATCTATAAAAAGAAAATTTTGGCTGTCATCAAAACTACAAGGACTACTAATAGAGCCTAGATAAGAATAAATTTATTGACGATGGCCAAAATAACAAGACAATAAACTAGATCTGGTGGTAGTGCGGTACCATCAGACTTAACTATTAGACAACCAATATTAGACATGCTTCATCATATCCAGACTCCAGAGTATGATGGAATAAGCAGAAGACATCGAGTGTCCAAGTTGAATTACACAGTACTACGAGACTCACATATAACAAGAATTTTGTAATTTTTTTTTTTAACAATAAGTTCATGGTAGAATAAAGGAAAAAGTATGTACAGCTAATATTCAGCTCATGAGAAATTCAACAAGTTCATATGTTCACATAATTATCAAAAGTTAACCCGGTGATATTCAAATAGTTTACTGACATAGTCTGCAGACAAAAGTTGTATAATGATATTTATATATTGAAATATTCATCAACAGGGTATTTGAAAATTCAAAGAGATTGATAGTCATAATAGAACATTGTACATAACCATAGGCCAGTAAGGCTACAAACCTAAGAAAAAAAATTCATTCATTTGACAAATAAAAACTACAGCAGCATAAAATAACAAAAACCGCGGATAACTGAAAGTATAATTTTACCAGAGGGGGGGAGAGAGAGAGAAAGAGAGAGAGAAAGTCTAACCAAGCTTAGTTCCAACAAGAATGATTGGAATACCATGTGCATAATGCTTCAATTCAGGAACCCACTAAACAATGAAACAGAAAGACATCTTATCAGCACATCAACATAAAGAAGGAATTATCATTACAAAGAGAAACGAGAACAAAAAAGTTATGTGGATAATACTGTTTTTTCTTGGCCACATTTTCATAGCTAGCCTTGCCTATGAGAGAAAATGCAAGTAGGAAGACATCTGCTCCTCGATAGCTCAATGGCCTTAATCTATTGTAATTTTCCTGCCTGTTTGATAATTTTTGAACATGGTGAACAAAAAAAAAAAAAAAAAAAAGAAACTTTAACTAGGAATAACCAACGATTCCGAACTTACCAGCAGTATTCCATAACCACAAATTAACAGTGCTCCCATCCACAACAACATTTGCACTGAAATTGTCAAATACCTTTTTTTTTTTTTTTTGGGGGGGGGGGTAAATAAGACTGCATTAAGGACAAAAGAGGGGACCGGATACACGGTTTGTTAGAGTTGGGCCTAGGCCCACTAGTGTGAATGATTTGGGTTTTTTTTTTGTTGTTGAGTTTTGTTATAATAATTTTAAATCAAATAATATTTTGATAATAGTGGGAGAGAGTTTTACGGGAGAATAACTCCTTATGAGAGTTTGAAGGTTACACGAACAAAAAACGTTCTTCTCAATTTTAATTTTTGAAAGGAAATACAGAAAAAAAAATAATGGTAAAGTGAAGGTACATAGAGAGTTCGAAGAGAAAAAGCTTCAGAGGTGCTGAATCTGAAAGCTTTTGCAGCCGTTGTATCCTGGGAGACGTTAGCTACAAAATTCCTGCACCGGTGGGCGTAAAACGTCTTAAGGACACTGTGGTATCACACAGGCCTCGGTCAACCTTTCTAGAAAGTAGATCAATTTCAAAGACCTACAGGTTCTAAAATGTTTTATTTATTTTGTATTAAATTGTCCACATGTATTTACATATATTCATCTATGATATTTTCTCAACAATCTTAAGATGTTTTACCAATTTTTATATATGTAAATATAATATGGAAATTTAAGTTGTTTATTATGTTATTGTTTACTGTGTATATATTGCATTTTTATGCTTATATATATATTGATTAAATATTTCCATGTGTGTTTCACCGTTGAAACAAGAGAGGAAAAAAAAAATTATTAAACCCGTGGGTATAAAAAAAATAAAAACTTTATGGGTAATTATTAATTTTTTGTTTTTGATCAAAAATCTTTCCAAATTGAATTGCCCATAAATTTTTAAACATTTTGATGTATTTTTGGTAATTTTTTGGCCACTGGGAGAGTGGAAAAGAGAAGAAAAATTGTTGCTGGGTTGTATGACCCGTTTACCAGAGAAACCGGGTCAAAATGACCCGGTTGAAGGTTGAAGAAGAAAAGAAAATAGGGTTTGGGCTGTATCTGAAAGACTGGGCCGGTTTTTCTACTGTTATTGGGTCAGGCCTAGGTCTAAAGCCCAGACCAGGTTAGAACAGGCTACTGTTCAACCCAGGACCCAGGCTCGATTGAGATCAAGGCCCAAGAGAACCAGTCCAATGGCAAATGGGCTTACCACGTGTCGCCAAAACAATGAGCCACATGTCGCCCAACGGATGGAACACGTGTCGACCTAACACAAATGACACGTGTCTCATTCTCGGATGACCACGTTTCATGCTCTGGACAGTCCACGTGTCGACCTGACACAGATGACACGTGTCTCATTCTCGGACGGCCACGTTTCATGCTCTGGACAGTCCACATGTCGACCTGCTACAGGTGACACATGTCTGTCTCTAGTAGCGACACGTGTCATAAATAGTGCCAACAGGATCGCCACGTGGCATGTCCACGTCATCAATGTGATGGTGTGGCCTAGTGCCACGTCAGCATGCTTATGATATGGCGGTGACACGTCACCAGGATGATCACGTGGCGGGCACCACGTCAGCGGTCTGATGACGTGGCATGGTGCCGCGTGTGCTGAGCGATGACGTGGCGTGGTGCCACGTCAGCACTGTGATTATGTGCGGGTGCCACGTCAGCGGCATGATGATGTGGCATGGGTGCCACATCAACCCGTGGCCATGCCACGTCAGCATGGGACACGTTGCATGAACAGTACAGATGAATAGTGGCTATGAATAGTATTTTTGGGGTGTATACAGTAATTTTTTGTGGTGTATTCAGAAACCCTAAAAATCATTTTTTGTGTGTTTTCCTTATGGAAATTGCATATAATTAGTTTGTTAATATAGAAAATAACAACTAATTGATTTTTGTTTTGTGATGTTACAGAAATGGCAAGTGGAGACAACAGGACTGTGCCCACTCAGACTTCTGGAATTCAGATGCCTCCTTCTGCTAGTCATGCAGAGAAACCTGAGAAGTTTAATGGAGCAAACTTCAAAAGATGGCAGCAGAAGATGCTATTTTATTTGACCACCCTGGGACTTGCGCGGTACTTGACTGAAGATGCGCCACCCAGTAATGAAGAGAGTGATAAGGAGACTCTCATGGCGGTGGATGCATGGAATAATTCCGATTACTTATGTCAGAATTATGTCCTGAATGGCCTGTCTGATGCCCTGTATGGTGTATACTGTGGCACGAAATCGGCAAAGGAGCTGTGGGAAATACTGGACCGAAAGTACAAGACCGAGAATGCGGGTTCAGGAATGTTTATTACAGGCCGATTCTTGGATTACATGATGGTGGATGCAAAGCCAATAATGAATCAAGTACATGAGTTGCAAGTGTTGATTCAGGAAATGCTTGCTGAAGGGATGATAATGAATGAAGCATTGCAAGTGGCCTGCATGATTGAGAAACTACCTCCGAGTTGGAGTGACTTCAGGAATTATCTAAAGCACAAGAAAAAGGAGATGGATATGGAGGCTCTTATTAGCAAGCTTCACATAGAAGATGACAACAGGAAGTTTGATAAGAGAACTTCGAAGGCCGTGTTGAAGGCTTAATGTTGTGGAGCATGGTCAGGGCTCCAAGAATAAGAAGCAAATTGGAAAAGCTTCTAAGCTAGGGCCAAAAGGAGGAATCTCCAAGAAGGCCAAATTTCAAGGCAGGTGCTTCAACTGTGACAAGATGGCTCACAGAGCTACTGAATGTAGGCTGCCAAAAAGAAAGAGGAACCAGGCACAAGTGATGGAGGACATCACTAAAGAGGTTGACGATATTGACCTAAGTGCTGTGATATCTGAGGTGAACTTTGTGGGATCTAATCCTAGAGAGTGGTGGATAGATACTGATGCGACCCGCCACGTGTGTTCGGATAGGAGTATGTTCACTTCCTTCGAACCAAAGAAGAATGGGGAGAAACTATTTATGGGTAACTCCGCTACCTCAGAAATCCAAGGTGAGGGCAAAGTAATCCTGAAGATGACCTCGAGGAAAGAGCTGACTCTGAATAATGTATTGTATGTTCCAGACATTCGCAAGAATCTGGTATCTGGATCGCTGCTGAGCAAACATGGTTTTCGCTTAGTGTTTGAGTCAGACAAGGTTATTTTGTCTAAATTTGGGATGTTTGTGGAAAAGGGCTATGTAGTCAATGGTTTATTTAAGCTGAATGTAATGACTGTAAAGCCTAAAGAAATGAATACAGCTAGTAGTTCTTCTATTTACTTGCTTGAGTCTTCCATTTTATGGCATGGTAGACTAGGACATGTTAATTTTAATTCTCTGCGGAGATTAATTAACTTAAATCATATTCCCACATTTGAAATTGATTCCAATCATAAGTGTGAAACTTGTGTGGAAGCAAAATTAACGAGGTTATCATATCAAACAATTGATAGAAATAACGAACCTTTGGATTTAATACATAGTGATATGTGATTTAAAATTCGCACCGACTAGAGGTGGTAATAAGTATTTTATCACCTTTATTGATGATAGCACGAAATACTACTATGTATACTTGCTTAAAAGCAAGGATGAGGCTATAGAGAAATTTATTCTCTATAAAACGGAAGTTGAGAATCAACTCAACAGGAAAGTTAAAGTGATCAGAAGTGATCGTGGTGGAGAGATTGTAACTCCTTTCGGAGAGTATTGTGCTCAATATGGCATAATACATGAAGTTACTCCACCATATTCGCCACAATCAAATGGTGTGGCTGAACGGAAAAATAGAACCTTCAAAGAAATGATGAATGCAATGTTGATAAGTTCTGGAGTACCTCAGAACTTGTGGGGGGAAGCCATTTTGTCGGCAAATGACCTTTTAAATAAGGTGCCCCAGAAAGATAATGTAAAGACACCTTATGAGGTATGGAAGGGAAGACAACCCTCCTACAAATATTTACGAGTGTGGGGGTGTTTAGCTAAAGCAGTAGTACCTACACCTAAGAAGGTGAAGATAGGTCCCAAAACTGTTGATTGCATCTTCATAGGATATGCACAGAATAGTAATACATATCGGTTTCTCGTGTATAGGTCAGAAATTTCTGATATACACAAGAACACAATAATGGAATCGAGAAATGCATTATTTTTCGAACACAGTTTTCCATATAAAGTGGAAGAAGGACCGAGTACATCTAAACGAACTTATGATACTATTTATGATGATAATCATGATAGTGATCAAGAACAAGAAACTGAAGTTGTGCTTAGACGTAGCAAGAGAGTAAGAACTGAAAATTCCTACGGTCCGGATTTTCTTACTTATATGCTAGAAAGTGAACCTTAAAACTTCCAAGAGGCCATAAATTCTCCTGAAGGGAATTTATGAAAAGAAGCTGTTAAAAGTGAAATTGATTCCATCCTGCAGAATCACACTTGGGAGTTGGTAGATCTTCCTCCAGGTTGTAAACCTTTGGGTTACAAATGGATTTTTAAAAGAAAGATGAAAGCAGATGGAACAATAAATAAATACAAGGCAAGGCTTGTAATTAAGGGATACAAGCAAAACGAAGGCCTTGATTATTTTGACACTTATTCTCCAGTAACGAGGATAAATTCCATAAGGATGGTACTGGCAATCGCAGCATTGCGAGATCTTGCAGTACATCAAATGGAAGTGAAAACAACATTTCCGAATGGAGATCTAGAGGAAGAGATCTACATGGAGCAACCTGAGGGTTTTACTGCTCCAGGACAAGAAAGGAAAGTTTGTAGATTGGTAAAGTCCTTATATGGACTTAAACAAGCTCTAAAGCAATGGTATCAAAAATTTGATAATGCCATGCTAAAAGATGGGTTCAAAATAAATGAATGTGACAAGTGTATCTATGTAAAAGATACAGAGAATGGATATGTTATTCTATGTTTGTATGTAGATGACATACTCATAGTAGGTAGTGACGACAATATGGTCCGAACTACAAAAGCCATGTTAAATTCTAAATTTGACATGAAAGATATGGGGCTTGCAGATGTGATTTTAGGTATGAAAATCACGAGAACTTCGAATGGAATCATTCTTAGTCAAGCTCATTATGTAGATAAAATACTGACTAAGTTTAGTAATGATGATACTAGTATAGCCAGAACATCCATAGATATGAGTTTACGCTTATCCAAAAATAAAGGAGAAGGTGTATCTCAAGTAGAATATGCTAGGGTGATTGGAAGTCTGATGTACTTGATGAGTTGTACCATACCAGACTTAGCCTACGCAATAAGTAGACTAAGTAGATACACGAGTAATCCAAATGAAGATCATTGGAAAGGGATCGTTAGAGTACTAAGATATCTACGATATACTCGTGAATACGGACTGCACTATACAAGATATCCTGCTGTATTAGAAGGATACAGTGATGCAAATTGGATATCAGATATAAAGGATTCAAAATCCACTAGTGGCTATGTATTCACATTAGCAGGTGCAGTTGTGACATAGAAGTTCTCGAAACAAACTGTGATAGCTCGATCCACTATGGAATCCGAGTTATTGCTCTAGATAAATATGGTGAAGAGGCAGAATGGCTACGCCAATTTTTAGAGGACATTCCGAGGTGGCCTAAACCTATGCCAGCAATAAGTTTACATTGTGATAGTCTGCGATTGGCAGGGCACAGAGTATTATGTATAATGGAAAGTCTAGACACATTTGTCGTAGACACAATTCCATTAGACAATTAATCTCAACTGAACTTATCTCAATAGACTATGTAAAGTCAAAAGATAACATTGCAGATCCGCTAACCAAATGGTTAAATAGAGAACTAGTTGAGAAGTCATCGAGGGGAATGGGATTGAAGCCCGTGAATAAAGTCAATACGATGGAAACCCAACCTAGTTGACTGGAGATCCCAAGATCTAGGTTCAATGGGACAACTCAATTGTAAAGACTAGTATGGATCACTGTGGGAGGTTAATCCTCTGCCCATTCCTATGATGAAACAATGATAAAAAGAGGTTAAGCATAAAAGTATGCTTTTAATGATTCCTACAAGCGTGTGTTTAGTAATCTATGCATAGGTATGCTGATTATAAAAGAAATAGGAATCACCTATGTGAGAGAGAAGAGTGGCCGCTTCAAAGGAGAATTGTTTATGGCACAATTCTTTAGAAACTCTCGCAGAACCAGGGAGGTGTTCAGGGCCAAAAATGAACACAACAGTGAGAACTGAAGTGTATCAGGAAGGAATCATGTGTGGGCTATGTTGTCATTTACACAAAAGACGAAATGGTTCAAAGATATCGCTTCTACCATAAGTCAGTAAAGAAAATGTAGTCTCTCAAGGGAAGGTTCAAAGAGTAACATCTACCTATCCTATGCAGGTTCCAACTGTAGAGCTTTACCACTAGAGTCATGTTTGTATTTTTAAATCAAATCATTCATGTGGGGGATTGTTAGAGTTAGGCCTAGGCCCACTAGTGTGAATGATTTGGGCTTTTTTTGATTGTTGAGTTTTGTTATAATAATTTTAAATCAAATAATATTTTGATAATAGTGGGAGAGAGTTTTACGGGAGAATAACTTCTTATGAGAGTTTGAAGGTTACACGAACAAAAAACATTCTTTTCAATTTTAGTTTTTGAAAGGAAATATAGAAAAAAAAAATAGTGGTAAAGTGAAGGCACATAGAGAGTTCGAAGAGAAAAAGCTTCAGAGGTGCTGAATCTGAAAGCTTTTGCAGCCGTTGTATCCTGGGAGACGTTCGCTACAAAACTCCTGCACCGGTGGGCGTAAAACGTCTTAAGGACACTGTGGTATCACACAGGCCTCGGTCAACCTTTCTAGAAAGTAGATCAATTTCAAAGACCTACAGGTTCTAAAATGCTTTATTTATTTTGTATTTATTTTTATTTATTTTGTATTAAATTGTCCACATGTATTTACATATATTCATCTATGATATTTTCCCAACACGGTTTACCCCTAGTTACAAGCCAAGGATTCCTCTGAGGCTCTGAGATGATTTGAGCCAAAACATTGGGAGGGCAATTACAGAGAGAGGGTTAGAGCAAAAAGACAATTTATTTTCTTTGAAAGCTATCTTAGCTAAAAGGTCCGCACATGTGTTAGCTCTCCTTGAGGTCCATAAAACCTTTCAGTTGTTAGATTCAGCTTCCCTCTGATTAAAGATATCAACTCTGCGGATTCCCATAGGCACGGATCATCTTGTTCATTTAACTGGTTTACCACAGCTTGTGCATCACATCTCCAATCCACATTTTTCCAACCAAATTCTTCTGTCAGGTTCAAAGCCCATTCAGTAGCTTTGATTTCGGCCAGTTCAGCTGTCATTGGCTTCATAGGCTTTGTTGCTAACAGCCAGACCTTTCCCTTGTCGTTTCTTGCAACCAAGGCTATCGCAGAACCATGAGGGTTGCAGGCTGCATCAGTGTTAATACATATTCTACCTTTTGGTAGTGGGAGCCATTTTTCTTCTTTCTGTGTAGATGAGGCTGATTCTTTTTTCAGAGAGACCAAATCAATGCCTCCACTAAGGACTCCCATCTTTTCGTGGCCGTATTGATGTTGCTCTTATTCTCAAATAATTTATCATTATGAAATTCCCAAATCACATACATCAGTGAAGCTATCAGCAAGGTTGTGAATTCCTTACAGCCTAGTAGGGGGCTCAGTTGAGCGGAGAGATTAACACACCATGTCACCAAGTCTTGGGCATTTCCTGATTCCACAGCATCCAATTTCAAACCCCATTTGCTGTTGAAAACTACAGCTCTAGTTGCTGGACATATTAGGAATAGGTGAGTAGTTGTCTCACTGTGATAATCAACAGCAATCAACAGCAACTACATATTTATCTTAGAGATAATTCTTATCATCTTGTTATCACATAGTTAGGAGTCTTATCACTGTTTTACATCCTTGTATAAATACCTTCATAGTGATCAATGGAAATCATCTGAGTAAATCATATTATTCCAACCTTCTTCATGGTATCAGAGCCTTCCGAAATTCCAACCATCATTTCAGCAATGTCTCAGATTATTGTTTCTTCTCAAAAACTTTCTCCACTGAGTGAAGTGACATTACCAAATTATAATTTTCCTTTTCAACTACAAACTGATAATTATATTCTATGGAAAACACAGATCTTGCCTGCCATTATTGGAAGCAACCTTGAAGGTTTTATCAATGGTGTCGTTATTGAGCCACCCGTGGAGATAATAGCAAAGGAAGGCGGCAGCAGTCAATCAACAGTTAATCCTGATTATCTGCTGTGAAGACGATTGGACTCTGCTCTCCTTGGCTGGATGCTCTCATCAATTTCCAAAGAAGTGCATACTCAAATTACTAAGCCAAAAACTTGCTTACAACTTTGGAGCTCATTAGAAAAGCTTTTCGGAAATCAGTCAAGAGCAAAGTTAATGCAGCTAAAATTATAGCTTCAGTCAACCAAGAAGGAATCACTTACCATGACTGCTTATTTGTCAAAAATGAAAAAAATTGCAGATAACTTGTCACTGGCAGGTTATGCAGTGACAGACGATGATTTCATAATGTATGTTTTCCAAGGTCTACCGATGGAATATGATGCTGTGATTGCAAATGTCAATTCTAATCCTGATCCTATTCAACTTGAAGATGTGTAAGCAATGTTGCTTAGCCAAAAAAATCAGATTTCTCAACAGAATGGACCTGAATTTATGCCTGTAGCACATATTGCTGATCAATCAAAGAAAGACAACAAAAACAAATGGATTGAAAACACCATAAATTGTGGTGGTGGAAGTGGAAACTGTGGAGGCCGTGGAAGAGGATGCAGTTACACAGGAGGCCGTGGACGTGTTTTCTATCAATTATGTGGTCGAGGTGGCCATGTTGTTGCTGAATGTTGGCATTGATTTGACAAAGATTTTGTTCCTATTTCGCATAACAATAACAATAATGCTGCATATTATTCCTCCAGTGATCTTGCAGCACATGGTGACTGGTTGATGGATAGTGGTGATACCAACCATGTCACTGCTGATTCTTCAAATCTTCAAAACAAAACAGAGTATGACGGGATGGAGAAGCCGGTAGTTAGCAATGGAAAAGGTTTGCAAATTAAACATACTGGATCCTCTCTTGGATCCTCTCTTGTTAATGTTCTTGATAATTTATTCCTTCAAAAAAATTTACATGTTCCAAAAATTAAAAAAAAATGATCAATATTGCGAGGTTAACCTCTGATAATAAAGTGATAGTGGAATTTAATTCTTGTTTTGTTTTTGTCAAAGATCAGGTTACGAAGAGGGTTCTTTTGCAAGGAGTACTTAAGGATGGATTGTATCAAGTTTTGTTACTTGGACTTGGTTCTCACAAATCGGCATCTTTGGCTCATTTAGGAAATAAGACTGAATTTTCCAGTTTATTTTCAAGTTGTAAGTCTTCAAATTTATCGGATAATAATCTTTGGTATTATCGCCTAGGACATCCTGCTTCATCTATTCTCAAAAAATAGCTTCACAATCTAAAAATGTTTCTTTTACAAATATTACCGATTTTTTTCATTCCTATCAATTAGGAAAATTGCATCGCTTACCTATTTCTTTATCTAATTCTATCAGTAAAGCTCCTCTTGATCTTATTCATTCTGATGTGTGGGGTCCTACCCCTGTCTTATCAATGGAAGGTTATCAATATTATGTCTTATTTATGGATGATTTTTCTCGTTTCTCTTGGATTTATCCCATGCGGTTAAACTCTGACGTAACAAATTTATTTTTACAATTTAAGAAAATGGTTGAAAATATTTTTCAGACAAAAATAAAAACATTTTGTTCTGATTGGGGAGTTGAATTTAGACCTTTAAAAAATATTTTTGCACAATTTGGAATTATTTTCAACATCCTTGTCCTCATATTTATAATCAAAATGGCATAAATGAAAGGAAACATCGTCATATCACATAAACAACCCTTTCTTTACTTGCTCATAGTTCTATGCCATTCTCACATTGGTGGCATGCTTGTTCTATAGCCACATTTTTAATAAACAGATTACCCACCAAAATTTTAAATTTTCAATCACCTTTTAAAAAACTATTCAAAAAAAATTTTGATTTTAATTTTTTAAAAGTTTTCGGGTGTGAGTGTTTTCCTTTCATAAGACCATATCAGACAAATAAATTCTCCTACCATTCAGAACAATGTGTTTTTATACATCCTTGCATGGCACCCTCTTCACGAGATCTCTTTTCAAACCAATAGATAAGTCTTTGCACTCCTTTATTATCTGATAAATCCAATACTACTCTCTCACGGGTCTTATCATTAATCTCTCCACCTTTTACCTCTTGTTTACCTTCCAAAAATCTGACTAGGTCCACTGCTCCATCTTTTTACATCCCAAGTCCCAACCTCCCTTCTCATTCACCATCTCATCCTACTCCCCTGTTGACCACAATACCTATCACAGCACCTATACCTGCTGCACTGTCTCCCAACCCGATTCCTCGGCATACTATGGTCACTCGTTCCAAATCAGGAATTTAAAAAAAAAAGAAAGCTTTTGCCTGTGCTCTTGATCCTCAACAGGAACCAACTACAACTTTTCAAGCTCTCCGCTCTCCTCACTGGACCCGTACCATGGAAGAAGAAATGCATGCTTTGTCCAAAAATAACACTTGGACTTTAGTGCCAACAACAACAACCATGAATATTCCGAATCAAGGGACATCCTGATGGCTCTATTCAGAGGTACAAAGCAAGTCTTATAGCCAAGGGATTTGATCAAAATACAGGTGTTGATTTCAAAAAAACATTCAGCCCGGTGGTCAAACCAACAACCATTCGAGTGGTTCTTTCTCTTGCCCTTGCTTGTGGTTGGTCTACAAGGCAAATAGATATAAACAATGCCTTTCTAAATGGTGTACTCTTAGAGGATGTATACATGAAGCAGCCTGATGGATTCTGAGACAAGGAACATCCAGATTATGTATGCAAGCTTCATAAATCTCTTTACAGATTGAAACAAGCACCACGTGCTTGGTTTGAAAGATTGAAATCCTCACTCCTTAAATTGGGTTTTCAAAACTCCAAGATGGATACTTCATTGTTCATTCTCCGCACAAAGGCCGGCACTTTATGGGTCCTTATTTATGTTGATGACATACTAGTCATTGGTTCATCATTCTCACTGATTCACTGGTTCATATCTCATCTTGATAAATCTTTTTCCTTAAAGGATCTTGGCCCTTTGTCTTATTTTTTAGGTATTGAAGTTGTTCGGAATGACACAGGACTTCACTTATCACAAACAAAGTACATCGCAGATCTTCTTCACCAAGTTTACATGTCTTCTTGCAACTCAAGTCCAACTCTAGCAAGTGTTGGTACTCATTTAAGCAAGTCTGTTGGTGGTCTTTTCAAAAATGTCCATCTCTATCGTAGCACTATTGGGATGCTTCAATATCTGACTATCACAAGACTTGAGATTAGTTTCATTATAAATAAACTCAGCCAATTCATGCATCAGCCCACTGATGTCCATTGGGCAGCTTGTAAAAAGGTGCTTCGATATTTGCAAGGGACTAAAACTTTGGGATTACAATTGCATGTCTCTCCTCAGCCCATGTTATATGGGTTTACAGATGTTGTTTGGGCTTCTGATGTAGATGATCGTCTCTCCACAAGCAGCTACTACATTTTTCTTGGCAAAAATCTTATTTCTTGGTCTTCAAAAAAACAAAATGTTATAGCATGGTCAAGCACCGAATCCGAGTATCGACAACTTGGTAATGGTGCAGCTGAGCTTCAATGGTTGCAGCATTTGTTACAAGATTTGAATGTTCAAATCCAAGGCATCCCTATTTTATGGTGTGACAACATCAGTGCTGGTTATCTAGCTTCCAATCCAGTCCAGCATCAAAGGACTAAACACATAGAGATTGACATTCATTTTGTACGAGATCGTGTTGTCCAGAAGCAACTATGTGTTCGTTATGTTCCTAGCTCCCAGCAACTAGCTGACATCTTAACTAAAGTGCTTCCTACTGCTCAATTCCTATATCTCTGGTCCGAGCTCAATCTCACACCTATACCGTTTCGCTTGAGGGGGGATGATAATCAGTAGCAATCAACAACAACTGTAGTTAGTTAGTTATTCTTGTATATCTGTAACAACTACATGTTTATCTTAGAGATAATTCTTATCATCTTGTTATCATATAGTTAGGAGCCTTATATAAATACCTTCACAGTGATAAATGGAAATCATCTGAGTAAATCATATTATTCCAACCTTTTTCACACTGGAACAACTACACAGGGAGCAGTTAGGGTCTCCTATTCTTGGTCTTTGATGAATAAGGGTCTTTAGGTGGAGGACTTTCGAGGCTAGCCTCCATAAAAATAATTTAACCTGTCATGAAGTTTTGCAGATCAAATTTCCTTCAAAAGGGTTTCTCTGGTTTCTTGATTGGTGGCAAGGTAACTTTTCACGGAAAATCTCCCATTAATGGTACTTGTCCAAAACAGCTTGTTCTTCGTGGATGGCCCGTGAGTACTTGTCCAAAACAGCTTGTCCTTCGCGGAGGGCCCATGAATGTCTACTCTGCTGATGGCTTTTATTGTCTCTTGGTCACATAGCTCCTGAAGCTTAGAACCATCCCAGCCTATAGAAATTGGATCCAAAAGATTAGCCACTCTTATAGCTTGTGAGTTGTCTGCACCTTCTTTTAGTTTAGGAGTCTTGCCAATGACGCCTGGAATCTAAGGATCATTCGAAGGGTCTACTGACCAACCATTGCCAATTTTATAGCAGGAGCCTTTTTTAATGACTTCTCTTGAACTGAAAATGCTTTTCCAGATGGAGTCTCCAGCTTTGTGTTTGCATTCGAAGAACCACTTGTTGCTTAAATATTTAGCTCTTCAGAGGCGTGTCCACAGGCTATCCTCTCCTTTGGCTATTTTCCACCCTAGTTTTGCTAGGAGGGCCGTATTGATGTTTTTAAATTTTCTAAATCCAAGACCATCAAAAGCCTTAGGCTTACATATACTCCTCCCCTCCTTGAATAAAGAACACCATTTGAGATCTCCATCTCCTAAAAGCCCCTGATCCTGATGGTTTTTCAGGAGTGTTTTATAGGACCTATTGGGATACAGTAAAAGCCCAAGTTATAAAGATGATTCAGGAACTTTTAGGACTAAGACTATCTCGAGAGGAATCAACAAAACAAAATAATGATAGTCTTAATCCCGAAAACTAAACATGCTAGAGACTTCAACCACTTTCGGCCTATTAGTCTCTGTAATTTCAGCTACAAGATAGTGGCAAAAATAATTGCTACTAGATTAAGGCCTATTCTTCCCAAAATAGTCTCTCCAAACCAAGGGGCCTTCTTAGCGGGAAGATGGATCACAGAAAACACAGTGGTAGCACATGAATTGACTCATAAAGTTTACAAGCATAAAGGGAAGAATAGGCTAATACTAATCAAAATTGATGTGAAAAAAAGCTTATGACAGCCTAGAATCGACGTTCATCACTAAGGGCCTGAAACTGTGGGGTTTTTCTGAAGATGTTAGAAGAGTGATTTTCAGCTGCATAAGCTCAGTGGAGTTTAACTTACTCATTAATGACAGCAAGGCTGACACAATTGTTCCAGAAAGAGGGATTCGCCAAGCAAACCCTCTCTCCTCGTTCATCTTCATCCTGCGTTCTAAAATTTTATCAAGACTCATGGAAGCTAATAAAAATATCCAAGGTATCAAAATTAGCAGGGAAGCTCCGACGATTTCCCATCTCTTCTATGTGAACAACATCCTGGTTTCCCGTTGAGCCAACATTCAAAATGCGAAGGAGATTGGCAAAGTACTAAATTCCTATAATCTTTGGTCCGGCCAAGTGCCAAACTTAAATAAGTCTCAAATTCTTTTCTCTAAAAATACTCCTGGATTTACTAAGAAACTTATAAAAGATATCTCAGGCTTTAAAGAAATGAAAGCAGGTGCCTTATATCTTAGAAACTCGCTTATTTTTGGGAAGCACAAGGATAAGGATTTTTATAAGCTCAATGAAAGACTACAATGCATTTTAGAAGGCTGGCAGAGTTAATTACTTTCGATTGTCAAATACTGTTGGCACATAATCCTGATTCCTAAAACTATTGGAAACACAAAGCAAGATATTAAATTACAATAAATTTTTCCAAAGTCAATTTCATACATAAGATAGTATTTCTTTTAAAAAACAAAAAAGAAACATCAAAACAGTGTACAATGATGATTTTGATGCAAATATCTATTAATAAGTTTCAATCAAGTAAAAATTTACACCGATTGCAAATTTTAATTGCAAAATCACAAAAACCATATTGGAGGCACCGATAAAATACTCTTATACTACGTAATTGGTATAAAGCAAAAAGCTTTCAGTAGCATCATTAGTTTATATTACAAAAAGTGCAAAAGAATGAAGTAAAAGGGGAAAGAAATTAGGAATGTCAATTTATCCCACATACCTCGAAAATCGCAGTGCATTGCCCCTAACGGGGTGATTTTTTTCTGAAAAATCGAGACTGTGAGATGGGTTCGGGATAAATCTTTAAGGCCTGAATTGGAGACGGGACAAGACCGGGGAATAAAGAACCTAGCCCAGACCCACCCCGTATATATTTACTTATTTTTTTTTTTATATGTCTTATATATTTGGACTATTATATTTTTTTAAAAATATATTTTATTATAATTGTAAATTTGAATTTTGATGTATTTTATTATATTTTTATTACATTTTAGTCACTTTATTTATATTTTATTTATAAAAAAATTAATATAAATTTTTTAAAAAAATTATATCAATTATTAAAAAAAAAAAAAATGGAAAATCGCCCAATCTCCTCCCTGATTGAAAAATCCATGTTTCCATTCCGCCTCTAAAAAAATAGGATGAAAAACTTCCAACGGACACAGAAACAAGATTTTAAAAATCGATGCCACCCCACTC
The DNA here is from genome assembly GCF_031755915.1 of Ziziphus jujuba. Lineage (NCBI taxonomy): Eukaryota > Viridiplantae > Streptophyta > Magnoliopsida > Rosales > Rhamnaceae > Ziziphus > Ziziphus jujuba. The sequence goes on from NC_083387.1 coordinate 22,722,800, forward strand.
CATTTGACATTCCTAAAAGAAATTGGAAATATAATAACATAAAGTTTTCTTATTTCTAACTCTACTTAGTTTCTCGAATTAGTTGAAGTGGGGTTTATCATAGGTTCTGTAAAGACTATGACAGCACATCAAATCAACAGATTAACAGAAAAGATCCAGGAAACCACATTCCCATACAACTTACAGAGACATTGACCCCTTCAAGTTTAGAAGAAAACATAGATTCATCTCAATTTATCTTGCAAAAACCAAATTAGATGGTAAGAAGACCAAAATAAAATTAAATGGTAAAGAAAATGAACCAGATAAATAATTAACTTTTCTAGTCCTTTACTTAGTTCAGAAAGTGCCCCAAAAACCTTCTGAAAAGGATACGTATATTCTTCAAGAATGGTCGGCCACAAAACAACTACGAATCAAGAAAAAGCTCTTAAATTTCATCTGTTTTCATTTCGCAATTGGCTCAAATTACGACAAAAACCATAGTAGTAAAAAGGTTTTACATTTTGGAGGTCCGGTTGGGCTGTTCTCTTCTTCTTCAAATTTTTGTTTGAGCTTGTTGACGTCTAACTCTATTTTTTTGTTAATCAAACTTTTATACCAATTGTTGTGATCTTTTTATTATTTATTAGAAAAAAAAATACAAAATATTGAAAAAAAATATTATTTCTTTTTGAAAAATTAATACACAAATAAAACTTTTTTAAAACCTTTATAGAATCTTTAAAAAAATTGTGTTATGTCTAATATGTATAATGTGATATAAAATTGAAAACTAAACACCTATTTATATGGTTTTAAAATTGATTTTTTTACAGAAACAACTTACCTTAAACTTAATTAAGTGAATTTAAAAAACAAGTAAAAATCTTAACGGGTTAGGCTTTAGGAGAAGACTTGATCCACACTCTCGCTCTCTCTCTTTTCACCGATGTCATGCTGTTTTTCCTACTGTTAGCTTTTTTGTTTTTTTTTTTTTAATTAATTCCTTTGTGAAAATTGAGTGAAGGAAGAAAGCTTTTGACCAGAGAGCAAAATGGTCGGACTCAATATTACAATGGCCAACCTATGTTTCTAGGCCAAGAACAATATTATTTATATTGAATACAAGTAGAGTTAAAACACACAGAGATTCCAAGAATATGCTTTAAAGTAAAACACATCATGCTATACAGCTGTTTCTTGTACAACCCTTCGGTAAAACCAATTTTGCCATTTCTTAGAGAAGTGCAATCTCTCTGCTCACATTCCTCTCAAGTCCACGGCTCATAGGCTGTAGGAAGCAACTTTGGTCTCTGTTTTATTTATTTTTTTTTTAATTTTAAAATTTTTATGGACATTTAATTATGAATATTGAAGTGTGGTGAAGTGATGAATTTATGTGATGTCAAGTGGAATATGTTCAATTTTGATTTGTGAAACTTGATATATGATATGTGATTTGTGAAAGCTGATGAAAATATAAGCCGAGTTCAATTAGTTGGGTTAGCAAATGGGCCAAAAATCAAGTTCATATCTATGTTGTTTAAATTCAACTAACATAATAGTCACCATGGCAACAATAGTTGGTGTTCCTGCGGCACTAACAAAATAGCAATTAGTTGAAAATGATTAGAGAAAAAAAAAGATAAAGTAGAATTTGAATTTTAAAAACTGAAAAAATAAATATATTATAAATATTTTGATCATTTTAAATGTTTATGAGACTTGTTTTTACATTGAAAAAAAAAATTGTTCATTTAATTATTATGAATCTCTCATAATTTTTTTTTTAATAAATTCCACATTATATTAAACCCGATCAAGATGCAAAGTTAACTATAATTACAAGTTGTAAAAATAAAACTTAGAAAAGTAGTGGCTGCCTAGTCAACTAGAGTAATGTGTTGCGTTTTAAAAGTAATCATAAAATACAGAAATTTTATAGTGAGGACGGTCTGCATAAGGACCGTGATAATTTTTTATAGTATTAATGATAATTTTTTAAAAAATTATTATCAATACTATAAAAAATTCATCATCAATATTAAAGACCGTTCACATCATAAATAAACTGTTATAAAATAATGATGTGATTTTACATTTTGAACGCTACGACAGGAGGAGGAAAAAGTGTTCATTATTCTTATTGGTTAGAAAGCTCGAGGTTTTACCATATTTGGTAATTAAAAATTAATTAATTATTTATAAGCATTTTGAAATCATTTTTAAATGATGAATTCAAAAAAAAAAAAAAATTGTAATTTAATATCCTTACAATTATAATACTTACAACTTTTTTGATAAAAGGTGAATCCTTACAACCACTTGTTTACATGCCAGGAGATAGAATATTGGCCCTTTTTTATCATTGAATAATTCATTTCTTCCAAAAAGTTGACGGGATCGATGAAAAGGTAATCTTCCACGCAATTTTTTTTTTCTTTTTTGCTTTTTTTTAATTTTTCTATTACTTTTTCTGAAAATTTAATTTTAACGGATTTTCTTTATAAATTTATTTATTTATTTATTTTCTTTATCATTGTGCCTCGTATCATCATCATCGTTTTTTTGGATAACGATCACGTTCAGATTCTCTTCCTATTTTATTTTATTTTATATAAATAATACTAAAAACATCAAAAAAAAAAATCTATAAAGATATATTACAAATAAAGATAAATTATTATTTATTAATTTTTATTTATTTACATAATCAATATTGTGGAAGATTTACTTATACATGTTCAAATTATATTCGTTTTTTATTAATAAAAATAAAAATATTTCATATCCGTTTACTTGATAATCATTTTGGTTTTTACTTTTAAAAAAAAAAGAAAAAAAAAACATTTGGTACCCAGATTTCTTGGTGCTCAACTGCTCATTAGCATTTAGCATTGCCTTTCAATACTCAAATTTTTTGTTCTAAAATATTTTGAAAACCATTTAAAAATGAGTCTAATGAATAATAAGAATTTGGCCTGATAACCATTCAAAGTAAGAACGATGGATATCCTTCATTTAACATAATTTTTATCCTACCCAGATGAAAATATTAGTATTATGAAAATACTAAAAATATAATTTTTTAGAAATATCGATATCAAATAAAATATCGATAAAATTATAAAAATATAAATATTTAATTTAGAATATAAATTTTTACCTATAAAATAATAATATTAAAAAATATTAAAAATATAATAATTAAAATACAATAATAATAATAAAATAATTTTTATATATTAAAAATTATTATAAATAAAAATATATAATATTTATTAACATCAAAATATAAAAAAAATTAATAAATAATACTAAAACACATAAAATTCTGTAAAAGAATGTTCACTTTTATAATGGTTACTTTGCTCATAGTGAAAAAAATCTTTTAGTTCTAAAAAAATTAAAAATTAAAAATTAAAAGAAGAACCCACTTATGCATCAAAGAAAAACAAACATAAAAAAAGCAATTAATTTAAGAGGAATTTGGCCCATTGTCCCTATTGGAAGGGCATTGAGAATATTTACGCATCAATTCATGAAACTTTTGTTTTATCTTTTAATATCGATTATACATTTAAAAAAATTTTAAAAGACATACATATCTTTTTATGTTGAATTCTTGAAGGTTTTCATCGATAATTATTGATGGACCGTTGTTAATCAACTTTATTTGTAATTTTCTCACTTTTTTTAAATTTTTAATGGATTATTTTGTTCAGAATCATTAATAAAGTTATATTTAATATGTTCTTGGTAGAAACACATATTATCGAAGTTGTCAGATTGAATTGTGATAATTTGCTTCGAAAAAATTGGACAATTGTAAATTACCGATGAAAAACGTCAGTAATTTTTTCAGTGAGTACGTGGATACCTATATTGAATTAATGACGGTTTTCATTGGTAATTACCGATGGACCATTGATAATTAACTATGTTTGTAATTTTATCACTTTTTTCAAACCTTTTATGGATTCTTTTGTTTAGAATCATTAACAAAGTTATATTTAGTATGTTACTGATGGAAACACACATTATCGAAGTTGTCAGATTAAATTATGGTGATTTGCTTTGAAATAATTAAATAAATGTAAATTGTCGACGGTCCATTGGTAGTTATTGATAAAAACCGTTGGTAATTTTTCCAACAAGTACATGTAGACCTATATTGGATTAACAATGGTTTTCATTGATAATCAACTTTGTTTGTAATTTTCTTACTTTTTTCAAACCTTTTATGGATTTTTTTGTTCAAGATTATTAATAAAATTATATTTAGCATGTTCTTGATGGAAACAATTATTGAATTTGTCGAATTCAATTGTGGTTATTTGTTTTGAAAAAATTAGACAAATGTAAATTACCGACAACTCATCTGTAATTATCGATGAAAACCATCGGTAATTTTTTCAACAAATACATAGAAACCTATAGTGGATTATCGATCGACCATTGGTAATCAACTTTGTTTGTAACTTTCTCACTTTTTCCAAACCTTGTATGGATTCTTTTATTCACCAATAAAGTTATATTTAGCATGTTATTGGTGGAAACACATATTATTGACGTGGGCGAATTGAATTGTGGTGATTTGCTTTGAAAAAGTAGGACAAATGGAAATTACCGACAGACCATCAGTAATTTTTCCAAGAACTATATAGAGACCTATACTGGGTTACCGATGGTTTTCATCGGTAATACCGATAGCTCAACGATAATTGTCGATTTTCAAATTTTTCAATTCAAATCACCACATTTCAATACAAATACAATGATAATGTGAATGTGGACGAAAAATATGCTTAATACAACTTTATGTAAAGTTTAATATAACTATTAAAATTAGATAACACAAAAAGTGTGTAAATAAAGCAAAAAAATCCTAATTTACTTGATTACTGATGGACCATCTGTATTACCGATTTTGTGCCATCGGTAATTGCCAATCTTTTATTTTTCATTTTGAATGATTACATTTCAATACACTTACTTTGATAATGTGTATTTATGGCGAAAATAAATGATTATTTCCAACATAATTCTATGAACACATTATTCCCGCAATTTTTCGAAGGATTATCGATGGCTTCCATCGGTAATACCGATGGTCCGTGGCTAATAAACATTAAATGACATTTTTGCCCCTTTTCAAGTCTTTTTATTTTTTCTTCTTTTCATCATTTTATTTTTCATTAAATAATGTTACAATTAACATGTTATATGATGAAAATACATATTATAGAACAAATTATATGGAATTGTAGTGATTTGAATTGAATGTTTCCATCTATAATACCGAAAGCTTGTCGAGAATCAACAATAGTCGAGACTTTGGCACTTTTTTGCCTCTTTTTGTCACCACTTTTCTCCTTATTATGTTATAAGTACATAAATGAGATTGTAATGAACATTATAGAAGTTGTGTTGAATTGAAATTATTTGTTTTGGAAAATTTAAATGAGAAGTTCTAGTTACACTGCAAAATAATGTTTATACAGTTTTAATTTTTTTAATTTCCTAAACTACCTTTTTTCAGTATCTTCATATTTTTTCTTTTTCTTTTTTAAAAAATTTCTCTTCCTACCCTATTCACTGTTGGCAACCATTGCTGCAGTCCTAATGTGCTCGACCGGGTATGTGACTCTGTATTCCACTCCACTTGTTCCCGGGCCAGACTTTTTTTTTTTTTTTTTTTTTTAATTCTCTTCCTACCCTATTCACTTTTGAGTTGCTACAACTTTTAGTTGTAAATCCAAGAAGCTCGAATTTAGATTCCAAAAAAAAAATCATTTTTTTTTCTTCGTTTTGGAATAATTTCTGGAAACCCACCTCAAGTAGAGAGCCTTTGATGAGTTTTTTTTTTTTATCATATATATATATATATATTGAATATTTTTTTCAATAAAGTTTTGAATTTCTATGAGATAGGTTTTATCATCAAAAGAACAAATCACAAAAAAATTTATCATTTTAGATCTTGAAATGGTGGATTAAAACTGCTTAAAAAGAGCATAACATGAGAAAGAACTCAATATATTTGAAAATCCATGCAAGGAGACGATAGAAGAAAAAAATATTTTTTAAAATATGTAAATGGAAAAAAACAAGAAAGGTGAAGGGATTTAAGTCATTTCACATAAAAATAGAGTGTAAAAAGCAATTTGAGTCGTGTGAAAAGAAACTCAATTTAAACATGCCGAATGTCAATTGTAATACCGAATGGTTCCCCTTAGGCATCCATTGTGTATAGGTTTTCTATTCAAATTAACATTGAAAATGCAGATAAGCTTAAACTGACTGTTGTGAATAGTATTGTGTATGGTACAAGTTTCTCTTTGAATTTATTTAAAAAACTAATGCGAAATTAGCAATTTAAGTGAGTTCTGAAAAATTCAGTTTCTGAATTGTATAAATTAGGCAAAGCAAGCTCCAAATGAACTTTTAAGGTGAAATATTTTTGCAGGACAGCATTTTAATGACTTCACTCTCCAAATCCAACCTGTCCATCTCCATTTTCCGCATTAAGGTGGATAAAGTGAAGTTGTGAATTCAGCATAAAAGTAAAAAGAAAAGGAATGGAAAGCAAACTTTTTCATTGCTAATTTAAATTAACTTCCCCCGGACTTACAGCAAGGAATATAATGAAATAACTGCATAAAGGAAAGACACTATGTTATACTGCTGAAGCATGTAAAAAAGATTCCACAGGTAACAGAGAGATTGGTTTTATAATTTGATACCAGAAATAGTTATTTGAGGACTTTCCACAGAAGAATTAATTTGGTACCAGAAAGAGTTATTTGAGGACTTTCCATAGAAGAATCAGTCTTCAACTCCTGATAGCTCGCTCTCGGCTGTCATGACGATCACACAGATGGGAAATCTTTGTTGAGGTTGAACGGCCGTGAGTAGAACTCCTCGCTCCTTGTATCACCCTTGAAGACCGAAATTTGTCCCATCAATGTTTACCTCTGTCTTTCCTGATTCCACCATCCTTTTGATGCAAGTTATAGTCCAGGAAATAGGCCAAGCAGCCAGCAACAAATGCTTTCTATTGGAAAGGGACATTAATTATATCATTGAACTGCCAAGTACAGAATAACAAGGTTAAGTTAGTGGAGCTTATAACATACTATCATATGATCTTGATAGAAGCTCATTAAAGGTTAAAAAAAATTAGGATCTTCAAATACTTGGTTCATACCCATCTTCCACCAGTGTGAACTAGACCATAACCATTGGCTAGAGTGTATCCATTGAAATACTGTGGCACAGATAAACCCAAAAAGATACAGAAGCCTAGTATGAACTTTGTTCTGAAACTGTTGAGATTGCAAAAACGAAGAAAGCTAAGACCTCCAGAACCTACACATATTTGAACAATAAAACAGTACACCATTCAATTAGACCAAGTAAAGGAATCAGAAGTCTACATATGGAATGGTTAACTTGTTAAATCGGAGACATGTAACAACATAAGCAAAGAAAAGGCAATATAAAGCGACAATAATGGGTGCTAGGACTGAAGCAAAGAGCGCTCCAGAAATAATGTATAATAACGAGTATAATTTGTTTATGAAGTAATCAAATACAGAATGGTTTCCATCATAAAATAAAAAGGAAACTACTTACCAAGAATGGAGAAAAGATCATGAATCCAGCCGAAATCTGAACTACCCTTCGACTGCCAACATGTGTCAAGGCCAAAAGACCAGCATTCTTTCTGCTCAGGAAAAAAAGGTTCTCAGATAAAGGTGGAAATTCTGTGGTTTGGTAAAATAAAGTAGAAAGCTAAAGCATAGATATTAATTTGAACATTGTTACACAGATAATGAGGATCCATTAACAGTTCAAAACAAGCCGGAGATCAGAATGCCAACTCCCTGTGTGTAGAATGTACAATTATACAACAATGAAAGGAATTCAATGTTGACCTTAATTTGAAGGTCAGCAAATATGAACTGAACAAGAAGAATATAGGTAATAATATTATTGCACTACTTTGACCAATATAGGAACCAAATGGACCTCTAAAATTCAGAACATCTAAATTTTGTAGTCTGGCTAATGATGAAATGAGGAAAAGCAACATCTAAATTTCGAAGTGCATGTAAATGTTGATATCTGTTTATGCAATTTCAATTGCTTTACTCGTTTTTTCATATGAACACCTTATTTTACTTCATAGTGATTTTGCCTGTTTTCTTATATCTTTTCTAGGCTTTTTTCCCCCAAAAGTGTATGTATTTGTCAATACAATAGATACTAAAGTGGTGGCTAACTTCCAAAAAGCACAACTGATCCGCAGCCAAACAAAGGAACTCACACAAAATGTCTTCCTTACACAGCTCCCACAGTTATCCATTATTATCATACGTTAACCTATCATTGCATCTTTTAACATGAAGTACAGATGGAAATGATTCCACAACATCATAACTAGAGTTTGAGAAAGGTCTCACCAACAGTCTAGCTTTCTATAAATTCTGATCAAATTGTTTCTATATGGAATGACAAGCCTTTCTTACATACCTGCCAACCAACACCATGGCTGAGAATAGAAGGTCGTAACATAGTTGCACTTGAAAACCTCGACACCGCAATAAAAGCCCCAGTGGACTGTTTAAATCAATAAACATGTATGAGAGATGACTAAATTAGAAGGGAATGAATACAATAAATATCAACAAAGAAAACAGAGAACAATTTTTGTGAAGTATCTCTTTGGCAAAAAGAGTTCGTAGGACAAAACTATTTTGGAGAAAACATTAAAAAGCATCAGTGCAAACACTCAACAGCCTTAACAAATATTTGACAATAGTCTTTGTAGTCGAGTGCTATTACTTCTCTAGTTCCCCTTTAGAATGAGAAGCCAGATTTCAGAGCTTCAACCTTTTAGCTTCAACTTTCCTCACTTCCATCTTCTCACTTCACTTCCCAAGTACAACATATGTGTTAAACAAAGTTCCATATGTAGATAGTTCCATATGTAGATATTGGCTTAGGATTTAAACTATCTTCTTTGCTAGACAACATTATATAAGGTTAAGCACATTCAAACACAAGACCAGTTAACATTAAATAATTATCAACCTCACAAAAATTTAAACTTTAAGAAAACATATACGATTTAATGAAATAGTAAGTGGGATGCTTATTGTTTATTTTTATCATTTCTCTGTTCACTACCATTATTATGGTTTTTTTAGTTTTTGCTCACCCTAAAAAAAAAAAAAAGGAAATGACCTAAAATGGGGTCTGCAGCCAAAAAATGAAATAGGAATAAAAAATTGAAACAAAAATTGTAAAGCCTTGAGAAAATGTTCCACCAATAAGTGGTGGTTTTAAAATTTTAATAAAAAAAGTGAGAGAGAAGTGTACCATAAACATTTATAGTGTCCTTCGGTGGCTCCATATCAAATTTCTTCCCTGTGGGATCAGCACAGACGACGGCATGAATTTTCTTGTACAGTTCTTCAAGGTTATCTGCCTTAATTCCTTTTTCTATGTACTCACTAAAGGATTTCACTTAAAAAAAAAAAAAAAAAAAAAAAACCCATTAAGATCTTCAAAACACAAATCAACCCAACAAAAAAATTCAAATAAACCTAACCCTTAACTAAAACCCAAAAATTATTAATAAAACAGAAAAATTTCAACAAGATAAACTTACCAATGATTGAGAGGGAGAGACGGAGAGACGAGATCGCACCCCAAGAGGAAGAAGAGACTTTAGTGTTGTTTTGTCTTCCGCTTTTCCATTTAACTTTTCTAGAAAGGGTATTTTAAGAATATTAGAAAATAAAAGGTTAAAATAAAAAAGATCACAGGTCCGTGGGTAGATATCCAAAAGGGGCTTAAATTCCCCTTAATTTAAATATGAATCAACATCATTTTTTTTATTTTTTTATTTTTTGTTTTGGTGCTAACCCCTAAGCTCCCCACCCATGGTGCCTCGAACTTGCGCGCCACTAGCGGTTTGCTGACCACCACCAGGCCAACCCACTGCACAAAAACAATACTGGTTGGCTTGTGGATGAACGGGGGACGTGTCACGTGACTAACTTGTCAATCCTCACACAAAACACAAGCAGATAATAATAATAATAATAATATAAAAAAGAAAAACAAACAACCACAGCCTCTCATCCTCTCTCTCTCTTCTCTGTAAAAACAAGAGAAGAGAAAGAAGAAGATTATAGGGATCTGAGCAGAAATCTCTTTTACAGAGAACCAACTCTCTCTCTCTCTCTCTCTCTCTGTGCAAACTTGTTTTTACACAGGCTTTTATCGGAGGCTTTCTTCACCTAAATGGTTTTCGCCGACATCTCTTTCCCCCTCGTCGGTCTCTACCAACGCCGAAATCCGATCAATTGAAGAAGAAGACCCCCCCGCTCAATCCCATCACCTTCGTCCTCTGAATTCGACTAATCGAGGTCTCTCTATATATTTTTTTTTCCTATAATTTTTTTTTTTTTTTTTTTAGAACGATAGCTCTAAAAACATTGAATTTGAAATATAAAAATGTTAATCTTTCTATCGACTTCAATCTCTAAACTAGTGCATTGTTGGATCTTGAGACAGATAAAATAACATATTGACTGTATTGCTATTGCATCGTTCTTTGATTTGTTGTTTTGTTATAAATATATATATATATATATATATAATGGGACCTGCTATTGGATCTTCTTTCGCAAACATTATGATTAGTTGACATAATATGAGCTCAAAGGAAAAGCGACTTGTACTTATTCTACTGTCAAATTTTGAAATTGATGATTTTTCATTATTTTGTTTTCACATATAATGTTCAACTAAGCAGTGATAGATTTAAAAGCTGATTCGAGCGAGCGACTTCTCGAGCTAATAATTTCTTCTTTTAAATTCTATGTTATATGCCTTTTTACTCTCTTCAACTTTTTTATGTCTCAAATTTTGTTGCAGGAAAAAAAAAAAAAATGGGCTTGCTGGGGATTTTTCTTATAGTCTTTTTCTCAATGGTGTTGTGTGTCGTCGGAGGTTGGAGCAGTGGTCATGCCTCTTTCTATGGTAAACGTGATGCTTCTGGAACAATGGGTATGCTACAAATTCTGGTACTCAAAAATCTAAAATCAATTTTGTTTTGTTTTCAAAAGGCAAACAAAAAAATTCTTTTCAACTTCATTTTTTGTTACCTTTGTTTGATTTGGGATTTATATCTAGGCGGGGCTTGTGGTTATGGAGACCTACATAGTGAAGGTCATGGAAGTAACACAGCAGCACTGAGCACTGCATTGTTCGACAAGGGGTCGAGCTGTGGGGCATGTTTCGAGATCAGGTGCGACGATGATCCTCAGCGGTGCTTGCCTGGTACCATTGTCGTCACCGCCACTGATTTCTGCCCACCAGTTGGTTGGTGTGGTCCTCTCAACCACCATTTCCGTCTCTCTCAGCCTGTCTTCCAACACATTGCTAAGCCCGAAGCCAGGAATATTAGCGTCTCTTATCGAAGGTAATTAATTAATTAATTAATTAAATAACTTGCGGAGATCCACACCCCCCCTCCCGATAATTTTAATGATCTTTCATCCTTGGTAAAAAAAAAAAAATAGGCATGATTCTTGTTTTTTTTCTGCGCAAAAGAGATTGGCTTTTTGTTAGGACCCTGTTTTGGCATGGGACGTGCATGCCTACGTGGGCAGTGGGTGGCTTTGCCTATTTTCTTGTTGTTTGGGTATTCTGCTATAGTAGGTGAATTAGTGGCTGGTATGTAGGGAATTAGTGGCTGGTATGTAGGAGTTAGTGGCTTATATGTAGGAACCGTAGGTAGCCTAGCTTTTTAAATATTGTTAGATCTATTTTTATTAGGATGATGAATGAAGTATAATTCCTCCAATTGCTGCTTGTGATCTTCTTTCTCTCTTCTCTCGCGGTCTCCTCTCTTCTTCTCTTTCTCTTTGTCTCTTCCTCTGTTTCCTTGCTGCAAAACAGGACTCTTTCTTCCCTGTTACAACCTTTATTCTCTTGATACAAAATAGGAACATATTGGCTAGGGCCTCGCTAACTTCATTCCGAAACTCGGCATTGGTTTTGCCCCGAGTGTCCATTGGAACTAGGTTTGAAAACCAATGATGAGAGTGTTGTGTATATGTGAGGTAAGCCCCTGTTTTGGGCAGTAAAAGCAGGGCCAATCGGAGTGGAAAGGAAGAGAGTAGAGAGAGAAGAGGTGGAACCTGGCTCTGATACCAAATGTTGGGTTTAAGAATTTTGAGACAGTAGAAAGAAGGGAATAGAATAGAGGAAAGTTTATAAAATATCATCTGATGCCTTATTCCCTTTCCTACGGTATAATATATACCCTCTACAAAACAAGAAGCGAAGAATGACTTACGGAAAAATAGGCCCCCTTACCAGCAGTAAGGTAATGGTCACAACAACTAAAACAAATAATAACAAATTAACTACTAATTTTATTGGTCCTAATCCTAAGGATAACTGCACCAGCACTAACCTACTCCTAATAGCAACACAACCCCACGTCCCCACTTGCTGCCTTGAGGACTTGCATGGCCATGCGTCCATAACACTTTTGTATGAAGTTTATGATGTGGGTATTTTTGTAGGGCTATATGCAGAGTAAGTGGAGGCATAAGATTCACAATCATTGGGCATTCATCCTTCTTTCTGGTGCTCATAACCAATGTTGGAGGTGCTGGAGACGTTCAGGCCGTGGCCGTCAAAGGTTCGAGAACTGCGTGGCAACAAATGTCAAGGAACTGGGGGCAAAAGTGGCAGAGCGATTCCTCCCTCATTGGACAAAGCCTCTCATTTCATGTCACAGCCAGCGATGGACGCAAAGTGATTTCAAATGATGTTGCTCCTGCTGACTGGTCATTTGGAAAGACATACACTGGAAGACAGTTTCGCTATTAATTAATCCGTCTCTCCCCCTTTTTCAGGCCCCTTTTTGTACTTTCTATATATATATATATATATATATATATATATATATTTATATTTATATATCTCTCTCTCTCTCTCTAGGAAATAGGCATATATTGTTGTTAAAAACCGATGATTTACGATAGGAGCCGTCCGATCCGTATTTATCGTATGTTTGAATCGATTTTTGTTTAAGTCGATTTGTAGGTTGCACGTAATTGAATAGCACGATTTGAATCGTGGATGATGATCTACTGGAGAAATCGAAATGATGGAGATGAAGACGATAATAATCTACTGCAAAGGTCATATAGGATTTCATTGGTCAAAGAAAAAAATAACATTTATTGTTATTGTACATTTCTGAAGACGAGAAATTTATTATTATTTTATTTGTTTCTTTTTAAGGATTTCTTTTAAGACCCACAAGCGAGTAAAGATCCATTATTTTAAATAAATAATAAAATAATGTGTGATACATGCTTTGAAGATCCACGTGCAAGTGTAATAAAATCCTTTTTATTATTTTAAATAAATTAAAAAAATAAGATGCCATATATAAATAATGCTAAAAATGAGTACCTGGTAAAGTGAGGCTTCATTATTTTATTAACTTATAAATAATGCTAAAAATACTAAGAAGTCTACCAAAGATATTTACTTAGCGACAAGTGTCATTATTTTGTCAAATTAAAAAAATTGACAATGTCAAATAAAAAAATAAAAAAAACTTTGTCAAGCAGATGTAACATAAAAATAAATAAATAAAAGTCAAAGTGAGTGCACAGAGCAAACATCGGCTTATCAAGAAGAAATCCATTAAAAATAATCTTTATAAGAAAATAATTTTAAAAAGAAAAATAATTGATATATTATTAATTAATTAGAATTTAGAAAAAAAAAATTTTTTTTTTGGGTCAAAGTAAATAATTGTATTAAAACAAAGCCAAACAAAACACAGTGAAGCAAAATTAATGTTTAGAACAGTTGTAAACTCTGATGGTAAAGCAATGTCCCAGTCATAAAAGATAAGTTTGCTTCTTACTGCTTTTTGCCACCCAGGTGAAGATATTTCATTAATAAGCTCCTTCGAATTACCTTTTAAAAATAATGTTACCCAATATTTACTTACCATCCAAATGTACATGTATGGAATAAAGCTAAACGCTCAACTTTAAAACTTGAATCAATCACACGGAGTTGCCAAAAGCTAAACGCTCAAGACTTTGAATCACATGGGCTCACCTAATACATACACTAGATTTCTTGTCCCATTGAGTCCCTTCCCACCATACAGGCTAGTTTCTTTTGCTCCACTAACATTAAAGCCATCCACAATAACTTTTAATCTTCCGCTTCAATTTCTAGCTTTGATTTCCATTCTACAGATTCATAAGTTAAATCTTCCGCTTCAATTTCTAGCTTTGATTTCCATTCTACAGTACTTCATTTGTCTGATTATTTAAAAATTCTGCCCATTGTTTATGGGTAGAGATCAGTTTTTGGATTCAATATCTATTAAATAAATATTTATGTCAAATAAACTGTAATTCTTTCTAGTCTCTATATCATAAAAATAGCAATCCACAAAATTATTAAAGATGTTCTTAGCAATACTTCTTGAATTACTTTTAGTTAAATTCACCAATCTCTTTTAAGGTTTTTTTTTTTTTTTTTTTTGGGGAAATAATAACAGTTTAGGATTTTCAAATTTTTTTCTTTTTACAATTTAGACCTCCAACTTTTAAAAGTTGTGAAATAGATCCTAGTTTACAATTTTTTTGCAATTTAAACCATGTTTAACTTTTGATTAATGGATTCAATGTATTTTAGTATCCCCTAATAATTAAAAGTTAGTATTTTTTAATTTGAGATTTGATGTAATTTAATATTGATCACATGACTTATACTTTTTAGTTTGAAATTTGATGCAATTTAATATTATTCACCTGACTTGTACATGATACAATTAGTTAAAAATAAAACAAAATCTATATAGCAATAAATTATAAATTAAGGACTTAAATTGCAAAATTGAAAAATCAACCACATACAACACAAAGGTAATAAATCTTTTTCTCTCTCTTTTTTTTTTTTTTTTAGGTAATACCTTTTCACATCACTTTGAAACAAATAACATAATGGTTAGCAGAAAATAGAGAAGAATCCAAGTATAACTACACAGTTTCTTTCATAACTAAAAGATAATTAGTAAAGCTGAGAAATTTATTATCAAAGACCCAATGCCATAGATATTGTAAACTCTAGTTACTTGTCAAAAGTAGTTACTTCTCTTTTAATCTATCAATTTAATATAAGTTAGAGGTTTCTTTTTCTCTCTTCATTCCCTTTTCTTTTTTTTTTTTTTTTTGTTTAATTCATTTAAGTACTATCAAACAGAGGAAGTTGCATTTTTCACTCTCAAATTTAAACGGTTTCAATTTAAGTTTTCCAAATTTTAATTTGTTATATTTTAATTGAATTAGATTTTTAGAAAACAATGTTTTAATGGTCTTAGTAATTAAAATGCAATTTTTTTTTTTTTTTGGTCAAATGAAGTTGGCTTAATAAGTCACTTACATATACAACTAGAAGGTCATAAATTCAAAACCAAGGTTCTAAAATATTGCCACAAATTAAAACTAAGACCTAAATTGCAAAAAAAAATTGCATTTTAATATGCTGAAACCACTAATCATTGTTAGCCAAGAAACCGATTAGACCAAAATGCAACAAAATTAAAACTTTAGAACCTAATTAAGTTGGTATGTTTTAAATTTAAAGGTTGAGAATATGGTTTTTCTAAATTAAACGTATAAAAGTGTTATTAATCTTTTTTTCTTTAATTTTTTTTTTCTTCATTGAGTGCTCAAAAGTGAAAAATTATTTACGGTTGAATTTCAAAGGCAAGCATTTCTCTCTCTCTCTCTCCCTCCTTTTTTGCTTCTTCTTCATTTTTTTTTCCCCCCTCAATCTACCAGGGACAAAATCCTCCGTCCCCACAAGGTTAAAAGGAAAAGAAAAAGAAGAAAACAAGATTTTAGAGTTTTTTTTTTTAGGCGACGCAAAAGAAAACAATCAGCACATTCAACTGAAATAACTAGGATTGATGTGATTAATTAATAGGTTTAATCAATATAATTTTATTTTTTTGGAGATTTGTTTATTCTATTTTTTTACCACCTCCAATTGCTAGCCCCTGTAAAATTGGACCATTTTAATCTAACAGGTGCATGTCCTTGCCATCATGTTGCTCCCTCAATTGCGGTTATCGGTTAACACTATCGTTTTCTCGAATTTGAGTCCTATTATTTTTGGAATAACATTCAAATAATAGAAATGGTACAGAACCGTCTAATAGTTTAGTCCTTCAATTAAACTCATTGACTATGTTGTGTGTGTATATATATATATATATATATATATGCAGCATGACAAATACACATCCAGCAACAAAACATCACAAGCTAATTGAAATATTTTATTTTTAACACTCTGGTTCAGGGCATTTTTTTTATTTTCAAAGCAAACAAATGCTCAAATTACTAGTTATTTTCAGTAAACCTCAAAAGAAAGTAACAAAAAAAAGATGATGGAAGGATTATTGGTGACAGTAATATTATAATAACCATGAAGAGATTATATACATTTAGCCCATGGCATACTTCTGGGTCCAGCTCCGAGCTGTTAATTCATATTTGACCTTATTAGTCTTGAACATATGGGCTATCTCTGGAACAAGTGGATCATCTGGGTTTGGGTCTGTAAGCAGGGAACAAATGGACAACAACACCTTGGATATAGAAAGTGCTGGACTCCATTGCTCTTTCAATATGTCCAAGCAGATGTTTCCATTGCTGTTTATATTGGGATGAAACACCTTGGTCCTGAAGGCAACCTACAAAATTGCGTCCAATAAAAAAAAAAAAAAAAAAAAAAGAAAAATCCTATTATATATCTATAAACCTTCAATCTCTTATCAGGTCGGTATCATAATTTTATACCAAGCTCATATATCAAATCAGCCCAATGGCTGTGATAAGAGATGTTAGTTTAATATTATTTAAATCGACATGATAAAAGACTGATTATATCTGTATATAATGGTAGAAATGTTATCTCTATGTATATAATGGTAGAAAGAAGATGAGGAGTTAAAATTGTAGAAATTGGGTAAGAAGTATACCTTTGGAGGCTTGAAGGGATAATCAGGAGGAAAATGGATATTGACAAGGAAAACACCACCGGTATAGGGACTGTCATTAGGACCAATAATGGTAGCTTGCCAATGGAACATGTCCTCCGCTATTGGACCTGCACTGCATGAAGTTGGTGGGTCTCTTTGCAAGTCCTTGTGCTCCTTCAATATCCTCTTTAAAGCCATTCAACAACTTTTCACTTGCTCAAATGCAAACAGAAAAAGGGAAATATGGGCTGGCAAAATGAAAGAAAACCAATCTACGACACACCCCTGCAAAAATCTGAGACAGTGGTGCTATTTAAAAGAGGGGAAAAGAAGGTGTCGAGGATAAGAAATGGCTATTGAAGTAGAGGACCCTGAACTTCTTTGTACTGATGAAAGTGGGAACAGAATAAATTCTACAAGTAAACATACTATATAAATAAATAAATAATAAAATAAAAAAAAGATTGAAAATGAAGAATCAAAGAAATTTATAGATAATAAAACTCGAATATATTTGCGGTACTGAATTCTTTACCTAAGCAAATAAAATAGTCAATTGGGAGTTTTTATCATAATTTCAAGGTTGGAAACTATCTTTTGCACCATATGACCATTTATTTTCATCATGTAAATTTCATAGAGCAAAGAAAAAGATACTATTACAAATGCATAAGTGGTCATTTTGACAAAGAGACACTACAAGTCACTTTCATTTGGTGGCTGAAATTGAACCGAAAGTTCCCTCGAATACACAATTTTTTCATTTAAGTTCTAGAGACACTACTCCACCTAGGGCAAGTCAGTGGGTTATACCCATTTCCCCAAAAAAATAAAAAATAAAAAAAGAAAGATAATAAATTAAAGATATTCGAGCTTACCTCTAATGGTTGGCCCATCGAGAATCTGGGTCAATTCTGGAAAACTGACTCATTTAAAAATAACAAAAGGATTTATAAATTCTTCCACCAATAAAGTTATAAACCGAATATTCCTTCTACCATTTACATGGTTTTTAGCCCCATTTTATTCTTTTTGTGAGTTCTATGGAATTACCATATCGGTTCTTCATTCCTTTTAAAAGGTCTGTTTTGACCACGAATATTCATCTGTTTTTTACTCGGTTAAAGCTTTTGAATTTACAACTCATAAAAATGCAAAATATTATTCGACCGACTCCAAAGAAATGGACGAAATAGATTACAAATCTTTAGCTTTTGTTCAAATTACTAAAATCAGCTTCTAGAAAATGGTTACATAGAAACAATTTAAAAATTAGAGAGACATTTTCAAAGGGCTTCTTAAAAGCTGAATTTGTACTAACTCAGGTTGAGTATAGGTTGACCTACAGGAGTAAACAGTCTAGTACTTTCAGAGTGGATATATTAGGAAAATCCTAAACCCCAAAGAAATGCTATCAAATCCAATGTGGTGAATCCTTAATATACAATACAAATCATAAAACAGCCTGGAAAGAAGAAGCAGTTGATGCTGAAGGAGAGCCCCCTAGAATTGTCAGTCCAAAACTATGAAACCAAACTGCTGCATCCACGAGTCTATTCAGAATCACAATATGGAGCAGGCTTTCTGTGCCTTTCTCTTCTTTTTCTTTTTCTGCTTAGGCGGCTGCAGAACCACTTTAATCGCCGCATCAAAGACTGCTTTGACATTCTGCATTCACAAAGCAAAGATAACATAAACCTCAATAACAAAGCATCTTTAGAACTTACTACCAAAAAAATAAAAAGCATCATTAGAACTTTCACTCCATGGTTTCTTGTAATGTGGATAGAATTTAGGTACCTGCTGTGTTTTCGAACTGCATTCAATGTAAACTGGCGCCCCTATCAGCTTCCTCAACTCCTCCCCCTTTGAAAAGAAAAAGGAAAGAAAATCAGGCATATATCTTAGTGGATTGCAGCTTGGTGATGAGCAACAAAGAGAAGAGAGCAAGATATGACAAAGAACTTGAAATATGGTAGTTTTGAACTCAAAATGCAGTGGAAATTACCTGAGCTGTGGTGATGGGCACTGCCCCAGGATGATCTATAAAGAACTGCTTGTCATCCCGCAGATCTATAAGAAGAAAAATTTAGCTGTCATCAAAACTAGAAGGACTATTAATAGAGCCCAGATAAGAATAAATTCATTGGCCAAAATAACATGACAATGAACTACCATCAGACTTAACTATTAGACAACCAACATTAGACATGGCTCAATAATGTGATACTAATCATATCCAGACTCCAGAGTATGATGGTATAAGCAGAAGACTTCGAGTGAGCAAGTTGAATTACACAGCACTACGAGACTCTCTCATATAACAAGAATTTTGTAATTTTTTTTAGTAATAAGTCCATGGTAGAATAAAGGAAAATATATATACAGCTAATATTCAGCTCATGAGAAATTCAACAAGTTCATAGGTTCAAATAATTATCAAAAGTTAACCCAGTGATATTCAAATAGTTAACTGAAACAGTCTACAGACAAAAGTTGTAAAATGAAATTTATATATTGAAAAATTCATCAACAGGGTATTTGAAAATGCAAACAAATTGATAATCAAAATAGAGAACATTGTACATAACTATAGGCAATTAAAGCTACAAACCTAAGAAAAAAAATTTTCATTCATTTGACAACTAAAAACTACTGCAGCATAGAATAACAAAAACCACAGATAACTGAAAATATAATTTTACCAGAGAGAGAGAGAGAGAGAGAGGGAGAGAGTCTAACCAAGTTTAGTTCCAACAAGAATGATTGGAATACCAGGTGCATAATGCCTCAATTCAGGAACCCACTAAACAATGAAACAGAAAGACATATTATCAACACATCGATATAAATCAGGAATTATCATTACAAAAAGAATGAGAACAAAAAAGTTATGTGGATAATGCTGTTCTTACTTTCTTGGCCACATTTTCATAGCTAGCCTTGCTTATGAGAGAAAACGCAAGTAGGAAGACATCTGCTCCTCGATAGCTCAATGGCCTTAATCTATTGTAATCTTCCTGCCCTGTTTCATAATTTTTTAAGAAATACCCATGATGACACCAAAAACAAAAAAAAAAAAACAAAAAAAACTTTGACTAGGAGTAACCAAGGATTCTGAACATACCAGCAGTATCCCATAACCCCAAATTAACAGTGCTCCCGTCCACAACAACATTTGCACTGAAATTGTCAAATACTGTTGGCACATAATCCTGATTCCAAAAATTATTGGAAACAAAAAACAAAGATATTAAATTAGAATAAATTCTTCCAAAGTCAATTTCATACATAAGATAATATTTCTTAAAAAAAAAAAAAAAAAAATCAAAACAGTATACAATGACGATTTTGATGCAACTATCTACTAAGAAATTTCAATCAAACAAAAATTTCACCGTTTGCAGATTTTAATTGCAAAAAATCACAAAAACCATATTGGAGGCACCGTTAATATATTCTTATACTACGTAATTGGTATAAAGCAAAAAGCTTTCAGCATGGGATACTGAACCGCAAAAGAACAAAGTAAAGGGGGAAAGAAATTAGAAATATAATAACATAAAGTTTTCTTATTTCATACTCTAACTTATTTACTCGGATTAGTTAAGTGGGGTTCATCATAGGTTCTGTAAAGACTATGACAGCAAATCAAATCAACAGATTAACAGAAAAGATCCAGGAAAACACATTCCCATACAACTTACAGAGACATTGACCCATTCAAGTTTAGAAGAAAACATAGATTCATCTCAATTTATCTTGCAAAAACCAAATTAGATGGTAAGAAGACCAAAATAAAATCAAATGGGAAAGAAAATGAACCAGATAAAGATTTAACTTTTCTAGTCCTTTACTCAGTCCAGAAAGTGCCCCAAAAACCATCTGAAAAGCATACATATATTCTTCAAGAATGGTCGGCCACAACACAACTACGAATAAAGAAAAAGCTCTTAAATTTCTCTTTTTTCATACAAGCAAATTTAGCAATTGGCTCAAATTACGACAAAAACCATGGTAGTCAAAAGTTTTACATTTTAGATATTTCATTCTTTACTTCAGAACAGCCAATTATAAGGGATTCAAAGAAGAAAACAAAGATAAAAGAAACAACACTCAGAATTTTTTTTTTTTTTTTTAAAAAGGCCATATTTTCTACCCCACATTTTTTTGACACAACCAAACAAAAATAAAGCTTAGCAAAACCCATGTTGGGAAAACCTTAAAAGACGCGAAATTTCCAACTTTCTTCTCTTCATTTTCTCTCTTTCTATAAATTTTCTCGGAAAATCAATGCATCAAAAAAACAAACACAAAGACAAAAAATAATAATAATAGGAAAAAGAAAGGAACAAAAAGCCATTACCGTAGGGAAAGTGTTGCTGGTGTAGGAGATGAGCATGCAAGTCTTGCCGACGGCGCCGTCACCAACCGTGACGCACTTTATGAACCTCGAAGCGCTCATTTTTTCTTACTTCCCAAACACTAGACTAAGTCTTTCTTCCTTTCCTAGAAAGTTTCTAACTTTGCTTTCTGGACTACAAAAACCCTAATACGTACTGCACAAGAACCTGTCCTTGAACGCAGGGAAAGTAAATTGGTTAGTCCGAAGAAAGCGCATTGAGACAGAGAATGAGAAATTTCTGGAACTGGAAAGAGAAAAAACAGAGAGAAATACAGAGAGAGAGAGAGAGAGAGATTGGAAAGATTGGGGCATATAGCCAGCTCTTGCCAGCTACAATCATATAACATTGACTCATGAAGATATGTACCATTGTACCCATTAATCCCCAGGCCCCATTCCTCACCCCTCCAATCCCATGACCTTTTTTATTTATTTTTTTTTCAATTTGAAATAATTTTTTCCTAATTAAAAATCATTTTTTATTCAATTATTTTTATATAATATAATTGGTTTTTCATTTATTGCTCATTTGTCTTATTACTTTTTCGCTTTATCTTTGTTGGATTAACCTATAGTCAAAAGTAACAGATTATTGCCAAAACAAAAAACAAAAATGGTCAAAATAACAGAAAAAAAAAAAAAAGTTGAGTCAATTGGGTTAATTTCTTTCGAGTAATTAACAAAATGTTGTTGTAGTCATATTTTATTAATTTATTGAAGGCATCATAAGAATAAAGAAATATTGAGAAAAAGAGAATTGATATAAAACAGAGAAAATTTAAAGATGATATAAGTTCATATAATGTAAAAGAAAAATAAGTTATAACTATTGTAGATTAGTTGTTTTAGCACCCAAAAGCACAAAAAAAAAAAAAAAAAACTATTGTAGATTAGTTCTTTTGTAATGATTGACTGACAGAATGAATGTAACAAAAAATAAAATTCAGAATGAACATGTAAACTGAAATTCTATAATATATATACATATATATAGGAAAAGTACATAAAATATTTATTTAACATACAAAGAATAATAATTAGGAGAATGAAAAATAGAAGAAAAAAATATTTAATGAAAAATAGAAGAAAAAAAATATTTACCTACCTCTTTTTTGTTTTTTTTTTTTTGGGTTATATTATTGATCTACCTCTTCTCCACTTGCAAAGAGAGAATGTCTATATAATTTGATATAGAATATAATAATAATGAGAATGAAAAAGAAAAGAGATGTTGCCCTACCTCTTCTCAACTTGCAAATGTATAATAAAAATAGAGAATTTAAATGAGGTTGTTATTTTGTGTTGTAAAGTTCCAATATATCAACAAGTGGGTTCTTTTATTTTAATAAAATTTTCTAAAGTTGAATTCTTTAATTTACCTTAGAAATTAAACATCAAATATTTTATAAATATTACTCTGAAGCTCATAAACTGGCCCTGATATGAAAATCTAGCCAACACATAACCTATTTACAAATTAACCCTAACATATTTCACAGTGCTAGTCTTCCATTTTTCGTTGACCACAATGAGGATGATATTAGTTCAGGTTTCTAGTTTTTCTTTTTTTTTCCTTTCTCCTTTTTTTTTTTTTTTTTAATAAA
This sequence comes from Ziziphus jujuba, assembly GCF_031755915.1. Classification (NCBI taxonomy): domain Eukaryota; kingdom Viridiplantae; phylum Streptophyta; class Magnoliopsida; order Rosales; family Rhamnaceae; genus Ziziphus; species Ziziphus jujuba. Next base: position 22,745,907 of record NC_083387.1, read on the forward strand.
TGGTGAAGGAAGTTTCTAGTTTATTCGGCTCCACTAATTTCAAAATCTCACTTAAAATTTGTCCAAAAGTCAGAATAATTATGTTTCCGTTGGAGCCTGAAATATTATATTGCAAAATGATATACAATACAGACTGATATTACGAATTATTACTTCTTCTTCTTTTTTTCTGTTTAAAAAACGAATTATGTAACTTCCTTTTTTTTCGATAAATAACGAATTATGTAACTTCAAACATGCAGTAGTTGACCTAAAACATAATTAACAAATAAATTCTTCACTAATACGCATAGGCCCACTTGTTGTTATAGCCTTAAAAGTCAGCAAACAAAAACTGAAAAACAGTATTTATGAGTGAGATATACTCAATTCAGAAGTAGAAAAACTAACTTTCTTAGTCAGTAGCACGTCATAAGATAATTGAATCCAAAACGTGATACTTTAACAAAAATTGTAACAATCTATCACAAATAACAAATACAAGCGAATAATGAAAGCCAAAACAAATAGTGAATAATACATAAATTCTTAGATTATTATCACTGAGAACGATCCTTCAACTTCAAGAATACTTGTAAAATGGGTTTAATGGGATTACCTTCTTTTGTCCATTCCATCTCATTTTAAAAGCATTGGCAAAAAGACTAAGTACATTAAGTGTGAAAAAAGTAATGACTTTTTTAAATAAAGTAATATTATATATGTAACGGGTCAATAGAAAATTCCAATTAGTCATACATATAGTTTTGATCTCTTCTAAATTATAATATTAAATATAATGAGGTAATAACTAATAAGATTGTAATTCTTCCAATTAGATTTTTAATTTTGAATTATTTATCAAGTCTCACCCATATTTTGTATTGCGTCTTCATTACTTCTTATTATAATTTAGAAAATCATTTGTAGTATACGTATATATAACCAGGTTGACATAATACACCTTTCAACTAAGGACTATTATCACAACTTGTAGATTTGTTTGATTGTATTGAACCTTTATTTTAAAAAGTAAATTTAAAGTTGATATTCTAATTAATTTTTTAGTTTAAAATTACCAAAACAGTCGTATGAAAAATCGATCATATATATATATATATATAAAGGTAAATTAGCTAAAAAATACCTTAAAGATGGGTTGAGTAAAATATCTGAGAAGTCTAATATTAATAATGCCATTCCTAGAAGAAAAATTGGAAAGGGCTTGGCTTAAAGAGGAAGGAAATTTTGCAAAATCTAAGGGTGGGGAAGGATAGAGATCCTTGGGTTTGAAGGATATGTTGTACATAAATGATGGAAATGAATGACCTAGGAGATTGGTTAGCATGGCCCTTTAGGTATTTTCTTAGACCTATCCCTTTCACTCACTCTCTAACCACCTTTATCTTTTGGTGAATCAAATGGTGGTTGAGTTGTTCAATATTAATTCCACCCACCACATCATACTCGTATTCAATAACTAGACACATTTATAGGTTGGACACGTACTCACTCTTTAAATCTTTTTGTGAAGAAAACTTAAAGAGGACCAGATGGCATTTCATCATAACTTAAAAATAATTTATGCCCCTTCAAAAAAAATAATAAATTCTATCAATTATGAAATTGATGACACAAGAAATATCACTAGAATTAGAATGTTTAGAACAGTAAAACATTATCTTAAACCAATTTAGTTGTAGTAGACTATTCTGGAAGATATGAGGGATCCAAAATTTGAGTATACCAATTAATGTGGTAAAATAATTGAATATTATTCATAGGCTGAAAAATTAAAATAAATTAAATATGGATGAGTAAATTTTTAACAGGATAAATAAAACTTATTACAAGCCTATAAAGTGATAAAATATCATATATTTTTTCCATATCATTCATAAATAATTTGGTATTCATAGCATTTTTTTTTTTGAATTTTGGAATCTAATAAATTAATTGTCTGTTACTTTAACATATGATTAAAAACTAGAATTCATGATAGAATAGTAATTAGTAGTATTTACCATGTTAATTGGAAAAAATAAATTGAAATTTAAAATTTTGATACAGGACAGGCCTTATCAAGTTCGAAGTCAAGACCAGTCATATACCCTATGTCATTGATTAATCTAAACCAAAGCAAAATAGTGTGTAAGGCAATGATAACCTGTGGGACATAAAATGCAGAGGAAAAAGATAGAAATATATGGAGTTTAGCAAAATGCAAATTACCACAATGTTAAAAAATGATGAATATTCTGTAGTTTAATTAATCAAGAACCAAATTCGAGGAGAGACTATAAAATTTTTAAAACGAAAAATTATTTTCATGAAGCAGCTGAACCTGATTTATTTATTTATTCATTTGTCTATTATTATCATTATTATTTTTTGAAACAAGTAACTCAACCTAATTAAATTAATAAAGTTACCCAATAAAACCATATAATAATAAAAATAAAAATAAAACCAATCTATAAACTAACGATTTTATTATAGGGAAAATTTCATATTTAAATGTCTTCAGTTTTACTTACACTTAGATTATATGTTTTTGCAAAATTTAAACCTATTTACTAATTTTACTAGTTAATTTTAAACATTTAAAATCATAATTATATTTTCATAATATTATTTAATTATAAAATATTAATTTTTAATTCTATTTTGCATTTAACTATTAAAATAATCAGTAAAAATTACAAATTGTTTGTTTTAATATATATATATATATATATATATAAAACTACAAAAGCAGTTTAATAATAAATTTTTAAAAACATAAAATCTAAAAACCGAAGTATAATAAAATTAATAGGATTTAAATGAAATTTATCGTTATACTAGAAGATGTCCTGTTAAAGTCAACCCGTTAGCTGGTGATGTCGTTTTCATGACCAACAACAATAAACCTAACAATTTTGTCCTGCATGGAAACTCGTTTGTATTATATTCTCGTAAAAAGACATAATCTAAATTACAAAATCTGCTAAGGTTTTGGTGCCCAAGCCTCCGGGTCATCAGTCCCTGTCAGTGTTGTTTACGCACATGTCCTCCTTATTACTTCTGTCAATAAAGATTCTCTTTAAGTTTTTTTTCTTTGTGCTTATTATTATTATTATTATTTTTCCCTTCTTCTTTTGATTATTCAATGACAAAAACTTTGTGGAAAATAAGATTATTTTAAACATTATCTTTGTAATAGCCCCCCAATTGCCCTAGTTATCCTTGCTAAGCAATTAGTATTTTTGTCATAAACAAATATAACAAATATGAGAAGTTCTATAATCTATTAGACCTACTCCATGTGAATAGATGACCAAACCATCCTCTCAAAGCCAACTTGTTAATATTATACCTGGCGCTTTGTTCTGATACCAATTGGGTCCATATTCTACACGAATATTCATTTTATCCTCTTCTTCAAAGGGAAACTTTTTCTTCAAATTCCATGTCTCTTTTTCCCCAAAATGTCTACTTTTTCACATGGAGTAGACTTCCCACCAGCTGTTAATAGTGATAAAAAGTGTATCAATTGATTTTACAAGAAAAAGGAAAACAATAAAAGGACATTTGATCTGCTTAAATAACCAAGAAAAAACCAAAAAAAAAAAAAAAAAAAAGGGACTGTTACCGTCTGACCCTATAGAAATTAACAAAGTCATTATCATTTCTCATATAAATTATTTATCCCCCAAGTTATCTTGAGAGATTCGCAAAGTAAATACATAACTACAAAAATGGGAAAAAACCAAGTACGTAAGAAAAAACAAGTAAAGAAGAATATGGATTAAGCAAAACAATTCAAAATAATAACCACAGTTGATGCAAACCGTCCAGACAATTCTTATGTTAAACAATTTCAATTGTAATTATGAAATAAATAAATAAAGATTGTCATGTAGTGTACCAAGTCTAAAGCACGTTAAAAAGCCAAAGAAATAATCATCGGTTTGTGCGACATCCCACGTGCTATAACGAAAAACGTCTATCGAACAACATAGTATTAAAAAAATAGATATCACACACTCAGAAGAAGTCAGAAAAACCGACAAACATTTCGAAATGATTTTTGTAATTATTCTCTGAAAGAATAATACCGTACTTTAGCCTCATAAATTAAGAATGCCAGTTTACAGCACAATGTAAAAACATTTTCAATTCTAACATCGAATTAGTACAAACTTCAACGTCACATAGACAATTTCAAAACTTGAATGATTGTTGGTATGCATATTCTTTACACTTTTTCATTTATGTTAGAAGAACAACCAGAATCAGACCCGAGAACAGAAATTCTGGCTCACTAAATTTAGTCCTTGAAACTTTAAGCAAGAGGAGTGAAGTTGGTAGATACCGATGGACAATTTCCACAGCATCATGTAGGAGCTATAGTTCTCATCCGTAAAAGAACAAATGTCAACTGTATTTATGCACTGCTTAAAATGGAAGTTCGACCACATTTTCGCCAAGACAAATACGTCTAGTGCATAACAGCCTTAGAGCTCTTCATCCGAACTAACAAAATCTAATTCAATCATCTTTCCTGTCCCTTGCTTGGTTTTGTCAACCAAAGGTTGCTTCTTTTCGGTTTTGGTTCTTTTTCCGTTCAGTTGTTGGTTTCTGATTGCGGCAGATGAATCAATGTTCACACTAGGTGGTTTCCTGAAAATGATGCTTGGATATTCATGACAAAGGAAACAACTGAAGCAGCAATTGGCTGTCAAAGTTAACGGAAAAAGAACTCTTATACACAACTCACCTCTTCTCTAAATTAGTGCTTTGTCGGTTTTGTGTTGTTGGCTCCTTATTTGTATAATTTGGACAAGTTTTCCCTGGAAAAACAATAAAAAAGAAAGAAAAAGATTGCTCAAGCAGAAATTGCATAGGGCGCAACGTACAAGATAAAAGAAGAATTGCAATCTTTAACCTGTAATCTCAGTAAGAAATCTTATTCCTTGTGAGTGTGTATTTGTTGTCACTTTGCCTGCATTACTGTAAATAAAGCTTAATCAATATAAACTACGCTTTCCACTAAAGAAAAAACTGTGCATGTAATGCACACCCATATAAGAAATGTCCACTACAGATCCCAGCTTCTAAATAATCAGCAATAACTTGCAATTTTTATTACCTAAAAAAATAAAAAAAATAAAAAAACTAAAACGAAAAAGGCAATCTAGTTGCAATTTTATGTACACTCAAAACCAACTTTTTGGATTTTATTTTTGGTCAAGCATCTTGCAAGATATAAGCGAAAAGGACTTCTATTAACTAGAAGATAGTGGACAAATCAAATGGTGCTAAGTATATTTCTCAAGTCATCTATATATAACAAACCTTAATGCTTTTTTGAGTCCTTCGACAGACAATAATTTAATTGGCTGCTTGGGCTTCTTTAAATTTGTTTTGTCGGCCAGAGGATCAACCAAATAAATCCCTTCCGACATTAAAGGATCCCTAAATGCTGTTCTTATGTTCCTGTGAACAAGGAAAATATGACAGGTTACATTACCGTAATAGGAAGAAGTTAGAATGAATAAGAAAGAGAGATAACTTCCATATATTTCAAAAACGTGAATACTATATTATAGAAGTTCAAATAAAGCTGTACAATCATCACTTACCCTCCCTTGAGCTCAGTTCGCATTGTGGAATATCTCTGTGATTCTTTCTATTTAAATACAACAAAGAGGGAATGATCAGTAAGTTTCAACTGAAGACCAGATTTTTGGCACCAAACAAGATAGAGACAATGCAGAATCATGCTTACTGATTTATGATATTTGCAATATGTCCCACGGCGCCTGAAACAATGGAAGGAATGAATGTTAAAAAATGAAGAAAACCAATATGTAGTTAGAAGAATTCTACTTCTAACTCCCGTGGGTTATTGAAGCAACCATACTACATTGGTGAAACAAGGAGTTACAGAACAGAAAGAAGCAACCTTCTGATGGACAGAATCAACAAATAATTTTATCTTGATTTAAGCTATTTTCTTGTAAAAAGTATCAAATATTTTTCCTTCACTAGGTATGACAGGGAAACTTATTTCACTTTTTTCTTTCTGTCACCAAGCATTTTTAAGGTTAACATGAATATCCTCGGGTACAGTATATTAGACATGCTTGGCCCTTTTCAAAACTTGTATGTTCTACATACTATTAGTTCAACCAAAAACATATCAATATATTTCTGAAGCCCTTAGCTTAAGATATAACAAAATTATAAAACAGAACTTGGACAATTAACATGGCAATCGGTATAACAATCTGAGATTTAAATAAAGTATTGTGAGGCGTTCATATAGCATACTTGTTTATAACTGCTGTACAGACCATGCCATCCTTCCTTTTTCCCTTGCAAACACCATAGTCGATTGAAGTACCCATCTTTAGTAGTTGATTAGGTGCGTACACACTCAAAGAAAAACCTGAACCCTGCACAGAAAATAGAAAAGGTAACGTTTAATTTTTATGACAATCTACAGGAAAAAAGGAAAACAAAAACATCAGTGCATGAAAAGCTTATACCACAGCGTCTTTGCGCACATTGCAATTAAACAATGTAAATACGGTTCCAGCCTGCTCTTTGCAGTTCTTCTGATAAGCATCACCAAACAAGAATACAGATATAGTAGTTTCATCTAAGCAACCAATTTTCCAAATACAATAGCTCTTTCCATTAGAACTTGTCCTTGGAACTCCCTTCTCAGTCACCACTCCAACAGTTGCCCAACAGCCAGAAAGAGTATCCCCAACCAACAAATTCCTAAAAAGGCCAAGATGTGCAATATCACAACGCACATTAAAATGTGGCAAATCCAACCCTCATGTAGTTATCATTCTGGAAGTAAACTCTCTAAGAGAAATCTAACAATTTTGGTACTACTAATCCTAAACCATAGCCTATCAGAATCTTGAAGTTACAAAAAATTGTGAAGAGCATTTACATACTTTATAGCCGATAATCGAACGAAACGAATGTCCGAAAACCGCTCGCTGAGCTCTGCAGGAGTTACCAACTGATTCCTGACCAAAAAGAAAAAAATAACCCAAGTTCAACATAACTTGCAACTTTCATTTCTCCAAGTGAACCGAAGGGAAAAAGCATGGAATCTACCTTATTCGCAAACCCGAAAACCTCTCAACCTCAGGATCACTGGGGGCCCTGTGCCGGTTGGGTTTTGCAGCCTTTTCAATTACTGGGTTGGGCTCGTAATCGAGGCAGTCCTGAACAGCATCCTTAAAGACGGACATGTCCGCCTTCTCTCTTCTCCTTGGAGATTCCTCATCCGAAAGGTACCCTACAAATAAAATTGCATCGAATCGAAGAGAAGCCCAGATAAGTTTTCGAGATTTTGTTAGCACCCAGATCGAATTTCCACAAGAAAAAAAAAAATTGTGAGAAATGTGAGCAATGGCACTAGACAACAAATGAAATAATCAATTGCCAAAAATAAATAAAAAGCGTACCAGGTGAACGAGAGCGAAGAGTGGAGGGAATGGGAGAACCAGGAGGGGTTTCCAAAACTCGGTCTTGAAGAGAGAGAAGGAGATCGAGGTCGTCTTGGCGATTTGACATGGTGGTTGTCTCAGTCTCTCAGTCTCTCAGAGTCTCAGTCTCAGAGGTTTTGGGGGGTTTGTTTTCAAGGTTTCAACACTTCGTTTTGCCGCTTTTGGAGGGAGACTCTCAATTCTTTTGGAGGGAACACAAACAATAAGTAAGCTGAAATCACACGACGTCGCATCGTCAATGTTTTAAAATTTTAAATCAATAAATCAGCATCTACTCTCCCAAGTTTTTTATTCTAAAAACTATATAAATAAAGGCATCATATTTTTTTCCCCCAAATAGATATTTTCACATTTTCATAATTCAAATACAAATTTTGCATATATATATATATATATAATAATTATTATTTAACTAATAAAGTTTATTACCATTTAATTTTACAGAGATTTTTGAATAAAAATTTTAAGTTCGAATCTCCCTTTCATTTCTAGTACGTACAACATTATTTTTCTTGTTTAATTTTTTTTTCTATTTTTAAAGGTAGGCTGTGCTATTTTTATATCCTCTGATGGTCCGTAGCAACAGCAGATTTGCAGTTAATTTGTTTTAAGAAGATCTAGCTAGGTTTGACTCATTCTATATATCAAAAATTTTCCCTATCATAAATTAAAAATTTACAGCTCAATTTAAATTTTGTTTTACCTCTGTAATATGCAATGAATCTTACAAAATTTGTACTTTTTTTAATCTAATTAATATATTAGTGGCAACTTACATAATGAAAAGATAGTCAATATATAATTAGGAAATCACTGAAGAGGATATGATATAAATATATGTATGTGAAATGAGATTACATTGTAAATTTCCTTTTCTTCTTCTACGAGGAATATTCTATCCAAACAAACATGGAAAAAATTTTACAAAACAATCTCCTTTTACTACCAGTAGAATAGAGCTAAAAAAAAAAAAGATTGGATACCAATCATATCATATCAAATATATATATATATATATATATAATGGGAGAGGACAAAAAAAAATTATAAAGAGAAAAAGAGAAAATTGGAAAAATATATATGGTTAGGAAGATTGGTTACCGTTAAAGAAGCCAGCTAGAGCAATAGCAAAATTCCCGCGAGTATGGTCCATATTCAAAGCTCCTAAAGAATCGTCCTCCAAAGACCAAATATAGTTAAAAAAAAGAAGGTGCATATGACTAACAGAGAGACAAATAACACCAAGCTAATGCTCAGACCAACGACAGCCTTTAGATCCAAACTGAAATTACTCCAAAACCGTGTTCCTGTTTTCCCTCCCAACCCTTATATTTACCATTTCCATTTCCTCCATTACAGCAGTCTTTTATGGAGTCTGAAATTCCTCCTCCTTAACTCTGAAGGAGGCATCACACTACTGTTAAACAAAACAAAGAACAAAACATTCAGACTTTCACTCTCACAAACAATATATAGAAAAAGTGACCAAAATCAAAAAAGAACAAAAAAACATAAGCAAAGCAAACAAAGACACAAATGGGTTTACCTACTAGGCTTAAGCTTTTGATTACCCTTTTTTCCCTTTTTGTATGTTCTGCTTTGGGTCATGGTGGTGGTGGTGGTACTGCAGAGCAACTCAAGGGTGTGATCTATGATGGTAGATCTTTAATTATCAATGGCAAACGAGAGCTTCTCTTCTCTGGTTCTATCCATTATCCGCGTAGCACACCTGAAGTATATTTTACTTTTTATTTTTTTTTTCTTTTGGAATTTATTATTCATTTTTAGTGCATATGCATATGCTTTCATTTCTAATATATATATATATATATATCAAAACCCTTTTCAGTTTCATACTGTTTCTGTCACAATATGGATTCAATTAATATTTTGTGCAATTGGGTTTTTGTGTTTTTTTTTTTTTTAAATAATTCTTTGGTGGTTTTCAGATGTGGCCTGACATTATTTCCAAGGCCAAACATGGAGGTCTGAATGTGATTCAGACTTACGTTTTTTGGAATGTTCATGAGCCCGTACAAGGCCAGGTATTTTCCAACTATAAATACTTATACATAATTACCATATTAGTATATTCTAACTTTATTAAAGATGCTCATAAGTAATCAATCCATTTCTGTCGAAAAATGGATATCTTGACTGGTGGGAAGTGCATAATTTATTAAAGCCAGGATGTCAGTGATGTGTTCGGAACAGTATATAATGAATATATGTATGTACGGATTGGTTAGAAGGGTATGAAGAGCTTGTTGATTGTGGGGATTGATTGTATATGTTGTGTAATTTTTGTAGTTCAACTTCGAGGGAAACTATGATTTGGTGAAATTTATTAAGTTGATTGGAGATAATGGAATGTTTGTCACACTTAGGGTTGGGCCATTCATCCAAGCCGAATGGAACCATGGGTACAATTTTCGCTCTCATATTCTCTTAATTTGCTCATTATTGGCTTCAGCACTTGTCCTATTGCTTATAAGTAATTTATGTACATATAAATATGATCTTCAGAGGTCTTCCATATTGGTTGAGAGAGGTGCCAAACATCATCTACCGTTCTGATAATGCACCATTCAAGGTAACCAGATTATATGTTTCATATTAATTTTGTTACTTATGTATAAATGCTATGAGTTTTAGTGTTTAAGAGTTGTAAATTTTGCATGTTTGAAGTATCACATGAAAAAGTACGTGAAGATGATCATAGACAAGATGAAAGAAGAGAAACTATTTGCTTCACAAGGAGGCCCTATCATCTTGGCACAGGTTTATTTTTTTTTTTTTAATATAATTTTGTGATTTCCTTGTCATTTTCCTAGAACTAATTAATTTATGGACTTGTTTCCTTTTGTCCTTTTGATTGGTCTTTTTTTATGTTAATTATTTTTTTTTTTAAATTTCATTGTACAGATAGAGAACGAGTACAACCACATTCAACTTGCCTATAGAGAATTGGGAACCAAATATGTTCAATGGGCAGCAAATATGGCAGTTGGATTGAAAACCGGAGTTCCGTGGATCATGTGCAAGCAAAAGGATGCTCCAGATCCAGTTGTAAGTATACATACACGTCGATATGTTATTATCAGATTGATTTTATAAGAGATTTCTTGTATATAATATAGTTTCTTGTTAAGTCGGTCTAATAGATTTAAAATAAAAATTTCTGTTAAAATTTCTGAATTTGTTTTGAAAGGTAAGATCTGCCCAAATTTTCAAACTAGAAACTAAAAGCAAATCTATCATATATATAGCTTTTTTAGTGTAACAAATAAGAAAGAAGAAAAGAGAAAAGGAAGAGTTGGTATATTATGTTTTATTAGTAGGTAGGACCCTTAAAACTAAAAGGCATTGCATGCAACATTTTGCAGATCAATACATGCAATGGAAGACAATGTGGAGATACATTCATAGGCCCCAATAAGCCCTACAAGCCTTCTATATGGACTGAGAACTGGACTGCTCAGTGAGTATTAAATCATTTTTTGGGAATTAATTAATCATGTAATATTTTGTTTAAACCCCATTTTTGGTTCTTTTTTTTTTTTTTTTTTTTTTGTAATTACAGGTACAGAGTATTTGGAGACCCTCCTTCTCAAAGAGCAGCAGAAGATATTGCATTCTCAATTGCCCGTTTCTTCTCAAAGAATGGAACTCTTGCAAACTACTATATGGTATATCAAAGACAACCAACCTCTTCCTAACTGCTTGTTTAATTAGTCTGGTAAGCTATATTAACATAAATAAATAAATAAAAAGGAAATTCATACTTTATTTAACATCTCTGCAGTATCATGGAGGGACAAATTTTGGTAGAACAAGTGCTGTTTTCACAACTACTCGCTATTATGATGAAGCTCCTCTTGATGAATATGGTATAAGATTTTCTCTTTTTTATTTAAAGATTTCCATTTTCTTCCAGTGCATGCAAGATTACCGGAGAATTTACTCCGACAGCAATCTAAACTGGGTCTCTACTTTTATGCTGGGTTTCAGGTTTGCAAAGAGACCCAAAATGGAGTCATCTTAGGGACTTGCACAAGGCTTTGAATCTATGCAAGAAGGCTTTGCTTTGGGGGAATTCTGGAGTTCAAAGACTTGGAAAGGACACAGAGGTAATAATATTTTAGCAATTACACAGTAAATAAAATTACAACAAAACTCAGCTAGGAAGTTCATTGTTACATAATTAAGCTGTTGGGTTTATGCAGGTTCGGATCTATGAGAAGCCTGGATCCAATCTCTGCGCTGCTTTCTTGACAAACAATCATTCCAGAATAGCACAGACTTTATCCTTCAGGGGTCAAGAATATTACCTCCCTCCACACTCCATAAGTATCCTCCCTGACTGCAAAACCGTCGTCTACAATACTCAAACAGTAATTACTCATTTGTTACTTATTTCCACCAGTGGGAATTAGCTAAAAATCTTTGAATACTTTGAGGAACATTTACTAAGCATCTTTTGGCTTCTATATAAAAACAGATTGTATCCCAACACAATTCAAGAAACTTTGTTACATCATCGAATGATCTTAAATGGAAGATGTCACAAGAGCCCATTCTAACTGTTCAACAAGCTCCAGTCAGTAACAAAATACCAAACGAGCTCTATTCCCTGCTTAAAGATACTACGGACTATGGTTGGTATACCACTAGGTAAGATTAGTTCCAAAACTCCCACTGAAAGAAATTTCAAAATTTCTGCATGAATCAATTTTTTGACACCAAATATATATCACCTTCATAATTAAAACCTTTATCACAACAAATTATGCTTGTAATGGAAGCTATGTTCATTGATGAATTGGTTACGGCTACAAAATTCCGTACCTGGGTGTAATTCCAAAGTATTTGTGCAGTGCAGCTGCTTTTTTCTGATCACTGCTTGAATTTGACATAATTAATCTTTTTTTAATATTTTTATTTTCCAGCATTGATCTGGGTACTCGTGACTTGCCAATGAGACCTGATATCCTGCCAGTTCTTCGTGTTTCAAGTCTTGGTCATGCCATGCATGCATTCGTAAATGGTGAATATGTTGGTAAGCACACAGGAACGGAGGCATATATATGTGTGTGTATGTGTGCATGTGTGTGCGCTTGTACGTGTGTGTATTTAGCTTCCTCTGAACCAACCTAGTTTAAATAAATCCGCTATGTTTTTTCAGGATCTGCACATGGAAGCCATGACGAGAAGAGCTTCCTCTTCCAGCAAGCTGTTAAGCTCAAGCCTGGTACAAACCAGATAGCATTATTGTGCATGACAATTGGACTTCCGGTAAGGAGCTCATGACTTGAAAAGCTACTTTCTTACTAACCCTGATGGATATATCTTAAAAATGGGGCTGAAAATTACTTGTTTATCATTTTGAAGGATAGCGGAGCATACATGGAGCACAGGTATGCAGGGCCTAAAGCTGTCATGATCTTAGGTTTGAACACTGGAACAATAGATCTGACACAAAACGGTTGGGGTCATCAGGTTTGTGAGCATTCACATTGAAATCCAGGGATTGATATAAACGGAAAGAGAGTGATAGATTTTTTTTATTACTGTTTTGAAAGGTTGGCCTGACTGGAGAAAAGAATCAAGTTTACACCGAGGAGGGATCAAAAAAGATAACTTGGAGCGAGTCTAAAGGTGAAGCACCAGCTCTCACATGGTTCAAGGTAAATTTGATGCATAATGGAGATAAAAACACTTTCACTGATAGTTCATTATCAAATCTAGATACATTGAATTTGCATTTTTGTTGGGCAGGCACGTTTTAAGACTCCAGCAGGGAATGACCCTGTTGCTATCCGGATGACTGGCATGGGAAAAGGAATGATGTGGATAAATGGAAAATGCATTGGTCGTTACTGGATGTCCTACCTCTCTCCTCTTGGAAAACCCAGTCAATCAGAGTAAGAAGAAAACTCTCAAGTAGCAGATATGTACATATAGACTGCATGAAGAAAAGCAAAACTAAAATCGGTTTTTTTCCAACTCTGTGTTGTTTATCAGGTATCATATTCCAAGATCCTACTTACAGGAATCAGAGAATCTGCTTGTTGTGTTGGAAGAAGAGAAAGCAGACCCCAAAAACATTGAGATCCTGACCGTAAACAGAGATACAATCTGCAGTTACATAACAGAATATTATCCAGCACATGTTAAGTCATGGGCAAGGGAGAAAAGCAAGATCAGACCTGTTGTGGACATGGTGCAACCAGCAGCTCACCTTAAGTGTCCAAACCACAAGAAGATTGTCGCCGTCGAGTTTGCAAGCTTTGGCGACCCATTGGGAACCTGTGGAAACTTCATATTGGGAAAATGCAATGCTGCTTCATCTAAAGAAATTGTTGAACAGCAGTGCTTAGGGAAACCTAGCTGTGATGTCCCCATGAAAAGGGAGATTTTCGACAAGAACAATGATGGTTGCCCAGATATCCAGAAGACTCTTGCTATCCAAGTTAAGTGTGCTGCTCAGTGATGGATCAGAAAACGGAAAACAAAAGATGGTGGGGGTTTGATTGGGGGAATTGCAAACCATGAAACTGAAATGGGAGAGAGAAAGAGAAAGAGAAAGAGAGATAGAGATTGAAACTTGAAGGGCAATTAAAATAACAAAGTAAAATTTGATGGACCAAGGGGGTCAAGATTTGATTTTTTCATTTGTGGTAATATTGGTGCTTTAGATTCATGATTTGTATTCACCTTTTTTTGAGTACTTATCCAAGCATTTGGTCGATATAGCAATTTGATTTGTTACTGGAGTTGCAAGTTTTTCAGAAAGCTTATATTTTCTTAGTTTTCTTCTCGTAAAATTTTCACAATTTGGACTATGATAATTTGAAGAATCAAACTGCCAAAAATTTTACTAAGAAAGATGAAGATAATCTATATGGAAAAAAAAATAACAATAATAATAAAATAAAAAGAGCATGGGATTAATTAGCCAGGGCTGCCTCTAGATTCTAAGTTCACAAAATGGGTTTACAAACTTATTAAACTAAACAAAAATCAAATCCTTGAAGAAATTAAATATAAAATTTAGATGTAGATCAAAGTACATGTAAGCTTGATAAATCTATTTTCTTTTTAGAAAAATCCACAACATTTCCTTACACCACAAAAACTTTGGGGGTTTATTTTTATAGTATTTAATAGAAAAAAAAAAAAAAAAAAAAAAAACTCTAGTTTTGGTGGGTTTCTTAGCCAAAAAAAAAAAGAAAAAAAAAACTTCAATGCACCAGATGTACATACAACCTCACTCACATAGTTGTGGAATCCACAGTGTCCTGAAGTTTCTCGCGTTTCCATGAGGGATCAGGGTGAATTTATCAATTGCCAATGTGATTTTCTTGTATCATATTCCTGGCAAGTCCTTCCAATCTTTTAGTTCCTCAGTTGAAAAGTTGGTCATCCTTTGAAAATGATGGTTTTCATCGTCTATAAGGATTTTGTTTATTATCCCAAACATTTTACATTAAAAAAAAATAAAAAATAAAAAATAAAAAATAAAAAAAAAAAGAGAGAGAGAAAGAAAAACCAAAGTATATAACAAATAATGACTTTGTCACTAGATTGTTCACTCCCTACATGGTCAATTAATGTCAAGTGCATTAATTTGTAGTTTCATTTACTTTATCATATGTTATCCCAAAAAAATAAAAAAAAATAAAAAAGGAAAAAAGAACAAAATTCATTGAGTTTGCCAATATTTTGATTTATATAAAAGAAATTGCTTTTGTTGTTATTTTGTTGTGAATCTTAACCAATAAGTTAACTAAATAATTAAACAATAATACACTGCAATATTTGCTTATTAAATTAATGTTGAATATCAACAGAGGCATCGATTTTAATATACCTAAATTTTTATTTTTTTTTTATTATTATTATTATTATTTTTTTTTTGGTGAGAAGTTATTACCTATAAAAGTTAGAAAATAATATATATATATATATATATATCTAGTAACTGTAGCTTTGCTCAGAATTAGATAACACTTATACTCACTAATGTAAAAATGGCAATTCTAAATATGACTTATAAATTTTATAATAAAAAATAAATAAATAAAATTGATTCAGAACTATATTTGTAGATTGAATTCAATTAAAGAAAATTGATTGAAAGTTTAACAAGAAAGAAAACAACAGTTTCTTCACTAAGAAACAACCAAGTTATACAAATCTAACTGGATAATGTATAGGACACAATCAGGCCTTTCCTCCATCCATGATTCAAAAGATTCTAACAAAAAAGCATATCGAGCAAGCACATGACATGAGCAACTTGATTTGCTTCTCGATGGGTATAACTACATTTAAAATTAATAAAAACTAGCCAACAACTGTTTGATATCCTCCACTGACAAACAATTTACTCCCAAACCGAACCCATCATCCATAATCATCTGTATATAAGTCTCCACCTCACCGCCATCAATCCCAGCTTGAATACAAAACAATATATAGCTTCCTTAATAGCTCTCAACTCTGTATTAGCTTCATCTGGGAAAATAGGTGTGCTTTGGAGAATGTGTATGTGTTTATTTGGTGGGTTGGTGATGATTCTACCATTACGATTTGTGATGACCAGAGGTTGCCAAAGTATGGAATGCCTTCGAATTTTGTCTTTTGACTCCTACTGCTGGATGGAATTAATTTGAAGCCAATGATATTTCATTCAAAACATAATTCATAAAATAGTCTCATACAGACTTTTATGCATTTAGTCACTTATCATCATTGGTTGAATTTATTTTTTTTACCATTTAATTATAAGTCCTCAATTGATACTTTCTCCAGTTAGATTCAAGGCGGTGAAAATAAAAATTTCAAAAGATATTGAAAATTATTATAAAGTGTCTTGGCTTTTGTTTTTCACTCTTAACTTTTATTCTACACTTTTATTCATTCATTCATTTATTTATTTTTATATTTTATTTAGTTGTGAGTAAAGAGTTAATAGTTTGAAGCTTCTCCATGTTCGAAAGTTTCCCACCAAGTCGGGGAGTGACCCGTACCAAGAAACCACTTAAAAACTACTACATTGCCATTGTCCTGGAAAATCAAATTATAACCATCTGATCCGACTACATTTCATGGTTAAAACCATACAGAATATGGGGTTCTCATCATGCTGCACCATTCAGTGTACTTCTTTTGCAGTGCATTTTTCTTTCTTTCGCAAAAAGAGAAACACAGTACTGGTTTTTGTAGACAAAAATTCATGTAGAAAAGGTTAGAATCCACAACTTGAAAGTTGATTAAAGTATTGACACCGCCATGCAATCCACACACCAGAAAGATAACGAAAATGTTCAAGAAAAAATATCAATAATAATATTAATAACGACATGACCAAAATAACAAAAGGAATTTACTAGGAGGCAAAACAAATATTTCAATTGTTTGTTTTTCCCTTTTTATCATTTTATCGCATACATGTATATTCTAACAGAGCCAATGAGTAGATTGAAAAAAAGGTGAACAAAAAAATATATATATAAAAAATTTCCTATTTATTTACAAACCCCTGCATCTAGAAAAAAGAAATGTTCCTTTTCTGTCTCCTTTACAGCTTCTTCTTAAAAATGTGGCCACCCAACCTGTACAAAATTCAACCCATATTAACCAGAATTATTGAACAATACCCCAATGACTATCTAATAAAACTTAAACCCAAAAGAATATATTTTGGATCCTGTAAACTAACAATAACCAGATAAATTAATACTGACCTTCACAAAGCCACTAGCTTAGGCGGGCACCATCAGAAGCCTTTTATTTTGAGCAACAGCAGGCTACTTTCAACATCAAAATTATCAAAGGTAAAGACAAACGACCTTCATTGTTCTTCCGGTAGTATACACAGGTCCATCAGTTAGACCCAAACATCATGATAAATCAAAAGATCCCTGCCCTTCACTGATTGCATAAAGTAGTTTCTTGTACATGATTTCCTGTACAAAGAGTATCAATGATAAAAAGACTGAATATAAAATCTAAAAGCAAGCTCATAATCAACATATGGACATAAAACAGTACTTTGGTTGAGTACGGAGGAAGCTTCAGGTAATTAGCACATGTCATGACACTCGGCAAGTCATCATCTGCTGATTCTGAAGGCCCAGTACTATTGGTTGCTGTATTAACAGCAGTCGATGAATGCTGCATTGCCACAAGCAAACATTAATATCACAAATAAAAGAAAATCACAAGTCAAGAGCCAGCATTGCTGATGTGAGTGTCATTTGGTATTAAAAAATCCATCAACAAGATGCAATTTAAGTTAGATTTTGCTACACAGTAACTTACATTGATTTCTTAAATAAATCATTTTTAACAAAAAGCAGCAACAGTGAGGTTACATACAAATTTTCTCAAATAGTACAGTTTATTTTGCGAATATTGAATCCACCATCTAGAAGTATGAAAACAGGAAAACAGAAAACCCAAAAACCATGCGAAGTGCCGCAAGCCATCATTAGAAACAAAACCACTCAAGCAAGTCAAAATGAACCATTTTTTTTTTAAGGCGGGAGGGCTAGGGCAGAGAATGACAATATTTACAAGGAATTGCAGCTAGTACATATTTTCAACCCCAGATTACATAACAAAGCCTATCATGGGTGAGTGCATATATTTTCATATCCAACAATATAGAATGGCTCGTCAAAAGAACCTAGCCATAAGTAACACAGCCTCCATGCTACAATATGGATTAGCAATACAAATTCAGTAGACATCTAATGCTGGAAAACTTGTCATACCTTTCTCACTATCGTCAATTTTGGATTCAGGACTGCTAGACCACCAGGTGGAAGTCTAGGTGCACCAGTAACAAACTGGCAGAAGGCCCGCTGCTGTTCTGGTGAGAACTCACCCATAATCTCCAGTAACTAAAAACAGCACGAACAATAAACCACAAGATCTGTCATAAATAAAGCTAAATATCGTTTCCATATAATTTTATTAAATCCAAGAAAGAAACATACATTAACGATTGCAGGGCTCTTTGCAGTGTAACCATGATCAAATTTTATGTGATCAACAAGTGTCTCAGCCTGCATATTCCAGAATTACTCGTGAAGACATTAAATATTTAAGATAATTTGACAAGAGATTACACAAACAGAAGAAAAAATTACCTCCCACATCTCTCTACGACCACAAAGTAGATAGTCCAACTCATGTGGAGTGAAAATTTGTAAAGATGTGATGTCAAAGACCTGAGTGTGATGCAATATAAGTTAAGATTGATTTGAAAAATGAAAAAAAAACCAGCGTATTAAGAAAATAAAAGAAAGAGAAGAGGGAAACCACGCCATAAGTAACTATTAACCTAGTAATTCAAGCAAACAATAAACTCGGGTCACATGCCTGGTATTCCATCCTACCATAGTTGGGGACGTTAAAAACTTCCCAACATAAGAGAGAAACCCCACTTTGTTTTCTCAACCAATGCTTCATAATATTCTTCTCCAAAAAAATACACAGTTGTTCCTTTATTTCTTACCAAATATACACTATTGTTCCTTTATTTCTTATCTCCACAATTGATTCACTTGTCAAAATGCCAATCCTACATCCTACTTTAGCAATCACATCTTCAGATCCAATGACCAGCAAACAACTGTGCTGGCCAGCTCCAGATACATATAAGCCACACTCATTACATGGCATCACCCAAACAACAAGAGACACATCAACAACACCATCAGCAACTAAGGCAAATTTCAGCCTTAATTTTCCAAATTGCGGGAGCTCAAAGCGAGAGGAGTAAGAACGGAAATTACAAGCAAGTTCAAGATGCAACAATTCTTAACGTGTAACAAACTATAAAACATTTCAGATTCCATTGTTACGCAAAAATTAATAAATAAATAAATAAAAGGGTGAAACCTAGCTTAGTGCCATATGCAGCTTCAACTCAACAACAGAAATAACGCAACTAATTGCTGTGCTATGTTGTCAACAGAAGGATTTGCAAAAGTAGCTAATTAGAATCCTAGGAGAAATTCATTTTGCATACATGCACATACAGCAGCATAACTAACACATCATAGCAGAACATAGAGTGAAACTCATAGAGCATCAACAACAAAATAAATAAATTGGAATACTGCAGGAAACAATAAAAGAAGCGTAATCTTTTCCATATTAGAACCTCAACAAAGATAGAAGAGATACTTAACCTGATTGAAACCTGCCCTAAATGCTTCCATCTGCCGCAATATTCCAGTCTTGACAGTTCCATCAACAACTAAGGATATGTACTCCTCCAAGTTGTTAATGTCAACCTGAAAATTTATAAGAACACATCTTTAATCATTAGGATGACAAAAGCAAAGGTTCATAGCAAAATAGTGAAATTAGAAAGTGCTTTATATACATTATCGTCTCCTGGTTTCAAAATGTAGTCCGGATAACCAGGAAGCGTGAAATCTAAGCAGAGATCTTCAAATGGAGCCCCACGGAAATGCAAATCAGCAATGGCATTAGAATTGTCACCATTTGATTCTAAATATTGTTTCCGGCAAACAAGAACATGTAACTCTTGCAAAGTCTTCCCAAGCTCAGCATCAAAGGAAAGAATATCATGTAAATCAAGCTCCTGAAATAGATCAAACATTTAATTTCTAAATCTAAGTAAAACTCAAAACCACATTAACCAAAAGACAACACTCTTAGGCCCAAAATTTTTATTAACTGAAAGACAAAACTCTTTAGGCCCAATAATAATACTACTACTACTACTACTACTACTACTAACAATAATAATAATAATATAAAAGTTCCATTATTCAAATAGCTTACTTGACCCAGCACCAATTTGTAAAATGCTGTTGACAGTGGTAGGTCCAATAGCCGCCCATCCTGAAGAGCCTTGGCCGTTACACGCCCAACCAGCCGGAAATACTCAATTACTTTAGAAAATTGGCTGCCATCAGAAGTATCTGCATATGGAGACCATGGACGAGGGAATAACCCAAGAGGTGCATGGACAAGATCACCACTACCAGCACCAAATCTGAGGTCAGAGCCATTATTGCTTTTGCCATCTTTTTGTTCGTTTCCATCAATTTCCATTGAAGATTTCTCAAACGATGAATTTGACCTCCACATATCAAGTCCAACTTTTTGTAAATCATGACTCAAAAGTGTGTAAAACTCAAGGGTGGGACCCAACCCAGTGCCTACTTCACCAAAATATTCAACTTCAAGCACAGCCTTTTGGCTGGAATACATCTCCATTACTTTTGCAGCAGAATCCAAAATTCGATTTCTTGAAACCCGAACCTTTTGGCGCTGCAATCTACCAACCCTTACCTCTCTTTCACTTGCTGATCCATGACCATCAGCACCTTGCTGTTGCTGAAGACGATATAATGCACGAGATAATCCAAAGGCTGTTGAATAAAAATACTGTCTTCGGGTTTCAAATGGAAATAAGAAAGGACATGCTTTTGTCAACTGGTAGCACCATGAAGGAAGACTTCCACTGCACAATGCAAGGGCATCTTGAATTTGTCTGGCTAACTTCGGAGTGAGCTTACTGTTAAGAAATTCCTCAGGAGTAACCCTAGAACCCATTGTGCTCAAGTCATCTAGACTCAGAACTTTCCCCTCAGCAAAATTGTCTGAAACTATCTGGGCCCTTAACCGAGGTGCAAGTTGGTTCAAGCCCTCTAGTACACGAAGTAGAGCCAATATATTATATGTAGGATTAGATTTTTCCAAATCACAAGGAAGTTCCCCCTGCAAAATGCTGTCCAAAAGTGACATCCGATGCAATTGTGCATCAGAGTTTGAGTTGGAAGCAGATACCAATTTAGTAGATTTAGATGTGGTAACAGAACTTGATCCTCCACCAGAAGCCCTATCAGCTTGACTGTCTGCCCTCTGGTATGTGATGGTGTATATATCAGCCCATAACCTGCTCCCATCACTAGAAACAAAGTCACTACCAGCAAAACGCTCATCATCATCCTCATCCACCACAAGTTGTCGTTGAATGGCCTGATAGATGGTCAAATGCCTATTAAGCTGCTTCCCACCTGAAGTGAATATCAATTTTGGAGGATCACTTGAACTATTAAATAGAGGGCGTCCATGTCGATCTCGGCCTCCCCTGATACCTCTGCCATTAGCAGATCCAAGCCCAGCCATGGCAGCAGCCGCAAATGACATTGCACCCCTCGAACCATAAGAATTACCACTCCTATGGTCAGTTGAATCCGATCCCCTAACCGTTGCAGCTCTGCTACTAGAGCCAGAAGCTGGGTTAGACTGACTATCACTAGTTGCTTGAGCTGCACTACCATCCTCAGCCGAGTCACCCAATTTAACATCATGTACTTTGTCAGGCATGCAAACAGGAAGAGAATCATCTCTTAGGACCTATAAGAGCAGATCCAAGAATGAGAAAATGCCATATAAAAGTGGGCATCATTAAATGCTAATGGGCATATTATGATATCTTATTTTTGTCCTACTACCCTCCAGACCACAAAATGAAAAGGAAATAGATGCCAGAAGAACTTAAATTACTTACATCATCATGGTCATCATCTTCATCATCCGAAATATCATCATCCTCAATTACCAATGCATCATCAATCTCAACAGGTGATATATCCAATTCCTCATCCTACGAAAGAAAACATGATACATAAGTATCTAACAAAAATTACAAACAATAGAAGAGGGAAGACAGCCAACAAGAAACTAAATTTAGATTATCTAAAATGAGAATAAAAGTAAACAAATAGACCACTTTAATAATACCTAAACTACAGTTATTTAACAATTAGAACACCCCTTTTTTAAACCAATCAATTATCAGAATTACATATGACAAAGGAACGTCCACAATAAAACATAACACAGAACATGGTAAAAAAAGAGAGTTGATTGCATTTGCACTTGATCAACACGACATCACATGAAACAAAAATGTATAATGAAACACTAATATTAACAATCATCTTAATTGTGGTGACAGATGCAATTTTCAATAACTGTAATCTAGTCTCCTGTCAGTTATAATTAAACTTAGTGGCATATTGCAGCATTAATTTGGTGTCAATAATCATGGTGCCCGATGCAATGTTCAATATATATCTTCACAAACCTCAGAAGTAGTATCCCCATTTACAGGTTTCATTTGGGCATCTTTATCTACAGCTGCTCTTCTTCGTGCTGCATTTCTTGTTTGAGGTCCCCGTGCCTCCTCTTGAGAAGGCTTCAAAACAGCTTTACCCTTTCCTTTTGATAAGCTGGCACTTTTCTCTGATGGTGGTTCTTTTCTAGCTGCATCTCCTATATTCACAGATGTTCTCGATCGAGAAGAATGACGACGAGTGCCAGAAGCAGGAGTTGATGTAGAAGGAGATGAGGCACCAGCTCCTAAAGGTGTGGTTCCAGATTCTGAGTTCCCACCAGATGCTGAAGGCTTCTGACCAGATTCACCACGCTGAACTCGAGGCCAAAGAAATTCTTCCACGGCAGCTAAGCTTGCCAATGGATCAATCAGCACAACATTTGATGAATAATCGCGTAGTGATTTATCTCCTTGAGCACGACAAAGTCGCAACTTAAATGGTTGAGATAATGCACTAAGTCCAGAAGAGAGCCGTGCACTTCCACCTGATGATCTTGCCGAATGGCTTAGCACAACAGGGAAACGTTCC
This sequence comes from Ziziphus jujuba, assembly GCF_031755915.1. NCBI lineage: Eukaryota > Viridiplantae > Streptophyta > Magnoliopsida > Rosales > Rhamnaceae > Ziziphus > Ziziphus jujuba. The sequence continues at coordinate 22,769,113 of NC_083387.1, forward strand.
AATGAAGACAAAGCATTTTGAAGCTTCTGTACTAAAACAGTCATAGGAGCTGTAGTCCCCTCATTAATACTGAAAGGAAGAGCAACAGCAACAAATGCCTTAAATCTTCTAAGCGCTTGTTGGCGAAGCTTGGGAAGGTTAGCTTCTGAAATTCTATCCTTGGAGAAATGCCCACAAGAAAAATAGTTCAGCAATGCAGCAACAACACCACTACCAATAAACTCAAAAGTGGATACACCATCCCCTTTGCTTAGTTCAGCAAGCATCTCAGATACAACCCCAATCAAATATTCTTCCTTATTGGCAGAACTATCGAGCGTGCGAGGTCCAGAAGCTTTTGATTTTCCCTTTGCCTTAGTCTTTTGGTCATCAACACCAGCATTCAACTTCAAGCAGAGACTCTTTAAATGTAATAGATCATCTGTAACTCCAACTTCAACAGACCCAGAATCTGAAGGGAAATATTTGTCTTTAAAAGTTTTAGCACATGCACTGACTGCCGTACGAAGATTAGAATTAACAGATGGAATCTCCACAGAACTAGGAGGTGAACCAATATTTACTGGTGCAGAATTTTTGGATTCATCCAACGAATTTCCATCAGGATTAGAGTTACCACTACGTCGTCGATAACGCCTAGAACGTGACGAAATTCCAGTTGCAGAATCATTATCCTTCTCAGCAGAAGAAACTTGGGAAGGAACTGTGTTTGGTGTACCAGTTATAATAAGCTGGTCCACAGCATGAACCACCCCTTCTCTAACAAACATCTTAGAGAAAGTCCCAGGAAGCTTTTCCATGAGAATCTCAGCAATTTGGAGAGCAGGAACCAAAACATGTGGATCTTTCCATGCTAAAACACCAGCTAGAAAGCTACGGGATCAAATAATAATAGCGTAAGTATATTCACATTCTTATCTTTGAAGCAAACTACGTGACAAAAACTAGTCTATGATTGAATACCTTGATATGTTTGTCACACCTAACAAAGACTGGATCATCTCTGCGGTACTGAAGTACATCAGTTTCCCAATAACAGAGAGACACTTATGGCGAACAGGGCCATTTACACTAGAACCATATATCTGCTTGAGAGGTTGAAAAGACAATCATTTAATAACCAAACCGAAACTAGAAATTAGAAATGTTGGTGCACCAAGAACTGACCTGTATCAAAACTGGAAGCAAATCCATTCCAAATTGCTGAAGAAGCTCAGGCTGATCATTCAATAACTTCTCACGAGCTGAAACCTCAGGGATATTTCCATTTGAATCTTCTGATTTCCCAGAACTGCTAGCTGAAGACTTCTTTATGACAGGCCCTTTCATAAATAAATGGAAGCTAGCTGGAAGGGAGATGGTTCCTTGTGGCAGTGGGGGAAGAAGCTCATTCGCAAGGTTGACTATCTCAAAAATCTACACAGTTGAATAAAAATCAGCGGAATTAAAATCCATAAACAAATAATTGGAAGATTCAAAGACTAGCACCGCAACCCATCAACATGCTTATGAAAAAGCAAAGTTTTGGCATCAATTCAAAACATCCAATCTCGAATTATAGTAAATGTCCAAATCTCAAACATATGATCACGACAAATAAAGTGAAGCACATGCGTTAACAAATATGAAAACCTAATACCCCCAAAAAAAGGGGCAAAAACATAGCTAGCCTACCATCACTTACTAAGATGACAACCAACCATTCATCATTATATCAGCCAGCAAATAACCTCAAATCTAGTCATCTATGGACCACAATATGAAACCTACTCAAAACTGTTATGCTTTTCTAGCTTCCAAGACCCAATCCCTTAAGCAATGATAGCACTAGATACTTTGGATAAAATTCTATGCAAGTACATATGTCCACTACAACACAAATTAGATTGCCTTATAAAGAACTAAAGCCAACATAAGGATGCACTGATTATTGATACAACATTTTCATATTATTCATCAAATTCAAAATAAAGAAATAAACAAAATAAAATAATTGTATTCTACTTATTTGTAAAGGTGTAAAATGCATAAGGAATTTGAAATAGTCTCTGTCCGAAAAGCATATCTAACCTGGAAAGAAGAAGAAATATGAATATTTGTATATGTACTACCACTTAAGTTGGTTTAAAGAATTGGCATTTAAAATGAAGATTGAAGAAGATGCTCTTTCGACTGGCATATTTATTGGAACAATAAAAGGAGAAAACAGTGAGACGTAAACCTAACATAGGCTAATGCTCTTATGATATCAAACAGTCCAAGCACAATGAGTTGACCAAAGTTTAATGTGAATAAAGAAATCTAGGTCAACACATAAATAATCTATAACTACTGATTTTATGGGATTACCACTAAAAAAAAAATACTCAGAGATAACACAGTTACTGATGAGATGGTGAACATTGTTTACTCAAGTTGGCAATAGAGAGCGAGCAATGAGGTGTGTCATTGTAAAGTTTTTCTTTGAATCATAAGGCATTGAAAACCCCTTAAAACAACAATAGTATTAAATGAATTTGAAGTAAAGGTTTCAAAATAGAATGCAGAATCAGCTTAAATTATATAGCTTGCCCACAGCACTAAGTAAGCCATCCATAATAATAGGTACATATTCCGGAGCACCAAAATGTCATTTTTATGACCTCTTAGTTATCATGATTTATACTCGTAAGAGATTTACAAGCCTTTCCTAAAAGAACTTTCCTTTATGCAAGCTTATAGCAGGTAACGAAATAAGCACCCTCGCTTGAGGAACAAACAAAACTTAGTTCAGAGTAAAAGTAATATAGTCTCAATGAACTTAGCCAGCCAATTTTACACTACTTCCAACACAAAAAAAAAAAAAAAAAGAGACAGCATGGTTTTACCAAGTCATTCTCTAACCTACCAGAGACACAAAACCTGTTTATTCACATTGGAAACATCTAAAAATTTTCTTCCAACCATGCATCAGTACACATCAAACTGAAAAATTACATAACATCAGATTGACAGATAAAAGTTGGTTTCTGCCTATATCACCCATTGTAGATTCATTCTTCTGATATATGAGAAAAGCACCCCATATACAAGATAAAAGACATTAACATAAAAGTAATTCAACCTTAACTATTTATACAAAAAATAATTACTAACTAGCAACGTGCAGCAAGAGAGTGAACAAACACTCAAAACCCAATATTTTCTAAAAAACCACCCAGACAAGACAGCAAATACCTGCTCTGGCGGTCTACTTAATGCAGGTGAAACTGACGAAGTAGCAGCAATGCCTGAACCAGCGAGAATATCTTTAAGAATGCCACTGATTCCGAGGAGAAGCAACGTTTTGGTTCCCAACGGAGACCCACTTGCACAAGTGGAAAGAAGTCGGATTAAGCCCTGGATAGATGCAAATGTCAATACTTGAAAACCTTCTCAAAATATAAGCATCAGTTTAGGATGCAAAGCTTGGGCTTACAGTATAAGTAGGAGTACTAAGAGATGACTGTCCACCACCAGAATTGCTGGTGGATATAAGAGATGCGGCTTGGGTAACTAGTCCATGATTACATAGCTCATCTAGTTTATCAGGAGAGGCTGCAAAGGCTTCAGCAATTCGAGTTAAACAAACAGAAGCGTGCTCCAAAACCTATAAAAAAAACGAAGCATACATGATGAAGATGAACAATGCCTGTTGCTAGCTCAACACGCTTAGTTGAAATATTAAACGCCAATGACATTACCTTTGAATCATGATACTGAAGAAGGTTTGTCAACAGTGGTACAGCTTCCATCACAAAGTCAGCTGCATCTGAGGGAAGTTTCTTGCACATATTTGCAGCAGTGGATAACGCAACACGCTGAAAATTTCGTCACTCAATAAGGTCCAGAAAATAATAAAAGGGTCCTGTCTCATGATCTATGATGAACTTATACATTTTCAAAATTCACTAAAATTGGACTACCTGAACTCCAGTAGAGAAGAAATCCAAATAAGAAAGCACTGCCATGAGAGCACCGGCTCGTAGACAAGCAGTTGGATGTTCCTGAGATATTTTCTTTAAAGCTTGCAGAGACTGTTTAAATCATAACCACAAAATCAGAATGCAAGAGGTAAAATGCTGCATAAGCTAACTAAATTTAAATTTAAAAGAGATTACATAGACCATTTTACAGTCTGTGATTATACACACTAGCAAATTTTACAGTCTGTGATTATACACACTAGCAAATGAGAAGTCCACTACAACTCTTTCAGAAATAAAGTTGCAACAATTTAACATTGAATAAATCTATACAAGTTAACATTTTCCTCCCCTTTCAATCAATAAAAATATCAAAGCACGCCAAAGGACCAACCTGTTCTGCCAAGTCCATATACTCTATGGTAAGCAATCTCGCACAAAAGCAAGAAACTGCACCGTAATGAACCACAGCAGCACAAGATGAAGGGAGCACATCACATAGATGAGTAAGCGCCCTGGCAGCAAGTAGCATTATATCGGGATTGCTCTCGTGATTAAGAAGCCCCACGAGCACAGGAACAAATGAATCCACAGAAAACGTACTTAGGGATTCCTCAGTCCCGATGGAAAGCATCTCACAAAGCTGAGTGAGAGCCTCGACCTGCCTACCTTCTTCCCCATCAGCTCGCAACCCAGATAGTATTTTCTTAAGCCGCCCACTCTGGTGCGAAGAAGAAGCCGACCCAATTGCCGAAGAAGGCAGAAGGTCATCCAATCCAGCCCCGATCTTCCGAAGAAGCCCTTGAAGGGCACTACTAGCCGAAGTCAAATTCTGATGTAAAATACCCCCACCACCTTCACTGTCATTATCATCGTCGTCACCACCACCACCACCACCATTACCGCCTCCACTCTCCATATTCAATCCCAAGTTCCGCTCTGCATCTCTATCCCTATCCCTATCCCTAACCCTAACCTCATGCTCCTTCTCTTTCCCTTTATCGGAGCCATCCTTATCGGAATTCTTCGAACGGCGATGATCACGGCATCCTCGAGACCCAGATGATTCGTTGGCAGAAGAGTCCATCAGAGCGGCGGCTGAAGGCAAAGAAGGTTCAGGGACAGTACTAGAGGCGCGAGAACGTGTGGAAATCTGAGCGGATGATACGGTGGCAGGGATGGAGGACGAAGACGAAGACACAGAGAGACGAGCACGCTTGCTGGCACGTGTGGTGGGACCTGACGAAGACGATGAAGGGGCTGCTGAGGAAGCCTCCGCCCGCTTCCGACTCCGAGTTTCCATACAAGAACCCCAACCCCCTCAATTCGATTACTCGGCTCGCCACCGAGCGGCGATCACACCGTTCCCGATCCGATTATATCCTGCATCGGCCAGAACGATGAAAACAGAAGATCCACCAGCTAACTGAGCAACAAAAAACCACCCCTTCCCCCAAAAATTCGAAACCCTAGATTGATTCTTTTTCTTTTTACTCCACAGCCAACATTGAAAAAAAAATAAACAACCAGCCAGAAAAAGAAAAATTACCCAAATGCGCAATCGAAAAAAAGATAGAAAGAAAGTAGAAAAAAGAATTTAAAGAAACGTAGAATCCGCACGGGTCAAAAAAAATTTTCAAAAAAAAAAATAGAACACTGTAATTTCAGTGAGCAATTGTTGATTAAAAATTCCAATTTTCAGAGAGGAAGAGAGAGGAGAGAGAAGTTGAATTGGAAAACCCTAAAATGTGAAGACAGAATAAAAGGGAGAGAGGAGGAGACCTTTATATAAATATTCCTTTTTATCTTTTTCTTTTTTTTTTTTCTTTTTTTTTTGGGGTTTCTTTCATAATATTTAAGACGGTGAGATTTTTAAATTTTAATAATGTGAAATTACACAAATTGCAAAGAAAAGGAAATTTTGCCAGGTAGATGCTTAAATATATATATTATTCCAACGTGGGAATTGGTTCAGTTTCTGGATCTATGCCTTGGGCTTTGCCTTTCGTTGGATTGTACCTTTTTGCTGTTTCCACACGCTAGTTGCTGAAGCCCACCCATTTCACCTTTTGGACTTTTTTTTTTCCATAATAATATAAGTTTTTCTTTTCTTTCCTTTTCTTTTTTTCAAAGCATTTGATTTTTCAGTGTAAATTTTTATTTTTTCCTTTTCTTTCAAATGGGATTTGACGTAAATTCAATACTTCATTTGGATACGTAATGATAATTCTATCTACACCTGTATTGTATTGATTCCTACTTTTATTTTTTATTTTTTAATTATAAGGTGGAAAATTCAACTTCAAGAATTTTTGTTTAGGTATTCGATTTTAACATCTTACACAAACAAAAAATAGTTTAGACACTAGCTTATTTTTAAGTAAGGTGTTTGTGTTGTTTTGAATCGGTTTCATGATAGATGCATGTATGCAGATATGCCTATTAGATATCCCAAAATACATATACTATATATAATATATTAGGTTTGTTATTTTTCATTGTTAAAAAAAAATAAAAATAAAAATTGAAGGTCACACCAAACATTTAAACCAATTAGTAATTAACATGTAGATTTAGATTTTATTAGTAATGATTTTTAATGATAATAAATAGCATTGTCAATAAAAAGTTACTATAACATTTAAACTTTAATCAATATGATAAAAATTTCCATGATAATGATATTCTAAAAACATGTATGTCTATTAAATTGAAATTCAAAAATTTTTAAAATACTCTTTGTTTTCATAATATGTTGAAAAATGACAACATAAGATCTCTTTTAGGAATGACAAAGTCACTGCTAAGATAGCCAATACAATCACTCTATTTTTGTATGATCAACTTTGTACAACTTATACATAATAAACAAAATTATGGTTGGATTGTACTAATTGAGTCAAAATTGATTACTTAGTTAACAATTTCAATATAATAATTAAATAATAATATTCTTATCAGAAGTAATCTGATTAGTAACTATCCATAAAATGACATAGCAATAATAAGCAAAAATTCCACTAATTGTGAAAAGGACTAATAATAATGATAAATTATTATTAACAAGCATAATATGATGTAATATAATTATAACAAATAGTTGATAGATAACAAAGAATAATAATTATAATACAATAATCATATATAATAATGATGACGATGAAAATAAAATAATAATAATAAGATATGTTATTATAAATTTATTTGTATTATTTTATTTTTATACTCAATTTTTTCTACATTTATTGTTGTAGCTATTTACTGTAAAATATTGTATATATAATACGAAAATCAAAACAGTATGGTGTTGGTACTCACAGACTCGATCCAGTGATAAAACCGTCAATAATACATCTCGTGACAAAGAAGAAAAGAAAAACAATATCCAACTCCGTACAAGGCCAATTTAGGAAATTGAACTATATTAGATTGAATCAGACTATCATAGATTTTTATTTTGACCAAACTTAGAATACTTCAATCGAATATAAGCTTTATTTGGGATTGCTTTGGAAACCTTAAAAATTCATTATGAAATAATCAAAAGCTAATTTAGATATTTTGTCAAATTAAAAAAAAAAAATCCAATTCTTCAAAGAATTTAAATGCTATGGAAGTTGATTTTAAGAAATAGTAGGAGATAAGGTTTAGTTTGGTAGTGATTCTGAGAGTTATAAGATCAATGATAAAAGAATTTTTGATTATTTAGGTGTTTTAGAAAAGTACAATAATGTTGATTATTTAAAAAATTTGGTAGCTACGAAGCTGCTTATAGGTCTTCGAGTGACTTTAAAAATATATGATTTTCTCATAATCAATATTGATATATTTAAATTTTTAAAACTCTTAATTAATTGATGTAATATTACATATTTATATTTTATTCTATCAAATAATCATACTTAAATTAAAACTCTTTTAATTAAAATTACTGCCCTCGTTAAGTATCCATTGTTGAGGAAATCATCCGAAACTTAGATCCCAACTACAAGCTTCATCTTTCTCTTCTATACTTGGCACCCAAAGTAAATTAATCCTCATGTTGAAGGAATCATTTCTTCCAGTGTGTGGTGCTGCGATTTTATTTATTTGTTTTTTCCTTTTCATTCTCTCTCTTTCTCTCTCTCTCGTTGTTGGGCTGTTTCTGAATAGTTACAACCAATAATTGATGTCTATCATGTACATCGTTGTATGATAATCTTTTTCTTTATATATTACTTTCATTTTCTCTACAAATTCTAACATGAATCAACTAGTTTAATATCTAAATTAAATGTAATACATATATTGCCTATCTTATTTTATTAAACTGGGGTTTACATTTGAAAATCATTGGATCATATTAAAAGTTAAAATTTAAAATTTAAAAAGTAATATAATATAAATTTAATAATATATTAAAATTTTATTTAGAAAAAATAAAATTAATAAAATATAATGATTAATTATAATTTTATAATTTAACATTTGATACAATCTAAAAGTTAAAAAATAAATATATATATTAAGAATTTTATTTAAATCTGTCTATACATATATATATATATATATATATATATATAAACAAATAATATTTTGACTGTTAAGTATTTATTTTAAAATGGAGATTTGAACAAAAAAATAAAATAAAAATCATATGTTTTAATACAACACTTTCTACCATTCATCAAAACAAAAAAATTTCAAAAATATTTTAAGTTAAGCATTTTTAAAATTGAGATTTGAATATAAAAAATCTTAAAATCAAATTTAATATAATTATTGATCATTTATCGTATATTATTTAATTTAAGTTAAAAAGTATCATAACATAATTACATTAAAATTTATTATTATTATTTTTTTAAAATAACTTATATACACTATGTCTATTTTAATAATTATAAAATTTACATCAATTCAATTTAATAAGTTATTAAACATTTATTTATAACTTTTGCACCTTATAATATTTTTATTAATATAAGTTACTAAATATTTTACTGATTATTTTTTCAGTACAATAGAATTTGATTCTTTATTAAGCACAATTACAGTTTATTCTTTTAAATTCTAAGTATTATCAAACTAAACTTGAATATTATATTCTAATTCTTGCTTCTTCTATTGGCTACAATTAAAGTACCAATTTTTCCCTTGTTCATGAAGCTCATATATATATATATATATATATATACTTTTTTTCAATTTCTATTTTAAATAAATGAGCTTTGGGACATTAACTAATTTTCCCTTTGATATAATTATAGTGAATAAAAAATTATTATATTAAATAAATATTTAATAATATTACTTATAGAAATAAAAATTAAAAAAATTACAATATCATTTTTATTCATTATATATAGTTACATAGTTAAACATTGTTATTCATAAAATGATTAAATTTTGATTTTAGAACTGACAAATTTTAAACACTTATTTACCAAATACTTTATCTTTTTTTTTCTACAACTATTTTTTATTCAACACAGTTAAAGTTGATTTTTTAATAAGTTATAACAACACCAAACTAAGTCTTAGTATGGTTTAACATTTTAAATAGGCCCTAATACAATGCAACGCAATATGATAATTTTTTTATATAATAAAAGTAAAAGATTTGAACTTAGATCATTTTTCAATAAAATAATAAATTTTAACACTAAATTGTCGTTACTAAAACACAGTATAAGCAACATGGTATGCTACAAATATTTTTTATTTTTTATTTTTGGTGGAATCAAGGTACAAACCAGCTATGGACTTATTTTTTGATGGTTTTGAAATGATACTAAAAAATAAATATCACTTTATTATCCCCTGTTTCTCTCTCAATTTTTACATTTGCATCAAACTTGAAAAACGACGGAGAGTTTCATTTAGAACCCTCAAGTTGACGGGGCCTCTCAAAAGAATTAGTTTTAGAGTATTTTTAAAGGATTTTTTTAAAAATAAAAAGTATATTATCTACAATCAAGAATATATTTTTAAATAGGTAGTGAAATTTTAAAGGGAACTTCAATAATACTTTTTTTTTTTTTGTCTTTATCTCTAAACATTTATTACTTTGTTTATATTTTATCCTTGTTTTTTTTTTTTTAAATTCTCTTTAACATTTAATATGATAGTATTATGGAAACTTATACTATATTAAATTAAAATAATATAATATTAAAATATAAAAAACGGATTTAACTCTCCATATTTGAAAAACTAAAACCACTTTTAAATTAAAAAGTGAATATAAAAAACTTAATAAAATCCTCCATTTTTAGAAGTTCTTTTCAAAACAAATAGTTTAAGGTAAATAAAAATCTATTAGAAATACTCTTATTTAGTATTTCATTACTATTTTCTAATCAACCTGCAAACATACAAAGGAAAAAAACATATGAATCCAAAATTACATATTTTTAATTAACATATTCAATCTAATTAATTTATAAATTCATTATATATATATATATATATATATATATATTTGTTTTTGGAAATTATCGCCGCCGTGGAAGTTGTGAACATGTCAAGGGTCATCTTTTGAGGTGGTGAAGTGGGCAGCTTAGCGTGGTGTGAATTACGATGGAGGCACCCCACAATTGACCGTGCTCCTCAGGGGCTCCCAAGAACACAACTCTTTGCCTCTCATAAATTGGTGGGATCTATGTGGATCACTCTTAGAAGCACAATTCCTGCTTCTCACAAATTGATGGGATACTGTGGGATTTACTTGTATGAGTTTTACCAATTTTATGAGAGGCAGAAATTTGTGCTCCAGAGAGGATTGAAATTTTGTTCCCATCTAAAATAGTTTGACATGTCAATGACCATCACCTTAAATGGGTATATTGTTTTTTAAACCAAACATAATGGTATCTCCTGGCTAGGAGATGGTCCTTTTTAAGACATAAATTTGTATTTTGAATTTTTTTTTTTTAACAATAATTTCAATATCAAAAAAATAAAATAAAAAACAACATTGTTCGGTATAAATTTGTTATAGGTAAAGCGAATACCAACCCAATCTGCAACAGCTTCTCCATGGAGTCACTTGTCGTAAGCATATCCAAATTCTATTGCCTAAATATATCACATCAATGGTGCTTCATTTACCTAAGGGATGCCAGAATGTTGAAAAGTGATATCTTAATAAAGTAGGACCAAATTTTCAATATTCCTAAAAGTAGGTACTCTAATCACAATAGAATGGATTCCATGTCTATTTGTTAGAAGAGTAGTATGTACGAACAACATTTTACTGAAGTCCTGTACAAGTTCAGCATGTCTCTATCATTGAAATTTTGCATGTATAAAATATTCTTTGTAAAATATTCTTGATGCAAGTGGGTAAGTAACTTTCAAAGAAAAATCATAAATTCAACCCCAAAAAAAAGGTCCAACAAAAATTATAAAAAGGCAAAAGAAATGGAAAAGCCCAACAAGTTATATAGTAAGAAATTAAATTCACGGGACCAAATGTATGACCCAGTTCTTTTTTTTTTGGGGGAAGAATTTATGACCCATGTTCAAAGTGGCCCTTATTCGGTTTTCCTTCCCATCTAAACCAACGATGAGGATCACCCTTAAAAATAATTTCACACGAATGTTTTACGGCATGAGTCACTTGCAAGTTGCAACGGAGTTTACGCACAACTAAAACAAAATCTTATTAATTATTATTTATTTATTTATTTAATATTCCCATAACTAGCTAATTATGTGTCTCTGCAGGATAGCTAGTGACAAAAATTACTATTTTCTTATATAATAACCCTAATTGGAATCGCCAAAGATAAACACACACACACATATATATTGCTAAACATATAAAAAGAACACCATATATCTCACACAAGCAAGCCAACCAGGGAATGCTTGTGGGTTCTTATTTATTGGACTACTAGAATATTCGAACTGGGATATTCTTTTATTGTTTTGACAACAATATATGATATAAATGAATTGAGATAATCAATTTACATATTTAATACAATAAATTATTGAAGACATTTTTCATATATGTATTAAAGACAATTTAAGCTGGAGTTCAATGCAATTGTTAGAAATTAAAAAATCACATGCAAATTTGTTAAGTATCTTACTTTTATGTCCAAATATATATACATATATGAGTAATATATCAAGTATTAAAATATTTATCATCTATCAAATGCAATATGCTTAAAATACTATTGATTAACATATTCATATAATTTAAACATAAAAAAAAAAAACCGTTAATAAGTGAATTAAAAAAATAAATCAATTAGATACTATCACATCATTTGAAAAATAAATTTAATAAACATTTTAGTAAGTCTAACTTTATTGTGCATATATATGTACTTTATCATATATATGTATATGCATATGTACATATATATATTCATATAACTTAAACTTAGAAAAGTGAACTTTTAAATGAATAAGTCAATTAGAAAAATAAACCAATAAGATGTTATCATATCATTTGGTAAATAAATTTGATGAACATTTTGATATTTTTAACGTTATTGCATATATATATATATATATATATATATAGATAGATAGAGAGTGTCTAGGATAAGGACCGACCGCATGACTTTCATCAAGATAAAAAACGTGATAAAATAAGGATCATTGGATTTTAACACCTGGCATCAACAGTCCAGCTTCAATTGCAACTTTCATGTGAGAATTTTGGCCAAATCTGACAAAAAACCCTTTCATGATGTGTATTTTTTTTTTTAAGAATATACTCAAAGAAAATATGGAAATTACCCAGTTGCTAAAAGAGTGTATTTCCCAAACAATTTCTTTCACATCTCCAAAAGAGGCTTGCAGGTTGTCTTTGTTTGTCCTCTGTTAGCCACTAATTCTGATTTGGTTTGTAGAAAGTTTCTTCCCTATGACCATCACCAAATCCTTTAAATTCATTAATAAAGTCATCATCCATGGATTCCCTTTCCACAAAGCAACTCTTTTTCCATCTTTCCCATCATCCAGTTCTTGTAGATGATGGAATTATGGTAAGAAAAAAAAAAAAAAAAGGAAGAAAAAAGAAAAAAATAAAATCCTTTGTTGCTTCCTCTAAATAATTGTTTTTCCAATTTACATTCATTATTTTAGTTTCTGTTAGTAGTCATTGTCAAAGTTCATCAATTGGAATTTGGATTCATGTTTTTTTAAATTTTATTATTTTTGATGCTTGGTAGAATTGAGGGAGAACATATTTTATGGAAACAAAAAAAAAAAAATAATTTAAACATAGAGTAACATTATTATTATTAATATTATTATTATTATTATTTTCGTTAGAGGTGGAGGGATTCAGATCATTGATGGAGAAAACAATGATTTTTCAAACCAGGCTGTCACTATTCCTCAATTTTAGAATATCTTAATTTCAAAACTTTCAATATTTATATAATTGTAATTTTCATACAATTGTGTTAAAAGAAGAGGTCAATAAAATTATCGTCTCACGTTTAAAACAACCAAACTGAAGTGAAGTCAAAACATAAAACTAGAATGAAAAAAAAAAATTACAAAACATAAAATCACCATCAAAGGACAGAGGTCAAGTCAAAATGAAGAAGTGGAATGAAGCAATGGCAATGAACGGTCGTTGGAACGGTTGGGCTGGAACTAGAAGAGGAGAAGAGGAGTGAGCGGGTGCATTCGCAAAGGTGACAATGGTGGTGCGAGCTGGTGGATTCGCAAAGGTGACAATGGTGGTGTGAGTTGGTGGGTTTGCAAGGATGGTGCGAGTTGGTGCAATTGGGAATTTTGGCAAAAGTGTTTCGAGTTGGTGAGAGCAGGAATGTGAGCTGCTGCAAGTGGGAATGTTAGATTTGGTCAAAATTCTAAAGTGAGAGTTGCAATTGAAGCTGAGTCACTGATGCCAGGTGTTACAATCCAATGGTCCTTATTCTATCACGTTTTTTGTCTTGATGAAAGCCATATGGTCGATCCTTATCCTAGACACTTTATATATATATATATATATAAGAATTTCCTACTACGTTCTTTTCTCTTTGATGATATAAGTGAGTTGAAAATTTTGTAGTCATTAAAAAAAACTAATATAATGATACCTCATATGAAAGGAAAAAAAAATAATTATCTCCAATTAAAACCACCCCCAATAACTATAAACGTACATTTTTTATCCAAATTGAACTCAAATGGCTTTATTTAGGACCTTCAATAGTATATCCTATGGATAAAAAATGCAGGAATATTGGAGTTTCCCGAAGTTAGAGCTCTCTCATAACTTTCTCAAGGGATAGTAGGGCCATTCTAGTATTAGAATTACATTTTAAAAACAATTTAAATTATAATTTGGATCAACAATGAATAAATTCAAATTTGGATTATAATTCAGAAAATGGATTGTCCCTGTATAAATCAAATATGATCAAATTTAAGTATTTAATTCAACATGAATCAGGTCTAAGGCTTAGAGAGAGTGGGAGTTTCTTACCAACAAATGGTTCTTTCATATTTTTTGGAGTACCTTTAAAAATAACACAAAACAATTTTAATTTGTTTTTGGAGTAAAATGTATTTTAGTACCTTCTATTTTTAGTTTTTTTTAGTTGAGGGTCTGTAAAATTTTTTTTTACAGATAATACCCTCTACTATCTAAATCATTAAAATCAAACGGTTTTTGTTAAAAAATTGATCACGTGAGTATCACGTGACAAATAAATTAATTTTTTAATAATTTTTTTAATGGGCTTAAAAACCCAAAAAAATAATCAAATTTATTGTGAGTCAAATCCTCCCTCACTGACCGGCTGAAGACCACCACCAGCCATGGCGACTTCTCCTAAGCTTCGTTCTTTGTTTCTTTTTTTCTTTGAGTTTGGGCTTCCATTAATTGTTGCGAAAAGCTTAAACGAACTCGATTAAAGACTAATTTTAGATGACAAGCAGAGGAAGATGAAAGAGAACTCTCCGGCAACATCAACACTCCTACAAAATGTGTGATGATGAGGAATCTTGGGGTGGATGGGGTGCTTATGAATGTACTAAAAATTCTTCCTTCCTTGTAATCTTTTCTTGATGTCTTCCATTTGTAAATTTTCTACTAAAATTTAGGAAAAAAAAATTGATAGTGAGTGGATCTTCTGAGATGGATGTAAAGTGAAGATTAGAAATTCGGTCAATGCTATGTGATGAGGTGGCACTACAAACTTCTGAGATCTAAAAAATAAAATCCCAAATGTTGCACAAAACATAAATTGTTTCCCCCAACTCTACACTCTGAGCAAGGAAGTTTTTGCACCATTGTCAAAGGTCTTACTAGGGATTTAAAAACTTTAGAAAAAAAAATGCAAAATGATGAGCAATCTTTGGAGAAGAGGCTCGGAATCTTATTCGTCGGATCCTCTAACATCGGCAAGCGAAGCCTCTTTTCTGTATGTTGTTTCTTTCATGTTCTCTTTCTCTTCGTCTTTCTTAAATTCCAATATGTGTTTTTTTGAATCTCTATAGGTTTTCAATTGGTTTTTTGTCTATATAGCTTAAAATTTATTTCAAATAATTGAAGAAAAAGGTATGTTAATTTGTATGTACTATATAGGACTAGTTAGTGTGGATTTTGAAGATGCACTGATCAAATTTAGTCCAAAGGGGATTATATTCTACAAAACTGTTAATCCAATTTATTGTGATTCTTTTTTTTTTGGTTTTTAAGCCCATTAAAAAATTATTAAAAAATATAAAATAAAAAAATTATTAAAAAAATATAAAATTATTAAAAAATTATTTTATTTGTCACGTGATACTCACGTAATTAATTTTTTAACAGAAACCATTTGATTTTAACGATTTAAGTAATAGATGGTATTATCTGTGAAACTTATTTTTACATACCCATAATTAAAAAAGGCTAAAAGTAAAAGGTACTAAAATGTATTTTGTCATTTGTTTTTGTTTCAGTCATATTTGCATAATAAATGAAAATTAAAAAGGGAAAAGTAAGCCTTGGACTTTACATGGGAGTGGGATACAATATGATAAAGATGATACTTGCCTTCATATTACTTTCTTATCAAGTTTAGATTTTATTTTTTGTTTCTAGTTTGCATCGCTGCTCACAATTGAATAGCTACAACATTTTTTAAAAATATTAGCAAATAAATAAAATAAACTAAGTAAATTTTTTTTAAGATAATGTAGATTCTATCATTGATAAGATAGAAATGGAAATGGAAAAAAAAATAACACAAGATCTTCATCTTTAGTAATCATATATGACATTTTATAAGTAGTTTTAATTTAGGATTGTAAATAGACTCGAATATCATGTGATCAGTTCAATTTTAACTTGCTCGAAATTGACTTATAAAAAAGAAAAAGAAAGGAGAAGCTAATCTTGAGTAAAAAGAATTTTGTTATTTGAGCAATGAATCATGCTCTTGAATAGCTTAGAAGCAGCTCAAATTTGTTATTGGTATATATCTATATAAAAATTATATTGAGAATTTAATCAGAAAAATATTTCTTATGCATAAATAATATTTGTTATATTTTGAATTTATTAATTATTAATGTTAAAATTTTTTATTTTGAGAAAAAAATTTAGGAATGGTGTTTTCAATTTAGAATTTGAAGGGTTTTAAAATTGTTTAAAAGTTTAGAGATATTCGATTTAGATTTTAAAGAAGTTTATATGTGTTCAATGATATTTAATTCAAATTTTAATAGATTTTATAAAAGTGTGTTAAAATTCAGATGTATTCAATTAGGACTTTATAATTTTTTAAAAAAATCTAATTTAAAAGATTTTAAAAAATGATGAATTTTAATGGATTTGAAATGATTTTAATAGTGAAATTGTGAAAAAAAATTGTTAATATAAAATCCAGCCTTAATCCCAAAGGTTTTGTTTGATTTTTATAATTTTTTTATGAAATTTATGAAATTTCATAAAAATTCATCAAATCTTTTAAAATCTATAACTCATTTTAAATTCACTAAACTCTAAATTGAATACATTTCTTTAAATTTTTATATTGTAACGAACCAAGTCGAATTAAATTGAAGTTTTTCATGAACAAATAGAGCTGAATTTAAATAAATTATTTCAAAAATTTTCAAGCTTAAGTTGAGGTTAAGCACTTTTAAAATCATATAAGTTGAGCTTAAAAATGCTAACATTAAACTCGACTAATTCATTTACACCTCCATTTGCGGTTATCATAAAATAGATTATAATCTTTCATTAATATGATCCATAGTTAATTTTTTGCTTTTTAAATAATTACTTTTAGGTTTTTTAGATTGTTAAACACCAAAGTGGTAGAATTCATTATTTATTTATTTATTTTTTTATAATGATCCAAGTTTGATCCTTTCCACATCTAGTATGACAGTATAATATTTTCAGGTTACATATAATTATCTTTATGTTAATATGTGGGTACTGTTTTAGGTTCTGTGAATGAAGTTAAGATGCATTTAAATGCAATAAAGGTTTAAAAGACCCAATTGAATACTGTTCACACCTAGCTCAATGAACTAAAACCCTAAAACCAATTGAATATTATTCACATCAAACTCAGTGAACTAAAACCATCAAGCTGACTCTAGCCAAAAAAAAAAAAAAAAAAAACATCAAGCTGAAGAAATGGATTCTCTAATCAAGTCGACTCAACTACAAATCTCTCATGCTTCAGGTATATCTATAAATTGTTAATGTTTGTTATATAACATTAATGGACTTTTGAGCTGTATCCTTCTCATTATTGAAAGAAACATAATTAATCATGGATCCCATAGTATTAATTAGAGATTTTAATTGATTATAACTTTTATTATGACAACCATATATATAAATAACTCGTAAAATACCATATAATAACATAAGGAGAAATGCATTCATATTACTTAGATATTAATTACATGGTGGAAAAAGTCTACACCTCCAAAATGCACTAGAACCACCTAATCAAACTTCAATTACAAAATTATTAATATTTTCTTAAATAATAATTTAAAATTCAAAATTTTCAACTTCAATATAGGAAAAAATGGTCAAAACACTTTTCCTCATTTATAGATTAAAAATTCAATCTTCCTTGAATAAAGAAGAAAAGATTGCTATCAACCAAGAAAAGAAAACATAGTCAAAAAAGAAAATTAAAGTATATTACAAATAATTGTTTATCTTGTTATATCAAAAAGGATGACTACTTTTATTTTTTATTTTTTTTCTCAAATAAAAAATACTACAATAGGAAATAAATAAGCCATCTATTTTGACTTACATTTAGCAGTGGATTGTATATCTATCATGGAAAGCACCTGGAAAGGTTTTTTTATTTTATTTTTATTTTTTAATACGTATATTGATATAAAAAGACAAAAAAATATTTTCCATGCACATTCTATTCTCAAACCTGAAGAGGCTGACATCGAAAATTCGACCACAACAGCAACTTCAAGTCATGTGGCAGTTTTTTAAAGATCCAATGGGCCCCGAATCCAAATCCACTTTACCAAAAAAGGCCTATTGTTAATGTGCCTGTCAGTCAAATTACTATGTACTTGAACGCACTACATAAGTGCTCACAGTAAGAACCTTCCCTAGACTGCCATGTGTCATTTCTGCTAGTTTTCTTCGTCGTTACCAAGATTACGGGTTGCATCAATGATGTTAACCCCTGCGACCGCCACGTGTACTAATCTCTCTAAACCTGATCCGTTTGATTGTTTCCCAGGCGGCTGCCCAAACTATTAACCAAGGAATAGCGTGTTTAAATCGAAATCCACCACATAAACCCACCTGTTTTACACGTCTCCAAAGAAAAAAAAAAAAAAAAAAAAGAGAAGAAAAAAAAGAAAAAAAAAAGAAAACTACCTTCCTTTTTATTTTTTATTTATTTCCTCTGAACCTTATTTCCCCATTTTTATTTTATTTATTTATTTTGTAAAATTATTGGCATTGTTTTCTTTGTTTTTCTTTCATCATAGCTGTACTTACATCATATATATATATATATATTTTTTTTTGACATTCTTTTTTTTTTCCCTTTTTTATAATAGTTGTACTTCCTTCGCTAAATTTTTTTTGACATTTGACTTCTGAATTTCGTTTTAATGGTTTAGGTTGGTCTTTAATCATTTTTTTTTTAATTTAATAACATTTTTGTCTTTAAATTCTATTTTTCTATCATACTTTGTTTTTTAAACTATTTTATAGTTTATTGGACCCTTTTAGAGACCAAAGTAGGCACTTTAATGTTTAAAATTTTAACAGTTAAGAAACATGCAATATATTTAGTATAATAAAATATTGAAATTATGATTATTGAATTAGACAATTCCATAAAGCTCGTACATGTTGCATTTGTATATTACAAAACAGTTAAAAAGTATTGCAAAAGTAGTTTAAAAAAAATTAAAATTTAAAGATCAGAATGCAAATAAACAATAATTTAAATACCAAAGTTCTTTCTTCCAAAAAAAATAAAAATAAATAAATAATACCAAAGTTCTGTAAAAATTCAAATTAAAGGATCAAAATAAAAAAAATTAAAAAATCAAAGTGGAATTATAAATATGGTTTAAAGATTTTTTTCTTTTTGAAAAAATTATAGTTTAATGGATAATAGGATTAATAATCCTATTATTTATTTTTACAAAGAAATAGTTAATCAAATTTTATACTTGGCGTTCTTTCACCGTCAGTGTCTGAAAGTGCAGCGTCTTGTTGGCTTGTTTCTCATTTTCTCTATATTCGGTCGCCATAGATACTTCCAAAATGGTCGAGGAGGACAAATAAATCAATTTCTAATCTATTTTTTTTAATAGAAAAGGAAAAAAACAATTTCCATTTGCCTTTTTTTTTTTTTTTTTTTTACCGTTTTGTTTATTTAATGTTATCTTTATTTGTTTGATTAATTTTCCAAGTGATCTGAGAGGTCGAGGCGATTGGAAGACAGGGGGTTTCAGGAATATTTTTGGAACAGGAAGGAAGGGAGAGAGAAGCTTGATTTGGGGTTTGTTTTGGTTTCCTGGGGGAATTGGAAGTGATATTCGAGATGGGTTTTTTTAGTACTGTATTGGGTTTTTGTGGATTTGGAGTGGGAATTTCTATTGGTGTTGTTGCTGGATATTTCCTGTTCATCTACTTCCAACCCACCGATGTCAAGGTCTGTCCCTTTCTCTTGCATTGTATTTGTATACCATCATTTTCTTTTTCTTTTTTTTTTCAGTTACTTTGTGATAATTACTATGTTTGTTCATATTCTATTTTATCTGTTTATCTGGGTTTTGTTTAATTTTTTGTTTGGTTGCCGAGAAAGTGAAATAGAGCAATACGAATACATAAGTGACGGGATGAAATCAAAGATGGTGCAATTTAATTTGTTTGCTTTGTTTTCTTACCAAACGAACTGTCTGATTTTGAGTATATGCGTTTCTTGTCAAATATTATGTAGTCTTGTAAAAGTGATTGGTTCTGCTGGGTCATTTTGTTTGTTTGTTGTAGACTAGGCAACGCAGTCTGCAAAAAACAGAGTAACTTACAAAATCTGGAAATGAAATGTCAACGATTTTAAGGATGATGCATATAAAATTCTTCATACATTGTTAGCCTCCTTGATCCTATTTAGAAAATATTGTTGAGTATATATTTGCACAAAGGCGTCTCATGTCCTCTTTTTGTTATTATTATTATTATTTTTTAATGTAAAAAATTCAAGTTCCTAGTTGTGCATTTTAAAGCATTGTTTTCATCTCTATGCGGTCGCCTTGTAGTAAATTTATCTTGGCTACGTGATTTTAGATGGTCAAAATATCAAGTATTTTATGCGCCTAGAGACTGGAGTGTAGAAAAGAATCAGCTATGCAATGAGCAACAATTTAAGGTGGCTCATACACTACGTGGCTTCATTTATGCCCAACTTACAGAGGATTGAAACCTGCGCATGGCATGTATGGAGTGGTTTTACAGGAAAAGAACAATCCTTAGCATATCATTCATAATTTACTGAGCTATATGCGCACACTTGGGAAAATCTTGAATAGATGTTATGTGAAGTTTTTCATTTTCTTAAGAAAATTTCAGAGTTATCGTCTGACAATCCAGATAAATTACAATAATTCGCATAAAAGTTTCTTACTAAGAAAGCAAATTATCTCATGCTAAGAATGAGTTATTGTAAGTGTTCAAAACGATAAAGAGAAATAAAAAAAACATTAGACTTGCTGTATTTTGCCAATTTTCAAGAATGATGACATCTGCATTTATTAAAGTTTGATTGGTTGCCTGCGAACTGGTCAGGATCCTGAAATTCGTCCATTGGTTGAACAAGACTCAGAGACTTTGCAGCGGATGCTCCCTGAAATACCTCTTTGGGTGAAGAGTCCTGACTATGACCGTGTATGTAACTACCTTTTTCTATTGCACATTCTTGAGCTTGATGCATTGTATTTGAGATTTTCATTCTTGTTGCTTCCTTTATTTTATTCTTTTTTGGTTTCAAGGTTGACTGGCTAAACAAGTTTATTGGATATATGTGGCCTTATCTAGACAAGGTAATCTTTACGACAGATTACTTCTGAAATTTATTCCTTGATTATTGATTTTCATCAATTTTGATGGATGTTTTTTATTGTTATTTTGTCGTTTGCATTTCCTTACACAGGCAATTTGCAAGACTGCAAGGGATATTGCAAAACCCATAATTGCTGAGCAAATTCCGAAGTACAAGATAGAGTCAGTTGAATTTGAAACATTAACCTTAGGGTCCTTACCACCTACTTTTCAAGGTTAGACATCTGATAAACCTGTTTTCATAGTTTTCTTGTTTCTGGAAACTTACTCTGTGTGCAGCTTGATTTCTATATATGAAAATCTTGTAAATGAGAGCATGATAAATTAATTTTGTAGATGAGCATTGAGTATAGAAGATGGTTTAATGTCCATTAAAGTTTAAATTAGTAGTATTCATAAAATCATAGCTGTACAATGTATACAAGACAGAAAGATTGGGTAAAATTATGAACAGATACATATGACTAGAAATTGCACTTTAAGTTAGTAGTAACTGAAAACTATTGTTTTGCAATCCATATAAGGTGGAAAGAGCTGTAATATTGTTTACATATATATATATATATATATATATATATATAAACTATACCTAGACATCACACTATCTGAAGAAGGTAAATGGTTGGTCAATAGGACATTTTTGTATGTTTTATTTATTTATTTCATAAACACAGAACTATGTATATTTCACTTATAATACTTTTTCAGCCAACTGTCAAACAAGAAAGTTTAATATATGTCATCCCTGCTGCTTTTTTCTCTTTCTAATATGTGACTCAATTTCCCTGATTATTTTCAGTATTCTGTTTCTTTCATAGAATGACAAGAGTACATAAGTGATGCATTTTGATTTGATATGGTTGTAGAGCTAATAGACCTTCAAAAGTTGGTTTTATTTTGTAGGGAAATTTACATTAACATTCCCTTTGGTTATTTATTTATTTATTTTATATTTACCTTTCTTGTTTTTGAAATTATCTCGTTAGATTTGAAATATTTTGTATAGGCACTCCCTCTGTCAGTTGAACAGTGCCACTTTGGCTGTTCAATGCATTTTTTTTTTCTCTAAATGAAATATTACCTTTTTCTTTTCTGTATTAAGGAAAAAAAAAAAAATCCAATTTTTATATGTTTAATGTTGATTAAATTAAATGTAAATATGGTGCTTTCTTTTAATGTAAAAAGTTTTGTTATATAACAGTACAGAGGGGGTTTCAGTACACTTGCATGTAATTGTTGTTCAAGTTGGTCAATATGTTTAATAATGTTAGCTTAACCTATAGCATTGTACAGCTTCTTAGAGACTTGCATCTTCCCAGATGTATATACACTAGGGTGCATTGTTCAAGGTAATGGCCATTATGCTTGTTTCATATTGGAGGTTTCTTAGGGACTCTTGTTTCTACTTGATTTATTTAAATCTTCATTATTTGTAGATCAAAGCTGTTTTGTACTAAAATTTATATGGTTGATTTTATGTATTGTGTATCTTGTAATATTTCTACATATAAGGTTTTTTGGAACTTGACATTCAATTCTTCTGCTCATTTTGTTCTTGCCAGGCATGAAAGTTTATGTCACTGATGAGAAGGAGCTGATTATGGAACCTTCCATAAAGTGGGCAGGAAATCCTAACATCACTGTTGCTGTAAAAGCATTTGGATTGAAAGCAACTGCACAGGTTATTGATTGTTCTGCTGTGGAAGAAAAATGTTTTAATATGGTTTACTTATATTTTGCATTAGAGGGAGAGAGATTCTGCCTGTTGATGCTCACTGTTTTGTTTTAATTTCAGGTGGTGGATTTGCAAGTTTTTGCCTCTCCGCGTATTACTCTAAAACCATTGGTTCCAAGCTTTCCTTGCTTTGCAAAGATTTATGTGTCTCTCATGGATAAGGTATGTAAGACGGATAAAATTAAATAGTAATTTAATTACGTTTTAGTTGCATGATTGCTTAAGGATAGAAAAAGTATCATTTGTAGATATAATATATATGGTTTGTCCTGCTGCATATCTTATGTATCGGTTGTTGGATATTTGCTTTCTTAGGGTGGACATTGAGGGCCAAAGCCCACAAACAAAAGTTGTGGGATAATGTTCCTTGTCTAGGAGTACCTTATTCAAGTAATATGAGTGTTAGAGAAATGATATTTTGGTCCATGATTTTGTGGCTGATTTCAAAATTTTCAAAAATTAGTTTCATAAGAAAGAAGACTTACAGAAATTAGTTGTCACTCAGTGTTCTTGCTTTTGCACATTGGAACTTAACGCATAACCAGACTTCAAACCTGGTACTGGGGTCCTTGAGATATGAAGTTAAATTTAATTTGATCAAATTTATTGTGAGCACTGCCAATGTTTTCAAACATTAGTAAGTGCCCTTGTTAATCAACAGGACATTGTCAATCACTTTCTTAGGACTATAAGATCAATACTTTACATCATGTGACTCAGTTTTGAAACTGTGAGCTTATTTAGATGGCATTCTAAATCAGCTAAATCGTTTCTTTCTATGGTAAATTTGATGCATTTTGTCATTATAACTTGTCAACCCTACATTTAAAACTAAGATATTTTGTATTAAAAAATAAAATAAAATTGTTAAGATGTCTGGATCCTTCTTTGGTTGGAACCTTTTGGTGATAATTCATAGAACACTAATATGAGAGTTCCTTCGCTTATGACTAATTCTTGTATCTTCTTTATTGACTACTTTGTCTTTTGTTTCGCAGCCACATGTTGATTTTGGGTTAAAGCTTCTAGGGGCTGATCTTATGTCAATACCTGGCCTCTACAGATTTGTCCAGGTATGATGCATTGCTGTATTTCTGTTCTATGTGCTACCCCTGCTCTCTCTCTCTCTCCAACAACCCCCCAATGCGCCCCCCCTCTCTCTTTCTCCCCCCTCACCCCCTCTTCCTCTCTTCTTTTCTGATTTCCAAGTGGATATGGAACTGCATAAAAGTTTTTCTTTCCAGTGAGGGAGTTTTATAAATTTTTTCTGCATGGAATTTTATGAAGATACTTTTTTATGACCTAGCAATTCTTCAAATATCAAATCTAATCATGGAGACCATGTGGTTTGCATTCTGCTTCTCTTCACATCAGCTTTGCTGTTGCAATAATTTTTTTTTTGAGCTGCATTGCTGCTTATTGTTGTAGTCTTGTGTGGCACCTACCATTCTAGAGGAATTTTGTTGTTGAACAAAATAGTCTTCTGCAGCTTGCTTAGCACAACATAATGCCGGATTATACATGAATGCAAAAGAATGTTTGATAATTGCAGTGAATATAATTGATGCATTTATTGTATGGTTGTTTTTCCATTTGTTTGAGTGTAACAGTTCAAGTACAAAGATCTGTGGGCGAATGGTCTATGCGTTGGGTATAAGCTCCTTGTTGATTTTGAATATTGGTCATTTTATAATGTGAAGTGATTGCTGTTAAGTTGGATAATAGTATCGAGAATTTAAGGTGTTTCTGTATTTGTATTATGTTCTAGCCCCGTCATTTGAGGAGCTAGTTTAATGATTTGGTCCTGGTGTTGCTGGTTATGTTTTCAGTTTAATTATGATTGTTGTTTAAATTTGTCTAAAAGGGTTTTCCTGCAGGAGCTTATCAAGGATCAGGTTGCCAACATGTATCTCTGGCCCAAAACCCTCGAAGTACCAATTCTAGATCCTGCGAAGTATGTTTTGCATTCCTCTAAAAGATTGATGGTAAAATGAAAGTTACTTACAAGGTTTGGCTGACAAAATTGATTGATGTGTTAGAGCCTTGAAGAGGCCTGTAGGAATCCTGACTGTGAAGGTGGTAAGGGCAACAAAGCTGAAAAAGAAAGATTTTCTAGGTGCATCAGACCCTTATGTGAAAGTCAAACTCACTGAGGATAAGCTTCCATCGAAGAAGACAACTGTCAAGCACAAGAACTTGAACCCTGAATGGAATGAGGTATTTAACTTGGTTGTAAAGGATCCAGAGAGCCAGGCTGTGGAGCTTCTTGTTTATGACTGGGAACAGGTGCTTATCCAGTTTTATAGTAAAAGCTTGTCTTCCTTTTTTTAATATTGTAAATCTGAAGCTGTGTACCCCTTTTTAAGGTTGGCAAACATGACAAAATGGGTATGAATGTAGTTCCTTTGAAAGAACTCCCTCCTGAAGAGACCAAAGTTATGACTCTTGACCTCCTTAAAAATATGGACTTAAATGATGTTCAAAATGAGAAGTCACGTGGGCAGCTTGTTGTCGAATTGACATATAAGCCTTTTAAGGAGGAGGACATGCCAAAAGAATTGGAAGAAACGCAGAGTCTACAGAAGGCCCCTGAAGGCACTCCAGCTGGTGGAGGTCTACTTGTGGTCATTGTTCATGAAGGTCAAGATCTTGAAGGAAAGCACCATACCAACCCTCATGTGAGAATTCTTTTCAGAGGGGAGGAGAAAAGAACCAAGGTATGAAGATAGCCTTAATTTAAATATTTCGCATTCTAAAACTTTTGGTCTGCTAAAATTTGGATGCTCTGGATAGAGAATCTGTTCTCTATCTGTGGGCGGATAAAAGAAACAAGTTATGGAGATAGCTATAGTTAAATATTTCTTTTAAAACCTCCAGTCTGGTTAAGTCTTTGGATGTTCTGGATGGAGAATTTGTTGTCCATCTTTGCTCAATATGATTAGTGTTAAGTTATCACTGTTTTCATAAGCTTTAATCTGTTAGGAAATGGCTTCAACTACGTATATAATGCTATCAGTTGTGAAGTGTGAGTAAAGAGTGATAATTCTACCAACATAGACTAAAAAGAAAAGGTAAAATTTGTTTTTGTTTAAGAATTATAGTTGCCTTTCTGTAATTTTGGTCATTCTCTGTTATCAGCAAAATAAAACTCAAAAGTTATATAGTCATTGTAACCTCTAATGGATGAAAAAGAAAGTAACAATGAAATTATAGACATCCAGAATTCATAAGCAAACATTTTGTAAATATTTTCACTCTTATGTAAAGAGGGAATAAATAAAAACTTCATATTCGTTGATATTGTGATATGTTAAATTGTTTACGAATAACAACTTTTTGCTGCTACAGCATGTAAAAAAGAACAGAGATCCGAGATGGGAAGAGGAGTTCCAATTTATGCTTGATGAGCCTCCTAAAAATGAGAAACTACATGTGGAAGTTGTCAGCACCTCATCAAGAATAGGCCTCCTGCATCCAAAGGTATATAACACATGGCGTGCACCTTTTATTTATCGTAGCATCAAAGAACAGTGCATTAGAATGGATCACATTTCATTGGTCGTTATCATGGATCTTATGGTATACTCCACTAATTTTACAACTGCATGTCTTTGCTGCCTCGAGAATATTATAGGTTATATGTGTGTCACATGCTGTAGGAGGAAAAAGGGTAGTGAAGCTACAAGATTATGGGTAGTGTCTGGTGTGCAAACCCTATCCTCAGGATCATAATGCAAATGATAGTACTTCTTATTGACCAAACTTATTTTATTTTCAATGAAATGACCGTGCTAGAGAAGGGATTTGCAATTAAGGTTTAGGTTAATGCATCAGACACTTGTTATCCATTTTCTTTGCTTTGATTTTTATTCTAATCTTTGAGTGATTTCATGAGAGAAAGGAGTTTTTAGTTTTGGGCCGCTGCATAACTGATCATCTGAGTATAGTATTCTTGTGCTTTTGATGCATGAATTGTGTGCAGTAAAAATAATAGTGATTTTCAGGTCCAGATGTTGGGATGAAATGAAACTTCTCATTCAGACCTGAAAGACCGATTGAAAGAAATCAGATATTGTCAGAAAAAAGAAAAAAAAATAGTGATAAATATCAATAGTTGTGAGTTGGGAAATATTGTCATGTCAAAACAAAGAAACTGGAACAAGAAAATTTAATGAAAATGTTGTAAAAATATTTAATGAAAAACTTAGGAACTGAAAAAAAAAAAAAAAAAAAAAAGGAAATTTTTCTTAATGTACCTTTGAATTGAATTTGACATATACAGTACAGTCATGCAGCCATTGGTGCGTTCTATTGCATAGAATGCAGTTCTTGTTAGGTTGGGAATAAAAGTTAATTGTGGGATATAATTAGTGGTATAATAAAATAGTAGTCGTACATGTTTGGAACTTGTTTCCAAATATATTCTTTTTTGGAATATAAGAAGGAATTTTCCATGACAGCGATTAGCGAGAGGTCAAGAATTACTTTGTGAAATTATGGTTGGTTGGTAGTAATTCTAGAATTGTTTGTGGCTTCTTGTCAGCTGATTTATACAGAAGGTTTAGAAAATGAATCAATAGTTTGCATTCTTATGTAGCTTCTTTTCTTCCGGGGTACGTAAACTGTGTATGTTTCTTATGTAACAGGAAAGTCTGGGTTATGTTGATATCAGTCTTTCAGACGTAGTTGCCAACAAGCGAATCAATGAGAAGTACCATCTTATAGACTCGAAGAATGGCCGGATCCAAGTTGAGTTGCAGTGGAGAACTTCATGAGCTTACAATATGTTCCTTTTTCTTCAATGTCTACTATATCGATACCAATCTGAGAATAAGATAGTGCATCACAGAAGATAACTTTCATCTTTATTAAAGTACATTGATTTGTTTGTTTGTTTTGTGTACATGAGTGCAGTAATCAAACTGATTCAATTCTGTAACTTTTCCTCGTCTTCAAAGATTTTTTATTTTATTTTATTTTTTAAAAGATAACAATACAGAATGATTTGTTTAGCTTCTGCTTGTTGGTTGCAGTCTATTTGGATCAATTGCTTAGTTGTTTTCAAAAGCCTAGTGTTTTCCTGGTCTTTCACATAAAAAATTATCGGTTATGTGATACTTGCTAACGATGGCCACTAGTGGTATTTATATTGGTATGACAGTAATTATTTGAGTATCATATAAATATATTTCTTTTTTGTTAAGAACAAAAATCCTTTTTTCCTTTTTTTTTTTTTTTTTTAAAGTGCAACAAAAATCTATTTGGAAAGTGCACCTTTAATTAGTATGTTAGCAAATTATATTGCTTCTAGGTTTCACTGGAGCTATATGACATTTAATTGCTCATTAACAAAAAAAAAAATATGACATTTAATTGCTAAGATTAAATTTTTAGTATTAATATATTTTAAAAACTTAAATGTTGGAAAAAAAAATGTTTTAGCTACCATCAGTGCAATTTATTTGTAATCGGACAATTTAAAAACTGTTCAAAACTACTTACAAATTAGAAATTTACAATAAAAAATAATAATATCAATATATAACAAAATACAATTAATTAGCAAATTGTTGTGCAGGGTAACAACAAATTATATAATTTTGACATTTTGTGCTTGCTTGGAATTCAAATCGAGGAGGACCGTTGGATGACAATGCAAGCAAAATTGTAGGAACAAAAGGATGACACGTTGCGATTTGATTCAATCAAATCCGTTAAAATCCAGTAATTTGTGGGGTCCATTTAGGACAAGAGAAAGCTGAGTAGTCTAACAAAACCCATTAATGGGGTTGTTTTTTGGGTACTGCTGCGTGGGTGTTACCAATATGCCAAGCCAGTAAGTCCTCCAATTGAATTCAAGCAGAGAGTGAGAGAGAGAGAGAGAGTCTCATATAATTTGGTCTCTGTAACAGAGTCACAGCCCGCAGCTTCGGCGTCGTTTTTCCGATGGCGTTTCCGGTGGTTGACAACGACTATCTCAGCCATGTTGACAAAGCTCGTCGCGATCTCCGTGCTCTTATCTCCAGCAGAAACTGCGCTCCTATCATGCTCCGCTTGGCGTACTCTCTCTCTCTCTCTTTATATATATATATATATATATATTTATCTGTTTGTTTCTCGAGAACTTCCTAGAAAGCCGGAAGAAGAATGTCTTTATCTATTTTATTTTGGAATGCTTGACTTTTTTGTAGGTGGCACGATGCTGGAACGTATGATGCGAGCACGAAGACTGGCGGGCCTAATGGGTCGATTAGGAACGAGGAAGAGTACACTCATGGTTCTAACAGTGGCTTGAAGAAAGCCATTGATTTTTGCGGTATATTTTTCTCTCAATTTGAATAATAGTAAAAAAGTTTTCCCAAACAACCACGCTAACCTATAAATTATAAACCGTCGGTATTTATTAGCTACTATACTCAGCTCTTAGGTAATGCAATGTAGTTTGTGATTGTTGTGGATGAATGCTAATACTATTTGCAGGTTTTAGATACTTAGATGTTCGTTGCTCGTGTCACGCTTTTTTTTTCCCCCCCTTCTCCTCCCCCCCAAAAAAAAAAAAAAATTGTGCATGCATATTTTAGGAATTTGTATGCCCGGCATTTGGAACATTTCCCTGTGTGTTGGGTGGATTTATGCACTACTGATTTGGTTTGCAAGTTAAATCCGCGGTCATTTGGAGTTTGGAGGCAGCAAGTAGTCTAGATGAAGACGGTAGTAATTGTGTTGAAGTCTTCTTATATGTGACAGAGAATATTCAGGTGTTGAGTTCAGGTTTAGGGCTCCGGTTATCCTAGCTTTTAACTCAAAGAAAATGGATTATGGAACTCTAAATGAGATGCGTGCATTAGCAAGCTTGTCTCTGACAATTGTTAATCTGATGTGCATTGATTCCACAACTTGTATACTCTGGTTCACCACCTTTGCGTGATGGTGGGCTATACATGGTTGCCACAAGTGATCTCCCAATCTTGGGTAGTTATTATGTAGTGAGTAATCATTTTTGAGATTCTATTTCTCTTTAAATAAATATATGTATTATTAATAAATCTCAAGAGCTTGTCAAAGTAAAGAGAGAAACTATACATGTTATTATGTAAATACTAGCAATAAATGTTGATGATCTCAAACTGGTTCAATCTTCTTGGTAATTATGTACATTTTGGAAATTTTGAACGCTAAATGGCTTTTGGTATTAATGATGTGGCATCAACATTGTGGAAAAATTCCAAGATATTGAAGTTGAGTTTAAAGTTTATCTCCATTCATTTGGTTCATTCTTATCTAAAGTCTTCCATACATCACGGAGGGACAAATAGAAACCTTGCTGACATAAATTTGTCAATAAATTTAATTCATAGGCATATTGACTGTAATCATTTAATTTAATTTTGCATGAATATGAGTCAATGGATTATTATGATATTCAAGAAATGCAAGGAAGATGCTTGAGATTGTCAAAAGTCAAAACTATTTTTATCTTGACTTACTTATTGTATTATGCAAACATATATGACATCGATTTAAAACTATATATTCTTTCTTTAATTCTTAATTTGGGTTCTTCTTCTTATATATTTGACCAGTGCTTTTCTTTTTGATTTCAGAGGAGGTGAAGTCTAAACATCCAAAAATCACATATGCAGACCTATACCAGGTGACTATAGTGTTCAAAGACTGGTTTTTGATTCTTAAAGCTTGAAAGATAGGAATTAGTGATAGTGTAGGGCTTAACATATAACTGTTGACCAACTATTTCTTATGGGTATTATCAATTATTTATTTTTTTTATATTGAATTAAATATATAGATGTTTCCATACTTTTTGCTTGAAGGGGCAGAAAAAATAGTATTTTATGAAATATTCTCTGTTATAAATCCAAAGGATATATTATATATATGTGTATATATATATATATATATATATGGATATTTGAATGAATTTGTAGATGGAAAGTTTTAGAGAATATTTTAATGAATTTGTAGATGGAAAGTTTTAGCAAGTTTTAGTGAGTCTATTATGTAAGTCACTAAAAGATTTAATTTGTGAAATGGAAGGTCATTTATATTGGGAATGGAGGAAATTTTAAACTGAATTGGTCAAATAACTAATAACCTTATAAAACTACCTTCTTGATTGAGTATTCTCTTCCGCTTTCACTTAAATTACATGATTATATGTTTAATTATAAAATCTGTTTAGTTTCTCTGTTCTAAAGCTTTAGCTGTTGGGACGGACTTGATTATGAATTTATTATACATCACACTTAACGCCCTCACTCAAGTATAGATTCATCCAATATTGAAAAACGTATTGTTCTTATACATGCAAAACAAAAAATTAATAGAAACATTACAAGAAATGGGGGTCACCAGGATTTAACACAAGATCAAACTAACAATCTGACATGTGATACCGTGTCAAGTTTTTAAGAATTTCATAAGCATAAACTATTTGGAAGTGGACTCAATTATGATATCAGAAAACAAAACCCAATGGACTCCTTGAGTGCCTAATCATGAACGTGCACACAGAAGGAGGATCATTCCTGTATAAATACATATCTAAAATGAGCAAACACTACTGCTTCCAAAAGTCTTACATATTGACATCTCGTTTTTCAGCTTGCTGGTGTTGTGGCAGTTGAGGTCACCGGAGGTCCTACGATTGACTTTGTGCCAGGAAGAAAGGTATGTCATTGTGGCTCATTTCAAGAGCATAACTAATATTGTTGTTTCCTTTGGTTTAAAAATTTGAACGATTTTATTAGGATTCAAAAATTTCTCCAAAAGAAGGGCGACTGCCAGATGCTAAACTAGGTGTGTTAAGTACTTAAAATATACTTCTAACTCTGTAGACACCCTATATGAACAATATGTATTTTAGTATTTTGTGGCAAACTAGTTGTAATATGTTATTTTTCCCTTCCATATGCAGAGCAGAGTTTACTTCCATGTATAGGTTCATATTTATAGATTGATATAGCATTGATAATGTAATTACATTTGCTTTATTTTAATGAGAGTTGCATTCAACATGTGTGGAGGACACTTGCATGGATAGTGGGCTAACATCGTTAGTGTAAATTTCGGAGTCTTCTTGGCCAAAGCCTGCCTGTTTTCTGCAGATTCTGTAAAGAAACAAATATATTTTCGAGCGCTTCATGTTGAAGCTTATGAAATAATGTTTGTGCATCTAAAATACATATTTGTCTTTCAGTGTCAGGGTTGTTGCTAAAGATTTGTCCCTTATAGGTGCACTATTTCGTAGAATCTCACATTATGCAGAAACTATGCCTTGGTATGGTATGTGAGGTTGATGTCCATCCTATTTCAGGATTGGGCTGTGGCATTTCTTCTGCTTGAAAGTACGTAAACTTGCCACAGCATATTCAGGCACCAAATCTTAAAGTCTAGGCATTTTACATGGAGACTACATTTATATATTATATATTCATACAGTCAGGCTCAAATAAGGTACAGCTTACTTTTATAAAGTATGTTCCACCCTTATAGCCCTTGAATTCTATCAATGACTGGGCCTCATCTTTTAAATGAGAATCTAAAGGCTATGAAGGGTAGACGATACTTTAAAAAAATAAGATGCACCTTTTTTGAGCCTGTTCCTATGTGTATATAAATGCTATGGTGAGAGACGGTGCTTACCGCTTGGTGAGCGCCTAACACTTATCCTTCATTTGATCCACGGATAAATAAATTAACTCGCATATCTAATGAAAGATACATGTTAGGCGCTCACCCAGTGGTAAGCACCTTCGCTCACAATAGGACTATATATATATATATATATATATTTATATATAAGGATACTGTCAAATGCTTATAGGCAAGTATGTATTGTATATGTACTCATATTGCTTCAATATATATGTATGTGTATATTTTGATAAATCACCCGATTAGCATCGACCGTGGCTGAGAATCTACACTCTTGTGTATATTTTGATAAATCACATTATTAGCATCGACTGTGGCTGAGAACTATAATCTTTTCTACTGGTAACTAGAGCTTCATGGCGGTGAGATAGTTAAACAACTTTTAAGTTATTTAATCTTATGGATGATTGTTGGTCCAATAAATGGTTCTTATTCATGTAAAAGATTGTCTAACATAGGGCAATATCAGGCAATCGTGCATGAATTAATTAGGATTGTAAATTTCTTGAAACAGGTGTATGTAGGTATGTCCCTTTGTCTGGATTTTTTAGTGGCTATCTACTGTCTTATTTCCCAAGTGAAAAACAAGGCAGTTGTCTACATTCCCATAAGCCATACTTCCACGCTGTGGCCATGAGCTCAGTGTACAAATTGATCTAGTCATTAAGGCTTCTTTATGTTGCTCCATTTATGCATACCTTCATCCCTCTTCTTCTTGCTTTAATAACTTGTATCAATTGTATCAGTGTACCAGAGCCAATGTGTTTCTGCGGTTTGCATGTGTACCGTTCATGTATTAAGTCTGAAATCTGTTTTCCTTTTTGGTGGGGGAATTGTTTTGGTAGGTGCACCACATCTTAGGGACATCTTTTACCGCATGGGCTTGTCTGACCAGGACATTGTTGCACTATCAGGTGGCCATACACTGGTAAGTATCTTTTTCAGTTTGATGTAAATATGGTGTTCTTCTATTGGACACATTGTTTTTCCCCATTTGATTTGTCCTGCTATATAGGGAAGGGCTCATCCAGAAAGATCTGGTTTTGATGGTCCTTGGACTGAGGAACCTCTGAAGTTTGATAACTCATACTTTGTGTAAGATTTAAAATTGGTTTCCAAGTTATTGGCTTTAAAATAGATCTTTTTAATGCCTTATCTGATGCTGCCTTCACTTTCACTATTTATACCAGGGAATTGTTGAAAGGTGAATCTGAGGGTCTTTTGAAACTTCCAACGGACAGGGCTCTATTGGATGATCCTAAGTTCCTCCATTATGTTGAGCTGTATGCAAGGGTAATATGAGTTCTTTTTCTTCTTCCTTTTATTTTCTCTCCATTATTTTGCTGCTCAACAGTTAGGTGAGTTCATGCATACCTGGTGATTTCAACTGTATCCATTTAGAACTCATTTGAGTCTATGGTTTATAAATTTTGGCACTTCATTTAGGGCCTATCAAATATTGTAAATACCCATTTGATAGTGGTTACAAAATCTGACCAATCCTGACCTGCCAACCACCTTGGATTAGTAATCAGGTTGAGCCACTGATTAAATCGGTCGCTTCTTTTATTGCCTTGTATCTACTCTTATACTGGTAGGTTGCTTTGGAGCCATTTTATTTTGCCAACTTCAAACCACTAGTGCAATACTGCTTTCTCTTTTCTACAAATCTATTGAGCTGTTAAAGATTTTTCTATGAACTTTTGTGTTTCGTTCCTTATTTTTAAATGAATTTAGGTTGGTTCTTTAGATAATCAATTTAGTCTGTAATGAACCCTAATATTAATGTAGGTAGCCTAAATGCTAGTTTCGTTGCCCAACTTATTTTTGGACAAAAGTCATTTGCAATAAATATTCAACTTCTAAAGTCGGTTAATAGTTGAATTGGTGTCATCTTAGAGTTCCATTATTTGCTTTCTTGAAATAATCTTTAGCTTCAATGCATCTTTACCCACTTCCGTGCCTCGTTTTTTTTTTTTTTTTTTTTTTTTTTTCCTCTTAAATTTATTTCCTCAATAATTTGACTTGTTAGGATGAGGATGTATTCTTCAAAGATTATGCCGAATCACATAAGAAACTTTCCGAGCTTGGATTTACACCTCGTTCCTCTGGCTCAAAGATAATAGTAAAGGATAGCACAATACTGGCACAAAGTGCCGTTGGAGTTGCAGTTGCTGCTGCAGTGGTGATCTTTAGCTGTATTTACGAAGTTCGCAAAAAAATGAAGTAGACATGGCCGGTTACTTTTTAATCCAGTATGAATCAGCAGCATTTGAGTCTCTAATGTGGACGCTAAGGCTAAGAGATACATTACTTACTGATAATAACAAAAATTTCAACATGCCTTAATGGTTTTTGGCAGCTAGATGAACGACTAGAAAGACCCAAGTGAACATTTTTCTCCGTTTTGAAGTAAATATTATAAATGCATGCCTGCCATATTTGTTATATATATAGATATTCTTCTGTTTGGTGGGATCTTGTAAGCTCTCTCTCTCTCTCTCTCTCTCTCTCATATGCGTGTGTATATATATATATATATATATATATCTATGTATATATATATATATATATCTGAAATGGGTGCATGAATCACGGTATACGTGAACCAAAATAGTGGAAAATATTAATGTCGGAGAAGGCATTTTGGAAGCTTTATCCAGCAGCAGGTGGGTCACGAAAAGAGACACGAGGGCTAAAGATGAGAGAACCCCACATGGGGAAGGACAGCCAAAGTGGTAGGTAAGAGTTTATAGGACTGCCCCCACGAGACTTCCTCAATACCTAAGCACATGACATACACGTGATGATGATGTGCTGGCTGTCAACCACACACTTTCAGATAATTGCTAATGCGTACCCACATCCCTCAACTCCTTCTAAGTCCCTTAACCAACCGATTACGTAATTTAGATTTTGATTCCTTCTGCACATTTGTTCTCTCTCTCTCTCTCTCTCTCTCTCTCTCTGTGGTTCTTCCATGTGATTGTGTTTGTGTGTGTGGATTTTTCCACAAGGAAGAAGACCGGTTTGGATAGAGACCATTGTGATAATCACTAGTGTCAAAACGACCTAACTGATTGTGATGATGAGTGCCGTTTGATTTCAACACAGGCACAACTAAATTAATGCGCCCACTTAAATGTTTAAACTCATCAATTCTCAATTAATCTAATCTCAATCTCAACCAAATTTTCTTTTTGCTTCCTTTTCTCTCCGAGTTTCATGTAACCTTAAATGTTTTTTTTTTTTTTTTTTTTTCCTTCCGTTGTGTCTAAATTTCTGGTAAACATAATGGAGAAGAGTCAAAAGAGGATTTTTATTTTTTATTTTTTTAAAGTAAAGTTAATAATACCTTTGTGGGAATAAAATCATAAATTTGTGGCATAGTTCAACATCAAAGTGAAGGTAGAGTTTGGACTGGAGCTAGGAGAGCCAGAAAGGATGAAAAGGTAGGTGAAATACACATTAAAAAAAGAAAGGGAAAAAAAAACATATAATGACATAAGTGGACCTTCTCTCATTGACAACAACTTCTTGTGCCCGTGATCCTTTAACTCCTACCATCCACTTGATTTTCATGATGAGAGAGAGTGCATGTGTGGTGGTGGGTAACAAATTATATGGGCAAATTGGAAAGAGATAACAACAAAAAGGTGAATCAACTTCCCAGTCCCTAACCCTACCCTCTCTGTTTGCCTAAACTTGCACCACAAGGTTGGGGAAAAAAAGAAAAGTGGAAGGTGAACCAAAGCCCACATTACAACCACAACCACAACCACACTCACACTCATTATCTTTCTTTTCCTATTCTCTCCTTTTCTTTCATCATCTTGCCTTGAAACCCAACTTCCCACTCTTCTAGAAACCTTTCTTCTCTCTCTCTCTCTTCCTCTATTGCTTGATTGTGTACCAATAGAATAAAGATCCACAACTACCATCTCTATACTAATGCATAGTAATAGCCAAACCACTTGTGACATTTCTTTCTCAAATACCCACTACAACTAACTTACTAAAATAACCAAAATTTTATATTTACTGTTTTAATCCTTGGATCTGATTCAGGTCATCATCCTAAGCTTAAATTTAGTTCATGAGGATTGATTTTGTAAGCTTCTCTCTCCCTCCAACAACTTCTTCTTGGCTAAGTGATGACACTTGGTAGAAAAAAAATCATAAAAAAAAAACAAAAAACAAATATATATTTTACAAAATTAAACCAACCCAAAATTGGGGAAACAAAGAGGTAAAATTGAACAACACCCTTTCCGTGTAATCACTTAATTTTAGTACAGCATCAACAAAGTTAAAAAGGAAAAAATAAAAAAAAATTTACTTGTATTGGAGTACATGTACCTAAATGGGTTGGGAATGATTTTGAGAGTTAGCTACAAAACTTTTTAAATTATGAATCTAAAAGTTGCCTACAGTTTAGACAGAAAGTGGAAAAAAAAAAAAATATATATATATATATATATATATATATAAAACAGAGAAATCACACCTTGTCTCTTACCTATACTTTAATATACCTTACTTTATACCTACCTGGAGCCCTGGAGGTTACCTCCATAGTTAATGTCCCTTTAACTTATTATATGATTGATGCCTATTATCATCAACTCTCTCACATAGAAAGAGAAGAAAAAAAAAAGAGAGAGAGTCCACCACCAGCCACTCCCCTCTAACCTGTCTCACCAACTCGCATCTAGAAGCAATTAGGCTCTTTCTTTCTCTCTCCTATCTCTCTCTCCTCTCTCTCTCTCTCTCTCTCTCTCTAATAGTCAAAAGCCTATATAATCAAATCCTCCAATTCCTCTCAAGGGCCGGCCTTAATGTTCCAGCAACACAAAAAACAAGGCCACCACTTCCCACACCACCGCTAGTTCTCCTCCAATTTTTTCCCCCTAAAAGCTTAGAAAACCAGAAAAAAAAAAAAAGAGGGAGAAAACAGAAAGCAAAAATATATATATATATATATATATATATATATATATATATCTGTTTATTTTTAAAACAACAATCTCTCATCCCATCTAGCTACTACTTTGTTATTATATCCTACAACTCAAAATGGGAAGGTCTCCATGTTGTGAAAAAGCTCATACAAATAAAGGAGCTTGGACCAAAGAAGAAGACGATCGGCTTATTACTTATATTCGTGCTCACGGTGAAGGTTGCTGGCGTTCACTTCCCAAAGCTGCTGGTCTTCTCCGCTGTGGAAAAAGTTGCAGGTTGCGTTGGATTAACTATCTCAGACCTGACCTCAAACGTGGCAATTTCACAGAGGAAGAAGACGAGCTCATCATCAAGCTCCATAGCCTTCTTGGAAACAAGTAAGCTCTCTCTCTCTCTCTTTATTCATATATATATATACACACTACTTCAAATCGAAATCCGTAACTGGGGTTTTGTTTTTGAGTTCGTTTGCATTGATGGGTTTTCTTAAATTTTAAATTATTATTATTTTTTTTTCCTATAGGTGGTCTTTGATTGCTGGAAGATTACCAGGAAGAACAGACAATGAGATAAAGAACTACTGGAACACCCACATAAGAAGAAAGCTCTTGAACAGAGGAATAGACCCTGCAACTCACAGACCACTCAACGAAACAACAACAACACCACCACCTCAGGAAACATCAACGACGATTTCTTTCGCTGCCTCTGCTGTTAAAGAAGAAGACAAAACGACCACAACAACAACGACGACGACGACAACTAGCACAAGTGGTGGTTCGGTTGGAAAGGACCTCGTCGTTTTGAACCCCCAAATTGTTGTTAAAGAGAGTTGTCCAGATTTGAACCTCGAGCTCAGAATCAGCCCACCTTACCAGAATCAGACTGCTGCTGATCAGCCATTGAAGAGTGGCGGAAGAAGATTATCAAGTGGTAGTGGTGGTCTTTGCTTTTCTTGCAGTTTGGGTTTGCAGAACAGCAAAGATTGTAGCTGTGGGATTATTATTGCTGGTACCAGTACTACTACTGCTACGGGAAACAGCAATATTAATGGTTATGATTTCTTGGGTTTAAAAAGTAATGTTTTGGATTATAGAGGCTTGGAAATGAAATAATAATCATGAACATATATTATTACTATTATATGAGAAAAGAAAATGAGATAAAAAAGAGATTATTGCTATAAAAAAAAAAATTCGTAATTTTGAAGGCTGATCTCTTTGTTTTTCTCATTTTTCTTTTTCTTTCTCTAATTTGTATGACAAAATTAGTTTATACTATAGTATAGTTCAGGTACAGTTGATAAATACTATTTTTTTCCTTTTTTCTTTGAGGCTAAGTTGATAATTACTATTGGTGAATGCCTTTCTTTTTATTTTTCTTTTTTATTTGCCCCTTACAATTATTAGACTATTGATTTTTTGTATTTTTTATTTTTGGGTCTGCAAAAGTCTTTATTTATTTATTTATTTATTTATTTATTATTTTTCCCTTCCATTTTTCTTTTCCTCCCAACACAAAGTTGGGATTCGTCTGACTCTCTTCTGCCAGATCTTCAAAAGCATACGTGTTTTGGTTAAATTGTTAAATTCAAAGCAAATGGAAAGAAAGGTAAACATGTTAAACTAGTAAATATATATTATATATATACTGGCATTAGGGTTCAGGCTGAGTATACAAGAGGAAGAAGAAGAAGAAGGGGGAAGAGAGGGTCGGTGGAAGGTGGAGTTTTTAGAGATTCTTCAGAATCTCCTGTCAACAAAAATTATATACGATGCACTTCTTGCATGAATAACACAAAATAAACTCTTTTTCTAAGATCCCATTATTAGCCATTTTACCTAAAAACAAAAATAATAACAAAAAATAAAAATCTTCTTTGATTGTCAGAAAACCTCTAAATAAATCAAAAGTTGATGTCATCAAATATTCATTCTATCTGAAGGAGGAGATTTGCATGATCTATATTTTCTTCCAATTATTGATTTTTTTTTTTTTTGCTCTTTTTGTTTTAAAAAAGTAATTAATTAAAAATTAGATTCTTTTTGGATTATTTTGTCTCTTGCTGAAAGAGGGGATTGATTTTTGATGAGGAGGCAATGGATAAGCTCTCAGAGGAGGAGAAATAAGGAGGAATGGAGTGGTGGGTAACCAATCTCTTCTTCTTGGTTAAGGCCAAAAAAGAGGGAAAAAAAAAAATAGTTAGTATTATTTAAAAAGCGTGAAGGAACTAACAACTGTCCGTAGTACCATTCTTCTACCAACCTCCAAACATTTATTATGTAAACTACGAACCAACCTACCCATATTTATAGAAATATACTATTTATTTTAGAAAGTAAAAAAAACCCTAACTAGATTTCATTCTTTTGTTTCTTTTCCCTTCTACATAAAAACCATTATGCTAGCTACTATCTAGGTTGCTGGTTTTAATCCATTTTAATTTAATTAGGTTTGGAAGAGCATGCATCGCTTATGCAACTCCATGCTATACTGTTTGTGGAGAAAAATGGCTTTAGTTGTGCACTGATTTTTGAAATTTCGACCAACCACCCTTTTTGGCCCCAAAACTATCTTGGCTTAATTACTTTTTATAGCAAGCAGATATTACTTAAGTTCAAGAGATCAATTTACTTTTGTACTTAATGAAATGAGAATATATAATAGTTGAGTTTGTACCCTAAGTCCTAACTAGCGAGTTTCTTCAATTTTTGTAAGTTCTCAATGTAATTCACATTTTAGTGTGAACTACTAATTCTTCTTCTTCTCTTTGAGTGTCAAGTTAATGAGTATGAATAGTGTTTGTACTCTGCACAACCGATGATTTAGAAGAGGGCATTCTTGTTGACTTCCATGTATTAAAAAATTAGCACTGTGTTACTACATTGGGATAAATTATATAGTTCAGTTGATCATAGAGTTCAAGGAATCTAAACCAAGAAAAAAAAGGCACTTGGTTTAATTAATCAATTTATCTTTCATTTACTTCATTTTTATTAATTTTCTTTTCTTTTCAGAATAACAAGAAGCATAAATCTTTTATCCACATAAATATTTTATTCTAATAAATTTAGAGTTTACCCACACCATATAGAATATTGCCTAGCACATATATATATATATATGGTTGGCAATAACAAGAAGGGATGTACCTAATTAAATTGCAAACATTTAATGATGAAATGGAATTGATCAATCAAATAATATATACCTTATATACTTTTTTTTTTTTTTGGCTGGAAATATATACCATATATACTCTACTAAATATTATACGCATGTTAAATATGCTTTGACTTGGAATTATGTTGAGAGGACATTATATATTTTCTTGGTAATATTGAGAGTATATTATTTAGGTTAAGAAATCTAAAACAGCTTCAACTACTTGCACCTATTTTTTTTTTTTTTACTGTTTGGACCTTTTTAAAGCTGTCAGTAACTACTGTAAAATCTAAATGTAATTTACCAAAGTTAATAAATTAGACAACAGAGTTTTGAAACTTTGCCAAATGATTTTGAAATTGACCAAATTGGGGTCAATGGGGTCACACCCACCACCAAATTTTTATCTACCAGCAATTAATTCATGGTTTTATGTCACTGGGGTCAGAAAGACCATACAAGGACCAACCTAATTGGTGCCTGTGCCTGGTCCTTCAATAGCTAGCTACTTTTGGCTCAATGGCCATGCACCACCAAAGTATTTTAATTAAATTATTTTGAAAATAATAATAATGCATGACAAATAACAATAAGGATATGTTACCAACCTAATCTCAGAAATAATAATTAAAGTTTTTTTAATTGGCTAGCTTGGATCAATATATATATATATATTATAACATTAATATAAAAGAGGGAAGACAAAATGGTTAAAAAGAATCTCCAAAAGAAGAAAGATGAATTTCCATTGCCCCAAAAGCAATCTAAGACACAGATGGGCATGATCAAAAAGGACACATCAATGGGGTATAGCTACTTTGAAACAAGATCCAGATAAAAACAATGCCTCTTCCCACATAGATATATATTAAAAAAAAAAAGTGGGTCACTTTTCAACCTTTCTTTTTCTTCTTCAAAGGTGTTAGGTAGAGACATTGGAAGCTTCCATAAGATATTTTTATCTCTTTTTTCTCTCTCTCTTTCTCTCTAGCTAGAAAAAGAATAGAAAAGAAAAAGAAAAAAAATTGTTTGGCAGGCTTATACTTTCCCATATTAATAATTTTGTATATTGCTTCTCTCTCTATCAATGGTCTAATTATTGTTCTACCTTAAATTGTTAATGGGGTTTCAACCTCCACCAACATCACATGCAAAAGACCTTTGGTGGTGGGGTCCTCGCTGCCTCTGCTTCTATTGTATTTTCTTCTGGATCCATTTCTTTTCCTTTCTCTTCTCCTACCTTACTTAAATGACTTTATAGTAGAGAGAGTTTTCAATTACTAAATTATTACCTTCCAACTTATCTATTTTTTGTTTGGTAGAAAAAAGTACTTCTATCCAAACTATTCTTGGATCACAGTTTGTCCAACTGGATATAGATGACAAAAATGTGTTATACCAAACATTATGGCCAGGGCCAAACCTTTCTTTTCTTTTATCATTATTATTATTATTATTTTTGGAGATGGGGGGTCCATCTATGTGTTAGCTACCTACATTAATAATTGTAAGTTTTGCCTCCATCATGTTTCTTTTATTATTTTTCTCTGCCATTGTTCTTGTCTGGTTATTTACAATTTGTTCTTTTCCTTAGTGACCCCAATGCAATCCGTTTAATTTAACCCTTAAAAAAAAAAAAGGGTTGGATACATATGTATGAGAATTTCATTTTTGTTAACTATTTCTCAATTTATATAATGAAATGTACATGAGTAATATAATGAGGATTAAAAATTATATTACTATGTTGTTCATTATAAATTGAAAATTTAGTTATGTTTCTCTTAAATATTCCGTGATTTTTCTTTGTAGTAAAATTATTTTTAAATGCTTAGACATTTTATGATTCAATATTTGGGTGCAGTTGTCTGAATCATACTTGGGTGCAGTTGTCTTTTTTTGCATTTCACATGTCTAAAAGATAAACAATATTTGTAAGAAACACCTTATCTTTTTT
The DNA here is from genome assembly GCF_031755915.1 of Ziziphus jujuba. Classification (NCBI taxonomy): domain Eukaryota; kingdom Viridiplantae; phylum Streptophyta; class Magnoliopsida; order Rosales; family Rhamnaceae; genus Ziziphus; species Ziziphus jujuba. The sequence continues at coordinate 22,812,084 of NC_083387.1, forward strand.
TTTTTTTTTTTCCCCTTCTACGAAAAGAAAAATAAGACATGCAAGGATATCATATAGGTGATAATGATAAAATAAAGAGATAGAATTATTAGATAATTAGGATGGTATCATATATATCCAAAAATAAAAATAAAAATTAGGATGGTATCATGGGAGCACATGATCATGTATTTTGAAAATGAATTATTGGTGTGGGGAAAAACATATTTAAATTGCATTTTAAATAATAATAATGTGTTAGAGTATGTGAAAGAGAAAAGAGCTTTGAGTTTGTGTCCCAAAAGATGGGTAGCACAAGCTCAAGGAAGTAGCTGTTCCTTCTTTTCACAGGAACTACCTCAAATCAAATGGGACCTTTGCTTTACTTAAATTTTTATTTATTTATTTTAATTAATTATTATTATTATTATTATTTTTGGCCCATTTTCATGGATTTCTCAATGATGAGTCAGAAAGTGAAGAAACAAGAGAAACATGCTGTGTATGTATGGATGGTTGGGGTGGGGGAGGAGGAGAGTATACAAGATTGGATACCGATGAGGAATGAGAGGGTGAATGGTAGGATGGTAAATAATGGGAGACAGGAATGGCAAAACGATAAAAAAGGGAATGGACAGGGTGTATGTCCCACACGCTACCAACTCCGCTCTTTTTGGGCGGTAGTTGGCAGCCGTCCGACGTAGGCTCATGTGCGCGGTTGCGGCGCTGGGTCCCAACCCCCTGTCACCTTCCACGCCACGTGGGTCCCTCCTCTCTCCCACCTGGACCCCACACTCACTTCAATTGGATACTTACGGCTACACTGTAGCTCCTCTACGTCTTCATCCCCAACAGCCTCCTTACCCCTTTTTTTACTTAAAACACAAACACTTCTTTTGCTGATTATTAATTGCTTATCCCAAAATAAAATAAAAATAAAAAAAGCAAACAACATTTGCATACCAAACTATAAAATATCTGTCCTTTTTTTTAAAAAAAAAAATTTCTTAATTTTATATGTGGGATAATTACATAATACCTTCCTCAACTTTAGTAATGTCCCCCTTTGACATAATATCAATTTGTTTTCTTTCTAATTTTTTTATTTATTGGAATTTGACAAAATTCATTGGCTAATATTGAAATTGCATACTTATATTAATAAAATATGTGTTTAACAAAATTCTTTTAAAAAAAAGGTTGCTAAATAAATAAACCAAAAACACTATGCACTACAAGTATTATCTTTTTATTATTATTATTAAATTTGACCTAAACAAAGTTTTGTTTAGATACATTTTATTAAATGTAAGCAAGCAATTTCAATATTAACCAATCATTTTAGCCAAATTCTAACCAAACATAAATAGATAAATAAATAAATAAAGCTGGAGCAAAATTGACACTGTGTCAAAATTTAGGGAGGAAATTGTACTAAAATAAGTTCAAGGAGCAAATTGAAACTTTAGTAAAAATTTAAGATGGTGTTAAGTATTTTCTCCTTTATATTTCTATCTCCCTTTTCTTTTATATACCTTTTTTTTTTTTTTCAATTTCTACTTTGTAACCAATATATTTTAAAAAAATATATATATTCCCACTACTTGCACATTTGAAAAAATATAGGATCTTGATTTGATTTGATTTTTTTTTTTTTTCTTTTCCAGCTGAGAAGTGAGAACATTAAAAACCACGAAGAAGTATACTTTTTCTGCTTTTTGTCTTTCTTTTTTATTAATTTTTATTTTGTTTTATATTTTTTGGAGGGTCGGAGTTTCTCATTTATGTAATAAATAATAAATTTGAAATCAGCCGAGGATCTCATTTCCAAATTCCAAGTTCAAAAGTGTCGGTTTTTAATAATGGATTTGTTATATTTAAGGTTAGGACTTCAATTTACACGGCGACCATGTGTTGGTTAATTAGGACTGTTAGTCAGACTCTTAAAAGTTTTCCATTACAAAAAAACCTTTAAGAAGTTAACAAAATACTATACTTTATCTATTTAATAAAATATTCTGAAAAAAGATTTCCTAGAAAGAAAAAGCATGTTTGTGTAAAGATTTTTTCTTATTAAAATGATAATTTGTCATTTGATGTTATACAGATTACATAGAATAAAACAATGTACTAAACTGTACAAGAGTTCAAATTTAACCAAATGTTACATTGTATTTAGCACAATAATAAAATAAATATCTTCCAATAAATTGGTAAAGTGATTTTTTTAGGGACAATTTAGTCGATAATCACTAGTAATGATAATTTCGAATACTATTTTCAATCCAGTCTCGTGCTAAATCTCCTTCCTGGACTTAATAAAATGAACTTTAGGTTTCCCAATCTTGTTTTATTCAAATGTTCATTGACATTTGGTCTACACATTTAAATACAACTTTAAAAAACCAGATGAATGAAAAATAATTTGCATTTATATTATTTCATGTAACTAGGTTACTACTAATTAATTGATACTATATATATATATATATATCAAGTTTATATAAAATAATTAATAACATAAAAATTTATATAGATCTTAAAAATTTTAACTTGTATCTTTTATTTTCCCTTAAGTAGTTTTAATATATACTGCTAGTAGAATTAAAGACCACCTTTGCTGATCTGTTACAAAATTTTAGAACAAATACAACTCTTGTTTATGTGAATACCTATAAAGAAAAAATAAGATGGTGGATTTCAAAAAGCGAAAATAATTTTTTTTAATTATGTAGTTAAAAGAAAATAACATTTACTTTATGTAATTGATTCTAATATCCAAAAGAAAGGCTGATAATTAATTTGAAGTGACTATGTAGATGAATAGTAGTTACATACAGGAGATATCACATAGAACATGTAAGTCATAAGTGTGTGTATATATATATATATGCACAAAAGTAAACAAAACTGTCTTTACAAAGATGATTGAACAATCATTTGAACCGACTTTAAAAAAAAAAAAAAAAAAAAGTTACACAATATTAAGTTTGTATAAAAGCAAATAAATCATATAAAAACTTCATTTTTAATTTGCAAAATAAAGGAATAAAACGCTCAAATAAGTTCAACTTATTGAAGACAGCGTTACTATTTGTAAAACTACTCCGCTTTTTTTAACAACAATAAAGCCGGGTTCGAACATAGGGTTACCTTTTATGAGCAAAGTCACATTTTATGCTAAAATGCTTTGAAATGATTTTCCTGATTTCCCCCCCAAAAAAAAAAAAAAAATATATATATATATATATATGCTTTCGAAAATAAATAAAACAAAGTGCTGTATAATGTAAAAGTCATAAAAACGAGTACAAAGTAAGAATCTGTCCCAAGTCCCAAGACTCCAAACCACTCCAAAACCTTTGGTAGGTTCACACACAAAGCAAAAGAACGTATAACAAAAAGACAAGACAGAAGACAGGAGAGAAGAGGGACAAAGGTGTTTTGGGTGGGCGCAGGTTAAGAAGAAAGCGCAAGATAGCAAAAGTAGAGCTGGTAGGAAAAGTAACAAAGTTTGGTGAGACATAATATATATTATATTTTAATAATAATAATAATAATATAAAAAATGGAAGATAAGATCAAGTGCACGAAGCACAGCATTAGGGGCATAGGATAGGATGCCAAACAAAGGATGTGATAATGTGTGGCTGAGATGCATGGGGAGGGGGAGTATGGGGGATATAGCTTTCAAGTGGTTAGGTGGTGGTCGCTTTGATGACGTTGACGGATCCCCCCAAAGTCAGTCAACTCTCTATATGTCCCTCTCACCTCTCTCACCCATTTCTTCAATAACCCTTTCTTTTTTTATTTTTTTATTTTTTAATTTAATTTTATTTTTCCTCTTTTAATTTTCTCAAAACTAATAATTATGGTGGCTGAATGTGGGGCCTCACTCTTTCTTTCGCTATCCAAGCCACCTCTCTCCCCCCATTCCATGCCATACTTCATCCACATTCATAAATCTCCCTACCTGCCCAACATCTCCTACCATTATCTTCTACACACTTTTATTATAGAATATTTTATATCATTCTGCTACTGTAAATTTGCACGCCTATCATATAATTTATATAATTTTGCTACAGTAAATTATGTAGTAGATCTTACTCAGTTATATTCAGAATCATTGGGATATAAAATTGTTAGATATCATTTGTTAGATTGATATGAATTGTGTAATCTAATGGTTTTAAATGATTGTCCTCTATCAAATAATGAACAATTTCTACACACATATAATTAAATACTTCTATTTTAACTTACATATACAAATTCACTTATATAAGTTCTCTATATCAGAATTAATATTTTATATATAATATATATATATATATATATCTATGGATTTGAATGTCTGTTTTAGGTAGTCTAAATAACAATTGCAATTGATGGTAATCCTCAGTTTTGGTTCAATCAAATTAATTTGAAGCTAAAAAAAAAAAAAAAAATCTATTTCTTCAATTATAATGCATGACTTGTGATACGAGAAAACATTTCATTGGATAACTAACAATTTTTAGCCTTGCATATCAAAGTTGTGTATGCGTGTATATGCACAACTATTGGGTAACAAAGTTTTTCTTGAATAATGGTGATTTTTGGGGTGGGCCAAAAGTTTGTAGAGAGAAAGTTGAAGATTGTTCAATTGGGTGATAATGATGGATATGTTGCGGTGACGACGATGATAAATCATCTTAGCCGTCCATTGGGGTTTGCCAATTTTTTTTTTTTCTGTTTTTTGATGGAGGTTGATGTACCATGTGAGGCATGAGTCAACTTGAATATGACATATCATGTAACATAATGTGCATTATCTTTCCCCCTTGAACAATCGTAAAATTAAATAAATAAATAAAGTGTATAAGAGAGAGAGGATTAGGTGATGGTAACTTGATTGCATCGTTGAAGATAGAGGGCAAAAAATTTTGGAAGAAGTAGGGATATATTGGTGTGTTTTAATTAAAGCACATAAAAGGTGGGTTTTGTGTGGAAATTGTTAACTAATAGGAAATTAGATGTCTAACGTTGTTGAAATATTCTATATATGAAGTGAAATTTAACTTCACTTTTTTTCTCATATTCCATGTCTAAATGTCCATGCATCACACATTTGTAAAAATGTTTCCAACCATGTCTCATATTCAATATAGTTGAATTTTGTGTGGTGGTATTTACAAACTCTTTGGATTTCCTCTATTGCGATAGATTATATTTTGTTTGGTAGGAAGGAAAAAGTGGACGAGAGGAATGGCCAAGACGAAAAGGAAAAAGGATAAAACTTTCATTTTTTGTTTGGTAGGAAAAAGTGAAGAAAGAAAAGGAGAATTAAATAGTGAATCCACATGCACTTTCTCTTCAAATCCCCGAAACCAATCTTTTGAAAATGGAGTGAGTAGATAGTGAAAAGTTAGTTTTGGCTATAGAAAGATACTAATTTTTAAAAATTTTAGTCAAAAGATAAATTTATAACTAATAGTACTAATGTCTAAAATTCCAAAAATACTATTTAACATCTAAAATTTTGTCTTTTTTAATTTTTCTCCTTTCATCCTACACTTATCAACAAGAGAAATAAAACATACAATCTTTTCTCCTTATCATACCAAACAACATTAAGAACTTTATTTCGTTACTACTTAGTTTCCATCTCTGGTATCCTATTCGTCCTCCCTATTTTATATCTTTTCTGTTAAATATAAATTAAGTCTAGAATTATCCTATACTTAGAAAAAAAAAAAAAAAAGCTTAAAAACATCAATCTAAGCAAAGTGATTTTAAAAAAGTATTCAAGAAACAACAATTAGACCAATAAACAAATTTTCATATGGTCAATCAGAAGAATAATAGTGTTAGAGAAAGAGGCATTTAAAGGATAAGTAAAGGTAAAGCGAAAAAACTTGACAATAGTAAAGAATGGTAGTCTTTTAACGCTTGCTTGTTAAGTGATTCATTCTCCTCCTAAAGATAGAGTTATTTTATACATTCTTTTCCCATATGCGGTTAAAACCACTTTTTCTTTCAAGAACTTTTTTTAAATAATTTAAAAAGCACTCTCAAACCATGCTTTAATCAGTCACATGTCAAAAAGAGTCAATGAAACTTAATAGGAAAAAATCAGTTTGTTACCAAAAACATAGTCCATAGCTTCATTTTGGGATTTTCAAAAGGTATATATAGTTATTTCTTCCTTTTTTATTTTTTTTTTTTTAATGACCATAAATAGATTTGAGCTTAGGTTGATTAAATTTCACAAACAGGGACAGTCAATCTATAAAGGAGAGAAACGAGGGAGAGGATGTGCTGGTAAAACAGGAAGAAAATATGTTTGTGAATGACAGGTGGGTTCTGTTTTATTTGTTTATTTATTTTTTAGATATTGAAGGCAGGAGGAATCTAGTTGGAGCTCAATATATGAGAAAACAGTGGTTTTACCACTGGCAGTAAATCAGGTGGATTGAGTGAGAGAGAGAGAGAGAGAGAGAGAGAGAGAGAGAGAGGTATTTATAGAATTTTCCGAAGGACTATTTCGCAGATTTTGACGTTCATGAACATGAATATGAAACATATGAAATGTTTTCCCATGGCTTACATTCAAATTTTAAGCTGTTGTTCATATATATTAATTTCCAACAGAGGCATTTATTTTCGTAATTATTCAACGACTGAAACACCCTGAGATTTCCGCATCATATACTACAACCACTGCTACTATTATTATTATTATTATTATAAAGTATGCTTTGCTTGACCTTGTCATATGGGTAAAAACCAAGTCGTCTTCAAGATCTTTCCGATGATATAGGGACCGGATAGGAATAACTTCTTAGAGTCCCTTTTCCAAACCTGTATAATCATATTTTGTTGATCAAATTATGCAGTCATCTAAGACTTTTTTGTGGTATGGGGCAATACCCAGAAAAGTTTCTTTTACGGAAAATATTTTGGAAAAGTATTTGTTTCTATTCTGCACAATCCGTTCAGAAAAAGACCCCCTGACTTCTGGGTTCATTTTATTTTATTTATTTATTTATTTTTTTGGGAAGGCACTAAACAGTTAATCTTCAATATTGAGGCACCTAGTCAGCAACCAGTCAGCTCTGCTGAGTTTCTAAAATTTCTTACAAACTTCTAGCATTCCTCCTTAAAAATCAAAATTTTCCGCCAAAATTTTCTTATTCAAATCTTTTACCAAAATTTCAGAGCATATATTTGCTTATTATTTTACTTTTGAAGGTTCTTTCACACTGCTTTTCAAGCATGCCATGTGCGAAAAAGGACAAAAAGAAAGATGGAAATTATGTAATAAATTCATTGCGACTTTTCCAATTAATCAACGTGATTTAGAAGATCAAAGAAACTAATTTTGATACGTCTAAATCATTGAAGAGATGAGACTAGAAACTGCCAAGGGCCAACCTAGTTGCGTATTTTCCCTAATATAATTTTTAGGCATGCCAGTATGCAAGAAATCAGTTCAAAGTATAATGTAATATCAGGCATGCCAATATGCCAATATCAAAGCTAACTCCATACAAAGTCAAGCCACCGACACTTTCCATTTGATTTCTCACATTTTCTCAAGGAAATGGTTTTTCTCATTTGCAATTCAACGCAATGAACGATCATGATGAAGACTCAAACCTGATAGTAGGTAACAATGTAGCAAACCAATAACAATCCACCTGAATGACATTTAAGAAAACAGACCATCATACTTATATAAGTTTAGGTATGATATATCATTACTCTGTTTCCATTTTAACCATGTAGTTATAAAGAAATCTCTTTCATTTAGGACAGAACAAACCGGATAAAGGAACTATTCTCCTACTTGTAAGTACTTTCCCAACTTCAATCCATAAGAATCGAATGATATGATGAGTAGGTCCTGCTATCACCCTCAACGACTTCATGTTTCTTATGTTCAAAACATCAGTACTTACTGCCAAACCATAATTTGTCAAGTAAAAACTAGCACGTCGCTTTGATAAATGAGAAAAGAGAAGAACCAAACCTGGGGTCTCTTTGATAAATGAGAAAAGAGAAGAACCAAACCTGGGGAAGCGATGTTTAACACAAAAAGCACTGCACCCGGATCAGTTTTTAACAAATTATTAATGCCTAAAATGTTATATAAATGAACAAACATAGGTGAAAAATACAATGTCAGAAAACTCGAACTGGGTTACTTTTGTTTGGGCCTTCTTGGCAGCCTCAGTAGCTGCCTTCTCTGCTTCAACCTCAGCAACAATGGCGTCAATTTCAGCCTCTCCAAGCTGGCGCTGTCCATGTTCTTTAGTCACCACAGCAGTCTCAAACTTTTAACCCCTGCTCTTGACAAACTAATCAAGTATTAGGGTAAAAATAGAAAGTGGGTTTATTATTGTAGATAAAATAAAGCATGAACACATCCCTTGTCATGACCATATACAAATTAAAGTTGTCAGAGAAATTTGACAAGTAACGGCAATGAAATAGTTTTCCTAGAGTTCCACAAATATGATATCCCTCTTATAGCAAAAATAAAATATCCATCATTGGTAAAAAAAACAAGCACACTATCAAGTCAACTGATGAAGATATGTGCCAAATTCACGGACTTTCTATCCAAAATCCACTTGCTCAATTAGTTGGATCCCTGGATATAGAAAGAAAGCAGCTCATATTTTGTGTAAATGGGCTTTGAAATGTAATGTTGAAGGCTTTTTCTTTTTGAACTCTTGTCATTTTTTTTTTTCTTTTTCTTTTTCTTTTTGAACTCTGTCAATAAATTTTTTTTTTTTTCTTTCTTTCTTTTTGCACCACAATTGCCCTAGACTCTTACTTAGTTAAGTTGGTCTCGGTTTATGTATCCTAACTCCTTACTTGGGCTTTGGTTCTTTTTTTGGGTTCAACGAAATCCTTTTGATTGACAAAAAATATCATAGCATAAGGTCAACCGCCTTGGTTATGTTAGCTACAATCCTAGATAACTTAATATGTGATTGAATTGGGTAAAAAAACTACTGCCATGATCAGTGAATTTTAAACCAGAAAATAATCATTGTCAATAGAGGAAGAATAAATGCTTACATTGTGAAACAGGATGAACCAACAGTTTTTCCCCTTCTCTGAGGTGAAGTGGGCAGTGGGTTAACATTTTTTCCATTTGTAAATTAAGACCTCGCATGTGGGATACATGGCACTTTCTAGACTATATATAGTTCATGTATTAAAAGCTACATATGTAAGCTAAATATTCGGCATATTAAGAGGTTTTAAGTTTTACATGCATTACCACTTAAGAACACAGAAAAGTTTATCCAAAAAGAACTTAAGCTTCCTAGATGGTTCATATACAAAACATACAGCAAGTGAAAATAAGGCCATGCTAAATATGCTCTGCTGTCATTTGTGCTAAGCATTATATCCATATGGAACTAATTTAGCATATTGACCCCACACAAGCATAGACTAAGGGGTATGCTCGGCTTAAACAATAGACAGCACTTTAATTGAGGTCTCACCAATCCATTTAACACGAACTTGAGGTTCATATTTAATTGTCTTAAAAAGTGCTTACACAATTAACGAATTCTATGTGTTATTATAACTCATATGGATAACCAAACAAGACAATATGCAAATTTATGTCAAGGTAGGGTACAAAGCCCACATATAGACTTCTATGAACCCCACATGGAACAATTTCTATTTAAGTTCCTTTGGCTTTCTTGTACTGATATATTACTTTTGAAAAAAGAAAAAGAAAAAAAAAAGACATCTTTTTATACCTTTTTAGGCACTCCATTTCACCATGATAATCAATATAGCACAACTACAGTCAAGCATCAAGACTTGAAGACCACATTAAGATGTTCTCATTATCTACTCCACAAAAATAGTAAAAATAAAGGACAAAAGGGATGCAATTATCACAAAGATATTGGCACACAAATTTGGTGTAGAATCGTTTTGAAATGCTAGTATAAGATAATAACGTGATCCATTATTTCCGTTATCATTAACCAAAAGAATTAGGAAATGGACATAAAAACAACCAAATATTTTCAAAGATTGAGCCACTTCCCATCATTAAAGTATTTAAATTTCATGTCCTAGGGGACCATATAAAACTATATTATAATGTAATTTGCAGAACGGAAACAAAATCAGTCAATTGGGTGCCTCACCTAGATGCATATTAAACTTAGAAAGCCTAAATACTTATTTAGTTTTTATTTAAAGTCACATTACAAATCCAAGCCCAAAACAGTGACAAAAAAGAAGCAATTAGCAACTTATACTTTAAGCAAATCAACGAATTGGTTACCCCGAAAGTTTCTTCCGAAAACCCGCATTAGGAAATTGGGGAATTTCTTCGAGTTGCATTAGCTTCCAAAGTCGGAAAACTTCCAGTCTGAGAAAGATTAACAACGAAGTGTTATAAATCCATTCCATTCCCGATTAATTAAAAATCAAGGTTCAGTGAACCAAATGTGCGAACGTTGTACCTGGAGTAGTGGAGTTCTTCTGCAGCGCACTTGTCGACGACGTCGTTGCAGAGCCACTCCTACGAAACACAAACACCGTGATTGCACCGTCGCAATAGTAAACGGCCATCCTTCTTCTTCTTCTTTTTTCTTCCTTGCGATCGATACTGTACCAGGCAATGAAACTGAAAGCAACAGAACGGGAGCCAAGCCGCAACGTTTTTCACCTTTCAGTCGAAACCCTGGGCTTCGTAGACAACGGAAAACTGGGCTGGGCTGGGCTCTACTAAGCTACTACATTCGTTCACCTTTTTTTTTTTTTTTTTTTTTTTTTTTACAACGTTCATCCACACGACCAGACTTAAAATGGGTTTCATAATTTCTTTTTTGCATCTTTCGGATCAAAAAATGTATTTAACGTTATATCTGATATATTTAATTATTTTTTAAATTTTAAATTATAATATTTAATATAATTTAAGAGCTAAATAGATAGAAAGATGAGATATTAAAATTATCACAACGTTTTAAAATTCACAAATTTCGAACTCTATCTTTTTTCTATAATTTTATATTAAAATAAAGAAATATATGGATTATTTCACCTTATGAATTTTCAATGATCAAATATGTAGGAATAGGAGAAGATTGGTTTGCAAAATGACATACATCAATGAGAATTGGCTAGAAATATTTTTAATGGTTCTGTTTATTAGTAAATCTATTTGACCATATTAGAAAAATAACAATTATTCAAAAAAAATCTTTTCAATAGGTTTGTCTAAACATTCTATCAAATTATTGTGAAAATAAAAATAGGCATTATTAAAGAGATTTTTTTTTTTTTTTTGGGATGCTTTATCAGGTAGATACTATGAAGTTTATTTAAAACAATATTTTTCTTAAAAATTATTTTTTCATTAAAAAAAAAATTTAATATAACATATATAATTAATTAATAAGTATAAATATCCTTTTACACATTCTCATTGGAAAACAATTTTAAAATTAACTATATATTTATACTATCTAGATTTAGACGATATCAATTTTATGCGTTTAAAAGCATGTCTAATGGTTTTGTTTGTTATTAAATTTTTTTTACTATATTAGAAAAATAGCAACCATTCAAAAAATGCTTCTTCAATAAATTTGTTTAAACACCCTAACAAGCTCAAGATGATATATCAAGGAAAAATAAATAAATAAATAATGTCGAGGTAATCTTCTACATTTACAGGATTTCTGTAAAGTAAGTTAAAATTTTCTAAAATATAATTTTTTTAAAAAAATTCAATTTTAAAAAATAAAATAAAATAAAAATTTAAAACATTTAATTAATTAATAGCAATATATGACTTTTATGCACACCACTATTAAATAATAATTTTAAAATTAATTAGATATTTATGTCACATATATTTAGATAATGTTAATTATTATACCATATAAATAAAAATTTACATTAATCATTAGAAATATTCTAAATAGAAATTCACATTCATCACTCGATATACTCTAATATTTTGATTAATCATATTTTTGATATTTAGATAATAATTTTAAATTTGAATTTTTCATCAACTGTTTTTGTCGAATACAAAATCCCACTTTGATGACAATTTCGTTGGCTGTGTGCTCTTTATCTCTTATGCCGGCAACTGGTTCGGGCAAAGTTTAAAACAAAAGGCTAGATTTATAGGGCTGTATTATCTCCGACCAAGTGGATTTTTTTTTGAAAACCCATTGCAATTTATTGGTATAAAACAATTTGCAATGCTGTCCCAATGACAGTGAGCATGGGAAATGAGAGAGTGGTAGGACCAATCCACCTTTGAGGGTGCGTGGACTTGGGTCAAATCTCCTTCAAAGATTTTTGAACATATTGTTTACTTGTCGATTCTTACCAAATTTATAACTGTTTCATTATTTATTTTCACCAGTTGCATAATTCCAATCATGAATTATTATTATGTAATTACTTACAATTTCCACTAGCGACTCATAAATATGCCACACACAGCCAAAGTGCTAAGCATGCTTCACGGGTCAATAAGTACTACTCATTTCCTTTAGCCAAAAATAAATAAATAAATTTCCATTGGCCAGTCAATAATTATTATTATATATAGGTATTATATTGGTTATAATTTTATTTTGTTCTCTTTCCATACGGTAATGAAACATTGCTCAAAAGAAAAAGAAAAAAAAAAAAATTGATAATTGCATAGTGTTTACACTGGAACACTTTATTTGATAAAGTAGAAAAAGTAAAGTAAGAAAAGTAGAAAAGAAGAATCTAAACAAACTATTTGTTCTTCATTGACACTGAACTTGTTTTTACTGAGCAAAAATGGAGAGAAGTTGTAAAAATCTATATTCTCTTTTCGGGAGTTGTACTTCCTTCTCGAAGAAATGGATGGGATCCATGTGGAATCCGTATGTGTAGGTTTCATCCGTTTGTGAGCGATGATGTAACTATCAAATAGCTAGAGTGGGCTCAAGGGCACTCAACCCCTTTTTTTTTTTTTTTTTGTTAGTATTTATATTTATATAGAAAAAAAGGGTGAAAATAAGAAAATTAGAAAAAAGGACTGGAAGAAAAATTGGATAATGCCTAAAACATAGACAATTTTGGATTTTTAAGTGGTTTTCTTAATTTCTTGTTGGATATAAAAAAATTATTTTGGATTTTTTAAGGAAAAAAATATGGGTAGTTAGGGGTTAGAACTATGAAATTTTATCTTTTTTAATTAAAATTAGTTTCATATTAAAATTGTGATCATGAGTTAGGATGTGTGCCCGTTTGATTAGATAAATTGTAGATTAAGAAATGATTGTGATGATATTTTTGGCCAGTTTAAATGAATTAGTTAGAGACTTGATTATTATAATAAGTATATTTTATGTTTTCCTTAATATTGCAAATTTTTATTGTTTCTTTTTGTAGATCAAAGTGTTTTGTTATATTTATTCTGTTTAAATTTAACATATTTTACTCTCATATATATTTTTTTAAAAGTGTTTTTTTTATTATATATTTTTTAAAAGTTAATGTAGTATTGTAGCTATATGAATATTAAGAGAATATGACTCATTATGTCTCATTTTAACTAGGTAGAGCTTTACTTCTCAATTAATAAAATTTTCCCATATCATTGAAATTCCTTTAACCCAAAAAAAAAAAAAAAAACCCAAATACGGAATCCTAGCTACGTCCCTGTATGTGAGTGAAAAGCGTATAACTCCTGAGAGCATTAAAAATTTGCTTGAGACATAGAAATAATTGAGGAATTAAGAATGTTAAAATTTATATATAGCTAGCTTTAATTTAAGAGGATTTGGCCTGCGCCCAATTCAGAGATCTTAATTCCCGTATGATCCCATTGGGTATCTGTATCTAATAACTACACTTTTTACTGTCGCAAAAAGAAAATGAAGTGCTTAGTATACACACACACACACACACACACACACTTAATTGTCAACTAAACTCATATATATATATATATACACAATTAACGTGTTATAAAAACAGTAACATTACTGATGAGTATAATTGAGTTCCATTCCACCAGCATATTGCACCAACCTCTATTTACAATGAGAAGGCCTGTATGGTTCTAGGCGCCAACTAAAGGATTCTAATTAAAAGCAAGATAAAAATAACCAGGATGGGCATTGTTTCGTTTTTTTTTTTTTTTTTTTTTTTAAGCTTCTCTCTATCAGTAAAAACAAATATAAAACCAATTTTTCTGCAAACTATATAATGGTCAACATAGTGACTTTATAAGTATATGATCGACTTAGAATGTGAAAAGTAAATCTTTAGCATTTGTTTTCTTACTATATATATATATATATATATGTTATTCTAATTACAAATTGAAGGTGAAATTTGATGTATCTAAGTCAGAAAGTAAATCTTTAGTATTTTTTACCTTACTTTATATATATATATATATTAGAAATTGAAGGTCAAATCTGATGTACTGAGTAAGTGTCTATAGGGCTTTAATTATAGGAGTCGTATATGATGGTAGGAGACTCAGCAAGCATTAGGCACATGAATAATTGGAAGTTGAACCTTTGAAATGCTTCCGTTGAGATGTCTAAGTCGTGGACACGAGATCATGGGACTCCACTTTTCCACTTCAAGAATAGAGATTTGGCTGGTTTGGCTTTGGGAATGTATCTAACCTGTCCCGTTTTTATCAAACTTTAAGTTCCAGAGTCGTTGGCCTTGAGGAAAAGGAAAAAAAAAAATAAAAAAAATTATACTATATCAATCATTTATGTCATGATATCTCAATATATTATTATTAATAAATACATAATGAAGCCTCTTGTCACCATATCCACTAAGGGAAAAGAACCAACATAATTAATTGTAAATGATCTCTTTCTTTCATTATGAAATTGCACTGCTCTATGGAATATGAGTTTGTGGTTATCTGTTTCTTTAACCATTCACACTACAGTGTGGAATTCCTTGTTAACATAGTATTCAAGGGATGTAATTACATTAGTTTCCTTTCTAGTAATTTTTCTTTCTTTTTGAAAAATTTTCGTTTATTGTAATCTATCATATATATATATATATATATATATTTCTTACATAAATATACATAATACTAATTCCTTTGAATTGCATTTCATTTACAATTTATCTTTCTCTTAGCATAAAATATAAAAATTTAGTGAAAATTTATGAGCTAAAGAATTAAAAGTCCCAATTAATAAAGGCATAATTTCATTCGAAATTTAAAGTAAAATTCAATAAACATTGAAAAACTGATATTCTCGAGGACTCAATGTTTCCCTAGCTATCTAATGAGCATTGGAAATTCTAATTATTTTTCATTTAATTTATCAATGAAAACTGTGCATTTTTTCAGCTATATATCAATGAAAAAAACACGCAACATGTATCACTATGTATCTTGGTAAAAAGTGATCAAAATCTAGGATTTTCTCTATAAATGCTAGGCTTGTTTGATCGTTTACATGCTGTGGTTACCAATCACTATCAGGGTTCTTTTATTATAATGTATTAATAATTAATTAGTGTCTTCATTGATTGTTAACTTTTGGGGATTGCATATATACTATCCTACTAATGCAACATAAACAACTTATTTTATGTAGCCAATTTATACACCTCATGATCATAACTTAAAAGGATGAAAAAGACTTAGAATCCACCAAGAATATTCCATGAAACACAAACAAATTTTACATTATCTCTATAAGCATTTTATGATATTTGATAATATTGTTTTTTATCTATCAATCTATGTATTAATGGATTTTGATTAACCTTGTTTAATTAAGTTTATCTTAATGAGGGAACAGGTGTAGTGCTTACTTTTGATTAACATGAAGATGATCTTGTCTTCACACACCGCACGAATGGGAACCGTGGGCCGTGAAAGCAGAAAGTCATCTTGTTGATATCATGCATGAAGAAGGGGATTTTTCTTTTTTCACTTTTTCGTTTGCAACCAAAAAAAGAAAAAAAAGGAAAAAAAAAAAAAACTATTTGTAAGTGAGAATCATTATACTAACTTCATATGATGTCGATTAACATCAATCCCATAATTAAGGAAATACGGAAAATGCACTAGGAGTTTACAGTAATGCACTCGGAGTACTTTTTCTAATTAACAAAAGGGCTAGTATAATTTTATACCTTCCAAATTATGGCATGTTTGCATTCTCTCCTAAAAAAAAACTATAAAAATTGTCATATTGTGCACCAATCTATTTGTTTTTGTTTTTCTTTAGGCCTCATTTAGAAAGTTTTAAAATTTAAAGAGAAACTTATTCCTATAATTTAGTTTTTTAAAAATTAATTTATTGGAAATTAATTTTCATATTTAGTAAAAATCAGAAAAATTAGAAATTATACATAATTAAATTTAATATTATATAATAAATTAATAGTAAGTTTGTATTTTTAAAAAAATTCTAAAACTATATTTTTGAGATCTTAAAATGACACATCTATAATTGAGAATAACTTTTTCATATATTTTCTCACATAGGAGGGAATCTAATTTCTTGGATCTATACTTTTCTACCTAAAAGGTTATCATTTTTTTAAAGTAATTAAATTCCCACAAACTTTACTAGCTCTTAATCCAATCATGAATTTCTCTGTGATGAATTTGGTCAAATTAGATGCAGATATTGCACAAAAATAAAATAAAATCAAAATGTTTCCAAACAAAGTTACATGGATTATTTATGACTAATTTTAGGGATAATTGCTATAAAATTTTTGGCACTTACTCTCTATACTATCAAACTCCTCACATTACCGTCTAAACTATTACTTTCCTGTTACTAAGTCCAATCATGTATTTTAAATCTTCAAAGATGAATTTAATGAAATTAAATATATACAAAACTCATGTAACTATGTTTTGAAACTATTTAGTATATTGGGATAACTGCATTTCACTACTCTCTAAATTTATGATGTTGCAATTTAAACCCTTAATTTTAAACTCACCAAATTAAGCCCTTTATTTTTCTATTTGGTGCACATTGATCTTTCTATAAGCTTAATACTTACGGTTTTTAATTCCTAATGCAATTGTGGAATATTGAATGTGACCTTACAAACTGAATGGGATATGTTTTAGACTTTACTAACTTATGTGGAGCATCCTAATTATAATTTTTTGTTCGTTGATATTGAAGTACATGATTATAATTGGATCAATATGCACTAAATAAAAAATGGAGGACTCAATGTGGTCTATATTGCAACATTCTAAAACTAGAGGCTACTAGAGTTAATTATCCTTATTATATACTATATTTTAGTTTGGACATTATGCATGACTAATTTTGCCAAATTTACTAGGAAAAATTGTACAATTGGACTAAAATGATAGAAAAATGATAATTCATGAGCAATGAGGTCTTTTGTAGTTTGAAGGGCAGAGTGTAAAAGGTAGAAAAGTTAGAGGGGTTAATTGTAGTTACTCCTTAGTTTTATCAAATTCAATGGTAAAAAATGTTTGATTGGCCTAAAATAATGGAAAAAACAATAGTTTTGAATAGCAATATTGTGAGGGTTTTGTATAGATTGGAGAGTAAATTGCAAAATGTACGATTGTTTAGAGAGCAAAAGATATTAACCTTTTACGAAAACGATAGACTTTAGTCTTGGACCTCTCTTTGCTTCCCTCCAAATCAAAAGGAAAGAGTTGTTCATTGGAATAGTACTATTTTTGTTTTGGGTTCTTACATGAAATTATTCAAATTTGGTGGCATAAGATACTAATCGAAATAGTTGCATTTGGTAACAATTTTGATTACCAAACATTTGAAGATAATGTAGATTGTAGAAACTGTTAAAAATTTATAATGACTAAAAATTATTTCTAAAACATTATAACTTTTGACAGAAAATTACAACTTACATCGTTTCATCACTAACAGTTGTAATGTTTTCCATGTATCTGTCTATATTCCAATCAATGTGTCTTTTTCCAATCAATATGTCTTCTTGAAATAGTGTATCTTTTCTTGAAACAGTGCGTCCTCTCTTGGAACAATATATCTTCTCTTAAAACAATATATATGTCTGAATCATCATGTCCCTTCTTAATATCCTTCTGAAGTTTATAAATATCATATGAGACTATTGTTGAAGGTATTGAATAATTAATAAACGTGTGAGTGTAGAGAATTGAAACTTTATCTAGTTCGTGGTTCTTTGAATTTGAAGTGTTATTATTCAGAGAAGAGATCGTTGTATCCTGGGAGACAATCACTGTAAAACTGTGAGTACTATAACAAAGCGAATATTGTCTTAAAAAAAAAGAGTTCAACTCTTGCCTCGATTATTATATAAATATAAACTTTATTTGGAATATAATACAAACACAACACATGTGAATTCTTTTTCTTTATCGTACTATAATTATTTATATATTGTTTTATATATTTAATATACATGGAAAGATTTATATTTATATTTATTTTGTAGATATAAATATAATATATATATATATATATATACACTTTGGTTTTTAGATTTATTAATTTCCTAACAGAAACTAAACAAGAAATAATGTTTCCTACACTATCTCTATTTTCTTAACATTTCCCTCAGAGCGATGGACAGTTTGCACGCATGGTGTTAAAATCGTTCTAATTAAGATTGCAGATCCATATATGCTGGCTAACTCCCTACTCAACAACACCAAATAATTTACAATAAATTGACTAATTAATTCGATCGGATTCCTTTCCCGATTGTCTATTCACATACCATGCATTCTAAAATTTTCACAGTTCACAATGTACAGAATCATGTACACTCTCTGTTTAAAAGTTGCACTTTCAATTTTGGCTTTGGAAAGAAAAAATGAAAGAAAAAAAAATTTTAAAAAAAAGAAAAAAAAAAGAAGAAAGTTAATTTGGAGGCACCGCGTCTATCTAATGATTATGTATATGTACCTTTTTCTTATAGATATTTTATTTAGACATTTGTTTTTTATTCTAGCTATCACGTTATTGTGCCAACATGTACCCATTTTTGTGGCGTTAATTAGCAGTGTGGCATGTGTACCCATAAACTTTTTGTAGAACTTTGGATCGAACAGCCTCCATTTTCCTTGAAATGGAGGATCTCAATTTGGTTTAAACAAAACTGTGGCATATCCATCATTTAGATTTAGTGGCTAAAATGTTTGATATCATCGTTATTAATTTGGAAATAATTATATTAGTCATTGATTGGTGTTAGTTTCTTTATATAGTTTAGAATTAATAAAATATGTATAATTGATTACTCTTAAGGGAAAAAGATCAAAATATCATATAATATATTTATAATTACTTTTTAATAATATTTATAATTAAATAATAATATAAATTAAGAACAAAGAAATTTAAAACAAAGTTGGTTATTAAAACAAAACATTTTATTCAATCATAACTCTCACTCAAGTTCTTGAATATATAACAAATCAATTTCAGCAGCTTGGCTTTAGACATTTTCCTTTGTGATGGCATCATATGTGCTGTTATTATCTGTTCCAGGATGAAGATTATGATTATGCTGATACACAAAATCAATCACAATATGTTTTCCACCGTCTCGATTAAGAACAATCACAAAGCATGCATGACAACTGGTCTTTGTTTCTGCTCGACCTCTCTTTATATTATAATTCTGCTTATCTTTATCCCGAATTCATTTTTTACAAATCTTCTTGAAGTGATTATTATTCCAGTCCTTTCTGATTTATTGGCATACTCTTTTTTAACACGAAAACCAGCTCTTCTTCCATCATATGCAATTTGTTCTGATTCAAAAATCTTATATATTGATGGTGTAAACTTTACAGGCACTTTTGGAATGACGACCAACATCTTCATAGCCTCCTCCATTATCGAAACTCTTTCTTTATATCCAACTGTGTTTTTAATTTCTTTGCTCTTAATTTATTTTATTATTTAAATATAAATATTATTAAAAGGTAATTATCATGTAATGTAAATATACTAAGAGTAATCAATTAACAATTCAATTTTGAATAGACATATTTTATTAATTAACTTTTAATTTTAAATCATATAAAGAAATTAGCATCAATCAATAACTAATGCGATTGTTTCTAAGTTGATAGTGATACATGTAACAATAATAGTCCTTTGGATCTAAACAGCTCATGTGGCATAATTTTGTTAAGGCAGATTGAGATCCTTTATTTCCTTTAAAATGGAAAGAATCTTTATTCCATTGGATAAACATTATTAGTCATTATCATCTAAACTATTTAGAAAGGAATATAAATTTTGTCATTAAAATGTCATTTGTTAACGTGTTTGTCTTTTGTTTGTATTTTTATTTTTACTAAATTATATATAGTTTGCTTATTTTAATTGATTATTAATATTAATGATAATTAAAATTTATTATACATATCAATTAAGTAGAAATGCAAAGAAAAAAAAAAAAAAACTAAGACAACTTTAAATTATGTTTCATTTGGTATTTTCTTTAAAATTTTGATTAATTAAGGTGTCTAATTACTATTAACTAACATTAACCAATAATAGGAACTATTAGAAAAAAAAATTAAAGTTAACAAATTACACACAATTTAACCCAAAAAAAAAAAAAAAAATCAAACCCTTTAATCATCTGCATCTAATAATAGTATTTTAGAACTCCGGCCTATAGCATACACGTGAGGTGGTGCAATTCAAACTTGGAGGTGGAGAGGATATTTGAAACAGAGAAACAAAGCACTAAAAGGGAGGGCCGTGTGTGACACACGGCTGATTATGACATCACTAATACGCGTCCACAGCCATTTCTCACCCCATTAGCTACTCTCTATCTTCACTTATAAAATCCCCCATACCAATTTTTTCAACCATATTGTATACCATCTTTGCCTTCTTCAGAGCCTTAATAACTGCCTCCTACTCTCTCTGTCTCTAACAATACCAATCTGCTATTTACTTCAAACCCATCATGTTGTCCAGGAGTCGAACTCTTCCAAGCAGAATCCACCATGGGGCTGTAATATTTCACTTTAGCTACTTCTTTTTGCTGTTGTTGATGTTATTGTTGTTGCTTATCTTCTTGTTTTGATATTGAACTTAGACGTGCAATTTTCACTTCAGGTAGAAGAGCGACATGATATCAGGCACTACTTGCAAGTTGAAGCCCAGCCTAAAGCCAATAGTGAAGCTGAAGCAATAATAAATCCTCAGTCCAACTATTCCAAGTGCTTCGATGATGATGGCCGTCTCAAAAGAACTGGTACTATTAATAGGATTATATCATAGATGGTAAAAATGATTAATCATTTGATCTTGTGTTTATATCTTATCATGTAAATTGACATTAAAAAAAAAAAAAATGGTGGGGTTTGCAGGAACATTTTGGACGGCCTCATCGCACATCATCACAGCAGTGATAGGATCAGGAGTGCTATCTCTTGCGTGGGCAGTAGCACAGCTTGGTTGGGTTACAGGACCAACTGTCATGCTCCTTTTTGCCATTGTCAGTCTCTATACTTCTAACCTACTGGCTCAGTGCTACAGGGCAGGTGACCCTGTCACGGGCCAGAGAAATTACACTTACATGGATGCTGTCAAGTCCAACTTAGGTACACTTAATCCATGCTTATATTCACATGATCTCATGCTCTCATCACTCAACAATCTCAAATCTCAATCGTTTTCCCATTTATACAAACACTACTACTCGTTTTGATTTCTGCTTCAATTACCAATTTGAAGATCATCACCATGTGTGTATATATATATATATATATTGCTGCAGGAGGAAAAAAAGTGGTGCTATGCGGCTTAATCCAGTACTTGAATCTGTTTGGAACTGCCATTGGCTACACTATTGCAGCATCAGTCAGCATGATGTCAGTATTCTGACCACAAAATCTAACTAATTATGTATTTTGCTATCTGTATTAATTAATTCACTCCATTGAATTGTACTTTTATGCCTAGTACTTTTAGTTTGATCATTTTCAATTCATGATCTATATGTGTACGAGTAATAATTGCATTTTGGTCCTTTTTTTATTTTTATTCTTTTATTTTTCATATCATATGTACAGGGCTATAAAAAGATCAAACTGTTTTCATAAAAGTGGAGGCAAAGATCCATGCCATATGTCAAGCAATGGCTACATGATAACATTTGGAATCTCGGAAGTAATATTTTCTCAGATCCAAGATTTTAGTCATGTATCGTGGCTCTCCATTGTTGCAGCTATTATGTCCTTCACGTACTCCACTGTGGGTCTCAGTCTTGGCATAGGCAAAGTTGCAGGTGTATATATATATATATATGTGTGTGCGTGTGTGTGTAAAATTTTTCTTGGATGGGCCTTTAACCGCCTACAAAGCGTTAATAGGCAGTTAGACACAACGATCAATGCACATCATAGCAGGACTATATACATATACAAACACTACTAATTAGTTAATAATTTGCGAAATATTTGTAATTTGTGATAATTTCTTGCAGGAAATGGAACCATCAAAGGAAGCCTGCTGGGTATCAGCATAGGAACAGTAACTAAGGCAGGAACAGTCACTCCAACACAGAAGATGTGGAGGAGTATGCAAGCACTGGGAGCTATTGCCTTTGCATACTCATTTTCCTTGGTCCTTGTTGAAATTCAGGTACTTCCAAAATGGATTCCCAAACACACACACACACACAAAAAAAAAAAAAAGAAAAAAAAGAAAGGTATTGTTCATGATTATTTATGGTTCAGAAAGTGAAAGCCGAGTCTTTTGCAGGACACAATAAAATCTCCTCCAGCTGAACATAAAACAATGAAGAAGGCAACTTTATTCAGTGTGGTTGTCACTACAGTGTTCTACATGCTCTGTGGATGCTTTGGCTATGCAGCTTTTGGCGATGATTCACCAGGAAACCTCCTGACCGGCTTTGGATTCTACAACCCCTACTGGCTGCTTGACATTGCTAATGTTGCAATTGTTGTTCACCTCATCGGTGCATACCAGGTATATACATATACACACATGCACATATACAGATATAGTTCACAGAGAACCAGACACAACTGGGTTAAACTCAAAAAACTCTGTAACTTGTGAATTCACTCTGCAGGTGTACTGCCAGCCATTGTTTGCGTTTGTGGAGAAATGGAGTGCTCAGAAATGGCCAAAAAGGGACTTCATAACGGCGGAATATGAAATACCAATTCCCTTATGCGGCGTCTACCAATTCAACTTCTTCAGGTTGGTATGGAGGACAGTGTTTGTAATTATGACGACCCTCATAGCCATGCTCTTGCCTTTCTTCAATGATGTGGTTGGAATAATTGGAGCTTTTGGATTCTGGCCTCTGACTGTATATTTCCCAGTGGAGATGTACATTTCACAGAAGAAGATTGCGAGATGGAGTAGCAGATGGGTTGGTCTTCAAATAATTAGTATTACTTGTCTTGCTATTTCCATAGCAGCTGCTGTTGGGTCTTTTGCTGGTGTTGCTCTGGATCTTAAAACTTATAAGCCTTTCAAAACTAGTTATTGAGGGAAACCCCCATTTATGTATTCGAAAGCTTTATACCTAAATAGAATTTAATGGAATTTCACTAAATAAGATGTGTTAATTATCGTAAAATCTGCACTTTTACCCACAAAATCATTGAGAAAATAGTATAACAGCAAAATTTTACATAAACATCAAAGTTGTTTGTCCTCAAGTTTACAATGTTTTTGTTGGCGAATATATATGGCTCTTAATCTCAAAGCAGGAGTGATTAACTGTACATTTTGCGTATCCAATCAAAAACTTGTGTTTACAAATGTTGTGGCTGTCCAATGGTTTCCACACCTACTTTGATGGCAATTGTTGAAGGGACTACCACAGCCGTGAAACACAGAATACAATCGACATAATTATGTAAATATATGGACATATTCAAGATAATATGTCTATCGTACTTCCACTATGCAGATGCAGCAAAACAAACTGAACATAAAACTTGTATTGCTCTTTTCAACAGCTTAGGCAGCCAACGAGTTGCATTTATATATCAGGTTCATTTGTATTTATCCACTAAGAACGTACTGGAATATAAATTGGTATAAAAAAAATTGATAAAGCAAATTTGGTGACGGCAGTATTCTCCCAGCACATTTCAGGTAAAGCAGAATCTAAATAGCTGAAAAACATTTTCCACTCAAATATCCACAATAAATTATAAATGAACATATGAGTACGCTCACAACTACAAAGAGTAAAAGCTCAATACAAACTTTAGCATATAACATACATCTTTTCCTATATCAGCTATTCATTCACAGCTTCAATAACAGGAGAGATGAAGAAAAAGGGGGTCCCGCTTTCACTTTTTGTGTTTAGCCTTCAACTTGGAAGAATTTGCTTCCGCAGCAACTTTGGCTAAAGTTGTAGGTTTAATGACACTCTTCGGGTTGAGAGCCTTTCTTATTTTGAACACGGCCCATGCAGTTCCAATAGCATACCCTGCTGCATCGAACCCTTCGTTTGTCAACTTTGCTGCTTGTTCTCCATACCTGCAAGAGAAAAATAGAATGTTAGAAGCTAAAAAAATTGAGTTTTGAACATTTCAGCCAAAAGCAATGTTCAGGTCAGGAAAACACTAAAACACAGCTGAAATAAGTTTTCTCAAATAAGTGGGAATCTGTTTTCGCATTTGGAAGCCCATCAAATCAAGCTTCATGAGTACAGATTGTGAAAATGGCACTTGATTCAAGATAAGGTTTTGCATACTCCATTAAAGGCAGCAACCGATTAATTGAGGTAAGGAGATTCCACTAGAATAAAACAGTAACACCACTAAAATTATGCCAACTGCCAACAAGTTGCTATTGATGTAGAAACAGAATGTTGTTAACAGCAAGTCTAATAAGTATTATCACAATATTAGGTATCAAGTGACCGCTAGTTTTTACTATCAAATTGAGAATTACCTCTGTGAAACAAGTCCAGTTGTCACCGTTGATGAGGTTGACATCACGTTCCTTCCAGCAACTTCAACAGCATCACATACCTTGCCTGTCCATAACAATCAAGACACATTTGAGAACAAGAGAACGCTGGTCTACCTATGCAGAGGAATATATTTTTGGGACAAAAAGGAATGAACTCAGAGGAAGATGAGAACTCATATCCCAGCCGAATACTCATATCCCATAATCTTTGGGTTTTATGCTGTTAGGGAATTTCTGTTTCATCTTCTATGTTTTCTTAACCTCCATATTGCTATAAAACACACTTTCTGAAAAAACTTTTAAAGACATCTTGTTCTACATTTCAGCTCCTTTGGCCTCAAAGATCAGTAAAAGGAAAGCGGAAGGCCAAAAAAAGGACACCCAAGGCTTGAGCACTTCATATTCCAATAGGAAGATTTATTTGTAAAAGTTAGCCACCAATCTATATACTGAACTTCTATTAATCAACTCCATATTTTTTTTAAGGTAAGGTAAGAAGACAGAGGCGGAGAAGCTTATATGGATAAAAAAGCTAGGCCACGTAAAGTAACAAACTTGTACAGGCAGCTTTGAATGGTCACAAATTGCAATAGCAGGTAAAGAGACCAAACAAAATATAGATGGAAAAAAAAAAAAAAGGATAAAACTCCAAAGAATGTAATGGCTGACAGACTACCAATTTGTTGCAGCCAAGGTTATAATATACAAAACAGGACGCAAATTTATAAAACACCAAAGCGAATTTGGGAAGTTTAGTTGTTTAAGTGGACTTACTAAATCCATCCAAGGAAGCAAGGACAACTTCTCCAGGCAGGAGGCTAAAGAACTTCTTGCCCACCGTAGAGTTTACTATTGAACTTGTGAAGAATCCAGATACTTTGACAACCCCAGAAAGGATTCCTGAGGCCACTTTTTCCGACATCTTCGTTAGCTTCTTAACCCTGAAATGTCACAGATTGAAGTTATATGTTGTTACTGCATCATATGAGGTGCCTAGAGGCAAACAAGAGTCTGATAAATTATAATACCAACAAATTCAAAATTCTACACATCTATCCCAGATTGATGTTGGTAAAAGTAACTACAAAATAAGATACCATGTTGAAAAATGGGAAACCAACTGCTTGACAATCAAAACAATGAAACCAAACGAGAAGAAGAAGACAAAAAAAAAAAAAAAGAAAAAAAAAAGAAAAAAGGGAGGAAAGATAACAATATCAACTCCATCACATTTCTAACTAGTGCTGCAATGAAAAAAAAAAAAAGAAGCACCAAACCGTGATGGAAGGTTGTGTCTCTACAATCTGTCAAAAAATAAGTGGACGTACAGTCATTTTTATTAACCAGGCAACAAGATTAAAATAAAAAAATATTAAAAAAATAAAAAATAAAAAATAAATTTGCATTGCAAGCACATATTCATCTGACTGCATAGGACAAAACAGGTAGGATAATAGCCTAAGACACGGACATACTAATAGTAGAGAAACAATTTTCCTCAGGAGGATGGATTATAACAAAAAACAAAATATAGATAAAATCAAATCCAGCTTAAAAACATCATATTTAATATCAAAACACTTTTTTTGTTTCTTAATGAAAGAGAGTTTATATATATATATATATATATATATATATATATATTACACTTTGTTTCTTAATATATATATACACTTTGTTTCTTAATGAAAGACAAAGTTTATAAATATATATACCTTTTAATTCTCTTCAAGGCTTCTGGACTAATCTCCGAATTGGAACACGGACCCATCCTTATCTTCAAGAATTCATTTCCCCAATTCAACCTATCCACCGTAACATCACCGCACCACAAAATCCCTCTGATCAGCTGCCCTGACCCAGCAGCAATCAACCTCGCCACACTTCCACTGTAATCCTCCACATTCGGAGCCAAAGTCGACCAGTACGCAGCCGAGCTCTTCCTTATCAACTCCTTCTTCTCCTTCGACTTCAACTCCTCCGGTGAAGTTTCCCTCGCCAAAGACCCATCCAGTCCCTTCCAATTCCCCTCCAAACCCTTCACTTTCTGCACGGAGAAACAGCTATACGTTTCCAAAATCCTATCCAATTCCTTCAACAGACCCTCTTGTCCTTTCGACGCGATCGTCAATCCGTAATTCAACAAATCGCACTGATGATCCTTATTATCAGTGACCGAGATCCCGTCATTATCGTCGTCATTTTCCAGCGACCCATTTACCGGAACACGAAGAGTGAAGAAATAGTGAGAATAGTCGAGCTTCACAGCAGCCTCGTCTTTAGCCAACGGCCACTGAATCTCATCCCCGACACGGGCAAGAACGGCGACGATATTATCGCCTTGTCGGAGTCCGACTATGATGAGGTCGCCGGAAGCGAGCTCGACGCTGTTTTCTTTCTCGATAAGGTGGACTATTGTTCCGGGAATCTTGATCAGAACTTGTTCGGAAGATTGGAGATTCGTGGGGTGCGGCGAAACGACATCGTCGGTATCGGGGAAAAGTTTCTCGGCGAGCTCTTTCATGTCGAGGGAAGGGTATGAGGACGACGAAGAAGAAGTGGGTTTTGAAGTGGGAAGAGAAACAGCTTCTGGGTTGGTAAGAATGACTTCTGGGTAGAGAGATTTTCGGGAGGACTCAGACATGGCGGGGGATAAATTAGGAAGTTGATTTGCATATATATATATATATATATATAAATATTGTATGAGAATACGTAGGGTTTAAGGAAAGGAAAATGGTGAAGGTGTTGAAGGAATGAAGAATATTGATGACAGGTGGCACGCCATGGATTGGCCGCGTATGAACCGTGGAGGAGCTGAAGGAGTTACTCAGCAAATGTCTTTAACTGTTTGAAAGTTGTATGAACGGAGTAGAATCTCGTCCCGCGCTTTTATTGGGACACGACAAGAATTCATTATTATTATTACTATTATTTTTCTTTTGGTAAATGACTAGAATTCATTATGTTTTTAGAGAATCTTTATTTGTTTTTTTTTTTTTTTTTGGGTAAAGTTTTAGACAATCTTTATCTCTTCCAGCTCCTTACCGTTTTCTCAAATTCTCCGTCAAGGGTTGACCCAATTTTTTCAATTGTTTTTCTACAACATTTTTCTTTTATTTTATGTAATTTTTTTTTAATTTTTTTTTTTGAAGCCGTTTCTATGGGATTCCTATATTAAGCAACATTCGACTACTTTAATTTTGTTTTTTTTTTTAAAAAAAATTACATAGAAAATTGGATATTAATTTGAATAATATTATAACACCAACATCAATTTATTTAATTGGAATGTTGACTGATGAAACAATAATATTATTAGCTATATTAAAGAATAGAATTTAAAATTAACAATTCTTCTTCTTTTTTTATTTTTTTCCTGAAAGATACAATTAAGATTTAAGTGATGTAAAATGCAAAAATAAACGAAATAGTCATGCTTATTTAGAAGTTTAATTATAAAAGTTTAAACCAAAGTTCAAAAAATGAATAGAAATGGAAATATTAAAAATTTAAAATACCAAAATATTCATGAAAACATTAAAAATTAACGAATATCAATAAAAATTTATAAAAAATTATAAAAATTAATTTTAAAAAATGAAAATTTTTATTAAAATTTTAAAATTATCTTATTTAATCAATTAATTATCAAAATAATTAAAAAATACAAAAATATTGAATAGATTTTATGTTTCTCTTAATCAATCCATGTATATTAAAGGTTAATAAATCATAAATATAATATTATCAATAAAACATATTATAGGTATTATCTAACCTATCAATATATTTATAAAAAGGCACATATTATTATTTAATTAATTTATATTTAATAATATTTATATTTTTAAAAATTTACTTTTCCATCTTTTGATTTCTTTTTATTATTATTATACTAAGATGCTAACGAATTAAATAATAGTATTTATATTCTTATTAAATCTATATAATATATAAAAGAAAAAGCGTATGCCATGTATCAGCATATTTTTTTTTCAAATTCCCTTTAACAAATTTTTTTTTTATTTTTTTTATTTATTATTATTTATTATTCATTATTCATAATATTATCTTTTAATATAATCAAATATATATAGAATTAATTTTTGATATAACTATCCATAACGATTAAATAATTGATAAAATTACATATGATAATAATTTTGAAATAAATTAAAAATAAATAAAATATTTCATTTTATCTTATTTACCAAGTATATATCTTTATCATTTTTAAATTATATATAAATATATATATATATATATATATTATTAAATAATATTACATTATATAATTTAAAAAGAGGTCATCTATATAATATATAAAAGTAAAAGAATCAGTGAAAATTTTTACCATGTGTCATTCTCATGTTCATTCTGTTCCTTCTAAAATCATTAAAAAATTAAAATTCAAAAATAAAATTACCTT
Source organism: Ziziphus jujuba (assembly GCF_031755915.1). Lineage (NCBI taxonomy): Eukaryota > Viridiplantae > Streptophyta > Magnoliopsida > Rosales > Rhamnaceae > Ziziphus > Ziziphus jujuba. Next base: position 22,841,484 of record NC_083387.1, read on the forward strand.
AAAAATTCTACAATCTCAAAATCATTATCATATATTTTCTTTATATTCATTTTATTTCCTTTCAAATGCATTATAAATAATTAAAATCCAGAAATATAATTGTTTAAAAAATTTCACAATCTTAATAAAATTTGAAAGGAATAATTTGATCTTAATTTTTTGAAAATTTTCATAATAAATAGGCATTATCATGACTTTTGTTCTAAATCTTTGCAATAACATGTACAACGATTTTAACATGATTTATATAAATAATATTTTCATTAATAATTTATATAAATAATATTTTTAAAAATAAAAAATTATACAATCTTCTTAAAACTTGGAACAAAAAATTTGATCTTAATTTTTGAAAATTTCCATAATATGTGGGTATGAATATTTTATTTTTGGTGATGGAATAAAGCTTGGCAAGAGAAATTTTTTTCTCTCCTTATTTGGTTAGTTTTTCAATTTTTTAAAGATTAGGTAAAAAAACATATATATAACAAAAGATATTTTTATTATTAAATATATTTCACACAAAAACTCTATACACATACATATTTATACATGGATATGCAATAAATAGAATTTTAAAATAATAAGATTAATATATGGTAATTATTAATGAAATTGATCTACTTATCATAAATTTAAAATTGATAAAGCATTTTTTTCAATATTTTTCAAAAATTGCTCAAAATATACTTATATATATATATATATATGTACACACATGACAAGATTGAATTAATATGGAGTAATATAAAATCAATTTTACATAAAAGATGGATTTCGTATTTAAAAGTCTAACTGAATACTTATAATGTAATAAAAATTATAAAAAACTAATGATCATTAATTTGATTTGTAATTATAACTGAGTTGATTTTTATGATCTTATTCAGTTTCAAATCTTAATTGCTATCTCATGCGGATTTTATATTATTAACAAAAATGATAATATTATTAAATAATTATTCTACTATTTGATTTTTTTTATAATTACATTGTTATGTTCTTAAATATAAAAAATGAATAAATTCAATTTGGAATGATAATTATTAAATTTAAATTTAAATTGAAAAATTAATAATTATCTATAATTTTAATATTTAATATTCGATATTAAATTATCTAATATCTAATATAAAACAAAATTGAAGATTTTTCAAAAATATCTTAAGGCATGAATTTTATTAATCATAAATATATATATATATATATATATATATATATATATATATTTGTACAGGACTTAACTAATATTTACAAGATAAAATGTTCCATATATGGTATAAATAATTATAAGCAGAAACAATGAGTTATTAAATTTAATGAAAATAATTATTTTACAAAAAATATTTTAAAATATATATAAGAGGAAAGATCCCTAAAATCAGAATATATATATATATATATATATATCATATAATGGAAGAGATATAGAGGATAATATCATTTCATTTAAATTAATTTCTTTATCTAATAAAATTAAATATAAGGATTTAATATACAAAAATTAATTATTTACAAAGAATAAGAAATATATTTTAATTTTATAGATAGAAAATATTATATAAATACATTTGAGTTTGACTTAAATCATATAAATACATTTAGATTTGGATTTGAATTTGTAATTTTGTATTTTATAGATGGAAAAAATTAAATAGTAAATATTTTTTAATTGAATTCCATAAATAATTTATCTTATAAGGTAAAAATATATTTATAGGATAAATAATAATAAATAAATAAATAATATTAAATTATATTATTAGTATTTAATATATGGAAATTAATTATTTGCAAGAAACCAAAAAAATACATTTGAATTGGAATTTGAATTCTACAGATAGAAAATATTATTTAAATACATTTGAATTTAAATTTAAATTATATATATGAAAAAATTAAATAAAAAAATTCCATAAATGAAAAAAATTATATAGGTAATTTATATGGGTAATTTTTAAATTTGAATTTCATAATTAAATAATATAATATATAAGTCAAATTTATAGTTCTTATAGTATATATTTAAAAAAAGATTCAAATATACTTATTAGTAATAAAATTTTTAAATATAATTAATTATTATATATTATATTTACCATCATCTATTATGGTGATTATATATACTTTGCGATGCATGGGAATGAATCTAATATATTATTAAATTAAATGGTGTACAGTATTATACACTTTTTAATAACCAATTAAAATATTATATCTACGGCCTCAATCAATAATAATTAATAATGATAAATAATATTTTTATATTTTTTAATATATAAATTAAACTCCTATACAGTGAGGTTAATCTAGTAAGCCTTTGGTTAACACCTCTCTCTAAAATAGAAATTATTATAATTGATTTCAAAAAAATTCGTACACTACAAATATGACCATCATTAATGTCTTTGTCATATCGAATTTGGATGGAGCAAAATAACTAATGATAATGTTATTTATTTATTTTTCTGTTTTGTTATAAAATAACTTATCTTTTATCCATAATTTCCCTGAATCACTTGTTTTTTTTCCCCCCAGACCCTGAAAATTGAATTAATTGTTTGATAATAAAACATGTAATTAAATTAAATTGTAAGAATAATGGCATAAGTATATATATATATATATATTTTTTTTTTGAAGAAGTATAACCTTATTAAATCAATAAAAGAAGATAATTAGAATTATCACTAATGTAATTATGGTGGTGCAAAAAATTAGTATTATTAATTTGATTCTGATATTGGAGATGAGAGACCTGAAATCGAAATCAAATACAAATGATCATCAGAAATGTGCTCCAGTTCTTTTCTGCTTTTTTTTTTTTTTTTTTTTTTTTTGGTTCTTTTAACAATTCCACATTGAATTATGACAATGGTGCCTATCAAAAGAAATAAAAATGAAAATGACATAGCGACAAATAGATTTTTTTTTTTTTCCCCTTTTGGTAACATCTTTTAAATTTAAATTGATTTTTGAAATCAGAATGTTAAGAATAATGATTATAAAAATCAATTACAAATTAATAAAAGATGTATTCATGGGTTATTTTTATAATTTGATTCCTATGAAATTGTTAGTTATTGAAACAACTATTCGTTAAGGGGCCCAAGGCAAAAAAACTGTGGGGAAGAACCTGTTTATCAAGCCCAGTGCCTCAAGCATGATAAGGAGCCCCTGTGCTGTTTACCTGAGAAGTTCGTCATCCTGCAATTTCTATGTTTTCACAGAAGATTAAGCGTGGCCCATTTGGTCTTGTGGGTCTCAAAAACTTCTCTGTTTCATCAAACTGTCCTCCTTTATGCATTAACTTGTATGACTCTTCCAAAATATTGAGCAATTACTTTAAATCCGGAAGGGTTGAAGATGCTGAGAAGTTGTTCGAAGAAATTCCCCAGAAGAACGTTGTTACTTATTCTATCATGATTCATGGGTATGCCAAAAATGGGTTTCACTAGAAGTCAATGAAATCGTTTTCCCAAATGCAAAAATGGGGCTTGCTTCCTAATTCTTTCACCATAGTTGGTCTTCTTGTTAGTGTTGTAGTACCACAATCAGTTCATGGACTAATTGTTAAGAGTGGGTTGGAGTCTGATTTGATTGTGAGCACTGCATTATTAGATGCATATGCGAAGTATGGAAATATTTTTTGTTCTTATAAATTGTTCCAGAGATTGGATAACCCAAGTTTAGTTTCATGCAACGCGATTATTGCTGGCTTTGTATATAATGAGCTCTTTGAAGAGGCAGTCTCATTGTTTAATCGATTTAGGAAGTCTGGTATGGTACCTAATGTTGCAACAATATTGACTCTAATTCAGGGTCTTGTTGCTTTGGGGTTGAGAACACTTTGTGAATCCATCCATGGTTTAGTTGTAAAGTTTGGTCTTTCAGACATATCTGTGAATAATTCAATTCTTGATATGTATTCAAGTTTGAAGGACTTAAGTGCCACTAAAAAAACTTTTGACATGATGGGATGCAAAGATATTATCAGCTGGACTACTTTGATCGGTTTGTATGTTCGCCTTGATTATGCTTCTGATGCTTTTCAGCTCTTTGGTAAAATGAGAGAAAGTGGAATCAAATACGATGTAGTAGTCATTATGTGTCTGTGTTCTGCATGTGGGATTCTGGGAGATTTGAAGAAAGGAAAACAAATCCACGCACAAGCTGTAATTGGTGGATTTGGATCAGAAGTTGCTTTCACAAATTCTCTTATTTCAATGTACTGCAAGTGTGGTGACTTGGGGTCTTCAAGAAATGTTTTTTATCAAACACCGGTGAAGAGTTCAATTTCATGGTCCGCAATTATTTCTGCATATCTGCAAAACGGATGCCCAGGAAAGGGTTTGGATCTATGGATTAAAGTGAGACTGGAAGAAAACTTCTGTCTTGATTCAATAATGTTGGTGAGTGGCTTAATTACTTCAGGGGAACTTGCTGCTCTAGAGCTTTGCCTGCAGCTCCACAGCTATGCTTTTCAAGCTGGTTTCTCTCAATACAGGTCTGTCCAGAATACTCTCATATCAGCATACTCGAAGTGTGGGAATATAGAGCTTGCCTACTATGTCTTTAAGGAGATGGCTTACCTTCGTGACATTGTATCTTGGAATATCATTTTATATGGCTGTGGAATAAATGGTCGTGGAGAAGCTGCTCTTGCTCTTTACCATGAGATGAGAAGTAGCGAGGAAGATCCTGATGGCACAACCTACTTATGCGTTTTAAATGCTTGTAGTCACTCAGGTTTGGTAGATGATGGTTTGATGCTGTTAAGTTGTCTAGTGGAAGAGAATAAAATAAGGCTGAGCCAAGAGCACTATGGATGTGTGGCTGATTTGCTTGCACGAGCTGGCTGCTTGCAAGAGGCTAGTGAGTTTGCTAACAAATTATTAGAAGGCACAGGTCCAAATGTTTGGAGAGCATTGCTTAGTGGATGTCAGCTTCATCATAATGTGGCCCTTGCAGAACTTGCTGCAAGAAAGGTGTTTGAGGAGGATCCACAAAAATCTGGTCAAGTTGTGCTTCTCTCAAATATATATGCATCAAGTGGAAGGTTTGAGGATGCTGAATCATTAAGATGGAATCTGAGGTTGAGTGGATTGGTAAAAGATCCAGGAATTAGCTTTTTCAATGGGATCCCTTATGACTTTGGTTGAGAATTGATAAGTTCAGACTAAAAACTTAACCAAGGTGTTGAAATTACTAGAGAATTGGCCAATGAGCTCTGGCAAAGGCATGTTGGGCTTAGACTTGAATCAGAGAATAAGTGATAAGCGGATGGATTTGCCAAAAGTTCCTGTTCATTCCAGCATTTCCAATCCCGCAGCAAGACGAATAACAATTTTTTACTTCCAATGGTTCCTCGGCTGAATAAAGGAACTATAAGGTCAACGGGTTAATCTTGTAACCATCATTCTAGAACATCAAAAAAGAAGTCCAGATGGTTATTTGAAAGTGCCAGTTAAAGGAAGGTTCAGCACTTTATAATGTAGATTTGATACTTGAGTTTGATCTCAACATGATTGATAGTGTTCTTGATGGAGCTGCCATTATGATATTGGCTGAGCAGATTACAATTTCATCTGGTACACTTGCCCTAAAAGATATGTCCTGCAGTTTAAGTTGAAGCAGAGATAACAATGAATCAGGTCAAGTGGGTAGAAAGAGTAGACAAATTCTTGAGATTAAAATGAACACCATCCTAAACGTAGTAAAAAGATACTTATAGACAGTGGATTTTGCAAAATGGTTATCCAATAAATCATTTTTCTTGTTTATTTCCAATGCAATACATTCTAGTTCTTCAGTTACCGACTACATGAAGATGAGCAATGAAAAATGGGAATCAAGGTCTTGCCGATCGATGGTTGTAAACAATAATCAATCTCAGTAAACTTGGTCCTGCTTTGAGGTATATTGCTTTGGTTAAGCTGATTTTGGAGGATATAGGAGAACTGATTTCTAATCCAATTAATGGTCATCTGATATTTAAATGAGAGTTAATTAAATTTCAGATCTTTAACCAACCAAAAGCTGATTCTTTGTTGTTTTTGTTTCTGTGAATGTTACAAAGTGAAAGAAGTTCCTTGCTCTCTCTTTCTCAACTTTAGCAAAATGGGAGTAATGGCAAGTACAAGGGCAAAGGCAGGGGGGTCGAGGGCCTACCGCTTGATTCGGTTTGTAGACCATACCACATTGATTGGAGATTGGCATGTTGATGTACTGATGACTCAGACTTAGAGCCAGAAAATATCTTAATATTCAATCTACCAGTTGATATCACTTGTGATACTCACTGTTGGATGGATCTTGTTTATGAGAAGAACTTTAAGTGCAACCTAGTGGGGCAAGCTGCGGCAATCTGATTGGACTATATTCAAGTTGCTAGATCTGTTCTCCTCCATTTTCGATGAATCAGAAGAAAGGATTTATATCTTTTCAGAGATGGCGGGGGACCTTGCATGGTAATGGATTGGACAGCACCCACCAAACTTAGGTATATCTTGCTTTAAATGTGACTTAATATTTATTGCCAAGACAGAACCTCCTCTCCACCTTTAAATTCTGAATTCATTAACAAGTTGTCATCCAGTGAGCTTGTTCTTTCCTATCTACATCAGCTTCTCACCCTCCCTAGATCTACATTCTTCCAAAAACTGAGTTTTATTTATTTATTTATTTTCCAAATTGATCTCTCATTTTTTATTCTGTCTATCTCAGCCAAGAAAGGAGTCATTCCTCTTTCTGAGCTTCTTTTGTAACGCCGAAGTCATGAGGATATCAGATAATCTGGCATCCAACTGGAATTACATCTGGTCTTCTAGCTTCTGGATCATCAAGTTCTTAGAAGTTGGTGGTTTTTTCTCTCCATTCCAAGGGTACTCTAACCTCACCCTTTGGATTCTCTCTGCAACAATCTCTTTCTTTCTAATATTCGTTGCTCTTCTCGTAGAGGCCGTAGCAACGCTTGGATCCAAAGTTGTATTTGTTCACGAGAAGACATGCAAAGGAGGAATATGTTGTCATGGTTACCATCATTGTCCCATTGATTGTGAAGAATACTTGAAAGAATTCATGTGGGCAATATAGCTTGGCTTTGGAAAAGATGGTGACAATTGAATTTATGATTTTGACCCTTGTTTTTTATATTCTCAAGGACATAAAACATTGGTTATTGGTTTAGTGATGGCCAATTTTTATATTCCCAGTTTGGTATAGAAGTGTAACGTAGATGGAAACCAAATCTATATTTGTTCTGCTCTAGTTCACAAGGAATTGACTTGTTACTAGTTTGCTAATTTGTCCATGTTATTTTGCAGGATTTTATGGTAATCTGATCAAATTCTTTGTTTAAAATTAATTGAATGTATATCAAAATGCAAGTGAAGTAGTGCATATGCTGTTCCATGGCTTTTAGCTGTGTTAAGGTTCAACTTTTTCCCCAGGTGCTAATTTCCTGGATTAGCCAACAGATTTTGGACCTGATGAAATTTTTTTTATGGGCTGCGTAGGACAAGGCCTCTCCGAACAATTCTCTTTCCAGCCCACCCATTTTGCTACTTATTGGGCTTTTCCCTTTCAATGAAAAGGTCTTTTTCAATGCTTGGATGGCTATTCAACAAAGGAAAAAAAATAAAAAAATAAAAAAGTATAAAATGGACAATTTTACAATTTCCTTGCATGAAAGTTCCTAATTTTTTTTTCTTTTTTCCTGTAAACAATGCAACTAATATTTATTCGAAATGCAGTCTCATCAATATCTAATACCACCGTGGAGGATTTTAGTTCAAATCTGTTAAATGGGAATATGATATTTCTCATATCCAAACTCTTCCCTAAAGGACAACTGGACAAGGTGACATTAATTGAAATTACTGACGGAACAGGTAGAGATAATGAATTAAAGTGAGTGTTAATATACATAGAAAACAACTTTCTTCTACTTGATTCCTTGAATGTTAATCAAAGCTGATTAGAGTGGTATAAGTACATCTTCCAAAACCATCAGCTTCCAGGAAATGGCCTTATCTATTTGGCAATTTCCTATTTCTCAGCTTGTTTTTTATCTTTTCATTGCTTATGAATCATGTTTTTAATCCTCTGTTTTAAAACTCACAATTTCATATCTTAAATTTTTTAAACAATTTAACCTAATTTCCTTTTATCTAAGTGAAGTGTTAACGGCCATCTCAATTAAATCCATAACCAAAAAATTATCCTATTCCTTTTCAACTTGGCTAAAAAACTCAGTCCATAACCCCAAAACAAAAAAGATGGTCTACCTTACAAGTACACACTGGCTCACATAAAAACATCCAGAATTTTTTTGTTCAGTGGGTAGGACATACTATATGGTCCCTAAAACAACACCAACTAATTTAGAAGCTAAATTCTTAAAATTATAAAAGCTTGGTATCAAATTAAATAACCTTTCATCTTAAAAGCAAAAGATTCAGAGATTTACTTTTAGTAGGTGAGATTTGTTACAAGACAACATTTTGTGGGTCCCATACCTAAATTCAACCTCATTAACTTTTCAAAGTATTTATTATTTCTTGGACTTCTTGTCGGAGTGATGTGGACTGTTTTTTTATTTTTTTGTCCTTCCTACAACGGTTTGAACAGTTTATCCTGGCAGGAGTGGATTAATAAGTTCCAACTTCAAAAAATTACATATATAGTCCACAGAATTGGTTATTCTTGGAGCGAAAAATAAATATAAGCTTTTTCATGAAATAAGAAATCTGTTCATTTGGAACGGTGAATATTTTTACAAATTCATGTATAACGTTCAATAATAACTTACAACGTAAACCCCCTTTTTTTTTTTTAATCAAATTTACAACGTAAAAAAAATGGTTTACGTTGTAAATTTTTAACATTATTTGTTACACGTATTAACATTAACAACCTGTGTATTTAAATTTTTAGCCATGAGAAGTCCAAAAAAATCATCTAAGCTAGCAACCAAATAGAATTGTCCAGCTTAACTATATATTTCATCAAGTTGGATAGTATTAATTGCTCTCCATAAAAATGGGTTCCACAAAAAATAAAAAAATAATGTCAATAATAAAAAAAAGGATATTATTATTATAATTTATAATAAAATAATAATAAAACTTACAACGGAATAAGGGTTAGTAAAAGCTGAAGTGAGAGGCTTGAAAACCAATTCTTGACATGGCCTCTACTCGCTTTACAGCAAAACCAACAGAGCAATGTCTCTATCGTACAGCATCTAAAACAAAACCTCTCAATAAAAAATTAAAGCAACGTGATTCCCATCGGTTTTCTTCCTTTTTTTTTTTTTTTTGGGTGAATATTTCCTGGACAACCCATAGACAACAAATAAAGGATTGAGGTATTTTACTCTAGAAATAATGGATGAATACTGGGTACACATAGCTTAATTTGCATGATGTACTATTTATTAATATTGCTTATCAAATTTCTTTCAGCTTTTCTTCACCAAGAAAATCTCTGTCCCTCTCTTTTGCATATGTGCTCGATTGAATCAAGCAACCACAACTAATTTTAGTAGTTGGGTCCTCTTTCTTTTGTGACATATGAGAAGCTAATTAATAAAGACCACAGAAATTTTTGAGGATTATTATTATTATTATTATTATTTTGGAAGGAAACTATAAGATCACAGAAATTACGTATAAAAGTAAAGGATTATTTTTTATTAGGAGGTCCCTACTATCTCAATCAAACTTAAAGACTAAAAAAATAGTAAAACTAGCACTTTATAAAAATTAAAGTATATTTGGAAAGTTTAAAAGCGATAAAATAAAAATAAAAATAAAAAAAGAAAGATAAAACCATGCTTGCTTTTTCTTTTTCTTTTTTCTTTTTTTTCCAAAAGATAATATTTATCAAATGCAACTTTTTTTTTTCTTTTTTTTGGTTCTATAATTGTTGAACAAGTGTGGAACTCGTTCTCAAGTTTATTAATGGTAAAAAGGTGAGAATGACAATAGAAAATAAATCTAAAAGATTAAGAACAACAAAATAAATTAAAATTTAAAAGATTGAAGTTATAAGGATCGAGCTAGCACTATGAACGAGACAAGAGAAAGAAGTGCAACGGCTAGTGCTTCTTTCACATACATTTAATTGAAAAAACAAAGACAGACAAAGCTAGAGGTTCCTTTCCATTCCCCTATAATATCTTTGTAATTATATTAATGAGTAGGTAGGATTAGGAATATTAAAAATCTATATCATGAATATCTTTATAATACCACCATTATCAACATAGGATAGGACTTTATAGGATCCAAAAAATAAAATAAAATAAGCTACTTTGTCTTTTTGTTTCTGTTCATTTATGCCTACAACTACTATTTCCCACTACTAAATTTATATATACATATATATATATATATATATATATATATATATATATATATATATATATCTTGCATTATAAAGTATTTGCAGCTTAAACAGGCAAGATCATGTTTTAGATTCCTATGATTGATGAATATTTATGTTTGGAATATAAATTTGTTTAAATGTCTCACTGCGTCATAATGAATTAAATTGAATTCCATTTGACTGTTTTGGACCAGAGAAATACAAGACCAGATAAAAAAGAAAAGAAAATGATTTTTTTTATTAACAAAAAGGTAATAATAATAATAATTAATAAAACATGAAAAATAACCCAAAAAAGAAAAATGAAAATAGAAAAATATTGGAAGTTATATAGGATGGACATTCTCTTCAAGTGAAGCCCAGGTCTTGCGGCCACTTTTTCCTAGAAAAAAATGGAGGATCCTATACTGTATAATATAATTTTTTGACCTGCAACAAATTATTGATGAAATTCCGTATATAAGGACAATGCTATTATTGTTCCTGCAAAACCTAACGGTCAAAGAAAATTGGGTTCGGTAAGTTTTTCAAAGATTTCTGCCTCTCCAAACAATCAAAATTTTATCAGCCAAAACTTCAAGGCCATTTCAGATTGTCCCACCAAAAGAACACTCAGGCAAAAGAACCAAAGCATGAAAGTCAAATTATATCTGAAATGCCTAGCTGCTACTAGCATTTGGTCAAAAAACCCAATTTATTGCTTTAAACACCATCAATGTTGGTCCAAAGTGCTTGAAGACCAACATCAACACCCTGCTTCTAAAAGCACTCTTCCCCTTCTTTTCACATTTCTAGCAAAAATAAAACAAGCACTCTCTATTATTTGCTATCGCATGGATTTTTTTTTTTTTTTTTTTTTTTTAGGATAAAGATATGAAAATTTATAACATTGAGTATATATATAGACGTCTGAAAAGTCTATAATACACCTTTTAATACATTTAAAAAGGAAAAAAGAAAATTAAGCCCTCCCAAAAAAAAAAAAAAAAGAAAATAAATTATCACAGAGAACTCCAAACCAAAAAAAAAAAAAAGGATTTTGGAAGCAGTCCTTTTGGTAGTCCATTGTTTTTTTCAGACATAGGCTGCATAATCCAAACCATGGAACAAAGGCGTAACACTCATTTAAACAAAAAAAAACAAAAAACAAAAAAAAAAAAGTTAAAAACCTCTATTACTCGTAGCGGCTTCTAACCTACCCTGATCGATCAAAACCACATGATCGTTATTCTATTTCGCGAGTTTACAATGGGTCAATTTGGGTAACCACAATGGGGCTCCGAACCACATGCTTTCCATCCGTCCAAGAAAACGACCCGAACACCGCCCCTGTATCTCCCAGCGCCAGATTCCGACTATCCGCCGTTACCGTCGCGAAGAAACTCCGTTTCTTAACGGCGGGAGAGAACACCAATTTCGACGGCTTCACCGTCACCGTTACACCTTTCGGAGCCTGAACTCCGACCCGATACACCGCATTCGTCTCGCCCACATTCGTCACCGTCCTAATGAACGTCTTGCTCGATTTACCCACCGCAGCGCTCGAGAACAAAGCGCCAATAGATGGGTAATTGAGATTCTCCGGCAACGGCCTTTTCGCCGGGCAATGCACCGGTGATCGAGTAATCACCTGGATCACTTTGGGTCCGTATCCGATGGAGCAGAGGAAGTTTACGTAATCGTCATTCGTGATGTCGTAGACCAGACCCGGATCCATTGCAAGGTCCAGATTGACATGTCCGGCTCCGAAATCATACGGCGTTGCAGGTTTGCCGGTGGACTCCTCCGTCATCATCTGGTTTTGGTTGTTGACCGTGCTAGCGGTGGTCATCATGGCAGATCTTATCGCTGCTGGGCTCCAATCTGGGTGAGCAGATTTCAGTAGAGCCGCCGCACCGCTCACATGTGGGCACGCCATGGAAGTTCCAGACAAAATGTTGAACTCCGTCTTCCTCAAATCAGAATCCAAACCAGTTGGGCCAACGGCGTCGGTCCAAGCTGCGAGAATATTAACCCCCGGCGCGATCAAATCGGGTTTGAGAATCTCCGGGTTCAACCCGTTTGGTCCTCGGCCAGAGAACGAAGCCACCACCGGAGCCGGTTTGATTCCGATCACCGTGCCTTGGAAATCAATGGTAGCCGTTGGACTCGAAGTGGAAGATAGGTAAGCTTTAAGGGCATCGCCTTCATCAGAACCAATTGCGCAAGCGGCGATGATATGAGCATCGCCGACTAACCCCTCGCCGTTGGAAGCTCCATTAGCGAGAATCATACCCACACCGCCTGCTTTTTTCACCACCAAGCCTTTCGCAACTCTCGGACTGCTTCCCCTATCGCAAATCACGATTTTGCCCCTCACGAGTTTGGGATCCAGCGAATTTTCCATGCACAGTGAAGCAGAGAGCAATCCCGATTTCCCCGGATAAACCAGCGGGTACATTTTCCCCTTTAATGGAGCTCCGGCGTAGAGAGAGACTCCTGTGAGCTTGCGACCGTCGCCGAGAATCACCACCGCGGGGAAATTCCTGTCTATCGTGCCAGCTCCGACTGTGGTCAGCCACGGAGCTAAGTTGGTCACTGACATTCCAGTGGGTCCATCATTTCCAGCGGAAGATGAAACAAATACTCCTCTAGAATTAGCACCGTAAGCTCCGATTGCAATAGGGTCGAGATAATACGGCGATGAGATTCCGTCACCACCTCCGATGGATATGGATATGACATCGACGCCGTCATGAACGGCGGCATCGAATGCTGCCAATATATCGGAATCGAAGCAACCGGAATTCTTCCAGCAGACCTTGTAGATGGCCAATCGCGCTTTCGGAGCCACACCCTTTGCGATTCCCGAAGCATAACCCTCCATACTCGCCTTGAAAGCGTACCTTCCAGCGGCAGTCGATGCCGTGTGGGTCCCATGTCCGTCGGCATCTCTCGGTGACCGGAACTCCACCGTCTCGTTGATTCCGGATATCGGGCCGCCGATGGAATTAACCGCCGCCGCCGCCGCTTCGTGTCCTCTGGCGAAAAATCGGGCTCCGACTATCTTCCTGTTACAGTTCTTGGCTGTGAATTTTACACCGGTCTCGCAGACTCCTTTCCAACGAGCCGGCACGGGACCAAGATTCAAATCCGAGAAGCTCCTCCTCTCGGGCGAAATTCCGGTATCAAAAACTCCGACGATAACATCGGAGCCGTAATCGGAGTCGGACCAGAGACCTCTCTGGTTTCTGAGACCGAGAAACTGCGGCGAGCGAGTAGTATGGAGCTGACGGCGTTGATCCTCGAATACGGCCAGGACGGAAGGATGCTTAGTGATGGCGGCAACTTGGTCAGGGTTGAGAGTGGCTGAGAATCCATGGAAAACGGTGTCGTATACATGTAGGATTTGAGGTGGGTCGGCGAACTCGGTAGTGTACCAGTGGTAGTGGGTGGGGAAAACAGAGGGTTTAGAGTGGCTGTCGACCCGAAAAATGAAGGTCTTGAGGTTCTGATCGGAGGACAACGACAGCGTTTGGGGTACGAAATTGCAGAAGAAGAACAAGAAGAAAAAGGATAGGGAAGCAGAGAGTAAAGCAGCCATGGGTTTTAGAGAGCGGAGAGAGTGGGAGTGTGTGATAGTAGCACCAAAACAGAGGAGTATCTGATATAAAGAAAAAAAAAGACTTGGGATTAAGTATTATTATATTAAGTCTGTTTACCGTTGTAGTAATTATAAATTAGATTAAGCTAAAATTTTTTAATTCAAAATTAAATTTTTATTTCCAATTTTTTTATTAAAAAAAAAAAAGGTTGCTTTTTGGGGTGAGTAAAATTTTTGTTGAGAGAAACAGAGAGGGGATGATGAGTCAGCCATTTTGCTGTGCGGGGGGACCTAAATTTTAGATTTATAGATGTTCCCGAGGGGATGCTGTTTCCCGTTTGTCTCAAATCAAATCCACATGCGCATAAAAACGACGTCGGCTATTTGGAATTTTGCCAGAGAAAATTGGAAAACAACTTTCATTTTGTTTTCCAAAATTAACCAAAATTATCGTGGGGTTGAAAGAGGCAGATTATGGAGGAAAAAATCAAAAAATAAAAAAAAGAAGAAAAAGGAGAAAGAGAGTATAAATAAAAGTGACCGATGGGAGTATTGAGGTGGGGTATTTGCCGTTTTGGTTTTTGCTTGTGAGAATTGCAAAAAGGGAAGTTAATTGAGACCGAGACTTGCGGTGTGAAAATGCGACCTTGATATTATTTGGATGATTTGAGGACCGTTTGATTGGTAGAAGTCAAAACATGTTTGTTGGTAATTGGAAAAGTGAAAAATTGATGGGAGTGGGGGATGGGGAATAATTGTGATACCTCCTATAAAGTCTCCCTGTCTGCATTGGCTTTTTAGTTTTTGTTTGTTTAAACCAAGTTACCCAAAAAAAAAAAAAAAGGAGTTTGATAAGGTACAAATCCCACGCGTTTTCCTCACAACATTCTCAGTCGCTTCAATTCTTAGATGCTAATTTCCACTTTTCCTATTGATTTTCAAAAAATGTTCTCTCTATTCTTTTTTTCTTTTTTTTTTTTTTTTTCTTTTATGTTGTAAATTGTAACATATAAGGGGAGAAAAACAAATATATATATATATATATATATATATATATATATATAATTAGTGAATTATCACAAAAATTCCTTTCTTGTTGAAATCATCGAGGAATTCTTGTTTCAAACTTCCAAATAGACTGAGACAGAAAAAAAATTAGTGATTGGTTACATAGATAGTTAAGATAAAGATATTCATGCATTGATCATAACCTTGCTCACACGTGCCATCTTGTATCTTCATGCATTAAATGATCGAGCAACACGAATAAGGGCTTTCATAAGTTGCATGCACATTGAGAGATTTACCTACTGGTATCGTGACAGATTTCATGATGCATATGGATTAATTCTGTTTCACATTTCTCCTTTCGTATTTTTAGTTTGTTTGTTAAGATAGGACACAAGAGAAGTCATAATCAACAGACTCGACCTGGCAGCAACAGGTGGTGTATAAACGAACTAGTGTCGTATTTGTATTAAAATTCACTAGTTCAAACAAGATGTGCTTGATTAAAAGGTGAAAATATTTATATTCAAATTTATTTGTTAACTTGATAGATCATTCATTACATTAACTTATTTACATATTAAATGGATACAAATTAGCCACCATCACTTTATATGTTTGACTCATCGGACCATTATATTTTATATAATATTCTATAAAATATTTTGCATTAAAAGAAGAAAAGAGAAAAAAATAACATTAACCATCAAAATATATAAATATATATTTTAGCAAAAACTACATATATTTTTCATTTTTAGTTGTCTTAACAATATTATATTATAAACCAAAAATAGAGAAATTAGAAACATCTTTTTCTTTTTAGGAAAAGGAAAATTGAAAATATAAATTATTTAAAATCGCTACAATTATAATCATAAAACTAGGTTTACTTTTCACTTATAGTACAACTATTAAAATGTCCCTCTTAAAGGGTAAAATGGATCATTTGTGGATTTCACTCATTATGATTTGTTATTATAACAGGTGTTAATATGTTGATCTGTTATCAATCCAATATTTATTAGTCAAACATGAATATTGAATTATTCATGCAGATTTATATCATATTAATAAAGTATGTGAAATTTTACCAGTTTAATCAACACAGTTACGTTGTTAAATGATCTATTTTCTTTTATTTTTTGCTTTTCTTCTTTGTTTCATTTTTAATTAATCATTGTATGGCCCTAATATAGGAGGATGCAAAATGCAACCACTTTTAAGGTCTAAAATTGCATTCATTGAGCTATGCTCTTTAATCAAATTAACATCTTCAAAGTAAATCAAACTTTAAAAGTCCTCGTAAAAGACCAATTTGACATCCAACATATGTTCACCCATATATTCAATAATAGACTTGCTTGTAGCTCTCAATACAAACTAAGAGGTTCTTTAAACATATAAACAAAAGAATGAAATAGGTACTAGATTAGAGAAGTGTTTTATTACTATTCAATTTATACTTTTCTTTTCATCCATAAACAAGCAGGAATGATACTTTTATCAATAATGGTAAATTGGTAACAAATTTTTGGTATCGTTAAGAGGAAAATTGTTTATGAGGTAAATTGAAACATGGATAAAACTTAGAAGATAACTTATTATTTTTGCGATATTAATCTTTAAAAAAAAATATTATGTTATAGATTTAAAGCTTCTATCACAAAAAATTTCTTTTGACATAATGTAGAACCTGCTCTATACAATAATTTACAGTTTTATATTTATATTGGAATTTGATAAGGTAGATTTCATGAGCGACTTATAAAAAGAGATTCCTATGTGGTTTCTATATGTGCATCGATATTATCCAAATGATAACAGGTCATTGTAATATTTTTTTATCTTTTAAAATTAAAACCTAAATAGGAAGGAAGCAATTGTAAAATGTGTGTAAAACATATATTTATTAGTGATTAATTTATATGATAAATTTTAATTAAAATATTTAATTTTATTATTTTTATAATTTTAAAAGTAAAACTTTTACTTATAACTATTTAAATTGTTATAAAATGTATAAATTCCATTGATGATGGTTGATGACTATGTCTAATAGTATTTTTCAAAGATTTTAACAATTGATTAAAAAAATAAATGCCTGCAATTGATATGACATATGTCCTTTTTCATAAATCCATGGTAAAGTTTTCCCATGTTAATACCCTAACTATGATTATTATAGATACAGATAGATAGTGATAAATGCACAACAGAGTTAACACACAAATTGGATACGAAAAAAACATGACTAGCAATAACTCAGGGTCTGAATTTACAACTTCAAATATCAAGGAGCATCTTAGCCTATTCTTCTACTGCTAAGATAAAAAAATTAATAATATACATATATAAACATAAATTTGTAGGGTATATTTTATCTTGTCTTACTAGGTTTACCCTAATTATAGTTCAATCGATTAAATTTTGAAAATTGTAGCGTGATATTTATAAGGGGTGTGAATAAATCCAATGGTATGTATGAAACAATAGGACAGTAAAATGATTATTTGTTGAAACTTGAAAAAAGATTATTAATATTTTCCAAAACATAATGATTAAAATGTATTTGAGACAAATTTAAAATTAGATAAGATGATATTATACCTAAATATTCATATAACTAACTAGTCCTCCATAACCAGCCTGATCAAATTTATCTTTTGACATGGAGCAAGGTGTGAGACGAGGAAAAGGTACAGGTTTGCAAGATGTATACAACGATTATATATATATATATATAAGATTCTATTTGATATACAGTTTGTAGAAAATTAAAAAGCTAAAAATAGTTTTCAAAGCATAAAAACTGTTTCAGTAAACATTTAATAATTTTAAAAAAATACTTTTAAAAATTAAAAATATTTCTAAAAGGGTTGATAAAATTGGAATGTTCAAGGTAAAATAGGCTGGTAAGGTAAAACCATGAGGCAGAGGACATTTGGCGTTGGATCACAGGTGGATGGGGAGTCATGGGACAGTGAAGGGGGCTGCTTGGGAGCGTGGGATAGCAGTCCTTGCAGAAGAGGGTGTGGTTTTTTCTTTTTGGTAACAGAGAAAAAGCAGAGCAGGACCATGTTACAGTAGAGTGCTCGGCAGGTAGATTACTGTTCCATTCCCAACCCTCCTCATCCAACGGTTATCAGTGGACCGTCATACGTGAATCCATCATTTTGACTGGGCCACCATTTGCCGGAATTGACGGTTCAGATTTGACACCCCCGGATCTTCATTGTCACGTCCCGTGGCAGACATGCAATCATTCCACTCTTTCTTTAGATTTTACATTTTAGAGTTAAGAGAGAGATCTTTTTATTATTAGGGATTCATAAACTAAATATTTGTATTTAATTTTTTTAAAAAAGTATATTTAATTTCATAAAATATCTCAATTTTTTTAAAAAAAATATTATATTGTATTAATAAATATGAGAGAGAATGTGCCAAGTGTAAAAGGATGATTCATCATGTCATAAATTAAGGAAGATGATTTTGATATATATTTTACAGGTGGAAGGTTGTCGGCTGTGAGATGCTGCACTTGTACGGCCATGCCGAGTTGGGATTTTGACTCGGAAACTCCCAAACTCAGTCAAAATGTCACACGCGGCATAATTGCCGCGATTCTAGCTTATTCAAGCTACATGTCAAATCTTTTTCACTCATCCTCCTCGATAAGTTTACATCAAGTGTATTGGTCATATAATTATAAATTATCGGTATTTTTTTTATTTTTCTTACATTTTAATCTCTCTTATTAAATAGTTTTTTTCTACCAATAAAGCTGTAAAACAAAATCTATGAAAATTATTAGTTTTTGAAATTAACAATATGCTTAATACTTATAAGTTTTAAGTATATAACTAAATATGCGTTTTAATATTATCTTTAGATTCAAACTAAAAAGAATATTATTTTTATATTTAATAATTAAAAAAATGGGTTTTATATCATTTTTTATCCTCTACTATGATATTTTTCTTACATTGTTTGTCAACTTATTACTTTTGTGTTGCTTTAATCCAATATAAATTGATAAATAAATTTGATGAAAATTAATTATGTAACTTTGTTTTGAAACAATTTTTTAATATTTTATTTTACTTTTGTGCAGCCCTATATGACTAATTTGACAGGAGATATCAAAATAATCGTCTCACAGGTAATATAACAAAATTTATAATTTAGTTTGGAGGATAAAATGAAAAACATATTATAGTTTGAGGGTACATTATTATTAACCCAAAAGAATATTTATTGTCTTTAGATTTTTCCCATAGTGATATAATAGTTTTTTTTTTTTTTTAACTGGAAAACACAAGTTTCTTATTTAATTTTATTAATTTATTTTTATCAACTAAATTTTTACATAATTTGAGTGTTGAAAGTAATATAAATTGAAAAACCGACCATGATTACAAGCATAGAAAGATTTCACTATAAAAGTTTATAGATTCTTTTTTTTTTTTTTGGGTAATAATTACAAAGTTAATAAAGTGCAAAACAATAATACAACGAGTTCATTATTATTTATTTGTTTTTCCTTTATGAAAGGGGATATTTTCATAGTATGATTGACATAAAAACAAAACCTGAAGAGATAAGGGTTACTGCTTTCGTATCAAATAATTGTTATTTTTTTCCTTTAAATAATTGTTGATGGCAAGGGGTACGAAACGAAGTCAATGTCAATTAAAGGTCAAAAATCAAATAGAAAATAGCATAAAACAAAAATAATTAAGGTTCTCGTAGTCGTTTCACACCATTTTCAGTCCCTAGTGGGTACTGGGTGCACTCAGCAGACCGAACTCAAATGGACCATTGCTCATTGGGCTTAAGTACACCGATGCAACACAAACCCAATATATCCTTCTCTAGTATCGTTTTTTTATTTTTATTTATTATTATTTTTTAATATTGAAGTAGAAATTTGAATAATTGTTTTAAAAAACAATGAATTTTATCACTTGGCTTTTCAGATTGAATTCCTATTTCTGGGTTTTATCACATGGCTGAGTCCAAATGGACCATTGCACATCGCGCTTAGGATTACCGATGCAACACAAACCCAATGTATCGTGGTCTAGTATCGTTTGGTTTTATTTATTTATTTGATGTTAAAATTGTGAGGATTCTTGGTATTGTACTTTTAAGAAGCAATGGCTTTTATTAGTTGGCTGTCAGATTGAACTCCAATTTTTGAACACGGTTGGACTGAATATTAAACATTTGACTTATCTTATTGATGGAATTTTTAGATTGAATTAAATATTGATAAGTTCTTAATCTATAATTGATTTGAAAAAAATTAGCATCTCTAACATCTTTTTATAATATTGTGTCGTTGAATAGCCGTATAAGTAATATTCTTGTGTTGGACTTTTTTTTTTTCTTTTTTGGGATAAATCATATCTTGAATTCAAAACATAACTCTTACCACTATTTGTTATCGTCAATTGAATTATCCCCAATAAACTTTTATTTGGCTACTTAATTTTTTATTTTTTTGTATAAAGTCAATGTATTAATATTATGGTTCTTTTTACTTCAAGGAAAAATGTTTAAAGAAAACCACTTTACTAAATTACATATACTTCGGACATACATTACAAACATTAGTGGGCATAATAAGTTGTCATTAATTGGTACAGTCATTGCAAACATTAGTATATATATAATTTTTCTTTTTTTCGTTTTAAAAGTGAAAAAATTCAAATTCAAAATTATTATCCGATAAAATAATGATTTTAATAGTAAATTGTCTTCAAAATAACTCACAAACTTTCATTCACAAATAAAGAATCTGATTTGAGCAATGAAATATGTTTGTCTTATGCTTTTATCACCATTTCATTTACATGAGATACTATGAAAGTAATTATTTTGTGAAAGATATGTTAGGATATTAACTTTGAATAATAAAATCTAAGAACTATAATTTTATTAGTCACATGATGATGAAGGAAAAAATTGTACCTTAAACTTGACTAATTTGATTACTTTTCCTTGCTAAAAAAAAAAAAAAAAACACCACACTAATCAGACATCTCTAAAGGGACAACTCATTTGGATAAAGTGATGATGCCTTCAATATCATTTATTTTTTATTTTTTATATTGGAAATTTAGAATACATAAAATCAAAATTGGAATCATTCTCTAAAAAATAAAAATAATAACAGGGGATTGTCTTCTAATGATTTTGTGGGTTGCTAAATTTATCTCCTATCAAAAGGTACGATAAATAATACCTTTTATAAAGGAGAAATAGATAAATACATTATTTTTAATTGCTATTATTATACTAAAATAAGGGAAAAATAAATATACATGTTATTAAATTAAAGAGAATTATTAGAAACTATTTTTGAGTTGAGTGTCAATCAACTAAATATTCATAATGTATACAATCTGTTTGGGAATATATATTTTTTATAAATACTTATTTTTTGTATTGTTATTGATCAATGCTTCATAAAATAAGTGCTTTAAAATGGAAAAAAAATGCATTTATTGCTTTAATTAAAAAAATATATATAAAAAATAAATTTAAATGTGTTTCGTATTATGTATAATTAAATATATGCATTTATTGCTTTAATTAAAAAATAAAAATATCAAAAATAAATTTAAAAGTGTTTTGTATTACGTATAATCAAATATTTGAGCACTTATTCAATACTTCTTTTAAAAGCACCTTTAATGCTCATTTAACTTTTTTTACCAAAAAAATACTTATTAATTTTTTATTAAACATGATCATATATACTATATATTTTTTCTGAAGCTTTTACTGAAGCTTGGAAAACACTAATAAACATATGCTCGTAGAGTGCAAAGTCTTCCAACTTGTGTGCCACATGAATAGCAATTTTCCATTAAAATTGCTCTTATGTTTCAATCATGATATAGGATATATTTTTTACATTCAAAATCCCCAATTTAATACATATATAATATGTGAAGAATAAGAAAAAACGTAAAACACTCACATAAAATACTTCAACAAAATTAGTCCTAAGACATTCCAATTAACAATTAATAGAAGGCATTATGTAAATGATAAAACTAAGGTTCCATCAATTTTAAGTCAAAAGGTTTAGAGTTCGAATTTTAAGTGATGTTTCACACCATCAATTCACTAATAAAATATATATATATATATATATATATTAACCAAAAGCAAAATCTCTCACCATCAATGTCAAAAAGAAAATTGAATTGAATTTCTAAAATTTTTATTTTCAGGAAGAATCCTTATCCAATATTTCTTTTGGCTCTACATGATATGTAACGAAATTTCATGGAAGATGACAAGCTGTCATCCTCATCCTGTTTTTGAATAGTACGAGTGGTACAAGACTGTCTCCTAGGGATATTTTTGGGCCCTTGTACAGAATGATGGGAGTCAATGGTGAAAAGTAATAAAGTTGAACATCAACGAATAAAAAATGGACCATTATGGTTAACGCCAATGTATGAGAGAGGGAGAGAGTGGGATGAGGAAGGGAAAATGGGTATATGAAAATTTTTTTTTCTTTCTATTTTTATGAAAACTAATCTAATTTGGTAAGTTTATGCTTTTGGTTTTATATTTTTGTTTTTTAATAAAATATATGAATGACAAATACGTAGTGTGATAATTTGAAGGCAATAAAAGAAAGTATTATGATAGTCATTTGCAATCACAAGAAAACGTTATTTGTCAAAATAAATTTAATTTTAGGGTAAATAACACAAATCGCTCCCCCCCCCCCCCCCAAAAAAAAAAGAAAACTATTTGGCACTTACAAATAATAACAAATAAACCCCTTAACTATGATTATGTATAACACATTGCCCTTTTCAAACCAATTAATTGCTAAAAATTATTTTGATTTGACAAAAATATCCTTTTAGCATATCCATTATACTGATTTTGCAGATAATTAATCCAATTTTTTAATTTTAAATATTAAAAATAATATTTTTTAATAAAAATAGTAGAAATAAATTTTTTTTCAAAATGAATATTAAAAATAATATTTTTTTCAAAAAATAAAAGTAAAATTTTCTTCACAGAATATTAAAAATACTATTTTCTTCACAAAAATATTAAAAATATTAAAAATAATATTTTCTTCAAAAAATAAAATATGGAAAATAAAGATTTTATTAAAAAAGATTAAAAATTAATATCAAAATTAATTAATTGAGCATTATTGTTGAATTAATATCATAATTAATTAATTTATAAAATTTTATAGTTCTCTTTTTAAGTGTAAGTTTTAATACGTTTTCTTTAAGATGTAAGTTTTTAATATTTTAATAAATTTTTTGGTAACATTAGAGGGTTATTTGTAAGTGTTAAATAATTCAAGTTGGTTTGTATAATTTACCCATTAAACTATGTTATAGGTCATCTTTGGAACTACAAATCATAAATAAGAAATTGAAAAAAGAAGAAGAAAGAATTGGGTTTTGACTTTTGAGTCATAATTACGAACAAAGGAGTCCGAAAGAGAAAACTAGCCTAATGGGCCTTGTAGCCAACCACCACATCTGTGTTGCTTCAGAAAACAGGCCTGGATCACTTCTGCTCAAATCAAACCATGATTTTGGGTTCTCTTCCTATTCAAGGCCCATGTTTTACAATAAGTACAACTTACTTGTAACACCACCCACCACAATTTAAGTGAATGAAATCAACCCCAAAAAAAAAAAAAAAAAAGGTACAAAGTGAATGAATCCATGCATATAATTAGAGGTTTTTTACTTGTAACACCACCCACCACAATTTAAGTGAATGAAATCAACCCCAAAAAAAAAAAAAAAGGTACAAAGTGAATGAATCCATGCATATAATTAGAGGTTTTTTCCTTTCTCTATCATGAATAACAATATTGGCGCCAAACCCATGTTAAAATTACTATTAGAGGCAATTGCACAGCATCAGCATATGCATATTACAAGGTAACTAAATTCCGAAATGGCAAAAAGGTATCATTGATGTTTATTCTCCAATAATGTGGACTTTGTGTTCGGCATCATCATCACCATGGTGGGTGAAACACAAATCGAAAAGCTATCATTTTGTGTTTCTTTTCCCTCCAGAAAAAAGAAGAAAGTAATATGGGAATTTGTTACAGAATTGGGTAATAAAAAAAGTTGTATATATCAGCTAAAATTACCCATTATATGTTATATCTATAGACATTATAATGATTTTGTAAGAAGGAGAAGTGGAACCAAACTCGTGTAAATAACAGTTGGATAAACCAGTAGAAAGCGCCTGTGGTGGGAATGATGTTAATATGTGAGTGAGAGTTAGGTGCCGAAACATCATTGACTTTTCAGAGGGTGGGCCATAATATTATTCTTGATTACCCCTTTTGATGCTATTTACATATACATATACATACATATATATATATATATATATATAAGCATTCTCAAAGAATCTTAGGTCCTGCATGTTAGATCCTCAAATTTTTTGTCTTGCTTGTGAAACTGTGATCCAAAAGGACCCAGCATTCTAGCTGTAAGAGAGTTTCAATTATTCATGATATTTTTATTCGTATGTCCCTTGTTATATTATATTATTATATTGTACTTAATCTTATAAATGTAAACCTTTGAATGATATTTATTTTTAGAATCTTGATTGAAGTTTTAATTTGAGACTCAAAACCACATGAATTGAGCAACAAAACATTATTTTTGTAAGTAAAAGATTTTTATATTCTAGGTGAATCATTCACTTTAAAAGAAATTTTATTAGAGCATTCTAAAAAAATTTTATTTTAAAGAGTTATATTTCAAAAAAAGCTTCTAACATGTTCTTTGTATCAGTATTTATTTTGATTTCTAATATAAAAAGTTGATTTAATTTTCTAAGTATAAAAATTCAAAACCATTTTTTATTTGTATTTTATATATATTTTTAATTACGGTTGCACAAGTTTTTACACCACTAACACAATTCTTTATAGAAAAAATCTGTTTATTATTTTATTTTATAATATACACTAATAAATGCTTGTAAAAAAGTTACGAGTACGGTAAAGAGTTTTGTTGGAGCACCAAATAAAATTTCACTTTTTATCTCTGAAAATGCTCTCTAATTTTTTTTTTTTTAAAAAATAGTTTTCAATATAAAGAGACCCTTACCATTGGGATGAGCTTAGTCCATTAAACACTAGCTTAGATTTCACTTAGATTTGCACCCAAATCTACCAATTCCATTTAATGGTACTAGCAACGTTGAGTAGGATCGATATCCTAAGTTGTAAACTGAATTAATGTCTTTTGGCTTAAATAATATCTTTTCCTAAATTTAATCCAAAGGTGCTAAACTTAACGTGCTGTCTTCGCCAGTAAGATTATCACCGAATAGTTCCGTTTGATTGAGTAACAAATTTTGACTATCTTGGTATACCATATGGCTAGACTTAGACTAGTACCAAGCTAAATGAAAATATATTGGAAATAGTAATTTAATTAGTTAATTATTAAGCTTTATCATGAGCCATGACTAATCGGTGCATGCCTTCATAATTGATAATACTAATAATTGATTCTAAAGCATCCAAATCGAGTCGTTTCTACTTAAAATCATATGAGATTATAGGTTACCCATCAAATCATATGCGTACGTACGTGTGGAATTGATGGTAGTATCCAGGTCTTCCATTGTACCTAAATTATGCCAATGATGTTAACACGTTAACCTTCTTCTTACTTTTGTTTTTCTCTTTTGAATTTTCTTTTAAATATTGAGTGCAAATAGGCTATATGTGAAAGACTAACATGTCCAATGCCAAGAAGAAATAGCACAAAATTCACCAAAAAAGAGGAAATAGCATAAATTAAATGATAATTTGTAATAATAAGATCCTTGCATAAAAAATGTGATAATGTCACAAAATAATAAGATGTTTTTTTTTTTTTTTTGGGGTCAACAATGTTTGATGACTATCAATTTGTTATACTATAGTACAACCCTTGTACCATAAAGATTATAGAAGAGTTACCTTATTATTGAATCATCACTAGTTATTTTCAAAAAAAAAAAAAAAAAATCACCAGTCAAAAACATCACTTACTTAAACAGTATGCAATAGAAGTCAAGAAAATTGATAATTATCAATTTACTTGTCAAACTATATGAACTTAAATGATTCATAAAAAAAAAATAAAAAATCAATATGAACTTAAAGTCTTTCTTGTTATATTTCTATGCAATTTAAACTTTTTAAGTACTCTTGCTAGCAAAACTAAACCTAATTATGAATTTCTTAAAAGTGATATATTTTTGAATTTTTTCCCATTAAGTTAATTTGGAGTTTGTTATTAAGAATTAACTGAAGTATGATTATACAAAAGAGGGCAATTCTATCTTAATTAATAAAAGATTGTGATAAAATTCCAATGACAAAAGAAGAAGATCAGGAGCATGTTTATGATGATGAACCATATATAAGTAAGCAGAACAGGTTTAAGGTCACTTATAAGTACAAAGGTGCACTTTGGAAAGTCCCATTAATTTCCCCTTTTTCATCACCTCATAAATGACTAAGGAAGTTACATGAAGATGTGCCTTTTTTCTTTTTCACTAGATTAGCAAACAACCACCATAGTTAAATATTATTACAAATTAGAGGATTGACTTTGCCTTAAATTACTACCAAAAACCTAGAAACCATTAAAAGGGTCACATTAACAACAAAGAAGTGACAAAAAAAAAGCACATCTTGATGGAGTTATTAACCAAAAAGTAAAAGTAAAAGAAAAAAAGGAAGGCATATAAAGGATAGAACATAAATAAAACTTGTCTAATCACATTTCCACATCTCTATTTGGCTCTATCCTTGATCACATCCATTCCCATCTCATCTGGATCGGTGGCCTGCACTTCATAGTGAATCCCATCCAAAACTCTCCTCAACCCATCTTTGGAGGTTGCATAAAGCATTTTTGCTCTGATTCTTGATGCCGTTGGAGCCCTGTTAATGATACAAATTAAACCACCCATTTCATTTTTTTTTTAACCAAAATATTGATGCTTGTGCAAAATTTCCATGATGCATATTATATGCATAATTTTACTATGATAGGAGTCTAACATTCTATTATAAATAATTCTAGTAATATGGTCCATAAATTATATATATAATCTGACAATAAGCTTAAATATCGTCTACGGTACTGTATATATATATATATATAAATAGAATATAGATGAGGGTATATATTAGTAAATAAAATAAAAAAAGTGACTTACCATGCAATGAAGAAGATCTTGCTCTTCCGGCAATTATCAACGGTGACAAAATCGAAATCGAACACCGCATATCGACAATCGTCGGTGGGCAAAGATGCTGCCAGATCGTCGTAGCTCTCGCCGGGACCACCGACCTTATCGACGGTGACTAACTTGGATCCCTCGTCGATCTTGAAAACGATGTACTTGTGAACCTTCTTCCATTTCATCTCATGGAACGAGTTCTTGCACTCGTCTGTCACCCACATTCCGGTAGTCGCCTGTTTTTAACGTGTACATAAGTTGCAGCAGCAACCAGGTCAGCCAAAAAATACATGATATTTCTCGAAAATTAAATTAGAATATATATATATATATATATTAAAATGAAACTGTACCATCTTGAAAGCCATAGCCATGGTTGGATGGAAGGTTGCTTGTTGATGCTGGAGGTGGTTTTTAATTTCCCTGAATTTTTGAGTGTGGGTATGTTTGCACTTTGGTCTTTTTTTATAAAGGACTAAAATAATGAAATGCCATTATTGTTCATTTATATTACAACTTTAACCACACTAGATCTATGCTGTATTATCATATTATCATTTGCAGTGACCAAGTTGCCCTTTATTATTATTATTTTTTTTTGGGAAAGTTTGTTTGTCTTTGAGTTGGAAGCAAGCACCAGAACTTAAATTAGTTACTATCCTCTAATAAAGTATTGATCTAGAATAATATGTTCATGCTTGATAAATCAATGTTCGGCAACTATAAGTAGGTGTTTTGTTCAATCATCTGTACAGGGTTTGATTAGAAAAAAAGTGATTTGTAAACCATGAGTTCGTTTTGAGAATACTATTAATACGATTAAAAGTCTTTTTGAAAGGATAAAAAGGCTTTCAATAATGTTTTATTGAGTCCTAATTAGGTCTCTCAGCATAGCATAATTATATTTTCATCCGTCTCAATGCCAATTAGAGAAAAAAAAGGGTTGGCTTTTTATTTTTATTGTTTTCCCTTTTCCCTGCAATAAGAAAAAAAGGTTTGCTTAATAAATGTGAATTTAATTTTCCAAGTTAATGAAGGTTAGCTGGACTATGTGATAGATTACCTTATATGTGTTTGTTCAATTTTATTTCCTGTTTAGCAAGCCATATTAAGAGTGGTGCTTATCAAGATCCTAATAAATTATCCCACCCATGTCCATTACTTATGCAGTACCTTCTTTGTCCTCTATAATTAGTTCTATTCAATTTTTTTTAATTAAATTTTATTTTGGGGCTTTAGAAAAAAAACTATGAAATTGAAATTCCACCTGCTGAAATTCTGATCGATCAGAGATCCGGATATAGACTTGTTATCCTCACTTTAAACCCAATTGAAGTTCAGGATCAGCTTATTTTTTTTCTTTTGATTCAACTTTTTCTTGCTATAAAATTATAATATATGTTCCAGTTTATGATGGCCATAAGGTAAACAGAAGCACTCTGGGCCCTGCTAGATGCTGATCAATAAGGCTTGGGCGGTGGTACGTATAAGAAAACCTACACCAGAGGGTAAATGTGTGCATAGGTACTTTTGCTTAGCCGGTTTTTAGAGAGTATATATATATATATATATATGATAATTTCATCAATTACTGACCAAATGGTAAAAATGAATATTGAAGAAGAAAGTGACAGAAAACATAAAAAGAAATATCTTAGTCTTAAATAGAAGGTGTAAAATAACAGTTTTGTGCATGTTTTAGTAGGTTAATCAAGATTTTACCATATCAACGTCGTGTACATATATATATATATATATGGATTTATATTATTATTAGGTGCACATAATTGTTATTAAAATAAATCATGCATTTTCATGAACACGAACTAAACCGATAAAAAAGGTGGTCCCATCTCGGATCGCACACCCACATCCCAAATCCCTATCTTCGTGTTCCTCAAAAAGTCTTTGCGTGAAAGCAAAGTAGAAAAAGAGAAATTTTTATCATGCAGGGTAAAAAAAAAAAAAAAAAAAAAGCAAAAGCTTTTCTTGGTATAAATGAGTCGATGTTTAATATCTTTATTAACCCACTTTTTGAGTGGCATTCTGTTTGTTTTATTTTTATATGGAAAACATCATAGCTATTCATTCAGTCATAGCCTCCAGTTCTTCCGCAAATTTGTCTGAGAAGTTGGTTGTGATAAACTGGGGCAACATCCCGACATTTATCCTATAAAATAATAATATTCTATATGAATAATTGAAAATCACAACCCAATTTCCGAGATATGAAATAAACCAGACCACCAGAATAAAAAGAAGAAAACAAAGACTAAGATCCAGCAAAAACAGTAAGCCTAATTGAGAATGCATGGATGTGTGTATGGGGAAACATGCCTTTCTCATGTGAAATG
Organism: Ziziphus jujuba; assembly: GCF_031755915.1. NCBI lineage: Eukaryota > Viridiplantae > Streptophyta > Magnoliopsida > Rosales > Rhamnaceae > Ziziphus > Ziziphus jujuba. The sequence goes on from NC_083387.1 coordinate 22,871,109, forward strand.
ACCCAACCTCCAGACAACAAACTTCACCACCAGCCCCACTACTTGTCAAGGCCATAGCGGTGCTTGCATTGCATCTATATCTTTATCTATATTATATATTACCGTATAATGTACATATATGCTGAAGATTTTGTCATGAATGATGTGAAGCTGCTTTGGACACCACCCAACGAATCCCGGCGTTAGTTCCCAGCTTCTTCTTCATGTCAGTATTTTATTGTGGGAAACACTTGGAGATCCATCTGATATGGACAGGTGGAAAAGAGTGCATATTTTTCTGGCCTTGAAGAAATTCCATTTACATTGGCCACTTAAAATTGACTTGTGGGTGAGAATAATTGCGACTTGTTTTTGACAAATCAAGATCATTTTGTTAATGAGAAAGACCCCAACCAAAAAGAGACAAATTACAATTTGCGGTGGGCCAAATTAGTGGGGAATTGTACAAGGAACGCTTTGGGGCATTGGCAACTGGTATAACTTATGTTGTGAACAATAATTGATCAGAAAAAAATGCTGATCTCTAGAGCAAACTAAATTCTATCTGTATATGGTATTGCCATCAATAAGACAAGGCCAAATTTGTGTTATTCTTTACGAGCTAAGACGGAGGCATTAACGCTCAGATTGCAGGGCAGCCTCTGACAATGGTAATTTTGCGGTTCCCATTAGTAAGTCACCCAAAAAGGCAAAATGGTAATCGAATTTGCTTGAAAATTTTTTAGGCTTTTACTTCGCTTTTGAAAAGATAACCAACCGAAAATCGAATTACACAGCAAATGCAGGCCTACAGTGCAAACTAAAAAGCTTCCAGGTCATGATTATAAGAAGCTATAGTGCAAGATTTAGATTGGAGTAACAATGGCTTCGGATAGGAAACTCAACTAAAAAGACTCTACGCATAGATAATCAAAACCATTCTCACTATGACTGCATAAGCAATTTCATCTGTGTTAGCGTCAACCGATGGCTAATCACTTGGGAGACAATAGCAACCCATTTACCTACTAGAAATACAGGCCCATTCCATGAGAGAACACATTTCTTTACGTTAAACTGTAAGAATGGATGGAAAGCACCACTATATTGCGTTGCATCACACAGAAACAAGAGAGGTAAAAAGGAAAAAAGTAGAAACAGACCAACAAAATTAGTTGTTAAAGCTATCGTAAATTATGCGGAGAACGCCAGAATTCATCCCATTCTACAATGTCTTGAATTTTAACTATGCCACTCACTACAACCTTGTAACATCCAACACAATGTCAATAGAAGAGCAGATAGCATGAAAGTTCAACTTAACTTCCATTACAAACAGTAGAAGCTAATTCTGAATCCAGTCTTGCATCATTCTTCCGAGATATTATGAGCCTTTCTTGTAGATAAAGAACTCAGAGATCAGAAAACTGGGTCAAGTGCAAGAAAACCACCCAATGTTATTTTAAAAAGAAAAAGTTTATCTAGATTAAAACAATCAAGAAATCATCATGAAAAGGTGGAACCAGATATGGAATTTGATAATACCTTGAACATTCAGCACCGCTATATTTAAATGTTCACTTGTTCTCATTTGATGGTTCATCTTCGCTCTTCTTTTGTTCATCTTCGCTCTTCTTTTGCTGAGACTAGAAAGTACAGGGGAAAAACGATTACGATTTGCAAACTTCAATTTAAAAAGTTGGCATAGATAATGAATCAGATATCAACACCATGAGTGAAAAATAAGTTTTACAAACAGGCACAATGGTAGATCCAGTCACAGAATGAGGTTTCACTGTGTAAGGCTCATGAACACACCTCAGATTGATTTTGCAGCGCTGCAAGAATATCTTTTACTGCAGGATCATTGGGGTCAACTCCTGGAAGCTGAGAGAGTGAACATGTCAGACAATAAGAAATATATGCTGAAATTGACCATATTTAGAGTTCAATATTGCAGAATGCAGATTCGACAAGACTTACAGATGCAAGGACAGATGAGACAAAAGATTGATCCTCTAATACTTTGCTTTCATCTGCTTGGGAGGATGGGTTGCTTGTACTTTCTTGCATGGACATTTGAAGAGCTGCAGCAAGATAGTGTAATAAACCATCATGTGCCAAAATTTGATATATTATACCTGTTAATCTATATTTCATTTTTTCAAATTGAATGCAAGAAATAACAAGATAAAATGGAGATTGATATCATCCTTTTAGCTACCTAGCTAGTCTAAGAAATTTCAAAAATTAATCTCTCAATTATTTGGAGAATTAAGACGGCAATCCCAAAAACAAGAAAGAACATCCAACAAGGCAAGTACCAAAACAATTGGGCATGTTCTTGCGACAGCTTGTCTAGAAGTATTAATCAGTCACAAAAATGGAAGGGGAAAAAAAAAATTCTAGTGGACAAAATTAGTTCAGGTAAATTAAAAAATAAAATAAAAAACAAAGCATATGCCTATAAAACAGCTATTCTTCAACCACCGTGATTCTGAAAAAGTTATATATGAACACTATCATAGATTTTCCGTACTTAAAACTTAAAAAAAAAAAAAAAGAAAAAAGAAGAAGAAAAAGAAAAAAGCAACACAAAAAGTTTAATTCAAAGGAAGAAAAGAACTTACCTAAGGCCAACTCCTGATCCTCACTAGTTGTGTCTAACATCTCAGCATCACCCACTGAGTGACTAGAACCAGAGATATTCATTGACATTTGAAGAGCCTGCTTGAGCAAAGCATTTGCATCACCCTATCACAGTATCACGATGTCAAGTGTCAAAGTCAATTCTAATTACAATGATCTTTCAATTTGGATTTTTGAATATGACAAAAAGCAAACTAATAAAACACTCCAAAAACTGTGAAAGGTTAAACACATAGACACAAATCAAGTTGAAAGTTCAACTCACATCATTTGTAATTTTCTTATTCTCTTCAGGAGCTGAAACATTAGCATCACTCATAGTTGCATCTTCTGCTTTGGATGATGGCTCCTCTCCTTTTTCTTGTCTAGAAGCATCCTCAGCGGCCCTTTTGGCAGCAGCTTCCTGCCTCGCTCTTTCCTCTTCCATAGAAACTCTGAGGGCAAGAGCCAGCTCTGGATCCAGGTTGGGATCCACTCCAAAATCAAATCCAGAAGCACCACCAACCGCAGCAGCAGCTGCTGCTGCTGCAAAGCCACTTCCTCCATCCCCATCCCCGGTAAACACAGGTGTACTGCCATTGAAATTGAAAATTTTGAAATAATTACAGAGACAAAACTAAAAGGTTTTCATCTAAACAAGGTATAAGAAACAATTGTACCTTATCAACACATCAGAGAGAGCACTTTGACCTGCAGGAACATGAACTATATGACTGCTGTCATTATTATTAACAGCACCAAGAAGCGCCTCCAATTTGTCTGACTTCCCATCATCATCTTCACCAAAATCAACAATATCAAGAGCAACACTGTTCTTCTTTAGTTTCTTTCCAATCATCTCCAACATTTTCTTGTCATAATTGACAGGACTTAAGACAGAAAGAAGAACCGAGTTAGATGTCAGCAAAAAGGAATCAAAATGATTTAAAAAAATAAAAATAAAAAATCTACCTTCCAGCAAAAACTATAATCCTTTGTTGCTGATTTTTGTTCTGGCGATGCTTAAGAGCTAATTGAGCTACCTGGATCCCAGCAGCTATGTTCATCTCACCACCCATCTCAAGACCTTACATAGAATGGTATTAAAGAGATAGATAAAAAAATGGAGAATGTTAGTACAGATAAAAAAATGCTTGCTGAAATTAACCACTCTAAAGGCTCCGTTTGGTTAATGGTAAAGTATGTGGAATTTGAAAAATCCTGTGAAATTGTTATTTCTAAGTGTATACCCAGTCTAAGGGTCCAATATGCAAACCCAAATACGCACTGAAGCCAAATGTTGATACCTCCTTACACCCAATCTCGCTCAAGATGGTCATATTTTATTTCAAAATTAATCTATTTCAAATTCTTTTCACAATCCCTATGAATTTCAACTTCCATTGGCTATAGAAGAGGATAAACAGCATTTGGGTATAACCAAAATTGTATAAAAACATTCACAAAATAAGCAAATAAATATAAATTGGGATTACCATGCATGCAAGCCAAAATCTTGCCGAGATCAGGAGTGGGAGTGGCTAATACGCGAACCCCTTTGCCTGCCATTGTCAAAATTCCGACTGTGTTCTCCGGGTTTGACTATCAATTTTCAAATGACATTATATAAATTTATGAACCAAAAAAGAAAAAATAACCCCAAAAAAAAAAAAATTCATAAAAAAAAAATAATAATAATTAAAAGGATGAAAAAAAACGAAATAGAAAACCTGGGTTTTGGCACCGCAGATGAGATTAACAGCGTCAGCCTGAGCTTGAAATCGAGAAGGTGAATAATCGCCGTTCCGCATCCATTCGGAATTGTCGATACAGATCATAGTCGCCTGATTAACAAACCAAAAAAAAGAAAAAAAGAAAAACCCTAATTATATTGGAAACTCTACGTTTAAATATGAATAAGAAAAGTTGCAATTTCTAAGATCAAAAATAACTAAGAAGAAGGAAGAGAGGGGATAGGGTTGTAACCTCGAGAACCATGGTTGGTTGCAGAGTAGAGATTCGAAGTGCAGTTGAACAAGTAAAAGGGACTGCTTTTGCTCTTCGTGCTCCTTGGAAATTTGAACTTTAATTCTTATTATTAGTTTTCTTTTCCAGCAAGAAAAAAAGAGAAAAATAAAAAAAATTCGCTCGGTAATTTATTTTATACACCTAAATGATTTATTTTATTTTATTTTAAATGATAACGTTAAGCAATTTTATTTTATTTTTTCATTGGCATTAATCAATTAGAATCGATTTTTAATTTCTTTTTGACAATGCATCAACTCTTTATTTTCCACCTTCAGTTATAATATTTATAATACGCCCCTATTACAATAAATGTATATGTTTAAAAGAAAAGAAACTCAAAAGTCGACAGTTTTCCATAAATAAATATATATATATATATATATATATTGTTTTTATATTGATACAATACAAATAAAATACAACATAAATAAATAAAAGTGGTTTCTTGTCAAGTAAAATATACTTAAACTATAATATCGAGAATATATATTTACAAATTATGAATTCGAAATATTGAGTTCAAGAGAAATGTTATAAATGTAAAATTGTATTATTATTAAAGGCAAAAAAAATAAAATAAAAATGATTCTAGAGGATAGTATCCAAATATTGTACTCAAGTTCATCATCTTATAACTCTTCACAATATTAGAAAAACATGAAGCTTATTTGATCAAAGTTTATTTGAAAACATCTTAAACACTCCTGCTAATCAATATTTTTTGCAAGTGAAAATTTTATTTAAACTTTCTCAATTTTGTGTGTTTTGAAAAATCATATTCAAAATTTATCCGTCAATTTTTTTAATAAATTTTTAAATTAAAAATTATAAATGTACTCATGACATAATTGAAAAAATCTAAATGAAATTTACTCTTTTGTAAAATCTAAGAGAAGAATTAAGATGGTTTATTATGTAATTAATTCATGGACTATCATATCAAATGAGTTCTCCTTTTAAGGTCTGTCCTTTTGTATGGATCTGCATAATATCTATCTGTTTTTTTTTTTTTTTTTTGGGCTATGCCCCCTGGCATCCCCTTCCCCCCCAAGACTCGAACCCAGCTTCCACTGGCCAAGGCTGTGGTGTGCAGCCAAAAGCGTAAGAAACAGTCTACCACTCTTGTCAAAGGAAAACTAAGTGGATCATAAATATGACAGTTTAGATTTGCCAAGGATTGAGAAGTCTCGAGGGCAAGGCACCCTTCTCCACTTTCAGTATCTCAACTTGTTGGACAACCTATTCTTTGACTTCCCCCAACTGTTAAAAGTGTCTAGCTGAAATTTCATACCCAAAAATAAAAATTTGCTGCTCAACCTGCCCCCAAAAATTAGCATCATTTTATTGCAAAAACCTCAAATTGTACAAAATGCAACTTCTCAAAAGTTTATGCACAATCTAACAACAGGCAATCCTAAATTCGTTCGTACAGACAACAAATCAGTGGTCAATAACTAACACAACAATTTAATCAAAGCATCATTTATACACCCAGAGTTCTGGTAACAACATTTGATCTATGGTTCCTGCTAATAGGTAGGTGAACATAAACTTCATGGACTTCCTGTTTACACACCTCCCCTCTGTCCCTGTCTATGGCATAGCACACATAGACGGTGTCAATCACATTATCCATCATGTGAACAAAAAATGCCAGAACCAAGATCAGCAGTGCCCAGGCCAGTAAGGCCACAAAGTATGATTCAAGCCCAAGATCACTTACGGCATTAAGAACAGCACAGACCTGCTTATACACATTACAATCAGTAAACATTAGCAAAAGTGGAGAGGAAAGGGTGAAGAAACCTTAATAAGATTTAGAAAAGCAAGAAAAAACGAAAAATAAAGATGCTAATTGCTAAAATTTTTGTATATCTCTAATAATCACCCTTCCTCCCCCTCTTTCTCTCTGATGGGACACCAGAAGGGGTAGATGCTAATTAATAAAATTATCATCATCTAGTGCAACCGCATCTGTTTGGGGTATCTGAATATCTGATGTGCAAAATATGAATAGTTTCTAACATACCAAATGACAAAAAGGCCATCTAAAACAGTAATTAGCAGAGAGAAAAGTGAATAGAGATTTGAAACACCAACATACCGCAATTGCATATATTGCTGAGACTACGAAAACAATTCCACCCAATAGGCGAGTTGAAATGGTTTCCACAAACACAGCAGAGAGAAGATTACGTTTTAAAAGCTCATAAGTCATCCTTGCAGATGAGCAGTAAGCTTCACCAGTTATTGCAGCAAAGTTAATTGTAAACTTGTTAAGAAAATCTATGGCCGACAGTAAGACATTGACACAGCACCGTAATACAAGGTTCACAATCCCAGGAACCTCTTCTTGTCTTGCAGTATCAACAACAGCACGCACCATTCGAACAACACAAATAAGTAAGCCAGATAGGCAAACTGTGCCAGAAGAAGGGCCAAAAGCATTTCTGCAAAATGTTTAGTTACACATGAGAGATATATACAAATTGTAATCACCATAGAATCCCTCTTTGCAAAGCATTCATCATACTTAGTACTTTTGGTTATCTGTATTTGTATTTCCATTGACTAGAAAATTGGAAAGTACTTTTGGTTATCTGTCTTTGTATTTCCATTGACTAGAAAATTGGAAACATGGTCAAAGGTATAAATAGCAAGTATGGCAACGTGCAAATATAAATACACAATGTTTAAAATAATTCTCATTTTTTAGCTGTGATTATCGTCCATTTCCATTCCCCATGACTGAAAGAAAAAGAAAATCATATACAGGGTTCAATACATATGCCCTAGAAAACGACAACATTCTAAATCTTGATTCTTTAAGTCCTCAACCAGACATTCATCATGGAATAATCACATGTCGCTAGACAAAACAAGGTCAAAGGATACTTCGGGAAAAAAGAAAAAGTCAAGGTCCAAGCGACATTACCAAATGGACAATGTTCTCATACATGCTGCTTAGGTGCCAAAGTTTAACATAACAAGAGAGAAGCGGCCCCTAAATCTAATGTAATCACATCTTTCACAGTGATCCCAAGTTAAAATAACTGAATTATGCTACAGTAAAGCAGATGGTTTTATCGTTGATCGCTGAAAATATCATAGCATATGCTTCAATGATGGCTGACAGATTAGCTTAACAGGATACTTTACTCAGTAGCAAACATCAATATTAAAGACGCCACTAACAGCATTTTGATTATGCATATCACAGTAAAATAACATAACAAGAGAGAAGTTGCCCCTAAATCTAATGTAGTCACATTTTTCTTAGTATCCCAAGTGAAAATTACTGAACTATGCTACAGCAAAGCAGAAGCTTCAATCACTGATCACTGGAAATATCATATGCTTCAACAATGGCTGACAGATTAGCTTAACAAGATGCTTTACTCAGTGGCAAACATTAATACTAGAGAGTAAAGAGGCCACTAACAGCATTTTGATCATGCATATTAGGGTAAAATGGCTGCTATCTACATTCTCAATCTTTAAACTTTAATCCATGTGCTATTCATGAAGTTTAACACCCACCACAACTCAATATATTATAAATTAAAACATGCTACACTAGAAGCACCCATAAGAGACAACGTAAAAAAGACAAGTGGTGTCCCAATAGCGGCGAGCTCCATTATATCTTATCCAATCTGCCCTTCCAAGGACAATCTATTAGCACAACTCATTGTGAATTTCGAACAACATGGACCTTCACGTCTATTTGAAATCAAACTTTATTCACTATGTTCTAGATGTAGGACTACAGAGTAAAGATCAACTTTTTTCCATAATTAATAGTAGCTATAAACGAAGTTAGATGAACAATCCCAAACAGAAAAGAAGAGCAAGAACTAACCTCAACGAACTTCTAATACTCCGCTTAGGAGTTGAATCATCCTCCTTCCGAAAGTACCACTGTGAAATAGTTCCACTGATCACAAACACCTGCGCCTCCACCATTGCAGTAGCAGACCACAACATAGTAAGAATTGCCAATGCGAAATAGGCAGGCACCCAACTATCTTGCTTCCACACACAAGTATATTCTCCCTTGGATTCCCGTGGCACAATCTTCCCATTCAACCTGGAAAACACCAAGAACACAACAATGGGAGCATAATAGACAACCAACCCCAATATCAAACTGGGCAGAACCACGAACAAACCCAGGTTCTTAGAAAGAGCATCAGATGCAACCCCGATTATGCTCACAGTCAGCTCAATTCTATGCCAGTTAGCCACAATTATCCACAAAAGAACCCCAATAACCAAAAACACAAAAACCAGCACCAAAATCCTATAAACCATTGGGAAGGAATCGCTACAGGACGAGCTAACCGTGCAGGCCACGAACCAATAAACGTTGAAGAAAATGGGTATCAAAATGAAAAACGGAAGCGAAGCGTAGACGATATGTTTGGTGTAACGCTTGAGCAGCAAGAGCAAGAGGAAGCAAATGGGTACAGTAAAAAGCAGAGTAACCACCAAAGTCCACATCAAATCCTTTAGAAAATGCGAACCAGAAGAAACATTAAACAAAACCCAGTTAGGAGGAGAAGAAACAGAGTCTTTCACGCAAGAAGTGGAGGTGGAATTGTAAACGTAGGAAGAGAGACTGGAGTAATTGGTATTCCGATGGAGGACGGAGAAGATACCGAAACCATATGTGCAGAGGACGAAGATGAGGAAGAGGATTAGAAAAGGTAGGTCCCTAAAAGATCTGGGACCATAATTATAGGAGATCTGGAGGTACAGTGAGGCATCGGATTCAGGTGGATCGCCGTAAGGAGGTGGAACACGAGGTGGGTCGTCATGGGGAGGAGAAGGCTTGGAAAGCAGGGGATGGGAAGGTGAAGAGGAGTCGTAGAGGGAGATGGGTTTCTCGGGTTCTTCGGGATTGCCCATTAGAAATCAGAGAGAGAGAGAGAGAGAGAGATGGAAGCTGAGGGTTCGGGGGTTTTAGGATTCAGAGGCAAGAAAGAAAAGTTGACTGTTAAACCAGAGTGGTGGTGCTGGTAGATGATGATGAGACTCGCTGAGTTGGAACTTTTGGTCGGTTTTGTTTTTTTAAAATATTGTGGGCATTATGCTTTTATAAAAAATGTGGGCCCTACGGAGAATAAAATTTTGAGACTTTTTTTTTTTTTTTTAAAGACACTGAAATTAATTGATTAGGGCACCGATACCGTTCGATTATGCGACGTCGAAAGAATTGACCGTTCTGGTTTAATTCAATTTATGTAATTCTATGAATTTTTATTTTTTTTTTTATGTAACTGTGGTGGGAAAATAAGAAAGGGATATTCGTAGTTTGTCTTAAAGGATATCAATCAATTCTCATTCTTTTGGCTTAAAACTAAAATTATTACAATAAAAACAAAACAAGATGAATCGAAAGAGATCTTAGGATACGGAATTATGAATGATTCTGTTTTAATGTCATAAAAGAGAATAATAATCTTTTATCCAAAATAAATAAATAAATTTGATGATTTTAATGCATCTTCAGTTTTAAAAAAACCAAGGAGAATAGTTATGTACTTGCAATCTTGTTATAAATTATTTATTTATTTTTTTTCCTTTTTTTCAGAGTTCTGTATATAATTGGAATCTATACCCAAAGGAATACTCAACCATTAAAATTATCCATGATCGTTATTTAGTTTGTATGGTTTAATTTTGAAACGTCAAACTCTTTTTAAGAAACATAAACATTTTTTTTTTTAATGCTCCATTGATGGCCTTCATGTTTTTGGTTTTTAATGCTTTTAAAGAATTTAATTGATAGTAAGATTTCTATGATTTAAAAAGGAAAAAAAAAATTAAAAGCCAGTTGTTGTTATTGTCATTAATACTATTATTATTACTCTGTAACCAAATGAAAACCATTTCAAACAGTTTATAAAGCAATTATTATTGATCTTATTCTTTAAAATATCATATATTTAATAATTACGGACGAAGGAGAAGCTCGTAATCAGTGTTTTTTTGAAAACCACTTGATTTAAGATAAGTACTTCATAGGGCTTAAATCTTAATCATTAAACTCGAATCCAAGGACTTAAAAAAACCTTGATTGATACGAGCCTACGACATAAACACCCAGTCACCCACCATAACATTCCACGTCTTATTTTAAAGTATAATTACTAAGCTTACCTTTCTGAAAAACAGCAAAAAAGCTCAAAATTACAGCTTGCCAGTTCCAGTTCCATGCTAGAAAGTTAGAAACGCTTATTTTATTGATGCATTAGAAGTGGAGGCCAAAGCAATGGTTCTAGCAGGGTAGATCCATTGCCTATAAATTATTTTGTCTACCCAAAGTTGTGAGACTATAAAGGAACACAAAGAGCATTAAATCACTATTCTTAAGTAGCTTTCAAATTCAATCAAGCATGGCATGAGATGCACATACCTGAGTCTAAATTCTGAACAAGACAAATGTTCTTTGGTTTCTCTACAATGAACATGATTGTATTAATAACAGTCGCTGAATACACCAAAAAAAAAAAAAAAAAAAAAAAACAGACTACAATATTTCCAGGAAGAGCCCAAGAACCATGGATCTTAAAAATTTGTAAAATTTCATGGACATGTTACAAAGGGAACAACAGGTGAATCGGACTTCTAAACCCCATATAGAAAAACCAAAAAACAAAATCCTAACCATTGTCAGTCGTCTCATTTTTCTTCATCCCACTTGCTCTTTGGAATCTCTCCCGAGGCAGCAATGATTACCTTCTTTCTGGGTTTTCCACTATAGGTTCCAGCTCCCCCTTCAATTGCAAACACAGTATCCATGCCTTGAATTACCTTGCCAAAGATAACATGTTCCCCATCCAACCTGAAAAGACAACACACATTATTACAGACGACCCTGAGGACCGAGACATGCATAAAAGAAGAAGCTAATTAAGAAATCCAGAATAATATGAGCCGCTCATCCTGATAAATTTTTACGTAAGTATCCAATGCATGATTAAAAGAACGAGATGATAGAAGCCAAAGAAGGTTCACGATGCCCTATACTAATCATTCATATGTCCACATACCAAAAATGAACATTCTAAACAGGCACACACAAGCAAGTTGAAATATGATTGGTACTAGAAATATAGATCCCTGCATTATGCATATAATATTTGGCATGTCGAGATTAATCTAATAAATTAATGCCAGAGGAACTTTGAATTGTAGTCTTGTTAAATGGTAATAGGCAAGAGAAGATTGTTGAACAAGCACTTGAGATTTTTCAAAAACCAAAACAGGTAAGTTAGGTTTACAGCCATATTGATCAGAAATTTATGTAGGACCAACAAATGATGCTTTTGTTTAGTATAGCTTACCAGCTGGCCTTGACCGTTGTGATGAAAAACTGTGAGCCATTAGAATTGGGTCCTTTGTTCACCATGGCAACAACACCTGCACAAGATGCTTAGATTTAAGAAGGAAAAAAAGAGAGACTAACAATGACCAAAAAGAAAACTTGCATAACACAGCAAAAATTTATAGTTAACTACCTGCATGTGAATGTTTTATCCTGAAATTCTCATCTGGAAAGGCGCCATCATATATAGATTCATAACCCCTACCATCACCATAAACAATATCTCCACCTTGAATCATGAAACCAGATATTATACGATGAAATGGTACTCCTTTGTAGTGGAGTGCTATCCCAGCAGCACTTTTGCCTTTCTCACCTACATTTAAGTGCAAGTCGCACCAAGCACGTCGACAATAACAACATCTATTAGTGGTGATCCATGTAATGGGTTTAACTTAATATGACCATTAGGAAGCATGATGCAATTACCTGTGCATAACGCCCTAAAATTTTCTGCAAAAAATAAAAGTGAGGCAACTATGTCATAACAGAACAAGCATAGTTGTAATACAAAATGTTTAATGCAATTTGAAATGTAATAAAATTATTTCCAAAACCTAAACAAATTAAGAAAAACAGAGACAGAGACAGAGAGAGGGGGAAAAAAAAAAAAGAAGGAGGGGGGGGGTGGGGTTTCAGTGAAACATCCATATTCAAAATGTCACATGGATGGAAGTGAAAGAACGACACTGCCATAGGAGTGTGCAGCATCACCGATTGTGTGCGCTCAGTGCTCACACATACTTCTCTATATGGCGCTAGTAAGAACAGAGCATTGAAAACATACAGCCAACAATAATTAAGAACATCATGCTTGGATATGTGAAGAAAAGCTTGCTTCATGCTTATCTTATCTAATAGTGTACATGACCAATCACAAATGTAATTCACCCTAGACTACAGAGACTGTTCAGTTGAATTAAAAATGAAGTCAGATTTTGTCAGGCCACAATTCCCTAACAAATGGGCAACAAAATGAGACTAATTAAGTTTTCTAAGATCCTGACAGTAAGGAAATAATACAGATTAGATACATACCAACAGTTTTTGGTACAACCTGCCCATATAATCCAATCACAATTCGTCCTGCAATAAGAAAGGTGTATACTGGAAGTTAACTGCAGATACAAAAGAGGAATAAATATCAGACTCCATAGTGTTACCTAACCACCTAATAATGTATTTCACTAAACCACTGGTATTTTTCCTATCAAACAAACCATAACATATTCTAAAATGGTTTGGATATTCATCAAATTGGCCTAAACCTGGACGTTAATTATTTTGTTCAGCAAAACTTCTGGCCCTGGAGCAGCACAACTCCTTTGGACAATGGGGGCATGTCCTCCAAAGGCTAAAGGTCATATCTAGAAACAAATGCATCATAATAATTTTCAGAAAGGTAGTTCATGTAACAGTGTGGATGTAAAAGCTGTACCTACATGTTGTCGATCAATATCAACATCCAGGTATACTCTGTGAGTAATTTCTGGCACCTCTTCCACTTTTTCCTCATCCTATTCAAGTTGAAAAGAGTAACTCAATATTTTTGTAGATACTTTTTCATGGAAGGAGTAAATAAATTATCAATCAAACAATAAAACTACACGAAGATGCTGTGGAAATAGAAGGAAAATAACTATTCAACTCTCAAGCAGCCTGACTTTGTCAGTTACTACTCCTCATAGCCACATAATATGTTGTTGACTATTGAATTTCCTAATTTTATCCCCAGAATACTGCTTTAAATTTGGTTTCCACATATCAAACACCGAAAGTAACAACTCCATTACGACAAGTTTTCAGTAACAATCCAAGGGGGCTTTGAATATGTGAAAAGAACTGACAGATATATACATCCTCACAACCAAAAAGTAAGACCATATCAGAATTCTTACAACTCATGACAAAGGACAATAATCACAAGCAATTGGGTAAGAAGACATTCATGTTAAGTAACTGGAGTTTGCAAATAAAAACAAATTCAAGTTGATAAGCCAGTTAAATTTGTCAAAAATGTTTCATTAACTACTTTTTCGGAACGATATCTCACTAAAGGCATTTGGCTAAGAAACACTTGTGCAAATTTAACTAATTTTTCTGATACTGCTTCCATAGGAAATACATATCAGCAACACATCACCAAGAACCAGGACACTTCCCACCCATTCTAGCGCTTTTAGCAAATTTGGAACCATATAATTCACACCCTTAAGTACTTTCCCTCAAAGAAGCATTTACATTCCTGATTTTTATACTCATTCTTTAAATGGAAGATGAACTAAACAGACCAGAGCAGCATCTAGCTTCAAACAACCCTGCCTAACCAACCATATTCATAAATTTCTTTATTTAATTTTTTGTTTTTTCAATCGGACATCAGATATACGAACCCAAAAATTCGAAGAAATGGAGCTAGAACGCAATGGTACTCATCGGTTAAGAAACCGAGATTCTTACAGTCACAGTCAATCAACCGAACGAAAGAATTCTTGTGGTATGAATCAGACATAAACATCTGAGCACCCTCGCTCAAATGTTTAACCAGTATAGAGAGATTTGATGCAATAACAACAACCAAAACCCTGTTTTACTAACCCCAAGATTATCCTCATTCGTTAGAACATGTGGGACTAAGTAAAACTCATACCGACCAACTCCTAAATTCCAAATTCAAATGTTCCCAATGCCGCCACAATAAGAAACTCCAACCAAAATCCCAAAAGCCACGCACAAAACCCAATCCAATCACAGCATTTCAGATAACCCAAGAAACAAAATCAAAAGAAAACCCAAAAACCACCCAAAAAAAATTTCACAACCAGATAGATCTCTGGAAACATAATTTATACGAAAAGTTTAACGAGGAAGAGCGAGAGAGAGAGGGGGAAAAGCGTACACGTCTAGGGCTGGAGAGGGTGAAGATGAGGAAAATGGAGAGGACGACCAAGAGCAGAAGGCAACGCGGCTGAATCAGAAACGAGATTTCTCGACGCATGGTTTTGGGTTTGTCTCTTCCTCAGAAATCTCTCTCAAAATTACAAAAGCCTAATCAACAAAAGCATCTCTTATCTAAATCCACCTTCTTCATTCTCCATCGCAAATCAATCAAACACTCCTAACCAAATTTCCTCCACTGTCACACTCACTGCCCTCCTGCATTCTCTGACTCTGTTTTAAACGGCGAAAATTTTTATTTCATTTTATTATTTTAATCAAGTAATTAAAAGTAAAATTAGAAGCACAATTGTAGAGCTTTTGTGTTAAAAAATAATATATATATATATATATATATATACACTATTAGACTTAAAAATCTTCTTCTCTCCGAGCCAAGGCCAAGCTGAGATTTGGCGAAAGTGGGGAACTCTATTCTGCTTTTTTATGTACCTTGTATACAATGTTGCGCCATCATCACCTATCTGGGCTTAAACTTTTTGGGTTAGAATTTGTAAATACGGCCCGCTTAACCCAGTTCAAGCCCGCACTTTTAGACTTTGGACATTATATAATTTATATTTTGATTCCCAAAAAAAAAAAATTAAATAAATATTTAAATGGAACTACATTTATATGCATTTAATTAAATTTACCCTTCTAAAATACAGTAAAAAAAAAAAAATCCATTTTAGATGCATAATATTAATTTAAATGGATACTTTAAATTGAATTGAAATGAATGAAAACCAATTGAATATGCATTGATAACAACAATCAACCAAAATGGTTTTTGAATTGATTAGAATGGAGTCAATATATTACTGCTTATATTATAGGAGCAATTTGAACACTTTTGTAACTTATGAAGCAAAATCAACCTTTATTTTGGTAAATCATAAGTAGTCATTAATAATAAGATTATTAAATTTAGTCATTGATATAAGAAAATAAAAAGTAATAAATCACAGGGATGTTCTTTTACAATTCCAATTCAGCTAATATATATTGCCCGTCTATGTCGTTTTCACTAAATAGCATTTATTCTTTTACATTTTGGTTTTGTGTTTCAAATTTGATAAATTTCTTTTATGCTTATTCTTTTTTTTTCCAAAAAAAAATAAAAAATGGTAAATTGATAATGGATGGAGTGTATACAGACCTTTTTCCCCATTGTAATTTGCAAGTAGAATTTCTCCAAAACATATATAAAGAAACGCTCTGAAAAATTTGAGAGAGACATGGGAAGTCCTCCAAAGACTAGCAGTAGGGAAGGCTATCCAGCCTATCCCTCTCATTTTCTCATACACTTTGAACCTGTTTAGAAGGATTTTTAAGAAGCTAAAAGCAATTTTTGAGATTGAAAATCTGCTTCTAGAAATATTTGAATAATTTTTGAAAAGTGCTTCAAACTTTTAAAAGCAATTCTAATCAAAATCTGTAAAGAGTGGCTTCTTTAAAAAACACTTCTGAAAAAACAAAAGTAAAAGTTATGCCAAACAAGATCTTAATGAGATTAAAAACAATTGGAATTTTTTTTTAATCATATTGGAGGAAGAAATTAAAGATTAATTTTTATTCTAAACATAAAAATATTAGTTTTGATACTTCATAGTTAAGACTTAAATAGATAAAGTATGGTTTTGAATTTTCTTCTATTATCATTTATAATCATTTTTTCCACATCGCAAACTTATTTCTACACTAGACCCTAAAACGACCAACTAATATGGTCCTTCTCCCATCGAAAGAGCCAATTAACCATCTCAATCATAGCTACGAATGACTTATTAACTAAGTCAATTTTAGCCAATAGACATGTTTCTGAACTTACTAGGGTGTTTTTGACTTGGAAAATATCAAAACACTATTGTAAGAAAGTTTCTTACCCACGAAAAATTTCTACTTGAAATTATTTTTTGAACTTTTGCAGTGAAAATGCTGGTTTGTCCCCTAGTTTTTCCATGGAAATGTGTTCTTTAACACACTTAGAATATATTATACATAAAGAGAGCATTAACCATAAATACAAAAACGGATATTATAGATTTTTTTTTCTTATTTTTCATGTTTCTCGGTTATTTTTATGCTTACTTTATTTTTTTAATTTTTCTTTTTTAAAATAAAGTGACATATATCATTTATTAGATAAAAATGGAGACAAAAAAATAAGGCATAATATTATGATCCAACCTGGGTCCTATATCACATTTTGAAAAGCAGTAATATAAAAATACTATAAATAAAAAACAGGTTTTCTAACTCTTTAAAGTCTTTGATGAAGCACCTAAATAAAATAATAGCTATCAATACATCCAATGTTAAAGGGCGATGAAATGCACCAAGAAATTAGCATAGCAAACAAACAACACTTTAACGGAAGCAAAAAAACCAAATGGTCTCATGGATTTCCATAACATCTGCGTACATCTATGCTACTACTAGTTAAGCATACAAATCCACATGAGTACAAAAAAAAATTAAAAAAAAAAAAATCAAAATCAAAGATCTGGATCATCTCATGAAATACAGTTCATCTACATGTTTCCAAAAGCACACTTCATCGTACGTACATCAATCGATATGGATAAATAACGATCATGGCACTCCCAAATCTTCGAATATTAAACCCCCCAATTAGCACCCGAATTACAACAACAAAAGTAGAAAACCGAAACCCCCATGTAGGTATTACACAAATGTTTGTTTTGCAGTTATATGTGATATAATCATGACCAAATTGGAACGAAATTTTGTTAATTAATCAAGCACCTCCTCTCCTCCTCTCCTTTTCTTTTTTTCTCTTTTTTTTTTGGTATTCTTTTCTTTGATCTGTTTTCTTCTTTTTTTCTTTTTTCTTTTTTTTTTTTTCCTTTATTGTTATTATTATTTTTTTCTAATTTTTTGGGTCACACACACAAAGGCTGCTCAAAACCTTTGGGTGCCATTGTTGGCCATCTCTCGCGAGTCATTACTAGAACCCGTCCCATACTCGCCGCTCATCCCGAAATCCTGGCTGGAAAGAGCCATTTGCCTGAACTTCTTCATGTCAGCGTTGTATGCATTTGTATCATACTCTGAGCTGCTACTTGAAGGGAAGAAAGCAGTATGCCCAGGTTTCACCCCGTCATTAATTTCGTCCATTGATACATCTCCCTCCAGTGCTCGTACTATCTGTACGTATATATTTTCATAATATTAATTTTTTACTTAAAATCAATCGGTCAAACGCACTTCAAAAGTGGTACTCGTGACACCTTCGTTACCATTTCAATTCTTATGAATTAAATTAGAGTATTCATAAATTTATAAAAGAGTATAGTCCAATCCAATTTATTTCGATTTAACAAACTAATAAAAAAATATAAAATAAAAACCATTATAATTACTTGGTTTGATTAGAACTTTATTAAAAAAAATAAAAATCAATTTAATTAAACCGAATCGAATTGAACCAAAGTGATATTGGTTGATATACCTGGCTCATCTTTGGGCGCTTTCTGGCAGAATGGCGGATGCTAGAGGCGGCAGCGGCGATCATGCGCATCATCTCATGGGTGTTGTAATTACCTTCCAACCTTGGATCCACAAGCTCTTCGAAATTTCCATCTTCCAATGCACGAGTCAAAAGAGGTCGAGCCTGTATGTTTCAAGAGAGTAGTTTACAGCTTCTCTGTTGGGAACCTAGCTACTTAGTTATGTTAACTACAAGATGAAAGGGAAAAGTGAGGAAGTTACAAACCCAATCAACTAAGCTATCCTCCATGGCATTCGACGGATCAACAGGTCGCCTTCCAGTGATGAGCTCCAAGAGCATGACTCCAAACGAGAAAACATCAGATTTCTCTGTTAACTTCCCACTTGATGCATATTCTGGAGCCAAGTACCTGCTCATTTCCACATATATATATAATATATATGTTAGACCATATTATATCCACAGCAATTGTCTACTTATCTTCAACATGGCACTTGATGAATTTCAGACTATTGAATAAATTTCATGGTTTTTTTTTTTTTTTTTTTAAAGAAATTCATCTAGTAAATAACATGGAGCTTCTTGCCTAAATGTAATTTTACACATTTAAATCTTTTATTTAGGGAATGGGGACATAAGATTTACATTTATTCTCCCATTCCTTCGGTCATCTATTGAGAAAATCTTCAGGACTCTTGGGATTACAGTACTACCTAACACTAGCATGATGTACTCCCTGAGTACAGAAAATTTTTTCCGTGGCTGATCAGGCCTTTTATTAATAAATACTTTACAGGTGCTTTATTTTGGCTAGCTCTAGTTTCCACATATCAATTTTTTATTTTTTTTTTAATATACAGGGTTTTGGGGAATCCCATCTTTTTTTTGTTAAGGGAAATAATATATTTGTTGTCAAGTTGGCTCCAAAAGACTACAACAATATTTAAATTTTAAAGTTTTCCTATTATTTCTTATAAACAGCTCACGATTATTTTAATGTAAGTTAAATGTTTACCTCCATATGAGGGTGGAAGCACTCCTCTGTGGCCCACATATTTTATAACCATATTTAATTATTAACTATTATATTTTATGGAACCCACCACATACTATATAGATAAATAAATTTTAATATTTTATGAAAGTAAGGAGGAGTGCCTCACACCAGTATGGAGGCAAGTATTTTCCTTAATGTAATATGTGTCAACCTCCATCAATAGGTCCATGCATCTGACTCACCCAAATGTTCCCATGACTCTTGTAGAAACGTGAGTGTAATTATCAGAAGACAGCTTAGCCAACCCGAAATCGGCCACCTAAATCAAAATAGTGGAGCATAAATTACTTCCATCATTCATATATATATATATATAGGTATATATATTATATTTAGCTAGCTCAAACATGAAAGCATTCATAGTAAGTATCACATACCATGGCTTCAAAGTTGTAATCAAGCAGAATGTTAGCAGATTTGATATCCCGATGGATAATTCGTGGATGGCCTGCATTTATTTTTTCCAAAATAACAATTAGATTAATAATATCACAAAATTGTCAATATACATTCTAAGAATCCTTCTTTTCTTTTCTTGTGAAATTATTACCTTTCAATTATATATGACACATTTCAATATTTGATGATCTAAAACTGAAAATTTATTTGAACTATACTTGTTACCTCACTATATCTTTTAAATTCCATCATGAATCGAAGGACAGTTATTAAGAAATCAAATATATATATATATATATATACATATTTTGAATGTGTATTCATAAATTAAACTGCGAAAATAGATCTAGTTCATCATAAGAAAGATTTAAATTATATAAAAGGCACAGAAAATATAAGATTCTTACAATCCTCATGAAGGTATGCGAGGCCCTTGGCAGATCCTATCGCTATCCGAAGCCTGGTTGCGCAATCCATGATGGGAAGACCCTTTCCTGCATCCACAAATTTAACATTGATATCTATACATATATATATTATATATAAATCAATTTCAGATCTAATCAAACTAAATTTCATAACAATCATAATAACAGTTAGCGTGTGTGTATATATATATATATATAATACATATACAAACCCACCCACCATGCAAATGATATTCCAAGGTCTTATTGGGAACAAATTCATACACCAGCATCCTCTGCCCACCAGCAATACTATAACCTTCGAGGGTGACAAGATGGCGATGATGGACACGGCTGATGGTCTCAACCTCAGCCTGGAACTCTCTCTCACCTTGCCCACTCCCACTTTTCAAACTCTTCACCGCAACTTGGGTTCCATTGGGCAACACACCCTTGTGCACGTACCCGAACCCGCCCTGACCCAACAAGTTGGCTTGCGAGAACCCGTTCGTGGCCGCGGCGAGCTCTTCGTAAGTGAAGGTGTTCTTATTGAATCCCAGAGCCATTCCCGGTGCTGGAGGAGGCAACGGTGCACCTGAGAAGTCGGAGCTCGCATCCCCACTGTTGGGGAATGGCAGTGGAGGTGGTGGCTGCGCGTTCCAGCCACCGCCGCCGGCGGAGCTTAGCCGAACCACATGGTCTCCTCCCGGTGTACTGTTGTAATAATTGTTACCACCTGCACAGGAAAATGACATAAGATAGATACAATGTTTACAGAGGGGACCGTTTTGATAAAATCCGAATGCGCTAATTGCATGCTATTCGGATGTTAAAAGTGCATTCATCCAATATGCTGATGTGATAATTTTGATAAGTTTTACAATGTTATCTAAAAATTTCTAGATTAATCGCCCACCTTGTGTTGGTGTTTGGCATCAGATTATATAAGATGTGGGATTTATATTTCACTAAAATTACATGGGATGTGCCCAACACGCCCAACTTAATCTGAATGGCTAATACAATAAAATATTCTATACATTGTTATATAGCCATGTAGTGTGCATTAATCCTTTACAATAATGTGGGATAGAATGGATTTTGCTGGTTCCAGCAATTTCGCAGAATGCTTACACTTCAAAGTTGGTGGCATGTGTCATGCATCATAATATGAGCAGCATCTTTGTTATAGCTAATTTATGTTACATATATATATATATATGCATAATTTTTATTTTTATTTTTAATGGTGGATGGGTTTATCCACTTCCTATTATTTGATAATAGGATATGGAATTCCACAATGGACAAAATCAAATATCACGTTGTAGGTGACTTTTTCCATAATAGTATTTTTGTATGGATTATTTTATAAGCAATCTAATATAATCGGAGGGTAAGAATTAAGGAAGTCTTATCAAATTCGGTCTAGTACCCCTCAAACGGGTCCTATATGTATATACACAGATAAAGCACCTTTGCGAGCTTGAGAAGGATTTTCGCCGTGATACTTCATAGGTTCATTCTTCCTCCTCTTCTTCTTCAAGCAAAACACACATATGGAGATCACAAGTACTACTGCCACTACTGCAACAGTCACTCCTACTATTACCGGTGCCGACCAAGATGATGAGGAACCGGAGGGGGAGGAGGAGGAGGAGGAGGAAGAGGAGGAGCTATCGGAATCCGATGACTTTGTTGCATTTGATGATGATGAAGACGGTGGGGATTTCTGTGCATGAGGTGGTGATGGGGATGAATCGCCGCTGGAAGACGGAGGAGTAGGTGAAGAAATCTGTGGGGGTGAACCGGCTTTGGAAGGTGGAGGAGCAGAGCTGTCATTTTTGGAAGAAGGCGTTGGCGGTGTAGGAGGTGTTGGGGATGCCTTTGGAGATGGGGAACTGCTGGATTTTGGTGGAGGCGAGGGAGGTGGTTCTTTAGGTGGAGGTGACGGTGGTGATGGCGGTGACGACGACGATGATGAAGAACCCGGTGGCGAATCAGGCGATGTGGACGACGGTGGAGGTGATGGTGGTGATGGCGATGACGACGATGATGATGAAGAATCCGGTGGCGAATCAGGCGATGTGGACGACGGTGGTGTTGGTGGGCTGGGGGACGAATCTGGGGACGAAGCAGTCACAGAAGGCGAAGAAGACATTATAAGATCATCAACTTCCGGCCACTTCCAATATTAATATAATTAGCCGGAATCTTAAACTTCACTCCTCCCGCAACTGCTCGTCGTCTCAACGATTGGATACCCCTGAAAAACCATGAATGGAAAATATATACATATAAATATAACATCATGCAAACTAATATGAAAACCAACAACGAAGAAAGAAAGAAAAAAAATAATGTTTAATTAATTTTTTACGTGGTAAACAACATAATTAATCTTCTTTCTTTCTCTAAGGACCAACAAGAAATTAAATCCGAAACCCAAATGCCACAATTATTTTTCTCTATTAAAAGGACTAGCAAATTTATTTTTTTTTAGTTTTTAATGGTGCATGCATGCATAGAAAAAAAATAAAAATAAAAAATGATATACCTGAAAGAATAAGAATATGAAGAAGAAAGGTTGGAAAAGAAAAAGTTGTAGGGCATGGAGAATAGACGTGGATAGAGAGGGGATACCTGTGCTTCCCCAGTCGCCTCCTACAAAGGAGGTGCTCTCTCTCTCTCCCTCTCTCTCTCTCTCTCTCTCTCTCTCTCTCTCTCTCGCTCGTACCTTCCTTCTTAACTTAGTTTGAGTTTGTTATTTTTGCCTTTTTACCAGTTCCAATTGGCTCTCTATCCGTACCTCATAATTTGATTTGCAATATCCTACAATGTTCATGTTTAACACAATATTAATTAACTTAATGCATCAGTAAATATCAACTTCTCATGTATATCATTTTCTCCACCTTGGACGCTTGTCTTCACACTTGTAACAGAAACATTCTCCAAAACAGAACCCAAATCATTGCCAACCAAAAAAATAATTGTAAGAGATAATTTATCTACTAAGAATAGCATATTAGATGTGGCAAATTTCATTTTTAAAATCGTCCTATGTATATGTGACATAATTGTTCGCGCTTTTCCAATATTTTTTTATTTGTACATATATTACAAGCTCAGTCCTCAATATTATACCACCAAGAGTTATATGAATGGTGTGAAACACGAAAAATAAAAAATTTCCTGGGGAAAAAAAACAAAAAAAAAAAAAGAACAAGGAGAAATCTCATATTTGATTTTATTCTAAAACAAAATTTTGTGCTTAACACTATGTTTGAATTGAGGGAATGGAAAGAAATAGAAAGGAAAGCATTCAAAACCTTTTGTTTTGATAGTTAAAACGGAATGAAACGGAAAGGGAAAGGAAGGAATTAATCCTTTTATTTTAACAAATCTCTTTTTCATCCAAAATTGAAAAGAAAATGAAGGAAAGGAAAACACCTTAATGGTTTTTTTTTTTTAAATATTACAAAATTAACTATATTATTATTATCTAGTTGGCTTATTAAAGATGTACATTGAGGTAATTTTTTAAATAACTCATTTTTGTTTCCTTCTTTTCCTTTCCATTTACTAATCATTCAAATAACAATTGATAAATACTATCATTTTATTTCTTTTTCTCATTAAACTTATCCTTTTCTTCTTCCCCCAATCCAAACGTAGTGTAAGAGAGCTATGAGAGGTAATTGGCATTAATGAGAACAGATATGGACTAATTTTTTTTAAGAAAAAAAAAAGAGTAAAATTATTTGGCATTAAAATTTACATGATGAATTTTTGAAATAAATTATGAAAATTAAAAAAAATGAAGAAGAATAGAGAATCATATTTAGATTAACAGATTAATTGTGAGATAAGGCCCAACTAGGCTAAGGCCCAACACATGGGCCTCGGCTGGACTTCCTGTCTCAAAATTGTAACATGTATGAAATATTATATGCCCTCGGATTTATAACGGATAAATATATATATATATATATATATATTGAACGATAACAAATTAATCAATTAGATTTTTCTTTGGCTTTTCAAATATAAACAAAAATTGTTGACTGTGATATCAAATAAATAAAATAAAATAAAAATGAAGTTGTTGACTAAAAAACATATTTCATGGATATGAACTTCCCCACTTATAAAATGGCTAAATGGACATTGGAGAAATAGTTATGCCTATGATACCAAGTCTATTATTTAACCGTCATCTTCCATTTAGTCATCTTTATTTACTTATCTAATTTATCTGTTTTCTTTATGGAATTTTTCTAATTTATCTCTTGGTTGCGTCTTTTTAAGCATATCTTTGACAAAAGATGAGATAAAGAGAGGGAAAAAAAAAAAACAAAAGAATAGGTTAATAATGACAAGGAAGCTGACACCTAAAAAGAAAAGTACTTTCGCTTTTTTTGGTCAACAAATAGTAAATATAACTTAAAGTACTCCGTCGATGAAATAAGAGCAAATAATAACTCTTAATGCCTAATTTTCAGAAACTTCAAATGAGGCAAAAGCACAAATAGAATTTTAAATTTGAAACTACTAAGATTACGTAAGATAATACCAATTTAAACGGACATTAATTTAGTTAACCCCATTTAGATTCTTATAACAACAGTTGAATTGATGAGTTTCACCTATCTCTACCATTTGTGCAATGAGACTGAATTAGATAGAATTATACTATTTTCAGTCTAGTCCTATCAATTTTAAGTTATGTACAATTTGATTAGGTCATCTTTAAAATAGCCAAATGTAATTCAATTTAGTTCAGTATGTGTACATTTATATAAGACTATATTACATTACTTATGTTATATTGGATTGGATTGTGTTGTAATGCAATGTGCTGGATTGTATTAATATTATAAATAGTTAGTATAGGAACATAATGCACAATAAATTTTTGTTAAAAAAAAAATAATAATAAATGTAAAATTGATTTATGTCTTAAATAGTTGTACTGCTCAAAACAGACAAAATTATTTTATTTATTATTTATATTTTTTAAAAAAATTAAATTGATTTTTTAATATTATTCAAGTAAATTTTAAAATATAATTACATTATTCATCATATATTAAATTAAGTTTTGATTATTATTATAATAATAATTGTATTATCAAAAGCTATATGATACAAAAATAATTAAGACGAAAAAAAAAAGTGTTATTAAATAAAAAAATAAAAGAAATAAAAAAAGAGTACAATAGGTACGAATACGATACACCATAAACCCAACCTTCCCATATTGGTTAAAATAGTATCTCAAAACTTGCATTATCGGTGACCCGTGGATAAGTTTATACACCTATCTGTGCATGTTTTTGGAACCAAAACTCAGAATACTACTAATTTAGTACTACTCAATGTAATAAATAATTATAACTAATAAAATAATACTATACTATCTATAGCACTATTTAACTATTTATATTCTTATAACATGAATTTAAAAATTTTTTTTAAAAAAAAAAAAAAAAAAGGAAAGAACAATACCTACCTAGAAAAGGTCAAAAATATCTCCAAAATATCTCCAATAAAGTCATTAACTCTAATGAGGAAGATCCATCCATCAACAGGACAACTTTCAAACTCCTGAATAAAACATGTACTTGACAAATTCTGTCTTCCTTCAATGAATGTGGATTTGGTAATTAATTTTAATTTTTGGATCCATCCAAGCCAATAAAAACCAAGGCAATATGCAAGTTGCTTTAAAGTATTTATGCTTAAGCTGGCGCCTAGGTCATGTCAACCGACTTGTAATAACTTTCAAATAGTAAATACTGAAAGAGAAATGCCACTGCCATGTGCATTGTTCATTCCCGACTTTTTTTTCTTCCACTTTTAGCTGATCATATCAACGTGTTGATGCTTAATAACAGCAAACAATATATTTTATATTAACTCACAGTAAATTGATATTAACAACAATATTATTGTATATTAATTAAAACAACTATAATTTGTCAACAAAATAAAATAAAAACAACTATGACCCAAACTGTTCTGCTCACCGCGTTTGTAGCTAATTAATTAATTAAAGTAAATTCATTCATTCATTTTTGTCAATGTTAAAAAATTGATACCAATAGATTAATTAAAACAAGTATTATTAGGTTCAACAATTGACATGACCGTTTCATTATATATGCTATGGGTTCACATTTTTTTTATATAAATCTTTAATTTTATCTAAAGTCAATTAATTTCTTCTTGTTGTAGCTCAGATCTTATTTTTCTTCTTACATGAAAAAAGTTTGTAACCATAAACTTACACTGTTAAAAGGTATTTCTTATTAATATTTACTATTCTTATAATTTAAATGATCACTTAGCAATTTTATTTTGAATATTCATATTTGATTATTTTATTTTAAATTCTAAACCATAAAAGAAAATTAACAGTAATTTATCACTAATCGAAATGTTTCCTATTTAATAATGATGATGACATGACACATTTTTAGCTCTTAGATCTAATTTTATTGATATGTCACAATTTGATTAATCCAAATTGAGATCCTCTATTTTTTTAGAAATAGAGAGGATCATTGTCTGATCTAGTATTACATTTCCTCCTTAAAATATCAAAATTAATAATAATAACTAAATTCAATTAAGAATTTGCACGCCAATGCATCGCTATACAAGTAGTATTCATCAACGGAGGTGATTAATGGCAATGCTCCTTTGTCAATGCATGGCATGTTTGCTTCAATTGCCTACGCCTTCCTCAACTAACAAGGTTATTATAACAATTGTTTGGTATTTAGAATAGGATTGAATTATATTTCAGTTTAGGGCTAGTATAGGATAGAACAGAACAGAGTAAAAATTTAATCCAATTTTGTATTACGGAGTTTACAGGTTTATACTTTTTTATATATATAATAATTAACAAAAACAAATATAATTTACCATATGATATATAATAATGTTGTGGGAAGAAAATATATATTTAAAAAAAGGAAAAAAATAAAAAAAAAGGAACTGAAAAAAATAAAATAACGGAATAATAGAAAAAATATATAAATTTAAAAAATTAAAAATTAAAAAAATAGTGTGTTCGCGTAAGTCAAATCGGATGGGATTTGAGTTTTTTTGGCAAATGAATAGGACTGAATAAATCCGCAGCACCAGTTGGTTCCAATAGTCCGGTTTGTGGACTATTTCAGAACGTTTAGCTCTTTAATTCTATCAACTGCTCAAGCCAAATATAAGTTGGGAATTATTTTAACTCAATTTTAATCCCAATGCTGCATGTTAAACATGTCCGATGGGAATAACTGTAAATAAAGGATACATGTAAATATTGTTCCCCTAACAAACACGCCCCATGGGAATAATTTTTTTGGTAAATCCATTAATAAAAATTATGCTTGTCATACAAACTTGGCTAATTGATGATGCAAGTGCAATGCTTGAGGACATAATCTTAGAAAAAAAAATTTCTTGAGATTTTAAATATGAATACATGGAAGGAATTAATAAAAAGCCAAATTACGAGCTACTTTTGTAGCTTATAAAAAAGAAAAAGAAAACAGCTTTTGTTGTGTTAAATAAATAATCAATTGAAGAAAAAATCAATTAAGTATTTGATAAATTATGTTTTGATAAATTATGTTGATAAAATGCTGCAATTAAATAACCTTAAATATAAAATTGTTGCTGGACATGATGTATATAAGGTAATATTTTATTGAATGAAAAAAATAATTTATATGTAGTTATGTTATGATTTTCTTTGTGATATTAAAATTGAATTAAATATATTCTCAATAATATATAAAAATTATCAATAATTATAAAATGTTTATCTATAAAAACTATCGTGCTTTTATTATGTAGCTACAAAATAGTTATGTAATTATTCATATCAATAATTACACAAAAATTAGCATGTTTTTATTTTTTTAAAATTTCAAAATATTTATCTATAAAAATAATAAAATATTAAATAAAATTTAAATGGTTGTTTTTTTTTTAATTGTTTTATAGGAGAGTTTTAATTTGAGTTTGAGTGTTTTATAGAATAAGGATAATATAAATATATAATTTTGATAATAAATCAAGGATGTTCTAAAAATTTAAAATTTTTGTCCGGTTCATAAAAGAATCATAATGTTTAAAGCAGCCTTCAATTTAATTATCAAATCATCATTGTAATGGTCAAAATTATTTGAAGTTGAAATCATTCTTATCAAAACCCTCTAAAATTAATCCTAAATATATATACATATACACACACACGTCATTATTTAGTTATATTTATCTTTTTAAAAACTAATTTATCTATATATAAAATTTATTAATATGATTATGAATTGAATAATAAAACATATATATTTAATAAACTAAATGATGTATGTAATAGGTATATGCTGACAACAATACCTTACAATCAGATTTTATGAAGCATGTGCGATATAAGATGACATGAATGGCCATGCATGGCAATCTATTATTATTTGAATGCACCAAGGGGTAGATATGTATGGTAGGACCATCGCGCTTGATCCATCAACTTATCAACAAAATCTCAAAAAGATACGAACACTTTTTTATATTATACGCAATCCTAATTTTCAGTTGACACCCGATTCCTCCTGTAAAGAATAAAATAAAAATAAATAAACCTTTTTCTTTAAAAAAAAAAAAAAACTATAAATTTTGGGTTTTCTTGTGGGGTAGAGCCTAGAAACATCATGCGTGACGATTGTATTTCTACAGGAAGACATTAATTGTGGGTGAGTTGATTGTTTTGGGGCATAGACTCAATCCAAAAGCAACGCAAACCTTTTTTCTTTTTCTTTTTTCTTTTTTTCTTTTTTTTTTTACCTTTGTTTATAATCCTTTAATAGAAAATATATAAAATAACAAACAATTTGCATATATTTTATATAGAAATTTTTTTAAAAAATATTATTATTAGAAATTCAATTCTTTTTTTCTTGTCCATTTTTTCGTTATGGAAAGAAAATTTGTTGAATTTCAGGAGTGGCAAGCCTTAGAGAATATCAATAGTTTATTATCCGTACAAATTGAAAAAAAACCATCTTGTGGTTGTTACTGTCGAACACGGAACTCGCACCGACTACAAGTCTGCGGCTGTCGCTCTTTTTCATTTCTGTGAAGAAATCTGTGGGGGGTGTATTTAGACATTTATGAGAAAGAGGGGTGCTGTTACGTGATGGTAATGTTGAAGTTATCCTCAGCGGGTACAGCTCTGGTTTAACCACATATCATTTCAGCCTACCGACATTGATAGCTACAGTCACCTGCCACTGAATTCAATTCTTATCTTTTTCTTATCCAGCCTGTAATTTCAAAGAAATATTAATTTGCATTAATATTTTTTATAACCTTCCAAGGGGAAAAAAAAAAAGAAAAAAGCACTAATATTCTTCTAGTTCTTTCTATATTTATAGAAGTGGCTGGTTCTTTGTTAAACACTTTTACCATGAGTTCAACAATAGCATAATTTTTTATAGGGAATAATTTAATGGTGAAATTGTTATTCCCTATAATAAAAATTTACAGTTTGAATCCCTAACTCTTTAACACTATAAAAACAAAAGTTAAACGCTACAAAAATCAATTTATTGTGTTAGGATAGATGTAATGTTAGATGTTAGGTATTCAGCAAAGAAAAAATAAATAAATGTTAAATATTTGGTTTCCCATGCCTATGTCTGCTTGTTTATCTATCCATTTTCACTATTAAAAAAATAAACTAAAATAAAATCATTAGCATATACTCTCCCATTCTTTTGTCAATGTTTAAGCTAGTTTAAAAAGGAAATTATGATAATAATAACAATAATAAAATTGAAGTAAAATGCACATTTACATTTGTTCATATATTATTTATAGAAAATTTAAATCTAAAATCATTAATAAATATAACAACCATAAAAATATTTTTAATAATTATTTTAGGTTACATAAACATTAAATTGAATAAAGATACATATCTCACCTGAAAAGCATTGATGGATTAATTTTGCAACTTAAACATTGAAGCAAAAAAAAAAAAAAAAATTGAAAAATCAACTAAAACAAAATGAAAATGAAATATTGGTTGTGAAAGTTAATAGATTTCCTTTTAGGTACATTGATAGGAAAAGGACAAGAATGGTATAGGCCGGGTTGTACAACAGCCGTACCAGCCACATCTTTTCTAAAGGACGTTGGTTGGTGGGGCCACATTCATTTGCTTTCGTCTATCCTTGTGATTCGTATATCACTCGATCACTTCACTACTTTAATTCCTCTGCTTCAATTTTTGATTGAATATATATATATATATATATATATATATTTTCTTTTGGTAAAATTGATTGGGATTTGTCACTACTAAGCCCACGTGGAACCATGGAAACGGAGAAAAAATGGGACGCCAAAATCTATGTGCAAGCTCAGTGGGACCAAAATGGATTTGACCCCTCTATGACTCTTTCTTAAACAAGATGAGCACAAAATTAAAAAAAAAGAAAAAAAAAAAAACACAATAGAAAATTATAAAGAGTAATAGGAATTTGAATTAAATTGTCTCAATTTTAACTTAAAATTATTATCTGAAAATATAAGTAGCCGATTTGCAATTGTATTACCTTGAAAGGGACCTGAAGTGGTGGATGTACAGTTGACCTGTAAATAAATCAAATATATATGTATATATACTTGAATAATTTTTTTATAATTTCTTTAAAAAATAAACTAATTTTAAAATGTTTTTCCTTTTCGTCTTCCTCACAAAGACTAATTATATTCTTTCACCAGTTGTTCTTCATGAAAGTTATTTCCATTTGTCCTACGGAGGAAAGAAAAAGAAAAATCCATTTACAGTTTTTAATTTATATGAATGTCATTAAGAATTTATTTAATATATCTTGAGGAACAATAGATATGTCATTTTAGACATCATATGAAATATTGCTATAAAAAAAAAAATCCGTTTATAGGAATTTCATTAAGAATTTGATTAATCTATTTTTACGAATGATAGATATGTTATTTTAGACATCACGTGAATCATTGCTTAAAAAGAAAAAAAAAATCCATTTAGTGTTTTTAATTTATAGGAATTTCATTAAGAATTTCATCAATCTATTTTGAGGAATGATAGAAATGTCATTTTAGACATCATATGAAAAATTGCTATATATATATATATATATATAAATCCATTTAGAGTTTTTTATTTATAAAAATTTCATTAAGAATTTCATTAATCTATTTTTAGGAATGATAAACATGTCATTTTAGACAACACATGAAACACTGCTATATAGAAAAATCCATTTAGAGTTTTTACTTTGTAGGAACTTCATTAAGAATTTGATTAATCTATTTTGAGGAATGATAGATATGTCATTTTAGACATCACATGAATCATTGCTTAAAAAAAAAAAAAATCCATTTGGTGTTTTTAATTTAAAGGAATTTCATTAAGAATTTCATTAATCTATTTTGAGGAATGATAGAAATGTCATTTTGGACATCATATGAAACATTGCTATTAAAAAAAAAAAAAATCCATTTAGAGTTTTCTATTTATAAAAATTTCATTAAGAATTTCATTAATCTATTTTTAGGAATGATATATATGTCATTTTAGACAACACATGAAACACTGCTGTATAAAAAAATCCATTTAGAGTTTTTAATTTATAGGAATTTAATTAAGAATTTGATTAATCTATTTTGAGGAATGATAGATATGTTATTTTAGACATCACATGAATCATTGCTTAAAAAAATAAAATAAAATAAAAATCCATTTAATGTTTTTAATTTATAGGAATTTCATTAATCTATTTTGAGGAATTATAGACATGTCATTTTAGACATCACATGAAACATTGCTATAAAAAAAAGAAAAAAGAAAAATCCATTTAGATTTTTTAATTTATAGAAATTTCATTAAGAATTTCATTAATCTATTTTTAAGAATGATAGACATGTCATTTTAGACATCACATGAAACATTGCTATTAAAAAAAAAAAAAAAGCAAATCCATTTAAAAATTTTAATTTATAGGAATTTCATTAAGAATTTCGTTAATCTATTTTGAAAAATAATAAATATGTCATTTTAGACATCACATAAAATATTACTATATGGCGAGTACAATTGTTGCTTTCATGGCGAAAAAAAATATTTTCTTTGCGTTTGTTTAATGATCGGCATCAAATGTTTATCCGATAAAAAATGTAATTAGATGAAGGGGACTGCGCAGAAAATTTGGCTTTGAAGTGCAAAAAGTTTGATTTGAGCTCAAAATGATGAATATGTAGAATTATGCAAAATCAGAACAAGTGACTGCTGAGATTTCAACCTGATAAAAAGTAAGCGGTTAATATAAAAACAACATCTTCTTTCTTCTTCTTTTTTTCCATAAAAAAGGAGACTGATATTTCCAAAAAAAAGAAAAGAGCCTACGGAATATATATATATATATATATATATATATTATTAATAAAATGACTATTATGACAGTCATTGACAAAATCATATTTACTTGGGATTGGCTTTTTAAAGAGAGTTTTATTTTATTATTATTATTTTTTTAATTAGGGGCGGAGGGTTTCAGATTGTTTAGCAATTCCACTTCAAAGCTCTCAAGGCGGTGCTCCGCTTTTAAGATTTAAATTAACATGGTACAAAACCTTAGTTGAAATCATGTTGATCAAGTGAAACTCAATTAATGACTTAAAGTTAAAAATCTAATCAAGTAAATAACAATCTTTAAATGCTCATGCAATACTTAATATAAAATAAAAATATAGTCCAACGTATCAAAATTATATTTATATATATAATATAAAATTTTTTTGTAACAAACCACATTATCCATCACAAATTAGACGTTTAAAATTAAATTACACCTTATAAATTTTATAAATTATATGTAATCGTTACGTTATATTTGGATAAGTCTCCAAGTCATAGCAATACTGTAGATAATATCTGTTCCTATATTTTAAAGTCATCAAAATAATTTAATGCTACCTTGTTCTTTATTTTTATTTATTTATTTATTTTTTTGGAGAGCTAATGCTTAAGCTTTGAGCAACATACAAGAATCATATCTTTAAAACACCAATCGGCACGTAGACTATTCTATCTTCTACATGTTTTGGTTTTGTAGCTAGATTTCATGTGAAAGTTGATGGAAATTCCGGTGCCACCAAAGTAAGGACAACTTGGTGGGTCAGTCGCAGTGGAATCCATCAATCGCCTAAGTTTGGATGCATACACTTTAATGCACGAAAAGTCTATGCCGCAATTATCATTCACTGCACTAGAAGTCTTTTCGTTTAATTAACATCAACACATATAAACTAATATTATCCTCTTAAATTGATGCAGTATCAACTTGTTTGAAGACCAATTGAAATCAACCTTCGAGCATAATATTATAAAAGCTGTCTCTTCAAAGAAAAGTGTGGATTAGCAAAAACAAAAAAGAAAAAAAAGAAAAAGAAATAAATAGTGTAAAACAAAAGGAAAAAGCCTGGAAGCTGATGGGAGAATTACTAATATTCATAGTGATTGTGGGAGGCACATGATCAAAATTAGTAAAATAGAAACAAGTGGGTCTTGTAAATCACCTTCAACGGTCAAAGATTTTTTTTTTTTTTTTTTTTTATCTGCAGCCAAAATTATGCAATGTACCAAAAATAACACAGCCTGTCACCAACAACAAGAAAATACTTCAGAAAGCGGTCCAAGTTTACAATCAACGCATAAATTGTTCAATTCACCAAAAAACATGTAAATTGTTTAGTGGGCGTGGTAACAAATTTATAGCCGTCCATTAAGTTGGTGAAAGTGATTACATGATTCCTAGTATTCTAAAAGTACAATTATTTATTAATTAGTTCCTTTCCAACGAGTTGAGCCATTCACCGAAAATAGCAAGTTGAGGCCGTAAAAGGAGGATTAGCTCATTTGGTAATATTTATAATTTTTGTTTTGTTTAAAAGATTTATATTATATGTATGAATTAGTGGTTATCATACTCGTAGTCATCGATAATGGTAACAAACAAAGGTAATGATATGAGAAATCAAATAATATGCTATAATTTTTTAAATTCAATCTATATTAATTTACCTGCCGATAACAAACGGCCATATGATTTATCTTTAAAATTTGCTGAATAAATTTGGTAGCATTAGCAATCACTAAAGAAAAAAAAAAGTTAATAAAAAATGAGACTTATTTTATAAACAAGTTTGAAATAGTTTAAGACAAAAAAGAAAAAAAAAAAAAAGAAGGAAAAAACAAGTTCCAAATGGTTTTTATTTGGTAGGTAGGTAAGAAACATAACTATCCCTTTACTAGCAAATTGTTTACAATTGAAGTACAAACCTGTTTTTAAAAAATTATAAAACTAAATCCATAATCATTTTTTAAACAAATCAACCCGTTTTTGAAAAGGGAAATAAATTTTTTGAGAACTAATTAACCATTTCGTTTGTGTTATACATTATGTTCATGATTAATCAAGACATGTAGGTTGATATATAAATAAATAAATGCAGAGAGCCAACCAAGTAAATTTAAAAATAAAGACGTGAGAAAGGAATCTTATAATAAAGGAAGAAAAACCAAAAAAGAAAAGTCTTAAGTGTGCGGCTTAGATCCCCACCTGTCTCGAAAACCCATTGGAAAGATTAGGTGAAGGCTGAACAATGACCGTACGTCCCAGTTGTGTGTTATCTGGTTATCAGAAGCCGTCCTTGTCTTCTTGATAAGTAAGATCATCATGCTTCCATGACTGGCAATTCTCTTGTCCACATCTTGACCTTCAAAATGATGTTCACTGTTTATTATCCACGCTGCTAGATTAAATTCACATCATTTTCAGTCCAAAAAGATAATAATAAAACAACAATAAATAAAAAATAACCACGTATTATTTATAATGAGGAAATCTTTAACACTCCAAAAATACGGTAGTCTTTGGATAAAAATATTTATGGGATCCCATATGCCTTTGCGTCAAGGGGTACACTTCAAGTTTTGAAAGTCTTTTATTCATAAAAAAACAAAAAAAGTATTGAAAATCTTTTTTCCTTCTTGATACTGCCTCTTGCAAAGTAGTGAAAATAATTTACCAGGTCTATAATTAATAATTTTAGCCGTGGAGCTTTTATAAATCTATTATAATTTTAGCTATGAAGTCTTTATTACAGTTTAAAAAATCAAAATTTTTCATGAAAATATTCTAAAATTTTTATATTTATTTTTTTAACATATTCAAATAAAATTTAGCTTTCAAATAAAGATAGATATAATTTTGATAATATCTACTAAAATTTTTAATTTTTTTTTTTATAATTTTCATGAAAATTTTCATCATAATGTTTAAATTAATTTTTTTATAATTTGGTTAAAAAAACTATAATTTTCATGTAATTTTTATAAAAATTTAAGAAATATTTATATATTTTTTTAAAAAAAATTTCAACAATTTTTTTTAAAATATTATTAATGTTTTGTATAACTTTTTATCAAATTAATATTATTGATAGTTTTTTTTCCTTTTACCTTTTAATTCCTTTTCATAATTAAGCAAATAAAAATAAAAAATTCACATTTAACAAACAATCTCCAAAATTACATCAAATATGTTTACCTATTATATTCTTAGAGAAAATTAATGTTACAAGTTATAAATCCACATATCCATTGTTATAATTTTTTAGAATAATAAATTTAACATTTGTATAAATATTATGAGTAGATAAAAATTAAAAATAAAAATAAATTGAAAGATATTTAGGAAGTATATTCTCTATAAATTCAACTATTAGAGATTCACATATATTAATAATTACATCTAAAATTATTAAGTAAATATATTAATATATTTTTTAATAATTACTTTTTACATTTCACATATTAAAAAGATAATGACTAAAAGATCAATAGTTTCCAACTATTCAAGAGTTTTTTATTGTATTAAATGACATTTATAAAATATAATGTAATTGTAATAACTATTCTATGTATATAACTTAATAAATAATTTAATCAAATATGTATTCTTTTCATACTTTTATTAATAATAGTATATTTATAACCATTAATGTTTGCAATCAATCGATTGATTAAAAGAAATATAATATTTATTTAATATTTTTGTAATTTTTATAGTTAATTTGATAACTAATTAATTAATTAAAAAAAGCTATCAAATTTCAATAATTTTTTTCATTTTTTAAAATATTTTTTTGTTAATTTTCATAATTTTTATGAGTTTATTTATCGATATTTGATAATTTTTAATATTTTCATATCAAATATGTATTTTTTAATTTTTTTATTAATAATAGTATATTTATAACCGTTAACGCTTAATAAGAAAATATAATATCTATTCAATACTTTTATAATTTTTATAGTTAATTTGATAATTAGTTAATTGGATAAGCTAATTCCGAAGTTTCAATAAAATTTTTTATTTTTTAAATAATGTTTTATCAATTTTCATAATTTTTATAAATTTTTATTGATATTCGATAATTTTTAATATTTTCATTAATATTTAAATATTTTGAACATTTTATATTTTATCGATACCAAAATCTTAATCTTGATCCTTATTAACTCTATTTAAAACTATTTTTCTAAAAAAAGTTAAAACATTTTAATATGTTATTATTTAGCTAGACTTCTTCCTTAGGAAGAGAAATGTAAAAAATCACTTGATTGATGTTTTTAGTGATTCAAACATATAATTTTCTAAGAGCTTGTTTGGTGGCACTATTGAAGCTTTAAATGCAACATCCAAAAAAAAAAAAAATGAGATGTTTGGCAAAAAAAGAATAGAAAGTGAAAATAACTCCATGCTTCTCTAAATAATAGAAGCAACATAAAGGCAAAAAAAAAGAAAAAAAAAAGTATTGAATGCATTAATTAAATTATCAAAATATTGTAAAAAAAAATGTTGAAAGCGTGTTTTGATTGCGTATAATCAAACATCGCACCAATTCTGTTATGAAACACTTTCAAAAAAAGATACCTAAAAAAAAAAAAAATAGTATATTTATAACCGTTAACGCTTAATAAGAAAATATAATATTTATTCAATACTTTTATAATTTTTATAGTTAATTTGATAATTAGTTAATTGGATAAGCTAATTCCGAAGTTTCAATAAAATTTTTTATTTTTTAAATAATATTTTATCAATTTTCATAATTTTTATAAATTTTTATTGATATTCGATAATTTTTAATATTTTCATTAATATTTAAATATTTTGAACATTTTATATTTTATCGATACCAAAATCTTAATCTTGATCCTTATTAACTCTATTTAAAACTATTTTTCTAAAAAAAGTTAAAACATTTTAATATGTTATTATTTAGCTAGACTTCTTCCTTAGGAAGAGAAATGTAAAAAATCACTTGATTGATGTTTTTAGTGATTCAAACATATAATTTTCTAAGAGCTTGTTTGGTGGCACTATTGAAGCTTTAAATGCAACATCCAAAAAAAAAAAAAAATGAGATGTTTGGCAAAAAAAGAATAGAAAGTGAAAATAACTCCATGCTTCTCTAAATAATAGAAGCAACATAAAGGCAAAAAAAAAAAAAAAAAAGTATTGAATGCATTAATTAAATTATCAAAATATTGTAAAAAAAAATGTTGAAAGCGTGTTTTGATTGCGTATAATCAAACATCGCACCAATTCTGTTATGAAACACTTTCAAAAAAAGATACCTAAAAAAAAAAAAAAAAAAAAGTGGTACGTATGCTATGAAAAATAAATGCTATAAAAAAAACATTATAAAACAAAACCATCAAAAAGTGCTTTTATATTTTATTATTGAACACTATTTAAAAATCGTTTTAGAAGAGGATTACTTATTTAACCGGATTAACCTTTTATATCATATCAAATCTCTACAAATTTAATTTTCTTTATTTATTTATTTTATTTTTTTTACCAAGACAATTGAAATGACAATAATAAGTGGTTGTTTTTGAAAGGAAGAAGTCTTTTGGACGTATTTTTAAAATAAATGAAATTGGAAAAAATTTTAGTAGGCTCTTAAAATTATTAATAGGGAACTATATTGAATAACTCTCAAGTGGTTTGGAAGTCTAACCAAAGTAGAAATGAATACGAGACCCAATCGTAATAATAATTTTAATAGAAAATAAAATTGGAACTTTCTCATGGTTAGCAAGTTGAGGGAATTTTTGTCGTGAAGTGGGCCTCCAAATTGTCCCTATTGTAGAAAAAGGTTGGGTTTCCAATTGGTACTATTACACACCCGCGTCTTCGACGAAATTACAATCCAAACCAAACGACAGGAAGACGTGGCGTCAGTGGTAGTCACGTGCCGCAGCGGACTTCTCAACAAACTCGGGACTCTCGCTTGGCGTCAATGCTACCACCACGCGCCAATCGTAAAGCTCTCCTTTTTGCTCTCTTTCCTTTTAAATATCAATTTCCCTTTTTCTTTCTTTCAGTTTTTTTGAAAGAACTTTCTTACACCACTTTTTTTTTTTTTTTTTTCTTCGGCTGGGATTTTCTCGGAAACTGATTACCGAACCTTTCCTTACTTTATTTATTCAAGCAAAAGGAATGCGGGTGGGTTGGGCAAAAGCACACAGATTACTTTAAGCTACATAATCATGACTTTGAATTTATACTACTAGCTAATAAATAATATTTTTAATCTTAAAAGAAGAAATGTAAATAAATCTAAGCAAATAAAATAATAATACCTAATCATTTAATAAATATTATGATAGACTTTTTTGGTACATTTAATTCTTTTTGTTATTATTTTTAGCATCAATGCTGTTTGAACATTTTTTGTATTTTTTTTATGCAGTATTGAATTAATAATAATAATACCCTGTTAATATTTAGAAACCATGCATAATCAACTCAAAATCTTTACATTGTCACTTTTTTAGCTACTACAATAGCATATGTAGTGCACGCAGTGAGATTTCTATTTTTCCTAATTAAGAGTGTAATTTGAATGAAAATTATGTTTGGGTTAATATAATTTAACGATTAAAAAGTCACAATGTGTAGGTTTTTAAACTGATGCATGACTATCAGTTCCAAGAGAAGGAAGCATTTTGCCTTTTTCAAATTTTAAATGCGTCATCGAAATTACAAAGTTTAAGTAAATAGATTAAAAAAAAAAAAAAAGGTTTCATTGATGATATCGACTGTAATAAAAAACATTAGCATCATTGGTCTAATAAAAATTAAAATTATATAAAATCAATTTAACATATTAATTTAATTTGTACAAATCTATTTGGATCAGTCAATTTCATTGATTTGAAATCTGAATAAATCTTTTCCACATCCTTACTAATTAAGGATCAATATAAACACATTTAGGAATTACCCACAAAAAATGTAAATACATTTAAGAACATAAGTTTTCATAAATGTGTAATGATGGATCATTTTCATAATAGACTGGTGGTGAACAAAGTCCTTTATCATATTGGGTTACAGGTATAAAATGTACTAATCATGTAATGTGTCATTTTACCGGCCAAGATTTGAAAAAAAAAAATATTCTATGATTTGTATATATCTAAACCTAACTTTTGATGACTAAAGGGATGGACTAAAAACAAAAATTTACAGTCTTCTTTTTTTTTAAAAAAAATTCTCGTACTGGTTTTGCTTTGTGAACTCTCAACGTAAAA
This sequence comes from Ziziphus jujuba, assembly GCF_031755915.1. NCBI lineage: Eukaryota > Viridiplantae > Streptophyta > Magnoliopsida > Rosales > Rhamnaceae > Ziziphus > Ziziphus jujuba. The sequence continues at coordinate 22,911,150 of NC_083387.1, forward strand.
AAGGGAAGAAGAAACAAGTTACTTAAAATTACTTTATCGCACATAATAACAGAAAATGAACAAAAACTCAACAAAACCTTTTTGATTAAATGATGGAGCAGTACTTGAACTGGATTTGTTTTTTAATATATAAGTTATAATTATGTCAAAAACTATATTATATTTCAATAAAATTATTATAAGGGTAGATTTTGGATCTAATTAAACAAACGAAGCTACACAAAGTATGGTAACCCAAAAGAGCAATTTTTACTCTTATTGAGCATTATAATACAAGTCGATTCAAGTCAACAAAGTATAATCCTATATAATTTTATCCAAAAACCATTCAATAATTATTTGTTTTTCAATTTAATATCTATTTTCATATTTTTACTGTTAAATAAAATTTTGAGCGTAATTCGTTTACCTAGTTTTAAAAAAATTATTAAAAAACAAAGTACGGTATACTGAATTGGACTAAACTAGTGTTTAAACATTCCAAAGTAATCCTAAAAGTCGAACTGGACGAACCGTACTGCAAACCCAGTATACATTCACCACCCGTCGATCTATGTCTGAAATTCAAAAAGTTAATTAGAAAATGGTAAAAAAACGACACCGAAAAGCGCGAAAGCCATACGCGTCGTTTTAAAACCAACAGTGTGTGAGTCAGCAAGCAAAACAAAACCAACACAGAAAAACATATCACTTTAAATACCGCACCGATATTGCTTTTTTCTTCCACACATTCAAACCCAAAAAAAAACCAAAACGAAAACCCCCCTACCTTCCATTCTTCTTCTTCTTCATTTCGATGGGTTTGGGTTCCAAACAATCCCCTGTTTCAACCGCCGTCAAATGGCTGGGTTTCGTAACGGCCGTCTGGGTCCAATCCATTTCTGGCAACAATTACACGTTCTCTAACTACTCCGATGCTCTCAAAACTCTTATGAACCTCACGCAGCTCGAGCTTAACAACCTCTCCGTCGTTAAAGATGTTGGCAAAGCTTTTGGTCTTCTCGCTGGCCTTGCCTCTGACCGCTTACCTACTTGGCTTATTCTTCTCATTGGCTCGCTTGAAGGACTTGTTGGTTATGGCGCTCAATGGCTCGTCGTTAGTCAGAAAATCAAACCTCTTTCTTATTGGCAGGTTGGTTCGTATATCATACATATTGAATCTCTTATAGTTTTTATTTTATTTATTTATTTTTTATTATTTTTCGTCTCCCAATGCAAGAGTTTTATCTGTGTGTTTGGTTAATAAGAAAATGCAGAGGACTTTTCCGTTAAAATGTTATTTTAGTTTAACATTTTATCTGAAACGATAAGATAAAAAGTCAAAACATTCTTTTTTTTTTTTTGTTTTTTTCATTTCTCTTTTTCTTTCTTTTCTGAAAATTCTATTAACTTTTTTTTTTTTTCCCCCAAAATATTATTCGAAAACATGTTCAACGCTTTACTTACGGAAGTAAACAAACTACATGTTCACCACTTTGCTTATGGAAGAAAACAAACTATGTTTTTCAGAGCAGCAGTGCAATTTCATCAAATCAAATTTTTGACTATAGTTCAAGAAATTTTGAAAAAATCATATAATAATAATAATAATAATAATAATAAGGGAAACAGAGTTATTTACATATTGACGACATAATTAGCTAATTTTGGAAAATAGAAAATTGACTGTGAAACTGACCATGTATTTTTTATTTATTTTATTATTTTTTTTTGGTAAGAGCTAATAATTTTATTTTCTCGCAGTTTCTCTAGAATCAAACAGAACGAACACCAAATAATTGACAAACTACATGGACAAAATCCGAAGTGTTTTTTTAAAATTCATACTAAAATTGCTGTAAACAATTGCAAAAAAATCATGCTATATATTTTTGATTTGGTCTATTCATGTATAAATTTTTTAAAAAAATTAAAAATATACACAGATGTGCATATTCCTATGCATGGGAGGCAATAGCACTACCTGGATGAACACGGCGATACTGGTGACCTGCATAAGGAACTTCCGCAAGAACAGAGGACCCGTCTCGGGAATTCTTAAAGGCTATGTGGGACTAAGCACGGCCATTTTCACCGACCTCTGCTCCGCGCTCTTCAACGACAACCCTTCCAGCTTCCTCCTCATGCTCTCCTTGACGCCCCTCGCCGTCTGCTTCACCGCCATGCTCTTCCTCCGCGAAATCCCTCCCTCCGACTCCGCCGCTGAAGTCGGCGAGGAGTCCCGCTTCTTCTGGCTCTTCAACACCGTCGCCGTCGCCGTCGCCCTTTTCCTCCTCGCTTACGATTTCGTATCCATCCGCAGCGTTCTCTTCTCCAGGATCTTCGCGGCCGTTCTGCTCGTCCTCTTGGCCTCGCCGCTGGTGATTCCGGCCTACGCCTTCGTCAGAGCCTGGTCGTCTAATCGGGTCGGGTCGGGTCATAGTTCGGACATGGAGGGTCGGGCAGACGAGCCGCTGCTGAAGCAGGAAGTAGTGCCGGACACTCAGCACAAGCCGGAGATTCCGGAGGAGGAGAACGTGGAGGAGGAGAGGCGGAAGCCGCCGGTGATCGGAGAGGAGCACACGATCGTGGAGGCGATGAAGAGCATGGATTTTTGGATATTGTTCGTATCGTTCCTGTGTGGGGTGGGGACAGGTTTGGCGGTGATGAACAACATGGGTCAGATTGGACTGGCTCTGGGATACGCCGACGTTTCGATGTTTGTTTCTCTCACTAGCATTTGGGGCTTTTTTGGCCGCATCGGTTCGGGGATGGTTTCCGAGTATTTCATCAGGTACTGTTGGAATTATTTCTTCTCCTTTTATTTATTTATTTATTTTCTTTCCAAAAGTAAATTATAACTTTGAAATGTGGTACTGTTTTCTGTCGCGTTTACAGAAATTTCGTTGCCTGTTCGTAATTCACGGACAATTGGATTTTATTCCTGTTTTTTCTTTTTCTTTTTTTATTTTTTTTTGTGAAATTAATTTGTTTCTTGTTTGAATTGTGTTAATTTGTTTGATGGTTTGTGAAATCTAGTTCTCTAGGGAATAATTTAATATTATTGTTCATCAATATTGGTATTTTGTAGCATCTGCCATGATTTATATATATATATATATATTTTAATGATTATTGCATTTTGATATTTTTGTTTTATAGAGTTTTATGATTTATGTTTTCAAGTTTCAAAGTAGAAATTTATTTTTAATATTTTTTCTTTATTACAGATTTATTTAATTTTTAAATGAATTAAAAATTAAATTGAAAATTTAATTAATTTGCAATGCATTGAATAATTAAAGATCCAAATAGGTATTTTTGAAAGATAATGCAGTAGATTGACTTGTGTGTGAAAAAGGAAAAAAAATTGAGATTCGATTTGGAAAAAGATAATTGGATTTGATTACAACTGGTAATGAATTCTGTATACGCTTGTGCTGTGACGACATAAAGCATGTAATTTAGTATAATTTTATATATTAATTCATATTTTGTTGTCCAACCAAGGAAAAAAAAAAAAAAAAAACATATCTTATAGCATATTGCCAACAAAAATTGACAAAGTATGTTTTCTATTTCCTATACATCTTTAAGGTTTACCATTACCAGGTCAAACGTGATGAAATTTTAATTATTATTATTATTATTTTTTTACTATGAAAAAGTTGTCCTTTTCAATCCATTTGATGCTTCTATTTATTTGCTTTAGGTAAAAAAAAAAAAGGTAGAAAACGATGGCCGGGCAAATTAATTTAGGGGTCAGATATTCTATTTGAAGTCTTTTATATTAGGAATTTTTTAAAATACTTTTCTTGTATTTAGTTCCTTTAGTAGTTGTTTGCTTCTACTATATATGTGATGTATATATGCATATTTTCTCTTGTTTGTAATTTAAATTTTTAGGATTTTAGCAAATATATATCCTTTTCGATCACAGCTTCACTCTCTCATAGCCCAACTGTTTATATCATACAAAATGACGAAAAATACACAAATGCAGCGAAATAGGCATTTCTATTTGTATCCTAGATGGGTCCAGATTCCGTGACCCCATTTTCTGTGGCAGCATAGGCAAACAATGCATATGCCACTCTCTTGGCATTCCAATACTTCCAATTTTTCTCATGAAAAATCCGTCTTTTTTCTTTTTCATAAGAATTTCTAGGAGTTTTCTTATGTTCTAATAAACCCAAACTTGGTTTCCCACTTGTCAAATGTGGTTTGATTTCTAAAGAAAGTATCACATTTATGCTTACGTCACCCTGAGTTGTATTCCATTTTTATTTTTATTTTTATTTTATTCTGCGGTGCATTGCTTTCGATTGGACATTCTGTCTAATCCTATTTACTTTTGTAGTTGATAATTTGGACTTTGTTAACCTGTTGGAGTTAGAATACATGTAATATTACCAACCGCTCATTTGGTGATGACTTTTGCATCTTGTCAGTTAATGAGGCTTAGATATTTTCTTTGACAAGTTCTAGAATTTAATATGGCAAGGTGTAATTTTGTTATAACAGGAAAGCTGGAACACCTAGGCCACTCTGGAATGCTGCTTCACAGATTCTGATGGCTGTTGGGTATATACTCATGGCCATTGCCATGCCTGGTTCACTCTACATCGGTTCGGTGGTGGTTGGTATTTGCTATGGAATCCGTCTTGCTATCACAGTCCCAACTGCATCTGAACTATTTGGTCTAAAATATTATGGACTTATATACAACATCCTAATTCTCAATCTTCCTCTTGGATCTTTCCTCTTTTCTGGCCTGCTTGCCGGACTATTGTATGATATGGAAGCTACAGCCACAGCTGGAGGAGGCAACACTTGCATTGGTGCCCATTGTTACAGGCTTGTGTTTGTGGTAATGGCTGCTGCTTGCATTATCGGGTTCGGCTTAGACATTTTGTTATCTGTTAGAACCAGAAATCTTTACAGCAAGATTCAAGGCAGCAAGAAATCTTCTAAAAAAGAGGAACTTAAATGAGGTCATAAAGAGGCCTGGAGTCAGGGGATCTGAGGGCTCATTGCCCAGTGATATCCCATATATTAAGCCTTGAGTAGCTGCAGGTTCTCTTATTTTCCACATGAACCATGCCGACCCAAAGAGTGAAAAATTATGTACTTTTTTTGTATGCATCCTAATTCCTTATCGTCGCCTGTTTGTTTTTGATTGGTTCTTTGCTGTAACAAATGTGTGTAATTTTTTCACGATGCCCAAAGTGCATATTATTCTTCCATCCAATGTTATCTTTTCCGGTAAGGATTTATCCATATGCCACTGAAAAATAAGAAATAACTAGACTTTTAAATGATAATTTTCTCACTTATTTTAACTTTGAAATTAAAACTATTTATATTACATTTTTAGATTTCATAACGGATATATCCCAATTTCACAATTTCATAAAAGACTTCTTGCTTGGCAAGGCTCTGATATTATGTCCCAAAAGCTATGATCAGCAGGAAAATAACAATAGATTCTGGAAAATATTTTCTGATGTCTTGACTATATTTATAAAGTTATATTATATCTGTACACGATAATTACAAAAAATGAAAAAAAAAGAAAAAAAAAAGAGAAAGTTATCAAAAAAAGATTAGTTATCCTAAACCTTTAGTCTTAGCTTTACAACGATAAGTACCCCCAAAAAAAGAAAAAGAAAAAGAAAAAGGATTAGTTATCCTATAAACCTTTAGTGTTGCATTACAACAGGAATTATCAGAACTATTAGAAAATCCATATACATGGTTTATCAATTCTTAAAAAGAAAAAAATAATAAAAAAATGAATTAATATGTTTCCAACCTAATCAAAATTGCACGTATATATAATTGCAAAATGTGATATATCAAACTCAATCATATAGTATCCATCCACGTGAAGTGCCAAAAAAATTAAGCTACTCTGTTTCTGGCCCGCATCAACAAAATTGCAAAAGGTACATACATACACTTTTTTTCTTTCTTTTTTTTTTTTTGGCTGAATGGGTACATACATACACTTAACCTACATTTAATCTATCTTACATGCTAGTTCACGATTTATGATATGTAAATTTTCAGATATTGATTGAATGCTCTATATATAGTCCAATAATTCAAAGTTTGCGGACATCAACGATTTCCACTGATAATTGTGAATGTGGAGGATGATTTCCACAAGTATAGATATATACGGTGAACGGAGGTTGGACTTTGAATCCAATAGCATATTAAATATAATGTAGCTTAGAGTTAGAGGGTACATTATGCATCTATAAAGTGCAGGCCAATTCATTTTCCTTTCTTCTTTTATTTCTTAAAATTAATGTGGATTGACTTATTATATTTTAACTAGTCTATAACAAAACTTATACCCCCTTTACGTACATGCTCTCCCTTTGTCTACAATAAAAGTGGAATTTTATTTTTGCAAAAAGATTCAGTACGATTTTCAAATTTTAAAAGATTCTTTTTTCACATGACCTGAGCCGAGTCAATAGGATGAAAGAATGAGTTAATGATGCAGAATTATGTATCATTAGATGGGTTCCAGAATCAACTTATGAGCTTTTTATGGATCCAAATGTTGAAAATTTGAAAGAGTACAAAAGCTTACTGGAGAGTATAAGAGCTGATACTCTAAAGATTTATATAAAATTTTATGCATATAACTTAATGAAATAATGAATTCATATAAAATTAAATAATGATGGAGATATATATATATAGCATCATCATTACTTTCTTATCTTTAAAATATATTGAATATTGAATGTAACTTCTCAAGGGTTTGATCTGCCTGGCCTCATGCGAATGAGTTTGTAGACGTTGATGTCTTGCATTTTCATATTTTCATTCTTGATGTCTTGAATTTTCATATTTTCGTTTTATCATGGGGAGATTGTTTTTAAACTGTATGACAAATTCTATTTGATGACTTTTAAATTAGATTTTTATTTATTTATTTATTTATACTTTATAATTGTTTGTTAGCTTTGATTATAGAAGTCATTTTTTTTTTATTTTTTTTTTCAATCCAAATATATGGTTTATTTAGCAAATCTTTTTGGATTTGTCATCATTGTAGAACCATTCTTTTATGAAGCACACAATTGAAGCATTACTTGCCATATGCCAATGGTTTATATCTTAGTAAATGACGAAAAATACTCCTCGTTTTTGTTGTCATGAAAATGAGTCTCAAAAGTAATTTTTGACAAAAATTTCTAGCAGTAAAACCCGAACTTGGTTTCTCACTTAGAGTTTTGATTTCCAAAGAAAGTATCACATTTATGTTTACGCTATATACTCAGATACGTTCCCTTGTTCTTTGATTCTATTGTGCACTGCATTCTATTAGACGTTCTATTTTGTAGTTTGATAATTTGGACTCTTTTGGAGTGTTTTTTATTATTTTTTAATTTTTTATCTACCTTATGGAGTAATATCACGAATCGCCAATTGATTGACTACTTAATTTGCAACCTTATTAGTTAATGAATCCGTCTTGCTATTATAGGCCCAACTGCATCTCTGAATATTATGGACTTACATACAACATCCTAGTTCCCAATCTTCCCCTTGGATCTTTCCCATTTTCTGGACTTCATAATGGAATGTAATATTCTATGTGAAATCAAAACCCCAATACGCAATATGGACATCTAGATAGGCCTAGAAAAGCCCAGTAGATGAGTTGGGCATAACGCCACTTAGCCCAATGGACTAACATTCCCCTCTATCTCCAGCACAAGGTCCCTGAAGCTACAAAACAAACTTTTTTTTTTTTTTCTTTTTTTTGGGAGTATTGGAATATTATCACTGCCACAACTCCATTGAGCCTTGTTAGGAATAGGTATATAACATATTTATGAGCTACACATAGATGTAAAGAGCACGTCTATGTGGTGCAGTTTCTCACAAAAGTTGTATATCCTCCACGCTTCTGTTTCCCACATTCATTAGCCTGACGTTGGAGTCCTTATCACTTTGAGAGCCTTTGAAGCAATGGTCCCTTGAATCTTGCACGCCTGCAATCTCTAAAGCTTTTGGAAACCTACTTAGCCTATATATGTTTATATATTTATATATGCTGGTGCTACACAGGACAGTTTCCATGACTAAACTTGCAACTCAAGCACCCTTTGTTGTTGGGGCAACATGCATGTCATCATACCTCATGCCTCCCCATTTGGGTGCTCAATTTCCAAGTTCCAACCCCAATTTCTTACATCGCTTTCCTCATGAGATTTAAGGAGTAGGTCCATTAAGATGTTTGATTCTTTTTTATTGGACCCAACAATTATTTAGATTTTTTTTAGACTTGGCTGACCATAATCTGGTCCAATTGAGTATAGCTCAGCATCTTACTATAGTCTAGTCCAATTGAGTATATAAGTCCATTTGGATTTTTAGATTGCACTGAAATTATCTTAAATTTAATCTAATAGAAGTTTAAAATAATCAAATCTGATCAATCCAAAGTGTAAAATATTATATAGTACACATATAGAGCATCAATCTTTAATTGCAACACAACCACAATATTAAATGGCAAAAACTATTTGTTGGATGACTCTGACCTACCCATTTATGTAAATAACTAGTCTTTTAATGACATCGATATAGAGTACCGTTGCGTTAAATGTAGGATTTTTGATTGAGAAGTCTTAGAAGGTTAATAATGAACAAAACAAAACAAGCACTCCAAACCCATTGCTTTTCTCTCTTGACTATCTCATTTTTTATGAATATTAATTTTCTTTTCTTTTTTTTTTTTTTTCCATAAGATGTAAGGAATCCTATTCTAAAACATAACATCCAACTAGAATATGCACGACACGTGTTTAAACAAAAATAAAAAAGTTAATCTTTCCAATGGGGTTTAGATTATTATTGACACTTGGACTTGTTCCATTGATTATATGGTCTACATTCACTTAGGAATAGACAAATTATTTATGCATAATTTAGATAGCAAACATTTATTGTGACAAGCTATAAAGCACTTGGAAGCATTCACAATCTTAAGAAAAGCATTGGGGACTAGTAATTAAACCAAGATCGAAAAGTCCAAATGAAAAATCAAATGCAGCACATAACATATGAGAGGTTGGGGGAACAATCTTAAGACCTTTTAATTATTAGAATCAGCATCTAGCAAGGATAAAAATGATAAGAGCCAAATAAATCATGCTACTTAGCCATGCAGAAGAGGAGGTGAGCAGTTGGAACAAAAAAGATGTCCTTGGAATTTATAGTCACATGAACATGAAAGCTCTCACTGTTTCACAGGGCATGTGAGCTTAGCACGGACCTGCTCAGATCCCCTGCCACTGTTACCCTGTGAATATCTTCACCTCCTCCCTCAATATCATTTTTCAGTACAACCCCTCTCCTTTTCTTGTTGTAACCTCCATAATTTTGGAGCGTTATACAAACAAACAAGTATTACTTTTCCCTCTAGTACTATATATGATATTAATATTTTTATATATGTATATATTAAATGTCCCAAACCAACCATTGTAACCCTGCCATTCTTTTTTCCTTTTGTTATTTACTAGTTTACAGTACTGCTAGCTAAACTGAGCCGAAGAAGAGAATGGAAGAGAGTCCTATCAATTGCCTCCTGGTTTTCATTCTTCTAACATGCCCTGTGTTTGCTTCTTCATTTGGTATTATTCTCTTCCCTCTCTCTCATTGGTTTTGTCAGTAATTAGTAAAAATGGGATTTTCTAGTTCTGACTGAGTTTTTCTTTTTCAAATAATGCAGATGGACCTTTGTATGATTTTACAGCTTACACTGAGGTATTTAGTATGATAGGAAATGCTTAATGTATGAATTAGTAGAAATATTATTTATATATATATATATATATATTTTTGTTGGGGTGGGGTGTAAATTTGTAACCGTTTAGACTTAGCAATGGGCATTGTGTAATTGGCTTTTATTTGGATGGCAGTGCAAGGCAGAGGTAGAGAGGCCACTTTACAATGGAGGGATTCTGAAAGATCAGCCTGCAGTTAAAGATTCTGAAACTAGTGGTGTTTATTCACCTGCATTCATACTGCACAATCTCACCCCAGGCAACATCTACTGTTTCTCCAGTTGGGTTTCCTTCCATTTTCTTTTCCTTCTAATATATATATATATATATATGCCGCTTCAATATTATATAGATTTTTGTAGGTTCAGCCAAAAACCCAAAAAAGGAAATTAAAAAAAAACTTTCCTTTCCGTTGCCGGGACTTGAACCCGGGTCTCTCGGGTGAGAGCCGAGTATCCTAACCAACTAGACTACAACGGAATGGCGAAAACGGATGAGCTCAAATAAAATAATACAATTTCTAACATTCACTTTCTTTATAAAATATCAAGAGTTTCACTAGAAAGATTTTGATTTTGATAGTCTAATCCATTTTATGACTTTATACTTGCAGCAAGTTGTGCTGGGTTCTCAAATTGGGATATAACAATTTGCACTTTAAATCAACAGGTTGGGTGAAGATAGAGGGTGCAAGTTCAGCTCTCATAACTGCAAGCCTGAACACAGAGAATAAGACATATAACTGCATAGGAACTGTTCTGGCCAAGCAAGGATGCTGGTCATTCCTCAAGGGTGGATTTATTCTTGACTCTCCTTCCAAACTCTCTATCCTATATTTTCAGGTAACAATCTCTAATTTGTCTAATTACTTTGTGTATGTATCTATCAATATAAACATTATTAAAAAAATATAAAAAAAAAAATTCTGCAAGGTTCAAACATCCACGCTTGTGAGTTGTGAAGTGAATAAACTACCTTTTGTGTTTTGACAGAACTCCGATAATAAAGATCTGAAAATAGAAGTTGCAAGCACTTCCCTACAGCCATTCACTGATCAACAATGGAGAATGAATCAGCAATATATAATCAACACCGTAAGTACTGCAGTAGCTTGCTTTCAAAAAGTAGTAGTCGTACTAGTGCCTATTCCTTTACTTGAATTTGTTCTGGCTAACACACCGGTGTCTAGAATCTAGAGGGCAAAATCAAGTCTGAAATTTTATATACCCACATTGATTTCGATATGTAAAGATCTAATTAATTGTCAAGAGACCCATCTCAGAAATTTCATTGGTGCTGACTTTCTTATTTAGTACATTTGTAATGGCATTAGACATATTATCAGACACAGACATGATTGCTTAGCTTAAACTTGTAATTGTTAACCACTTTGATAATAACGGGAGCTAGAGCTATAATTTGAATAAAACCAATCATAATTCCTTAGTCTGAATGAATAATGCAGTCGGTCTTCAACTAACTAATAATTTCTATCAATTTTTCTAGAAAAGGAAACGTGCCGTGACAATCCATGTCTCAAATGTACAAGGACAGACGTTGCAAGGGGCTGAAATTAGCATAGAGCAAGTTGCAAAAGATTTCCCATTTGGATCTGCAATAGCAAAGACCATCCTTGGAAATTTGCCTTACCAGGTAAGTACATTAGTTTTACTTGCATAACTAAACTAAAAGATTAGATATATGGACGACTACTCCTTTTACATTGATCCTCTTTAACAGTTTTTAGTGACCAATCATTTACGCATTAAGATCACTTGAGAAATGCGCAAGCTCAAGGTTTTCTTTCAACATGTTTCAGAATTGGTTTGCCAAGAGATTCAATGCTGCAGTGTTTGAAAACGAGCTCAAATGGTATGCAACAGAACCAGAACAAGGGAAGGTTAACTACAACATATCAGACCAAATGATGGAATTTGTTCGAGCTAACCAAATTATTGCTAGAGGTCATAATATATTCTGGGAAGACCCCAGATATACACCAGCATGGGTTCTAAACCTTACAGGACCTGCGCTGCAATCCGCCGTGAACTCTAGAATACAAAGCCTAATGAGCCAATACAGAGAAGAATTCATACATTGGGATGTTAGCAATGAAATGCTCCATTTTGATTTCTATGAGCAGAAGCTTGGCCCCAACGCTACCCTGCATTTCTTTGAGACAGCACACCGGTCTGATCCTCTTTCAACCCTCTTCATGAATGACTTCAATGTGGTTGAGACTTGCAGTGATGTGAATTCCACAGTTGACAACTACATTTCAAGACTGAAAGAACTCAGACGCGGTGGAGTTTTCATGGATGGGATTGGTCTTGAGGGACATTTCACAACACCAAACCTCCCTCTAATGAGAGCTATACTAGACAAGTTGGCCACACTGGGGCTTCCAATTTGGCTCACAGAGGTTGATATCAGCAACACCCTTGACAAAGAAACACAGGTAAAACCAAAACTCCATTTGTCACCAATATCAGTGAATGTCTGTCTCTCTCTCACTGATTTGGAATATATTTTTTGCAGGCTGTTTATTTAGAACAAGTTTTGAGGGAAGGCTTTTCGCATCCATCGGTTAATGGGATAATGCTTTGGACTGCGTTGCATCCTAACGGGTGCTACCAAATGTGCTTGACAGACAATAATTTGCAGAACCTTCCTGCTGGTGATGTTGTTGATAAGCTCCTGAAAGAATGGAGAACAGGAGAGATAGGAGGTGAGACCGATGATCATGGATCGTATAGTTTCTTTGGCTTCTTAGGTGAATACAAGATTAGTGTTAAGTATGGAAACAAGACTGCAAGTTCAACCTTCTCACTTTGTCAAGGTGCAGAAACTAGACATGTTAGCATTCAGCTGTGATAAGCTAGCACAAGTTTAGAAAATTAGAATTTCCTATGAGCTTACGAAGGCTGTTGAACTTTATAGTGGAATTAACTTCCTCATAAGAGCAATATTAATATTTATATAGCATTCAATTTGATTCAGAAACTGATCATTTTCAGCTTTGTTAATTTTTATAAACTAAAAAGTATGTGGAGTTAGTTTGTAATAACAAATATTACTAACATAGCTGAAGGGTGTAAGAAGGAAATGAAAGGAAATGAGATTGCTGCCAAGTGAAAAATTATTTTTGGGTAGTCCATTTTATATGGTCGAATCGTGCACAATGAAATCAATTCCTAATCTAGGCATCCTATAAAGTACAGAGTGCAATTTTTGCAAAGTATTGAAGTTCATATTAGTTATTGGGAAATATCCTCTTCTCATCTTTGAACTTGAAGCCTAGCAAAAAAAAATTATGGAATAAAAAAAATAAATAAAAATAAACTTTTAGTTGAAGGGTCATGTTGAATTCAAAGAAATTATTGAAAGCTTTTCAATTATTTAGGTTAAAAAAAAAAAAAAAAGTTCGAATATAATGTTTGTTGAATTTTTGGACCTTGGTAGGCTTGCTTTCAGACGGATGTTGAAATTGGATGCTAAAAATAGACAAAATTATGATAGGATTAGGACGTGGGATCAAACAACTTTTTTTGACGGAAAACGTGGAATTAGACGACTTGAGCTCGACCTTGGTAGGTTACTTGATTCTTTCCCTTTGGTCCAATTGAAACCCTTACTTTTTGTTCTACTCTTTGAGTGAGGTATGGTCTTTTAAAAGAAAAATATGGTGCTCTATGACATGACCAGCAGAGGATGCAAGTCCATAACATCATAGTCTTTTGGGTTGGATTAAAAATCTTATTTCTCTTAGCGCAGCAAAAACAGACGGACAGAAACAAAAGAAATTGAAAAATGGGATAAAAAAAACATAAAAATCCTTGAAGGCTTTTAATTATGAGTTGAAAACAGTTTTCAAGTCTAATTAATTTAGACGCATGTCAAACAAAAACTAGTACCGTCCCTACAAATTTGCCAATTTGTTTATTTGATTCCTCCGAATGAATCCTATTCCTACTATCCAAATATTTCCTCAACAACCCCTTAATTGATTCATATATTATTAATATGTAAGAAAAAGATAATGAAAATGAAACAAAGAGAGGATCCTCAAAAATTCTATATCAGTTATGATCCCCAGTGCATGTTGTATCAGCATTTCCTGCAAGTAGCTACCACTGAGTCCTTTTTGGCCAGAGATTTTTTTTTTTTTTTTTTCAAATTATAAAAGTTACTATTATTTAGTATTTTGCTAAACGAACCGTTTTAACGTAAATTTGTCAAAAGTTGACCTTTTTTTGGTTGCTTGTACCACTAAAATGTCTCTAATTGTGACTTCTTAGGTTCAGTTACTAATGTCATCTATACGTCTGTTTTTTTGTCATAATCTGATAGCGACCCATTCACTAAAAATATATATGATAACGATTCTCGGCGAAAATAACAAATATGGCCTAATCAACGAGTAAATAAAGTGCTGATAAGGTCATAAAGTGTATTGACGAATTGATGTTTATGTTTATTTTCAAAGTGGGGCCTTTGGGCAGGGTATCCAAATTCAACATCAGGTCACTTTCTCAAAAAATTTCCGGGAAAAAGTTGAAGGCTTATAATCACATGAACAGATCAAGAAACTATAGCAGCTGGTAATGAATCAACTAATCAAACCCACTAAATTTTCAACATCCATTGTTTATTCAATTGCAAGAAAATAAAAGATTTGTATCAGAGTCTCGGTCCCAACACCCAAATGTGAATTAACTTATTCTCCTCTGCAAAATCCAACAAATGGCATCCAAATCATTTCACTTCCCACTAAACGAACTGATAACATAAACATGTCCCATAGGGGAAATGAAAAAAATTCCTTACTCCTTGGCACACAAAAAGACAAAAAAGCCCAAGAAAAGACTTGAATTTCCCGCACGGTAAAGTGATCATGCTGCACACATTCACATTGGACCCTATTTGTTTACAGCCGAAAAGAACCGAAATGATAAACAAAACCAAAAATAAAATAAATAAAAAATTGCCAAACCCAATATATATATATATAGATAAAATAAAAGAATGGTTATGATTTATGAATCTTTGATTTGTTTCTCTTTAGCACTGCATTGGCAGAAGAGCCTTGAAAAAAAAGCTTGAGAGAGAGAGGGAAAGTAAAGGGCACTTAATATTCTCAAAACCCAAAAGGAAAATAAGGACTCCTTTTTTTTTGTTTTCTTTTTATAAATATGTTACAGGAATAATTTTTTTTTTTTTTTTGGGGAGAATCTTGAAATGGATGTTTTACAATCTGGATGGTGAATGTGTCAGCTTTTCTTTTTTCCTGGCCTTGGCCAATGGGCAAAACTTCCTGTAACCAAAATATTAAGTCTGCAAACCTGAAGAAGAATTCACATTAATTAAACAAACAAAAGAAGATAAAAAAAGAAAAAAAAGAAAAAAGAAAAAACCAAAAACCAAAAGCGGGAAAGATCAGAGTTTTAGCTACAAGTTAATACTACATGAGAGAATGAAAGTGACAGAGAAAGCTGCCAAAGCTATGAATGCAGATTTTAGAGTAGATGGAGAAACTGCACTTGGTGACGAATCTCCCATGGCTAAACCAGCTAACCATGACCCATCTGCCAACATGGTTTCACCGGATCCGGAACCCGAAGACCCTGAATCAGTACCCGGATATGTTAACCCGGGATCTGTCCCTGACCCGGATACGTATCCGGACCCAGAGCCAGGAACTGTTCCTTGTGATGGGGTTGTACTCGAACCTCCTGTCATCGGTGTAGAATCTCTTGAAGATTTCTGACTGCAAAACCACGTGAGCAAGAAATTAGGAAATAATCCATAAATTATTGCTTTCGCAAAATGAAATAATTACTAGTCTGATTCTTTTGGTGACAACCCCGAAGCTTTGTCTAGACCCGTATTGTACACATTCACATTCAATGATAGGAAGATAAACCCAACAACATCTATTAAAAACCCCACCTATCCACTCCATCCAAACAGATAGACAAATAGTGAATTCTTTAAGCACTAAAAAGGGAATCTTTGGCAGCAAATTTGCCACTAAATCATACCAAAGCAACTAGAAAATTGTTTAATGCGTAAGATGGGAAAAAAGCGGATATCGTCAATAATGACCAAAACCCAAACAAATAATTGGACAGGTTTTTCAATAAAAGCTTGTGAAACACTAAAGCTAGCGAACAATTAACAGAAAAAAAAACAAAAAATAGCAAATTTACTATCTTTTTTTTTTTCCTAATGTTCCTTTCTTTATTACCTTGGAGAGGATGGACAAAACGTCACCGTATAGTCTGCTCCAGTGCAAGTAAATGTGCTGGTTGCATCGTCGTAGGCGTAGCTATACGATCTTGGACAGGCGGCCTTGAACATCTCCGAGTAAACAGACGGCCTGCAAGTCGTCGGTGAACCATACGCGCCGCTGCAACAGTACTCGGGGGTCCCAAACGCCTCGCACGCGCTCTTACACGCGTCACCGTCACCGACCCTCAGCTCCGACGGACATTGCTGGTTCAAATCCGCGGAGCAACCCGTGGACGCGCACGTACCCATCCCGCCAGTCCCTTCAACGAGCATCGGAAGATTGTAGCCGTCGACGAGGCTAACGTCATAGAAATCCTGCCCGCCGGTTCCAAGAGTGAACTCAGCGAGCGTAGCCGGCGGAGTGGCTCCGGCACCATTGCATTCGACCTGGCCGGAACCGCAGTCGCCGGTGAGACACGACCCGGATCCGGAGTCGTCAAAGTTACAACCCGTACGCGCCCAGAAACGGCCCGACCAACCGGTCGGGGATTGGAACGAACGGGAGGTGTCTTTGGGAAGCTCGAAGCCGGTGCTGTCAAGGTTAGGACTGCCTGCATTTGCTAGAATCCCAGGCCACACCGTGGTCTCACATCTATTCACGAATGTGAAAGTAGCTCCTAAAGCACCTGAGACAGAGACAAAAAAAATGTAAATGTGAAAAAGACCCAGATGAGAAAATGGCACTGGGAAGCAAATCCAGTAGAAAAAAAGAAAAATGTATATACACCTCTGGAAGTGAAAAGTAAGAAAACAAGGTTGAGAAAGAGAGTGAAGGAGGAGCTGAAGAAGGAATCCATGAAAATGGAGCTGGCTCTCTTAGTTTGCTTAGTGTTTAGTTTCAAAATGAGATTTTTTGGGTTAGTGGGGGGTTTAAGGGCAGTGTAATGGGTTAAATGGGTTGGGTTCTGATATTATGATGATGGCGGTGGTGGGGATGCATTCGATTTTTGGGGTGGTGCCGGAGATGAAGTAGGAGGAGAAAGCAGGAAAGGACAATGCAATACAGTACAGTGCAGTGCAGGGCCCTAGGACCTGATAGTAGGAGAGGCACGGATGAGAAGTGAGACAGAGCGATGAAAAATACTGGTGAAAGGGTTTTGGGGGATTCAACAGCCAATAAAACGACAAATGTGTTGGTTGATGCAGAAAGTAGCAGAGGAATACAGAGAGTGGTCGGTTACGCAACAAGTAAAGAATGCTGTCGTTTAAGCAAAAGCACTTTAAAATATTGAATTAATTTTATTTACCTTCCTTCTTTAAAAATTAATTTAAATATAATCTAATCTAATCAAAAAAATTAAATTAAAATTAATATAAATCTCTTAAACTTTTTAGACGAAATATTTTTAGAATATTTGTATGCATCATGTACTAAAAAAATAAAATAAATAAATCACCCCAAAAGGTGAAAAATAAATTTTGATGTTTGATAGGCTCCAATAGCTAAGCGTTTGTCTGAAAAAAATCTTGGCATGTACCTAGTTTCATATTTATAGATTGAAATTTTTTCTAAAGTTTTAACTAATCGTTGAGGTTGAACAAAAATTCAGTTAATATCTGGGAGTTATTTTTTATTTATTTATTTTTTGGTAACCTTCCATTCTTTTAAAAGAGGGAATAATCCTTTCTCATCAACCATCAAGGACGAAGTCCAAAAGCATATTTTTTTCTAGCTTTATTCATTTAGTCGGTCCACCATTTTAGGTTAAATTTCACTTAATAATTAACAAACCTTAAAAATTTGTGTTGAATCCTCTTCAAAACGTTACAGTTATTAAGTATTTGTTCTCACAAAGAAGAATGGGATCGCCTCTCATCAACCATCCGAAATCATACCCCAGAATACACTTTTCAAACTTTATCCTTTTAGTCAAGCTAGCCAATAAATCTTACTATATAATTGATAGACCTTAAGAGGCTATAATATTAGTAGACCATTTTCAAAAAAGACCATTTGGGATCCAATATAATCTCATCTTAGTTTTCAATAATGCTCTGCATTACATTGCCTTACAAAATAATAATTTTGTCAATTGATTGATAAATAAATTGGGATATAAAGAGTTGGTAAATAAATTAATAAGTATCCTAATATGAGAGTTGTTATTGTGAGCTTTTATAGTAATCAAATATTTATAGTGATCATCACTTGTCATTTAACCAAAAGCATAAAATTTCATTTATTTCTCATCAACATGTTTTTATATTTTGTTTTAATATTCTTTTCATGTTTCCCTAAACATGAAAAATAACATACAACATGAAAAAAATATATATCAATCAACCTATGAAGACTAATTTGAAATTTTCTATATTCAAGGTTGTTTTCATGATAAATGAGAGATCCATAAGAATATTAAAGCAAATATGAAAGCCTACAATGAAAAACATTAGAAAAATTATATTTATTTTTGGGGGAAATGACAAGTGATGCTCATAGATGATGTTTAGTAGATGCTCATTATAGCAAAACTTCCCTTAATACTATTGTTTGAGAAATTTTATTGACAAATAAATAAGATGCAACATTTTTATAACCGTTTAAATTTACTAATTATTTAAGGATAAGCATTTTTCTTTTTTGATGTTTTCTCTAGAATACTCTCTTAAAAGGGACCTAAAATATTTTTTAGTATAATAGAAACAATCAGTAGAATCTGAAATGAAACTTTGATATAATAGACTAAAAAATTTAAGCATTTGTCTGATAAATTTTGGCATGAGCCTAAAGATTATAGAGGTTTTGATAGATTAGTATGAACTAATAAAACTTACCAACTAATTTGTGCATATCAGCATATCTATATTTATAGTTCTACAATTATAATCAAGCATGTTTAACGATGATGACACTTTAACTTTCAAAATCTTGATTATCTTGTTTTGCAAATTATTTTTCCCTTTTTTGCAAAGAAAATACAGACACTTACTTTTTGAGTACTTTATGTGTTAGACAACGTTCACGAAAGTTGTTGATTACATCCATATTACATAATTATTTATCGGAACAAAAATGGCTTTTAATTCGTAGGCTTTTTTGTCCCATTCTACCAAAAAAATAATAATTGATAATTATTACAATTGTATTATCATTATTACTAAATGCAAAGCAAATTTAAACATATCATTCCATTTTAACGTTTTAAAGTGTCAACTTGATACTCATTTTTTTCAAGAAAATAAAATTAAACTTGAAGTTTCGTTAGTTGTCAGAAATAATAATAACTTAAATTTTCTAACCAACAAAAAGTTTGATGAGTCGTCACTTGGTTGAGCTCATTGGTTTAAGAATTTTGACAAAATTAAACCGAAAATTTAAAAGAAAATGATGATTGACAATATAACTTAAGTTACTTTATTTATTTATTACTGTTAAGCACCTAATTGCCATCTCAGCCCTAATGTGCATAACTTAAGTTGCTTAACAATACAATTAGACAGTTATAAATATATAATTAAATATAAATCAATTATATAATGATATTTCATTATTTAGTAAATTATTCCAGTAGGCTTTTTGATACAATAGCATTATTCCGGCTAAAATATTGAAAATTTATTAGTACTAAGATAATTCATTCAATACCTTTTTTTTTATTTGGATAAATTGAATTGTAGAGGGGAATTTTAGATATAGGGATTATTACTTATCAATAATAGTCATTGCCATTTAGTTTTTGTTTTAGCAAATTGATATTTAGTTTTTGTTTTCGTTTTAGACACTTTAAAAATTGTACTCTATAAATATTTTATTTTTTATTTTTTAGCATATTCTAAATTTCAAATATAGGTTATAATATTTATAAGAAAAGAATAAATATAGGTTAAAATTCTTTCATGGTTTTTTTTGGTAAATAAAATTTTCTTATTGTTGATTAATCAAAAAGAAAGAAAAACATACACATGGAGAATTTAGCAAGAAAAAGAAAAATAATGATAGTCCCTAAACCACCGTTTGAATAATAAGTAAAGTCGATAGAAATATAATTTTTTTAAATAATAAATGTTTTTGTTTAAATATTTATTTTAAAGTACTAAGATTAGAAAATTAGATTTTCATCTGTATAAAAAAATATATAAACAATTATCCATACATATAGAAACATTATTTTAAAAATTTCTAAAATTTTTTTTTTAATATTTTTAAAAAATATAAATTTATATTTAATTTATTATATAATAATAAATTTAATTAATTATAAATTGTAAAATTTTATTTTTTATCAAATATATTATTTAAATTATGAAAATCAGTGTTGTTCACATATGACATTTTTTAAATGAAGTTCAAACTAAAAATAGAAGTCCTAGTTTAAAATATCCACATTTTTAACGAAATTTTCAAAATATTTTTATTTTTTAAACACATTAAAAGAAATTTAGTTTTCAAGTAGAAACAGATATTGTTTCCATAATACATTATATCTATCGAAATTTTTGATATTTTTTCATAATATTTATAAAATTTTTCATCATAATATCCACATAAATTTTTTTTTTAATTTAGTTGAAAAAATTCATAATTTGTATAAAAATTTTCAAAATTTTTATTAAATTTTTATAGAAATTTTGAAAATATGTATGATTCTTTTCTTAAATTTTTTATAAAAATTTTTTATAAATATTTATTGATGTTTACCAAAATATTTTACCAAATTAATATTATTGATAGTTTTTTTTCCTTCTAATTATCTTCCAACAATTATACAAATAAGAATAAAAAATTCATATTTAACAAATAATCTTTAAAATTATATTAGATAATTCTATTTATTATATTTTAAAAAAATTAATATTATAAGTTAAAATTTTACATATATATTATTTTTTTAAATAATAAATTTAATATTTATATAAATATTATAAAATAAATAAAAATTAAAATGTAGATAAAAATTAAAAATATATATATAAAAAAATATTAACAATTATATATATATATATAATTATCCTAAAATATATATATATATATTAATAATTATTTTTAACTAACATTTAATATATATTAAAAAATATATTTGAATAACTAATTTTCTCATTTAATATTTTAAAACGAAAACAAAGAAAAAAGATATCAATATGGGAGGGCATGCATCCAAACTGGAGCCTGCTGCACTCAGGGACATTACTGTTCCAGAACGTGAATCCCCATGACATGGATGGTAGGGCAGCGAATGATGTACTATTCAAACGCCGTAGAAATAAAAGTCAAAAAAAGAAACGGAGCTTTGGGAATTGGTAGGACCCAAACCGGAGCTCCTTTCTGCACCAAAGTTGCTTCTTTTACGTGTCACATCAATGAGCAACAAATTAATATAAATACTGGTGCTCCTCCACGTCACTATTGGATTGTGGGTCCACCTTAAATTACGGGCTATGATAATGCCATGTCAGAGTAATTGGCCGTTGTATGGTTGCCACGTGCGAATACCTGTAACGGGCCTTGTTGCTAATGCTTGCTCTATGGTGTGCTGCAATTATGGACCTATACATTGGATTCTTACACCTCTCTTCTTTTCATGGTTTTTTTAACTTTTTTTTTTTTAGTCAAATATTTTGAAAATTTGAGCAGTAAATTAAATTATGGAGGCCACTGACATTCTCGATTTTTGGGTAATATGTTGGACAGATCATATGAAATTTTGAATAAACATCGAAATGATATTTATAAACTTATAATTTTTTATTTATTAATTAAGAAGTTAATTACACAGCCTTGTGAATGAAATTTGTAACTTCTTCTTCTTCTTTTTTTCTTAGCTGAAATGGAAAAAATTGGACCTTGAATGTCAGTCAAGGTGAGTTTGTAGAAGATATTAGTTTAAGTTTGTCACAATTTTGTCTTATTTTTAGTTTTTTATATATAGAATTTCTGTAAAGAAGTAAGAATTATCAGGCAAATTGAGTTTTGTTATAATTTCTATTATTAATATAATATAATAGTTTTGATCTCAAATTAAACTAGTACTATAATTATAATTTTAAGTAGATGACCAGTTTGAAACAAATTTTAAAAAGATCAATTCAAAATATACTTTTTCGTTGAAATCGTAAAATAATAATTTACAATTATATTTTTTGCAATGATTTTAAATAGGAATCACTTTCCTTGTAGAAAATGATTTTGAAATATCATCAATTGGTATTTCTTTCAAAACCATTAAATATATGATTTCTCTTAAACAAAATTATTAAAAAATATTTTTAGATAGTGTTTTTTTGTCAAACAATGTAGAAAACGTTTTTCGTCGTCTTTGTATCCCTTTCAAAATTTTAGTAATCACACTCAAAACACATTAGTTATAATTAAAAAAAAAAAATCTACTTTTAGGTTTTAAGAGAACAAAACATTAAAACGTGCTATCAAAAGGTGAACTCGACTTTCTATTCGGTAATTTTAACCAAAAAAAAAAACACTTTCTATTGCCTAAAGTAAAAATTACAGACAAAAATAAATTCCCACTTTATAGTTTCGTTTATTCTTTATACTATTAGTCAATAAATAGATTTTGTATATGTTTAGTTTTATTTTATTTTATTTTTATTGGCACAGCGGGCATGGAATTGGATTTACCAAAATTGATCCTTATTTTTTGCGTTTTGGCCATAGAGATGACCAAACATATATATTGACAGAAAATAACTTGGATTTTGAAAAGAAATAAGAGAATAGTAAGGATCTATTAGTTCTGCTATTTTCGTTTCATGTGCTTTTATAACCATGTTTTCTTACTACAAAAATCAAATTATATCTAAAAATGACATTTTTTTTAAAGAAATTTATATTTCATAATATTAAGGAAACAGACTTTTGCAATTTAATAAACAAGAATTGGGATCTTTTATCCCTAATTCTGTCACACCAATTAAATTTTATATCTCATTTATTTTTATTTTTTTTCACTCACTTTTGTTATTACAGTCTGTTTGATCCGTTCCTTTTTATGTTTCTTCATCTCTCTCATCTGTTTCATTTTTTTTTTTTTTTCCCTCAAAACTCTCTGCCTAGTGCTCATATTAAATTGTAACTCCATGGAGACCCCTGAGTTGAAGATTGAGGAACCTTCATACTAATTAACATAATCACACCAGATACAGGATAAGAAAATGAAGTCCCAAATAACAACATCATTGTATAACTGAGAGGAAGCTGAGTACTGGATTCATCTATAAATAAAAATAGGGGAGGAAGAGTTTGATAAGCCAAGCAGAAAAAATATACAAAATGGAAGGACAACAAAGGAAATAAAATAGAGGATTGAAATTAGGTTTATTAACAGCCAGATGGTCCACTGCGATAAAGGGCACTAGCTAATTTTTTTTTTTTTTTTCGGATGATCTCATAAAGAATTCAAAGAAATAAAGTGCACCAGCTTGATTTATCTTTTTGGATAAACACAGAAAGAATTCAAAGAAACAGCATATTTTATTTTTGTTCTGATTGGAAGCACCGGTGGTTAGGGCATCAAATAACAAAAGTGTAAGTGAAAAAAGCACAACGAGAGATGGAGAAAGAAGTAAAAAAAGAAACGATAACAAAGGAAATAAGGTTGAATTTTTTATATATTTTTCTATGATGAAGATTAAGGTTCAAAAAATCGATGTTAATGAAAATATCGAAAATTTAAAATACCAAAATTTTCATGAAAATATTGAAAAATATCGAATATGGATAAAAATTTATAAAAAATGATAAAAATTTATTTTAAAAAATAATTTTTTTTTTGAAACTTCAGAATTAGCTTATTTGATCCATCAATTATCAAATTGATTATAAAATTTGCTAAAATATTGAATGAATATTATATTCTTCTTAGTGAATTGATTTATAATAAACATTAATGACCATAGAAGAATTATTATTAATAAAAATATATCAAAAAATACATATATGATAAAATTATTTATGAACTAAAATATATAAAATAATTATTATAATTACATTATAGTTCATAAATGTCATCTTAATACCACATAAAACTTCTGAGTGGTTGAAAATCATCGGTTTCTTCCTCATTTTGATTTTGAAATGTGAAATGTGAGAAGTAGTTATGAAAAGATGTATCTTCCTGATAATTTTGCATATAATTATTAATATGCCAACCATATGAATCTTGCATTATTGGTTGACTATATGCATAACTATTATTCTCTAATGGTTGAGTTTAATATGGTTCCCATGAGTTACTACATGATGACATTCCATAAAGATCTATTGAATAAGAGTTATGAAAATGATTTTCAATCCTCATAGATCTAAAATTTATAAAAAATCGAATCTTGTTCTTTTTGTGACATCTCCATTATAGATTTCTATTTACGTATATAGTTTTTTCCAACATCACCGAATCCTTGACCTACATCTCTACTTCCATGATCTTCATCTTGTATTGCATGTGTGTAATATTGTTCACCAATAAATGGACTTAATCCAACTTCTCGACTTGATGATTCTTTTTGGCCACTACCTTTTCTAACTTCTTAAAAAATGTAAATATATATATATATATATAAAATTGTGAATTGTCAGGAATTTTTTTTATTTTTCAAACAAACATTATTATTTCATTATTGGTTGAGTTTATGCATAGCTATTATTCTCTAATGGTTGAGTTTAATATGGTTCCTATGAGTTACTACATGATGATATTCCATAAAGATATATTGAATAAGAGTTATGAAAATGATTTCCAATCCTCATAGATCTAAAATTCATAAAAAATCGAATCTTGTTCTTTTTGTGACATCTCCATTATAGATTTCTATTTACGTATATAGTTTTTTCCAACATCACCGAATCCTTGACCTACATCTCTACTCCCATGATCTTCATCTTGTATTACATGTGTGTAATATTGTTAGGAATTTTTTTTTATTTTTCAAACAAACATTATTATTTCACATGTATATATTTCATCATCTATTTATCCACATTTGTAAAACAGATATTCCTGACAATAAGATATGTCAGGTTCAAAAATATAATCCACAATTTTTGTATTTTTACTTTATAGATATTCAATAAGTAGAACTTATTAATGTTATTTAATTCAATTCATTCTATTTTATTTATATCACAAAATGTCTAAAAGTAATTAAAGGATAAAAAAATTATCAATGAAGTTAATTTGATAAATTTTTTTACTAAATATTAACAATATTTATGAATTTGTTTAAAAAAATTAAAAAATTCCTTGGATATTTTTGAAATTTCAGTGAAAATTTCAGAAATTTCCATGGAAATTATAGATTTTTTAACCAAATTATTAAGGATTTGATGTGGATAGTTTATAAAAATTTCCATGAATATTTTGGCAAAATTTCGAAAATTTCAATGGATATTATGAAAATTCTATCTATTTTTATTTTGAATCTAAATTTTATTTTCACCCCTTCAAAAAATAAAAATATCAAGGAAATTTTAAAAAAATATCGGATATTTTAAACCTTGACGAAGCCATCCGTGAATTTGACTTTCCATAAAAAATTTATATATATATATATATGTATATTTATTGATAACCAAGAAAATGATGTTTTATTGGTCTTGAATATCATTTTTATGTCTCTTATATTTTCTCTGTGTAGTTATTATGTAGAACAACATACATTAATGGACATTGGCGGATCCATATATAAGAGCTCACATTTTGGAGATAGCTTTGTATTGTATATATGCATATAAGAGTTCTATAGTAGACAAAATTTGGCACCAGATCATGGATGGCAATTATTTATAATTGTTTGATTTATATAATCCCACATATTTGATAGGCGTGAATGTATTTATCAAATCTTGCGACTCCTTGTATATAACAATTCGATATATATATATATATATATATATATAGAGTGAAGTTATGATGTAGACCGTTTGCATGTAGATCGTACCAAAGCTGATTTTTTTTTTTTTTAAAAAAATATCAGTTTTGCTGTTATATATACAGAGCAAAGCTGATATTTTTTCTTAAAAACATCGACTTTGATGCAGATCACAAGGACAGACCGCACCATAAAACTATTTTATATATATATATATATATATACACTCACCCAATTAATTTCGAAAAGAAGACGAGGGATCATGTCTCCCATTTGGGGAATAAAAGGTAAAACAATAGATGAAAGCATAATTAAAAATAAAAGTGAATTTGCTTTTGTTTTCACTTCATGTGAAAAGAGAGCCATATTCTTCTTTTGTTTTTCAAGATAAAGTTAGCTTTTCATGGAATATAATAGTAATACATGTCGGATAAAATCCTTTGAGAATGAATCAAGTTGATTATAGTGTAATACCAACTTTGAAAACTTTAAAGGGAAATTTTTTTTTCGAAAAAAATTATTTTTTACACTTTCAGTTTTACATTAATTATAGTTATATTCGTGTTTATGAAAATTATATTTAAAACTTTATCTGTTAATTTTTTAATTAATTATTATAGTTAAAAATCATAAATGTAATTATAGCAAAATGATTTTAATGAAATTTACCTAGCTTTGAATCGATGTTGGGATTTATTTAACTTGTTAAATTTTATTGTTGGATGCATTGATATGTTCTATATACAAGAATTCTCAAATAAGGACTACCATGATAGTTTTCTATCATAACATTCGTTATAAAGTATTAAATTGTATCAAAAAATAAAATTTAAAAATATATTTAGGATTTATATGAGCTTTTACAATGTTTACTTTCATCTATTGAAATTTTATTATTTCATTTAACTTATATAATCCATAAATAATACATTTTTAATCTTAACCATTTAAACAATTTTAACAAACTAATAATAAAAGTTATGATAATAAAATTACAAGGTATCTTGATAAGAAAATAATTGATATTATATATATAATCAATATTCTATAGTTTTAAACTAAAAACTTATCAAAGTATTGATATAAATATAGTTTTCAACTAATTTAAAGGATTGATAAGTTTTTAATGTAAAACTATACTTGATAGGGTACAATTGTATATAACGATAAAAAGATTAAATTCACTCTATAAAATAAGAATTTAATATTGAATATTATTTTGAAAAGATCAATTTTATTTCAAACTAAATAGGTCTACTTTGCAGACATTTTATATGATAAAGTATCCCTTCTAAAACAAAATTGGCCTAAGATGATTTTAGCCTTAAATTCTTAACCTATAAAAAAATCTGATCCTCTTTATAACAAAACTATATATATATATATATATAAATTTATATGCATGCAAATAAAAGATTATGTACACTTAACCCAACATGACATCGATTTGGGGAAGGAGGAAAAAGAAGAATAACAGACATTCACCAAAAGACCACAACTCTTCTTTGTATATATAAGTGTGTGTATATATATATATATATAATAGAGATACAGTATCATGTTTGTTTAATGTTTGGTTCATATTAGATCGATCTAATAATTTTAATATGTAATATTTTTTTATTAATTCTTAATGACCAGTTAATGATCAACTAAAATAAATGAAGTGATATACTAAAATTTTGTTTAGAAAAATTAAATTTTGTAGAAATTCAATAATCATAACCATATTTTTGAATTTCAATTTTTAAAATAATTTTAATAAAGAAAATATTGATATTAAAATTATCAAATTGATCTGATATGATTGTGGTTGTGTACATATATACATATTCGCTAAATTATATATATCTCATAAGTCATGACCTTATTCGTATAAGCAAAAGAAATTGTACTCTTTTTGTTAACATGCTTTGTTTCCGAAGCATTTTTTTCTGAAAGCATTCCTATTTTTTTTTTTCTTTAAATAAAGAGCATTCAGGATAAAAAATGGAAAAATACTATTTGTTATGGGTGGATACAATACAACAATTGACCCAATAATTCAATTAACAAAATATTATGATTTCAACTTTTCCATGTAGATTTTTAGTTTTAACATGATTAAAATTCAAATAAATTTAATAAATAACTGTTATATCATCTGCCACTCCTGCCGCTTATGATCACCTATAGGAACTAGCGACGTTCTGAAAAAAATATATATTGATGCAAAACTAATAAATCTGAAGGGACTAATTATGTTAACGTGGCTGGGTTAATTTTTAAGTCTTGTTTTGAGAAGTAGTTTGGGTTAAAAATTCACTTCATATTAAGCTATGTAACACAAATTAAATACATTACTATATATGCTTTCATATGCATATTCTTCAAATACAATCAAGTATAAACTATATCTTTACCATATATGCTTTCATATGCATATTCTTTTTTCATTCTGAAAGTAGATATACTTGTACATATATACTTTTTTGGTGAATATTTGTACATTTATACTACATACATATCCAGTTCCTGAAATATATAAAACTAAACATAAATAGTCATAAAATATGATTTTTATTTTGGAGCTGGGTGATGAAGAGTTTATATGTGAAGCTGTCAGTGGACCTAGTTCTGTTGTCAAACTGGTCTTTTTTTTCTTTGTTGGGTGAATTTTGTCTAAGTGGTGTTGATGACCATATTTATGTACAGAATCCAGTTAATTATTGTTTTGTAATATGTTCGATCATCCACCCACTCGAACATGAAATATATTAATATTGGGTCCGTGACACAATAATATCTAAATCCTTGTGCAGCCATTAGTCAATTCATCTATATAAATATGCATCGATGTTAATATCTGTCACGGGAAAAAGCATACCTTTATTAAATACTTCTGATCTTGGGGCAGCCAAAGTTTTATTTTCATCAACTCATTGATATAAATATTGGTATCTATACTGCTATGTAGATTTTCTTTTGGATTCACTTGTTGCTGTATATTGTCTCACTGGCTGTTAATAATCTGAGTTCTAATTCTTGTAACAAGTTGGTCCACAAAAGCATAGAGACACAAGTGTAAATAAAAAAGGTTATTTTCTGCCTTTCCTAACATTTATGGTTTTCTATGATTTGTAGCCGTATGTATAGGAGTTTCCAAAAGACAAGTGAAGAAGCAATATATCAACTATAAATTTTAAGCAAAATAAGATCAATATATTGTGTTCCTTTCTTTCTGTATACTCCAGTTTTTTGGTCATGAAGGTCAATTTCTCTTCCTGAATCTGATCCTCAACCATTTGCGAGTCAAAAAGGAGTAGGAAATGGCTTGGAAATATGTTATGTTTTATAGGAATAAAGAATTTTATTTCCTTGGTGAATGAATGGCATTGTTGATGAACTCAGTTCAATGTTTTTGGTTCTTGCTTTTTGTTTTTTTAATGATATTTGTGGCCATTGATAATGACTATTAGTTGCATGTAGATACTAAATAACAATTTAAATAGTTACCATTAAATGATTTATTTTTAAAATTTTAAATTAAAAATAAAATAATCAAATAACAATTAAAATTTATTATAATGGATATTGACCATCAATATTGACAACAAATAATAATTTTTTTTTCCATTTAAATATTTCAAATCTATAATATTATTTTTTAGTGATTAACAGTTTCATCAACTTATCGTATATTTGAATCCGAACAGTATATTTGAATCCGGACAGAAGAACGTAAAAAAATATGATCTTTGTCAACTCGGTTAATTGCATCATTTGAATCTATAATAATCTATATGTGAATATGAATGAGTTACCAGATTAACATTACTTTAATTTTTTTTTTTATTATTATTTTTTGGTGGTGAAAATTCGTTCAATGTTTGTATACAAGGTAAAGGTATTCAAAGAAAAAATAAAGCCGGTAGCATGCCAAAAACGCCATGTGTTTGTAAGAGGCGGAAAGGAGAAATAGGGACAAAGACTTTCTTGACACAACCATTCCTTTTTATCTCTCTATCTTTGTCCCTTCTCTGTTTTCTTCTCTGTCTAAAAAGAAAACCTGATGATCCATATCAACCACCCAGTATTATGCTTGTATTGACACTTTATCTCTTTTTGTTAAAATAGTAAAATAAAAATCCCAATAATAGGCTTAAAATGCCTTGCCAACTCTGCTGGTATAAGTAATTCGAAAAACTAATTAAGAAGCTGTATTTCTTTGGGTAGAAGAACAGAGAAATTCAAGAAAAATAGAAAAAAAAAAGTATTATAAATATATTGGTCCTAAAATGAGAATGTCCAACCAGATCATTTATAAAATTTTTGGTCATCAATTGATATGGTAATTAGCTGATAATTGTAGTACTTATTTTTTAATATATATTCCACGAGTGTTTCATATATCTTCAATCTTTTTTATTTTTTAAATTATTACTTTACTTCAAGATAAAAATATTTGAAGTGCTAAATGTATCTCACCCTTTACTTTCTAAAAATAAAAAAAATAAAACTTGCCCATCCCTCCATTCCATGTTTTTTCTTTTTATCCCCCCCTTTTGTCCCTTTTTTTCTTCTTGGGCAAGTCCCTAACTATTCCCCCACTCGTAATTAAAAAAGTAAAACCTTTCTTTCTTTCTTTATTTGCCGTTGGGCCGCTAGCTCAACCTGTGTTAAGTTGCAATGGCCGACCTGAAGTATCATTTTGCAAATCACTGACCACCTAGCAGGAGGTGGAATAGAATTTAGTGTGGGGGCAGTAAGAAAAAGAAAGGATAAGAAAAAAATGTGGGGTGAAAAGGAACAAAAAATTAAAAAGAAAAGAGTGATGGATATGGTCCAAAAACAGTAAGAATAATCTTTTGGCATTCTTGGAAATTTCACATTACAATAAAATATACAAGTTTCAAATTCAGTGGTATCAAAGAAAGAATTCATGGTGCATTAATAGAAATCATTAAACAAACTCAACCACACGTCTAAACTCTATACGCCAAACAGCTAGTAGGCTTTCATTCAAGTTGTAATAGAATTATCTTTATTTCCAATCACTTTCAGTGAGTCTTTTTCGCACCATTAGTGCTCCAGATTGAATCTTTTTTTGCTTCAACAATGATGTATATAGGTTACTTTATAAACCATAATCAGGTTGAGTTGTATACGAATCCAACTCAAATCCCTCCCCACAAAGCTCAAATAAGCAAGAGATTGAAAAAATAGAATATTATAAAAGAACTCTTATATTTCTAAATAACGTATGCACAATATATTCAATCCTCCTGGAAAAATATGAAAATTTTGCCTGAAGGATTTCACCATATAAAGCTTTTTAGTTTCTCAATATGTGTATTTCAGAGTTTTCCTTCACATAATTACAAATCTTTTGTGGCAGAAATCACAAGATTTTGAATTTGGGACTTCTATGTATATGAACTAAAAGAAGAAACCGACAGGAAATTATGTACAAGATTAATTGTGGCAATCCTGAAGCCACCAGCTGATGCCATCGTGTTATCAAACAAACCCTTTCACTGAAAACCAAAGGCAAAGGAGTTGGGGAGAAGCAGACAGTAAGTACCAAAGATGTAGATGGCACCAACTCTTGAGCTTGAACTGTAATATTATCTTCCTGGAAGTGTCCAGGCCAAATGTTAGTCATAAAGTTTGTAGGCCAGCAAAAATGATGCTAGACTAGAGACAGCAATAAATTGCGGTTGAGCCAGACCTGAAGATGAAGAACGGCTTGAATGTTGGCTTCTTAAATACATCATGGTCTTGTTCACCAGGGGTAGCCCTATCCCATCTTTTCTTGCTCCCAACACTTTTTGGCTGTAAGTTTTCATAGAAAACATTCACGTTATGTTTCGTGTTATAAATTTTAAGTTACAATGCAATTTAGCCAACAAAATTTGCAGAGTAAGCAATACTCAAGCAAAACATGGTTCAATGCAGTATCAACATATATAACATCATACATGTCAAACAAACAAGCAATCAAGCTTTGTAACCATCCAGTAAAGGTTGTCAGGAGAAGAAAGTTATGGTTGTATTTTACATATAAAAAAAGGAAAAAGAAAAAGAAAAAAGATATCGTCTCAAATAGCATAAACTATAGGAAAAAGATATGACACACCTCCAACTGCTCATCGCAACACAATGGGAAGTAAAGTAACAGCAGTTTTTGAGGATGATCACGTCCATCAACATTAGCAAATATGATCTTTACTGTGGTCCGACAATCAAAATTTTAAATGTTAGACAAGCCAAGTCTAATTTTCTGGATTTTGACGCGAGAGAATCATGAAGCAACACATAATTTGTCTAGTTCGGTAATCCAGTTCATTCAAGAGGCCTAATATTTATGATTTCTTCTTCATGGCTAATTGAAGTCAAAATTTTCTAAATTACACTTAACAAAATGGTAGGACTTAAGTACTTGAAATAGACTCAGTGCATTCTTTTCAAAATAACTGTTGAAGCATCCAAGCGATCCAAAAGCTTGGCAGCCAAATTTTGGTTTGCTATTGCTAAGCCTAACGGACAAGCAGTTACTTGCTGGTTTCTTTACTAACATGAACATAATCACATATTTCACCAAAATTAGAAAAAGAAAAAAAGAAAAAAAGAAAAAGAAGAAAAAAATGAACATAATACACATGATGGGAAACTATGCCCTTGAAGAGTAACTGTACAAGGTCATACCAAAAATTTGAACATAAAAGGCAGTTTTTGTTATATTACAATTTGAGACAAAAATCCAAAAATTGAAAACAAAAGAGAACCAAAAAAACTAGAAGGTGGTAACTATTTTTTCTTTTGAGAATAAAGTTCTAACTTTTCATTCACCGCTAATCAATTGAACTTTGGTATTCCATACAGAAATGGTATAACAGTATTAAGTATTTGAAGTGATCTCATAACTTCTTTTCAATAACAAAACTAAGCTGATGCATCCAAGCAAAGCCCTCAGCTTGGCAGGCAAATATGGTCCACTAAGAAGACTAAAAATGGTGAATCAATGACCACTATCATGATGGCAGACAGGCCACTATCCCCATGAGGATTAACAGAATTAATGCTATCATATTCATTCCACAATTTTTACAAAAACAGCTTCAAAAGGATACATCTCCAGACTCTGTTTTTTTTTTTTTTTTTTTTTTTTTTGGCTACTCTTATGTAATATTTGGTTTCTCCTCAATATTTTCGAAGTTATAAAATATCTGTCGAATACGTTCCTTTTTTTATTAGAAGAATTTGACAAAATCCACCATTTCACCAGTATATTGTAAAGCCATATGCTACATTCTTTTTTGATCTTTTGGTAGGATATATTATATGGTAGAAAGTTCCTAACATAAAATATCAGATATCATAATAGCAAAGGCTACATCTAGTCCAAATCAACAATTATTTAGCAATTGTGCCAAAAAAAAAAAAAAAAAACAATTATTTAGCAGATTTATATAGTTTTTTTTTTTTTAATTATTTAGCAGATAAAGATAGGTCAGGGCATGGGCCAGAAAAAAGAAAAAAAGAAAAGAAAAGGGAGATGGGAAAGGGCCCAGGTGACAGGCCCAAGAAGTTGGCCCAAAAGTTATGGAGGACGTACCCCACCGAACTAGGGGCATTATCACGTCCCAAATAATTGGGACCCCAACTAATAATTCCTTCCTACTTCGATATCCACGAAACAACACCCCGAAATTTCTGGGCTACGCCAGCGTGGCAAACCATGATTTCCCAACGGAATTACCTAACTACCCTCATCTTCCAACCTCTCGTAAAAAGCATGTGAAAATCGAAGAAAACCAAAAGAATTAGAAGCGTAAATTAACCTTCTTAGGAAAACCCCAAAAGAACCAAAAAAAAAAATAATAATAAAATAAATAAAAAAGAAAGAAATGTATTTTCACCTGGTATAAGGCAAAGGGCAAAATATAATCAAATAGTCGGCGGAGGCGCACGTGTAAGTGCTGGTCTTGTCATCGTACGCGTAGCTATACGAACGTGGGCAAGCGTGTTTAAAATACAGAGAGTATACCGACGGTGCACACGTGTCCGGCGTAGCGTACGCCCCACTGCAGCAAAACTGCGGTTGGCCGAATGCCTCGCACGCGCTCCTGCACGCCACACTCCCCCGCCCGTGCTCACGCGCCACCTTCAGCTCCGCCGGACACGCACCGTTCAGGTCCACCAAACAACCCGTTGCCCCGCATCCCCCTCTTGTACCTCCTTTTGGGACTATAAGCATCGGAAGGTTGTACCCGTCCACCAAGCTTACGTCATAGAAATCCAAGCCATCGGCGCCATTTAACGTGAACTCGGCCAGCGTGGCAGGCGGCTTGGCTCCACCTCCGGCACACTCTATCTTACCCGAACCGCAGTCAGCGGTCAGACAAGAGAATTTTCCCTGGGCGTCTATGGAGCAGTGGGTCCGAGCCCATATCCGACCCGACCAATTTTTGGGTATGTGAATGGTCTTTGACTTGCCGCTATAGAGAACGAAGCCAGAGTTTGGGAGCTGCGCCGTCTGAGCTCCGGAGAGGAAACCCGGCCATATGGTGCTCCGACACCTGTTTACTAACTTGAACGACGCTGAGTCAACTTCTTCTGGGCAGGTCAAATTCAAATTCAAAAAACACAAAAAAAAAAAAGGAAGAAGAAAAAGAAAGAATTGCGTTAGAGAGAAATGAAACTGGAAAATTAAATAGATTAAATTTTGAGGAAGATATGGAATTTTAAGGTTTTTCTTGGGTGGATTTAATTTTATTTACCTGAGAAGAAAAAGAGGTTGAGAAGTATGAGAATTGAAACAGAGACAAGGAGGCGATCCATAGCATAACAGAAAGAAAATAATGGAAAACAAAACGATCCACAAAGAGGAAGAAGAAAGGATCGGAAGCAGAAAGAACTTTACTTTTCTTGAGAAATCCTCAAAGAAGCGCATTGTACTTCCTATTTTAGATTTTCATTTTTTTACTTTTTTTCTTTTTTCCTCTGCTTTTTAAAAATTATTACTATTATTTATTTTTACTAGCAGTAGCGTAATTCTGGTTCCTGGGCCATTGATTGCTCCAATTTTTACTTTTTTTTTTTTTTTTGGGTTTTCCAATTGGTGATGGGATGAAAGTGGTGTGGCCCATTTTCCATATCAGTCGACACGTTGTAAGTTGTAACCCACGTCTTTATTCTTCTTTTTACCCTTGAATCTTATTATCACTTATAACATGACAAGTACAGATAACTTCGTCTGGGACCCCACAAAAAAATAAAAAAAATACAACAGGTTCCAGATTTTGATCAATGCTCGCCAACTGAGCAATCTAAACTGTGCCTTGTTGCAGAAGGATTTTGTGCGGTTCAAATTTATGGTAGAGACTGTTTTCAAAAGTACAACTCACAGCATGTATTTACTAAGGAGTAGGAGGTGCTATGGTCCACACTTTAGAGACTCATAATTGCCCTGAAAATAATAGATACAGGTCAGCCGTGTATATAATCTATGATCTTTAATCTGATCTATGGTGGTTGCGTAGAATTAAGGAATTGATATAACTATCACCAACAAATTTACACCACGCACAATCACATACTGGTCTACCATTTTTTACTTAGAAGGATCTGTTTGTCTACAGTAAAGTACATATAAAATAGAATATAAACCTTATCCATATAAAATAGGATCTGTTACTTCCAAATAACAAATGAAAGTAAAAAGAAGCAGAAAATAAACCTTAACCAAGTTCTGTAAGATGTGTTAGAAACTTAGTGAGGCATAATGCTAAATGGGTCATGTTACAATTTGTGTTCTAGAAAAATAACTAAGTTTGCCATAGAGACTTCAACCAGATTAACCGCCGAGGTCCTCTGATGGTCATGAATGCAATTGCATTTTTGTCATCCTTGAGAACATTTACAGCTTTTGTGAACTCAATGTCATCCAAATCTTCCAATTTTTGCAACTCTTCCAGGCATTTCTGATACAAGTTTTTCTCATTCAATGCAATCCTTTGCACACCTTTTAAATTGGCTTCTGAGAACATATCGTACAATGCATTCTCTACTATCTCCCCCACCTTATAGCATGCTCTTTTTTTACGACTAGACATTGTTGGACCGTCGGATTTTCGCTTCCTAGGTTGTGTGTAGTTTATACGGATTATTGAATCTGAATCCGCAGTGCCATCAACCACTTGTGCAGGAAGATTAGTAGGCTCAGAAGATCGAACCGTTTCGGTGTTACTGTTTCCCTCTTCGGTTGCCATGTGTATTGCATTGGGAAATTGGTGCTTCCCAGTAGCTCTTTCTCCTGTACCATTGTGTGACATGTCTCATCGTGAAGAATGGAACTTAAAAAGAGAATTTAACAGTAAAAAGTGAAATAAAGATATACCTTCAAAAATAATGGACATTTGATTATAAAGAGGAAAGCTCTTGCGTCTAAATGGTCTTGCTTCACTCCTTACCTGCAATTATATATTTTTAAGATTCTTACATTAATATTGAAGAAAGAAGTGAGGTCCACTGCTTTGATCTAAAAGCTATAGTTGCGAAATTCCTTATATAAAATTGATATAATTTTGGAAAAAAAAGAAAAAAAAGAAAATGAACTTACAGCAATATAACTGTCCCACACTTTGTCATCAGCCACAACCATTTGTCGAATTTCATCCCAACCAAATCCGGTGTGACCAAGCAGTGTTTTAACCACACCAAAATCTTTCTTCATCACATTGTAACGGTTTTTTATCTGGTTCTCTTCTAAATTCAAACCAAATTTCTTATTAAAATCAAGTGTAACAGATCTAATCACTTCATTCTTGAATTCATTGTAAGCTGTTCTTCCACAATTGTGTTGCTCTATGAAAAGCTCAACCAAATAAGCATCACGGGATGGAGTCCACTCTGCCTTTGGCCGACCAAGAACTCCTTCCTGTCCAGCAGACATCTGTCCCTCTGTGCTTACCATATGGGTCAAAAGTAGTCGAGTAGTCAAGTCTCACAAATCATTCAGGTTTTTATTTCTGATTTTAGTTTTGGTTTCATGTTCGAGTTCTAATAACTAGGATATCTGAATCAAGTTCCCATGAAATTACATGACATAAAATCAAAAGGTAACTTGACATGAAAAAGGCTTGAGAAATCTTTAGAAAGTTTACATGATGAAGTATACTCAGACTAGCAAAAGAACATGCTTTGGTAAGTTTGGTTTTTCGTTGGCCCTACATACATTGTTTCGAACTCAAAGGCTACCCTTTGAGGCCCACACCAAGATCATTGACTTTACACAAATATTTGTAAGAATCGCCCTTTTCTTTTAATTATTTTATTTTTTTTCTAAAGTCTTCACCTACACCTAGAATATTAAGCATTTTCCTTGTTATGCACATTTTATCATGTCTAGATTGGCGATAGTAAACTTAAGAGAAATAGAGGTAATCTTTTACCCAGGAAAAAAAAAAGGGAGAAATAGGAGTAATAGGCATGATTTCCCACCTATTTATCTATAACTACATTGATTCATTTCCCTTATTCAACACGTATTTCCATAAATTTATACTTGACTTCCTCCCCCCTCCAAAAAATTAATAATGATAATAATAATAAATAAATAAATAAGTACAAAATAAGCTTTAAAATTTCATTTTCCAAAGACAGTATTTTACTCCCTCTGCTGAACTAGTGGAAGAATGCTTACAATCATTTATGGAGGTCTAATATTATTTTTCAAAACCTAAAGAATAACTATATTAACATGTGGAGGACCCCAACTTTTGATCGTATTCAACAACAGATAAGAACACATTTATGCCAAATAATTGACTTCCCAAATGCCCTCATTCGTCACACAATTTGAAAAGAAAACAGATTAAATGCGAGGGTAGAAATGGTGCGGCTCATTTCAAATCTTATGCCAAATATTGTAATTTAATTTCCTTTCGTTGAAATACTTTTCAAATGCTCAAGATTCGTCAAAAGGTGAAATAAACAACACCCCCCCGGGCCCCAAACAAAGCTTAAATGGTTCAGATTCAAAATTTTGGTAAATAACTGGAAAAAAAAGTGAAGAAAAGCATCAGTGAAATGAAGCTTTCACAAAACAGACTTTATGTTTTATAAAAATTCGGAATATAACTATTTGATACCTTACCCTTTAACTTTTTCTGGTCAATATTTGCGACAATTGATGCCAAATGAAAAAATAAAAGCAAAACAAAAAAAAAAGGGGAAAGAAGAATTGGGCAATTCAGACAAGCAAGGACATTTATTGACCAAGAAATACAAGAATGTATCAAAAACTTGGAAAATACAGTTAAAAAAAAAAACCGATGCATTTACATAGTACAAGTTTTCTAATAAATCACTATTTTCTTCCAGTTCATGCCAAAGAAAAATTGCATAAAAAAAAGTACACATATGCAAACAAAGAACAATTCACAATCCGAAAAATAGTACAAGCTAGTTACTATTAATACGTTTGAGTAACAGTAAAAACCTAAGGAAATCTTCTTCAAACCTCACTTTTTTATTTGGGGCATGTAATTTTAAAGAATCAAATGAACAAAATTTAACAGTCGAGAAAAGTTTTAAACTTTAGTTTCCCACCATTTCTGGCTAACCAAACAGAGGACGATATAAAAATATTCGAGAATAAATAAAGCCCGAATAATCAGTACCTGACAACTAAGCTCGATTAAACGGTGATCTTCCCTTCGAGAAGGCTGTCTGGATAACCGGAAATCGGAACTCCGGTGGCCGGAAACGGTCGAATCGACGCGCGCGGAGCTTGGTATTTAAAGCGAGTTGATGGTCGATAATAAGAGCGTGGCTAAGAATGGAAAGCAACGTTACAGTATAAATGTTGCGCGGGACTACCGTTATAAAATGAACCCACCACATCACATCATGGGCCATCATCTTGTATAAGATCATGGCCGTCCATTTTACATAGGCCTTGGGCTTCATTACAATGGGTCTTCGAAACTTGGGCCTCAAGGCCCTCAACCCAGGTCTCTCTTGTTTTTGTTTTTTAAAAAGTTGGCATGGATTTTACTTGTTTAATTTCTTAGTTCGGGGAGCTTTATCATAAGTGATACATTCATAAAACACTTTTTAACAAGAAAACAAAATTATTCCTTTCTATTAATATGTGTCCGCTGATATAATAATTATGTTAAAAAAATCTAAGGTTGATGGAGAACTTCATAATTGTCCTTTACTAAACCTTTATTTGTGTATTAATCGGCGAGCAAAATCATAGAAGATATATGATTGTGTACAAAATCTGTTTTACATTACATTTGAATAAGCTTTCACCAAAAATGTTATTGTATTCTGCAAGAAAATACCTCTAGTGCATACTGAGTTTGAGCATCATTCACTTTAAAAGCCTGGGTCTTAATGATATATAATAATTTGTTTCCTAGCTATCAAAAAGGGGAAAAAAGAAATGATTATATATATATATATATATATATATATATGTCATTGCTTTAGACACAAAAAGCTAAGTACATTGAGTCTACAACATGTCATCAAATTTAAACAAATAGTCATTTTCGAAGCCAAAGGAATACAAATAGACAATATTTCAAAAAAAAGAAAAAGAAAACAAAAAAATAGGTGAGACATGCCAGAATATTTTCCTTTGCCTTTTTTGTATTTAGAGATTGTCCAATTGCAGCTTTAATGTTACACAAAAAGGAAAATAAAGTGGAACACATTTTCATTAAAGATAGGATTCTTTGGTCCTAAAAAAAAAATTTTGGTACCCAGATAGGGGCCATAAAAGCAAAGTTGTGCATAATGTTGTTTGCTCATCTATTGGCTTCCAAAACTCAATTATATTGCACGAAGAAAAATAGGCAGCAAACATATACTTTAGAAGTGGGAGTTGACTACACTAATTCAATTGATGCATATACCACAAAGTCTTTAGGACCCACTTCTTGCAATTGCATTTCAAGTCAATGTTGGTTATCAATTCCATGCCTCCTAGTTCAGCACACAAAAAGTGAAGGTGAACGTCCCTCATCAACACAAAAACAACACGTAGAAAAATTGTTCATCATCAAGAGAAAAGAAATAATATATGGTCTAAGAAAGCTTGGCTCCTTGCTGGCTTTTAGTCATTGCCAACGATCAATATTCAAAGTTTGAAATCCACGACATCATAAAATAACCAAAGATTTTACTTTACATATATTTTTTGTCTAAACGGAAAATATATATATATATATATATATGAAGAAAATAACAAATTTTAGTGAAAATGAAAATAAAGTGTATATGTTTTACTCTTTTTTTTTTTTTCTTTTTTAAACCCTTGATCTAATAAAAATATCCAACAACATTGTAAGGTTAGTTGAGAAAATGTTTAGAGACAAAAATTTAATGGGGCCATTTATATAAGGTAGTAAGGAAGTTGCATGGGTTGCACTAATTTGAATATACAATTTTGATTTATTGGAACATAATTTTCATCTTATGTTGAAAATTTACTAATGTGGCAAATTTTAAGGCTTGCAAATTATTCAATTACTAATTTTGTTAGTTTTCGATCATTAATCAATCAAATTAAAATTAAAGGTGGCAATTTGCCTTATAAAACCCCCTCCCCGTAATGCTCCTTCCTTAATTGGACAAGGATTGCTTGGTTAATTGGGCGGTGGGGCAGAGACATGGCAATTTTTTTCTTGCCTTGGACAGGGCTTGGGGCAAGGACGGACCCGCCCTGAATATGTTATATATAATAAAATTTATTATTATTATTTCATATTTTTTGCACGTTTAATTATACGATTTATTTTGTTTTTTCTTTTGTTTAAAATGGAAATAATAATATTTCAAAATATTATTTAAAAAAAAAAGTTTTCAATAATTTTATAAATTAAAATTTGTTAAAAAAATAAATGGGGAAACTGGAATACCTGCCTCACTTTACCTCCCCTACAAATGGAAAAAGGGGTGTCGGTCCTACGAATAACACCTATTGTTTCACATATTAGTACTGCTATAACTTTATGTTTCTAC